>NW_022631076.1:7222517-7822517 GCF_010015895.1 Lontra canadensis | reverse complement strand
GGGTATTTAAAAAATTCCTCTCCAAACTCTTGCTCTGCAGACCTAGCTTGTATGCAAATTTAACATTTTTTATAATGTATCACCTTCTGAAACACATAAACCAGTCAGCACTAAGATAGATTCAACATTTTCCTAAACAAAGGTAACACAACCATCAACGTCCTTGGCGTTCAGCCTTTCACGATGCCCACTACGCTTTATTTTACTTAGCCCTTTTCCCACCTTTTCCTTAGGTTCAGCGTTACTTTAGCATTTTCCAGAAATTGAAGTTGGACAAATTGGAAAATTTCCTTCTCTTTTTCTAGATGTACCACATTTTTGATTCACTGACATTGCACTCACTCCTAACAGCTCTACGACTCACACCTGAAATTTATTTAATGTGTATTTTCTCCTTGCAGCACATCACGTTTTTCTCCTTGTAGCCCATCAGACTTCTTACACTAAGAATACTAGATAGCAACTTCAGCACTATGCTGAGGGCCATTCTAAATACTAAAATCACCAATAAAAAGTACAAAAATGTGAAAAACATGGCACTAAGTAGACCATGAAAAGGACACATGATTACAGTAAAAGAACTGAAATAAGAAAGTCACATTCAACCTCAGCTGGGAATGCATGTATCAGGCAACTTGAATTTTTTGCTGTTCTATGCATGTCTATGAAAGACCATGAAAGTACAAGGAATCAACTTTAAGAATACAAATTCTAGCAAGCAAACAAATTAGCAAATATGAAATACACAAGTAATAAGAATGGACTATATATGCATAATTTTAATCCACCCACAAAATTAAACACACCCCCTGATTTCACCCTGCTCAACCAGACTCAGCCTTACCCAGGACCCTGTCCACAACCCACCCAGTACCTCTGGTAATAGGTGTCTGAGCGTCCACAGGTGGCACCTGACTTTCGAAAGACCTCACGGCGTTTCCAGCCAGGGCCCAAGGCTGGGCACTCCAGCCAGTCCTCAGCCATGGAAGCCACGGGAAGGAGCAGCGGCCTGCAACATGGAGGGAGCAATGATGAAAACTGAGGGACTAGGAGAGGACGTGTTGTACCCTAGTCCCCCAAACTGCTAGTATGCTTGTCCAAGACCTGGTACCTCCCACAGCCAACTGGCCAATACAAGAGAAAATCTCCTTTCCCAACTCATTCTTCCCTGTCCTGAGCCCAGAAGCTTGTCATTCCTCCCCCTTCCTGACCTGGAAGCCCAATCTTCAACTTAAGGGTCCCGATCTTCAACCCAAAGATCCCCATTCGTTACTCAATGTCCTGATTCCCACTTCCTCCCTATCCTCAGCCTGAGAACCCATCACTTCTCCCCTCTGCCAGCCTAAGAACCTCTTTCCTCCCAGGAGACACTGTCTTTAACCTACTGGTCTCTACGCCTCCCCTTTGTCACCCTGAAACCTCCGTACACCCCATTCCCCGAACTGAGAGGCCCTATTCCTCCCATCATCAGCCCAAGAGGCCCCCATTCTGCTCATCCTCAGACCAAGGTCCCAGGACTCTATCTACCTCAGTGTTCTGACCTCCCATTCACTTTCATCATTGACCCAGGAGTCCTCAATTCCTCTTTCAGTCTTTTAACCCTCCCACTCCTTCCCTTTCTGATGTCCTCCTATCATGCTACCTCAGTGCTACTGCCTCAGTTTCCTCCGTGTCCTTGCCAGAGAGCCCCCTGCTTCTCCATCTCTTTACCCTCAACAGCCCCTCCCTCCTGTTCCTCAGCCTGAAAGCCTCCTCCTCCCTTGTTTTCCCTGTCAGTGCTCTGAGACACAAGTCTTCACCAATATCAGTCCCCAAACCTTATTCCTCTCATCTTCAGCTACAAAGTTTCTTCATTCCTTCTCTTCAGTCTCTTATTCTCCATTCCCCTCATCACCCTGAGATACCCTGCTTTCCCCCCTCAACATTCTGAACCCACCCCTCAATCCTCCCCGTTTTTGTCCCAAGATCATGCCATCCCTAACTCAGCATTCGGAACCCCTAGTCCTTCTCTTCTCCATAGGCGTCCCCGCCGCTCCTTTTCTGCCTCCCAATGGCTCCATTGCTTCCCGTCATCAACCTGAGACCCCTCTTCATTTCTCCCTCTCAGCGTTCTGAACCCTCATTTCTCTCCTTAACCTGAGAGGCACCAAGATCTCCCCTCGGGGTTCGGATCCTTCCCCAACCCTCTCCGTCCTCGTCCAGACTCCCAACACGTCCACCTGTCAGCGCTCTGAGCCCCAATACTCCCCGTCCTCAGGCAAAACCTTCCCATTCCTCCCCTTCAGTATTCCGACGCCGCCATTCCTCCCACTCGTCGGCCTGAGGGCCCTTCATTCCTCTCCGTCAGGGTTCTGAGCCTCAATTCTTCCCCATCCTACGCCTCAGCGCTCTCTATTTCCACCCCCACAACTGTCTCACCAGCTCGGCACCAGGCCGGTAGCTTCCGCCGCTCTAGGTCCGCGGACCCATGGCGAGGGTCCCGCCTGTGACTCCCGCCTTGCCCTGCTCTTCTTCCTCCTCCGCAGACGCTTCCTCTGAAGCGGTAGCTGTCGCTGCCGCGGCCGTTCGTTGCTCCCGGAACCGGAAACCCGCTGGCCCCCTCTAAGGCCCCGCCCCCGGCAAAACGCCTGCGCTCTAATGCCCCTCCGGCGTTTGCCCTTAGTAGGGAGGACCCCCGCGCCTGCGTGCTCGGTCCCAGAGCGGCGCGCGCCTCTGGCCCGGGACCTACTGCGCCTGCACCCTGACGTCCAAGTACGGCTCGCACCCCTATCGGAGACTTGCAGCGCCGGAGCCCCTGTCTTCCCCAACCGGCGCTCTCCCCGCTCCGCCCACCTGGTTTGCGCCTGCGCTCTCCCAACCTAAGGGGGCGTGGAGGGTTGGGGTTGGCCCTGCGCTGTTCTCCAGGCGGTCTTCACCAGCTGTTACCGGGAGGGAGGGGTGCCCAAGGCTAAGGTTGTGTCGGAGGGGTCCTCTCCCACCTCTCGTCTATGTCGCGACTGTGCCGTGCGGTTTCCCGAACATCTCCCCCAGGACTATTGCGTCCCGCTCTCTCCGCTCCGCCGAACAGTTGCAGGAGCGCGCGGAGACTAGTCCGGCGCACGCTAACCCCAGTGCCTTCCACGGGAACTGGAGAAGGGGGCGGTGCAGCGCTGCAGGTAAACATAAGGTCCGTGCAACGGAGATCGGCGGGGCCCGTCCTGGAAAGGCTGTGCTGTGGGAGATCAATAGCCCCGACGACAGGGCGGGACGGGGTTCCCGGACTTCTGTTACACGCGTGTCGCAAAAGAGGGGTTTGAGGGAGAACGAGACCTTGGGTCTGTCATCGAATACATTTCTAGTCCGGAGGATGTCAATGCTGACACAGGGGTGGTAAGTCAACCACAATACTGAATTAGTGCCAACTGTATACCCACTGTTTCAAGATGAAATGCTGAGAATGTGGGTCACTGGGCTCTCCTTCAGCAATGCATATCCCACCGCCCGAGGGGGGGGGGGGGACTCCTGCAGAACACAGCGTAGGTGCCAACTGTATACTTAAAGCTGTGTACTGCAACCCCTTCTGAATACAGGTGTCCCACAGCTCATCTACCCATGGGGTTTGGGAATGCGGTTGCAGCTGGATAAATGTGAAAACCTTCAGTAGTAATCTTTCTTGATTCTTCAAAATTTTATTAACAAAACCAGGACAGGGGAGCCAAGAGTGAGCAGACTCCACAGTCCCACCCAGGCACAGAGAATGGAGAGACAAAGGGACAGACAAGGACAGGAGAAGATTCTGAGACACTCTGGTAATGGCAGCTGGGTAGTCAGATGGTGGATGGGCACCGGGACAAACTCAGGGACCATTGGAGAAACATATGAATGGCAGAACAGACAAATGGGGGATTCAGGGCAGCTCCTCGGCCTGGAATGCAGGTGTGAGGACTTCTGGGCCAGTGTGAGGTTCAGCGGTCAGCACTGGAGCGCAGGTCGGTAGTGAGCGGGTCATGTTGGATTGTTTGGTGCAGCATCAGGGCCAATAATCCTGCCCGGTTAGTCATGGCTGTGCGTACATTTCGCTCCTGCTCAAACAGCTCATCCAGCTTGTACCACTGCCAGGGAAGCAGAAAAGAGCCATGAGAAGGAGCTCTAGAAGCCCCACCTGACCCCAGCCACATTCAGCATCAAAACGTACCACACGCACACGCTCCAGGTCCACTTCAGCACGCCGCAACTTCTCCCAGCAGTAATGGCGGTTACACTGGCGTTTGGGCAGGCGGCAGAAGTCACCTGTGAGCTCAAAGACATCACGTACAAGAGGGCACCCACATACCTCATCTGCTGGCACCTGCAAGGAGAGCAGGGGTCAGGGATGAATGGGGATGGTGAGGGAGAAAAGAGGACAGGAATGGGGAGTGGTCAGAGAGATAGAAAGGAAGGAATAGAGAGTTCAGGGAGTAGAAAGGAATGGAAAAGGAGAGGAACAGGAGATAATGAGACAAGAGAAAGGAAAGGAATAAAGAGGGATAAGGCAGGCAAAGTGAGACTTATGGAAGCAATCAAGTAGGGAAAAGGGAAGGAAGGAGGGCAAAAGCAGCAGCAAGGGATGAATGGGCAGTGAGGAGGAAGAAAGGACAGAATGGGGGGAGTTGAGGGCAAAACTTACTTTGGGGTCCCGTGAGTGCTCAGGGCACAGCACCTGGAGCCGCTTACAATAGGTCTTGCTCTGAGGATTGTAGACATCACAGAAGAGTCGTGTAGCTCTGGGGGTTTACAGTAGAGACAAGGGAGAGAAGGGACACCCATCTATTCTTGTCCATGCCCATATCTTGCCCCAACACGCCACTTCCAACCCCAGCCTTAACCTCCCTGGTCTAACTGCACGGAGCGCCCACACTCACCCCTCAATGCGTGTGGGGTACATGGACCCAAAGGACGTCTGGCTCTCATACTGGAGGGATGAGCACAAATGGAGGGAACTGTGGATGTGTGCTGCATGCCTGCCTGAGACAACCCCCAGACAACACATCTGTTCCCCCATGGACCCACTGCTACTCCCCCTCAGGGTGACACCCTGACCTTGGCGTAGCAGCGCTCCATGTGGCGCAAGGCAACACGTGGGTTGATAGGGTGCCCGCAGGACACGCAGAAGATCTGCAGGTCTGTGTCATCGCTGTCACCCTCATTGCTCTGTGTGGAGTAGAAGAAACGATGAGGCCTGGCAGGACCAGGCACGGGGCCCCGTGCTGCTGGGCCTTGCTTGCTCACCTCCTCATCCTCACGGACAGCCTGCTGCTTGGCACGAAGAATGATGGCCTCGAGCTCGTGGAATCGGCGTTCCATTTCCTGAAGGCGGGTGCGGGCGCTCTGCTGCTCACGGCGAATACGTTCGAGCAGCTTCTTCCCGTGCTCCTCGGCAATACAGGGACTCTGCTGCCACTGCTGGATGCGCTGGGGGAGGATCTCATAGATGCGGCTGCAGGGAGGCAGTAGGTTAGGTGCAGACAGGAAAGGTGGCAGACAACAGAAAAAGTGGGGTGATCCACGACTGGCAGAACGGATGGCCGACCAAATGGCAAAAAGGATAACTGAATGGTAGATAAATAAGCAGATGAGCACTTGAATGGTAGATGGATGAGGGATGGATAGATGGTGTTTTGTGGACCGAAGAGTGGGCAGATGACTGATGGGAAGACTACAGAGAGCTCTGGCCACACCCTACCCGTATTCCCTGATTCCCTTAAACCTTTCAGGAATGACTCACTTGGCTGCCAGCTTCATGCCACAGTCATCGGAGCAATACTTGGAGCCAGGCTGGGCAGGGCGCACACAGCCAGGTCCCAGGCACTGCGGTAGTGATGCAGGGTCCTTGGCATCGGCACGCTCTGGGTGTTTCCATTTGTCCTTGTGCTTCTGTTTCTGCCGATGCCGCTTGTATCTCTCTTCCTTCTGTGGGACAAAGCAGGTTAGGTCAGGTTAGGGCAGAGTTAAAGTCAGCCCGAGATCCCTGTCTCCCCGTATCCCACCCCCTTCTGGCTCTTGTCCCATCCAGCTCCTGACCTTTGCCTCTCCCTCCTCTCCCTGCCCGCTGCCTTCCCACAACCATTTCACCCTCTCCATCACCTTCTTCTCAGATTTCTTCTCCCGACGCTTTACATGCTTCACTTTCACTGCCCTCTTCCGCAGCGCAGGGTCCAGGAATGGAGACTCCTCTGTGTCACTCATCCAGGGCTGCAAGTGAGACAGACACTGCCCCACCTGCCCCACTCGTGACTGCCCCACCACGAGTCAGTTCCCACATCAGCCTTCAATACTCTGCCTCATCTTCCATCTCTCCTTATTATGGAAACTCAGCTTCTGTAACTTCTACCCTTCCACCGTGGGACACTCTGGCTGCTCACCAGGCCATGGTCATCAAAGGCCCCCGCACAGAAGTCCTGGTAGAGGTCAGGGTCCAGCGGCAGGTCCTCATCTGAGAGTGGCTCAGGTGTGGCCGTAGCCTCAGGTGGCTCCTTGACTGCTGATGATGCCACTGCCCCCTCGTCCTCACGGATGCGCCCCAGCTTCTGTGATGGCTGTGGCTGCTGCTGGGTGGGCAGTGGCCTGCGAGGCCGCGGCAGGGACTCTGAGGGCGTCACTGGCGAGAGCTGCAGGGCAGAATCTCAGGACTGGCCCTGACCGCCCTGCCCGCATGCCCCGCCCCGCCCTGGGGGGCTGGACTCACCGAGGAAGGGAAGTACTTGTACGATTCCTGTGCCGGCAGGAGGAAGGCCCAGGTCAGCCCCAGGTGGATGGAGGGTGGCCCTGCCCTAACCCCTCCCACAAGAGCCTAGCCCCACCAACTGGCCCCACTTTGCCTCCCCAGACATACCCACTACCCTCACTTCTCAGAACCAGGACATGCTCAGTCCCATCCCACCGGCCCCAACATGCCTGGCCACCTTGAAACATCTGGCTCTACACTGCCCACCTAGGGTTTGAGGCACCCCTGCTAGCCCCGCACACCTGATCGTGCCCCATTCATCTGGACAGGCTCCTTCCCACCTGTCTGCAGGCAATCAGGCCCCACCTCACCTGGCCCACCCCTCCTGGCCTGAGTGAGCCCTTCCTGGACATACTGACACCCGCACCTGACCCTGCCCAGCTCTACCCATGCTCACCCGGGCCCGCAGCTGGCACTGACGCAGCCGGCACTTCTGCCGGATCTTGTTGGGGCCCCCAAACTTCTTCATGTCCCGACAGAAGTCGCAGTGGCCACAGTCCTCAGTGCGCCGGCAGGCCTCGCACTCGCCACACATGCGGGCTGACCGTTTGATCTGCTGCTGCTGCTGGTGATGCTGAGGAGAGGGGCCCAGAACAAAAGTCAGGAACTCAAGTTGGGCCTGAAATGGGATCCCCTTACCCACCCCAACCATGGCAGCCACTCACCTGGCTGGGTGTGGCCACCAAGGGCTGTGGAGAGGATTTGTGGGGCGAAGCAGAGCCCCGAGCAAGCATCGCCCCAACCCCTGTCCCTGACCCCGCCCGACGCTGCAGGTCTGGATCCGGGGCAGGCCTCTTGCGCCCTCCACCCTCATCCCGGGGCTCACTGCCGTCTCGCTCATTGCTGTCCCGCTCCCGTGACTTCTTGTGCCGATAACGGATTTCCAGCTTGGGGTCTTTCTCTGTGGGGCCAAGGTGGGTGGACACTGAGAAATTTGGATGATCCCAGAACTCCTTCCTCTTTTTCTCTATCCCACCCACCTTCTCTGTCCCCCTACTCCAGAGCAGAGCGACCCCATCTGGTGGGACCCTGTATTTGGGCTCACAGTGGTCTCCACTCCAGCTCACCACAAACCAATAATCACCCACAGACACATACCACCACTCCCCATGATCCACCCTCCCTTCATGGCTTCTCCTCCCTCGAGGCAGATGGATCTGCCTGCCCTGTCCAGGCCACCGACCCCCTCACCTCGGCACTCCCGACAGTACCACTCCCGGATGGCCTTGGCCATCTTCTCAGTGATCCGGATGCAGTCCCCATGGAACCACTCATTGCAGTTGTCACACCCGCTGCAGAGGATGGGGTGAGTGGTGCAGATGTGAGGGGCCGGACCCATCAGCCTCACCCAACCTTGCAAGTGTCAGCCCCGCCCGCCTCTCCCCGGCTCACATCATGAAGCAGTTGATGTCTGGTTTACGGCAGATGCAGTAGATGGGCGCATTCTCCCCATTCTCCGACTTGCTGTCCTCCCCAGCATCTGGAGGCTCCGGGTCTGAACCATCACCCTCCTGTGGGATTCCCCCCACCATCACGGCTCCTTAGAGAACCCCCATCATAGTGCCTCATCCCTTGTTACAGCTCCATCAGGGCTCACCACAAACCCCAACATTCTGCCAATAGACTTTCCATCACAGCTCCTCATAAATCTTCCCATCACAAGCCCCCCACCGCTCACCCCTGACACCCCAGTACCACACTTACAAATCCCATCACTCTGTCTCAGACTTTCCATCACTTAGTCCGCTAACACTCTATCACTCAATCCACACACTTATAACTTAGTTCACTCGACCGTTCATCTCCTGCGGCCCCCATCGGCCCCCATCGTGACTCCTCACAGGACCCCCTCACTTCTCACAGACACCACAGTGTAGATTCCGGAGACGGAACATGTATTTCCATTACGGTTCCCCGCAGATTCCCCCGTTATCAACCCCACAGACAACGCGCCCCCGTCACCTTTCCCCACCGGTCCTTTGACACTGACTCGTCGCGGCTCACCACATACTAACCAGTACCGCTCATCGCCAACCCCGTATCACTCTGCCCAAACAATTTCCCATTCGGACCCCCGCCGAACTACCGAAAGGGATCGCCACCAAACTTCCATTACGGACCCCCACAATGGCTCATCATAAAACTCCCAGACGGGTCACACATCAAAAAAAATTCAGAACATCAGACCCCCAACATTCTACCCACAGACCCCTGTTAAGGCTCACCACAGGCCCCCACCATACTGCCCTCAGTCTCCCTACGGTTCACCACAGACCCCCAAGAGTCTGCCCACGGACCACACCACTACCAACCCCGCTGACCTCTACCGCCGACCCCCTCCCCGGACCCGTACTCACCATCTCTCCGCTCTCGGCGCACCCCTCCGCGATCCCCGCCAGCGACCCGCGAATCCGTACAGACCTCTCGGCGGCGTCCGCGGCCGTTGTAAAGGCGCCCGAAACTACTTCCGCTTTGGTCGCGCCTCCCGGGCACCGTACTCTTATTGCGCAGGCCTAATGCGTCGGCTCCGCAGCAAACAAGTAGATCCGCCGCCTAGAGCCTCTACGGTCTCTCAGGCGCCACCATCTTGATTACTGAGACCGTACGGCCGCCAAATCCGTAAGTTTGCAGGAAACATGGCCGCACCTATACGGCTGCTTTTCCGAGGGCACCGCCACCTTGTGGGCTAAGTCCGTACGGTGACCGCTTGTACGGACACAACCTTTGCAGGAACTATGGCCGCGCCTGTGCGCGACTTCCACTCAGATGCCGTCATCTTGGAATCTGATTCCGTAAGATGGCTGAGTCCGTACGTTCACAGGCAATACATGGCAGCGTCCTAAATCGCGGATTCCAGGATGGCGCCGCCATTTTGGCCATCGATTCCGTACGCCAGCGGTTTGCACTGCGTAGAAGTTCAAAGAAAGAGTGGCTCCTCCCGAAACACTACCTGTATCAAGTTACACTCACTCTTCCATTCAGTCACTTTCCCCTTCCACATGCATTAATCGGGCGCCAGCAGACTGTGTGTTTTAGCGCTGCGAAGGAAACCTTTCCCCCTGTTATGTCTCCGATGTCACCGTCCACCACTCTTTCCCGCCCTCAGTCTTCCTTCCAGTTCCTCAGCCAGCCCTGGCACGGTTCATGGAAACAACCATGGAAGGCTATAAACGGTGGTGAACTGACCGCCTCTGGTGAGAAGGGGCTGAACCAAAGCAGATTTCGAAATCGGAGACAGCTGGCTTCACCAAGTCTTCCTCTAACCCCCGGCCACCGCCAGAATGTGGATTTGCAGGGTTCCTGGTGACGTCCATTTCAGTTCTCTGGTTTCATACATATTCAATTTTCTCCTATAAAGTTAATTGTAACATTTTAAAATTAGATCATGTGCAATAAAAAAAATTTTTTTTGATCGATCAGAGAGGTAGACGTCCCGTTAGGGTAATGATCTAACTCGGGCAACCACGAAATCAAATGAAAAACAGCAGATCAGTGCCCCCACCAGCCCAAACCCCACCCAACGCGCCAGTCTTGGTCGTAGTAAATGTCCACACGTCCACATTCAGAATCAGAACGACTTGATTCGGGTTGAGGAGAGAGGTCTGGAGAAAAAGAAACTTTTTCCCCTTTGCTGATAATTCCTCTGGATTTCTTGGCTCCCAACGTGATAGCAACTTGTTTGCTACTGATGATTCTCCTGCCGGTGATTTCGGAAGTCTGGTTTTTGTTTTCGTTTTTTTCACCTTCTCTAAACATTTTTACTTCTGGCCCCTCCACACCATCACAGACAACTGAAGACACAGGAACTTCAACAGGGATTCAATGACCCTCCCTTCCTAAAACGTGTTTTTAATTCACAAAGCGGACCTTCCGGTCCAGACTTGCTTCCTTTTTCTAATTCATGTTGAATTAATCTTAATTTGATTGTAATTTATTTAAATTAACATAATTTAATTCTTCAAATTTAGTTGTTGATTTATTGTATTAAGTTAATTTTAGTTAGTATAAATGAATATGTACGTGTTGGTAAGGTACTGATAAATTTAACGTCAATTAATGAATTTCATATAATTCAATTTTAATTTAATTACAATTTGATGTATGAAAATAAGTTTAAGAGAATATAATTCAAGTTTAACTTAAGTTTACTCAAATTTGGGCGCCTGGGTGGCTCAGTGGGTTGAGCCTCTGCCTTCAGCTCAGGTCATGATCCCAGGGTCCCGGAATCGAGCCCCACATTGGGTTCTCTGCTCCTCCGGGAGCCTGCTTCCCCCTCTCTCTGTCTCTCTGCCTACTTGTGATCTCTCTCTCTCTGTCAAATAAATAAATAAAATCTTAAAAAAAAATTTACTCAAATTTAATTTAACGTTACTGACTTGATTTACTAAATTTAATTTGCTTTAAAATAATTTAATGTTAAGTCAATTTATTCATTTCAATGTTGTGTATCATTTAATTTCAATTTAATATTGTTTCCTTTGTTATATTACATTTTATTTAATATGATTTCAATTTAATACACTTAAATTTTAATTCAAATTCACCTAATTCATTATCTTCTAAAGTTACATAACTAAGTAGAATTAATTAAATGTATATTCAATTACTGTAATTTTAATATATAACTTATTAAATATGATTTATTCAATTGAGGAAAAACAGTGGGAAAACAAATTACTCACCTCATGAATGCAAAAGAGCCATCAGTACAGATCTCACAGATATTAAAAAGAGAATTTTTCACACATGTATAACAGTCTAATGCAATATCTTTGACTACTTAGATAAAATGGACAAATTCGTTGAAAAAGACAACTTCCCAAAACTAACACATGAAGAAATAGATATTTTGAGTAGCCAAGCAGCTATAAAATTATTTGAATTTCTAATTAAAAACTTCCCCCAAAGAAAACTCCAAGCCCAAATAGCTTCACTAATAAATTCCATCAAATATTTAAGGAGGAAAAAAGATCAATCCTATACAAAGTGTTTGAGATAATAGAGGAGGAAAGAACACTTTCCAATTCATTTTCATAACCATTTCCCTGCTACCAAACTAGACAAAGGCATTACAAGAAAAGAAAATGACAACCCATGTGTCTGATCACAGTTTCTATCCCTTCAAGAGCATGATACTCTGTGACTTTAAGTTCTCACCCTAAGTCACATTGTTAGACTATCCAGTGACTAAAGACCCCAAGGCAAAGACACTTCAGTCAGGAATGACATTAAAGGGCTTAGAGATCACCTCCCAGAAGTTAAGGAGACCAAAAGCCAGACCTCTCTTTGGGCAAAGTTAAATTCTTTTCTACACAGATGTAAAGTCATTAACAAAATATAAACAAATTGCATCTAGCACTTTGTAAAAATGGTTAATATACCATAAACAAATGTATTTATGCCAGGAATGATCTTCAAAATGCAAGATTAGTTTCATATTTGAAATATCTGTGGAGGATTATTATTATACCATGGCACTCTGTTTGCCTTACACATCTCCACAGAGGCCAAGTAGGCAAGACTTAACTGCCATCTGAGTCTTGGTGGAATGCCTTGGATTTCCCCCCTTATGAGGAATAGCCAAAAGACCATGTCTCATTCATCTCCCCAGCTGCAGCTGAGCACAAGATTTACCACTTCACCTCTCCTTCAGAAACGGCCACTGGTTATAGAAGCACTTGACTGAAGTTTAGAACTGATGATTCAGCAGAAAAGTGACCACCTCCAGTACTGCCCATTTGACCCCTCTGATTGCGTGTTATGTTTGTGAGAGTAGGGCTGCAGGAAATTGATACCATGATGATCTTGCTAAATCTAATAAGCAGTCTGAATGTATTTCAGCTTGTTGTCTCCTCACCAAGTGAGTCTGTGGAGGCATGGCAAGCCATGCTGAACAGGGGTAGTAGTGAAACCCGTTGCCTTTTTAGCCACCACGCCACTGCTCAGGGACTGCTTGGCCACCCGACAGTTTGAAGCAATGAACATGAAAACTCCCTGGGATCCAGCATCAAATGCTCTTGCCAAGGTGGTGGGTAGTGGTGGAATACAGGTTCCACATTGTCCGACCTATTCATAGATGATCACCCATTGGTTGGCAATGTCGAAGCCTCAGTGTCGATGACCTAAAACATTATGATACTCTGCCCGAAGAACTGACTGATAAACCACCTCCCAAATTTAGGGGCCTATTTGCTAAGTTTTTTGGTTTTATGTGCTCATGCTGTATAATTATTCTTGTAGTCAAGAAAAACAACTGTTGGGGCGCCTGGGTGGCTCAGTGAGTTAAGCCTCTGCCTTTGGTTCAGTTCATGATCCCAGGGTCCTGGGATCAAGCCCCACATTGGGCTCTCTGCTCAGCAGGGAGTGTGCTTTCCTCTCTCTCTCTGCCTGCCTCCCTGCCTACTTGTGATCTCTCTCTCTCTCTTTCTCTCTCTGTCAAATAAATAAATAAAATCTTAAAAAAAAGAAAGCAATAAAGAAAATGAATGTGTTCCTTTAAAAAAGAAAAAAAAGAAAAAGAAAAACAAAAACTGTTCTTTCTTCCCCAGATAGAATGTGCCTTACTAGACAGGTCTGGCTGAGTGCAATTGACCTAGCCGTATGGCCGTCCTGGTTTTGCATGATAGGATATACTATAACTCTTAAAACCTCACTGTTGGGTTCCTGTGTGGCTCAGTCGGTTGAGCATCTGCCTTCAGCTCAGGTCAGGATCCCAGAGTCCTGGGATGGAGTTCTGCACCAGATTCCTTGCTCAGTGGGGACCCTGCTTCTCCCTCTGCCTGCTGCTACCCCTGCTTGTGTGCTTTCACACTCTCTCTTTCTCTCTGTCTCTCTCTGGCAAATAAATAAGTAAAATCTTAGAAAAGCAAACAAACAAAAACTCACTGTCAGCTACAAATCAAAAGCAGTTGTTATTGCTGTGCTATGTGGGAAGAAGCCATTTCATAGCCCCAGCCAATACAACCCTTCATGAATCTGGTTTTTTTGATTGGTTGGGTGGTTTTATTAATTCGTGGGCTGTTTGGTCTGCCACTTTCAGAGTATAATAGTGTCCTGAGACCAAAAATTTAAAAACTCCCTTCTTGAAATGTACTAATTACAGTTGACCTTTAAACAACCTGGGGGTAAAGGGCTCCAAGCCCTGTGCAGTTGAAAATTGACATGTAACTTTTGACTCTCCTGCAACCTAACTACTAATAACCAACTGTTGAATGGAAGCCTTACCAATAACATGGTCTATTAACACACATTTTGTGTGTTTATATGACTCACACACTGTATTCTTACAATAAAGCTGGAGAAGAGAAAATATTATTAAGGAAATTCTAAGGAAGAAAAAAATATATTTTCAGTACTGTACTATTGCAGTACTGTACTGAGAGAGAGAGAAAGAGAGAGCACAAAAAGGGGGCGCTGCAGGCAGAGGGAGAAGCAGGCTCACTGCTGAGCAAGGAGCCTGATGTGGGACTCAATCCCAGGACATTGGGATATGACCCAAGCCAAAGCCAGACGCTTAACCAGCTGAGCCACCCACGCATCCCAAGTATTGTACTATTTTTTATTTTTAAAAAATCTGCATGTAAGTTGAAACACGTGTTGTTCAAGGGTCAACAGTATAGTTTAGAGAAACTGCCTAGATTTATGCTAAAGCGTCTTCAATTTTACCAACCTTTGCTTTTACCCCATTGGTGAAACTATGAATGCAGCAAGGAATGGGGGTGGGGGGAGCCTTAGTATTATGAAAAAGTTTGATCTCGCACTGCCTAAAATCATCTCAGGAATCCCCAGAGGTCCATAGACAACACTTTGGGAACCAATTTTCTAGACCATAAAGATTAGTATTAATCAAATACTGTTGAGTATTGTTGATTGATTGACGTGGATTACTCTCACTGCACTAACTAAACTGGAACCTGTTTGAAGTCAGGGATACAAGCTTTTTACTTTTTTTGGTATACAGTACTTTATCTACCCAGTGACTCATAGATAACTGTTGGTTAACTGATACGATAAGCATGCTCGTTAAGATATTAAAAATAATCAGCAGTTACCTGTCTTTCTGTAGATGACACAGGAAGAGAACACCCAAAGTTGCTAGATAACAACAAAAAAAGTTTTTAAATGAGAAGAGAAATTCTTTGAAATACACCAGGTTGAGGGGGTGGATAACAGAAAAAGAAATACACCAGTGAAATCCCGTCAGAAGAGGCACAGTAACTTTCCAAGTTTTATTTTTTTTTAAGATTTTGTTTATTTGTTTGAGAGAGAGCACAAGCAGGGTGAAGGGCAGAGGAGAAGCAGACTCCCTGCCAGCAGGGATCCTGATATAGGACTCGATCGCAGGACTCCAGGACCATGACCTGAGCTGAAGGCAGACGCCCAACCGACTGAGCCACCCATGTGCCCAAAGTCTTTCTTTCTTTTTTTTTTTAAATAAAGTATTTGCATTTCAACATTTTCTTTCTTTTCTTTTAAGATTTTATTTATTTATTTGTCAGAGAGAGAGAGAGAGCGCGTGCACAAGTAGGCAGAGTGGCAGGCAGAGGTGGAGAGAGAGGCAGGCTCCCTGCCGAGCAAGGAGCCCAATGTGGGACTCAATCCCAGGACCCTGGGATCATGACCTGAGCTGAAGGCAGTGGCTTAACCGACTGAGCCACCCAGGCATCCCAAAGTCTTTCTAATCTAAATTTTTGTTGTAGCAAACATAGTGTGTAGTAAAGCCCTAAAATTCACAAGGAAAAGAAAGTATGATTTGTGATATTTTTCCTTTACCTTTCTTCTAATTATAATACTAACACACTGCAGAAAAACTAGAAACTCTAGAAATATGTGAAACAAACCCCAAAACAATCCTACCATTGGGAGAAGCACTGTTAACTTGCTAACATATTTATATATGTACATACAGGTACATGAACATTAAAAAACAGATTTGGGGTTATATGAGTATTTCCAGGCCTAAGTTATAATCTTTCAATCTAATATTTTTTTGAGAAATACTTTTCCATATCTGTAAATATTTTTAAAATAATTCTTTTTTTAATATTTTATTTGTGTATTTGACAGAAAGATAGAAAGAGAGCACAAGCAGGCAGGTAGAGGGAGAGGGCAAAGCAAGCTCCCCACTGAGCAGAGAACCCAACATTGGGCCCGATCCCAGGACCCTGGGATCATGACCTGAGCTGAAGGCAGCGGCTTAACTGACTGAACCACCCAGGTGACCCTAAAATAATTCTTAAACTAATTTGAAGGTGTTTTTTTAGGTCCCTGAAAGTTAGGATTGTTATCCCCACTTTACAGTGAAAGCAATCCAGACTCAGGGAGCCTAAGTCTCTTGCCAGATCACACAGTCAGTAATAATAAATCCGATATTGTTAGTAACAATTTTCCCCCTTTTTAAAAAATTTTATTTATTTATTTGACAGAGAAAGAGATGACAAGTAGGCATAGAGGCAGGCAAAGAGAGAGAGGGGGAAGCAGGCTCCCTGCTGAACAGAGAGCCTGATGCAGGTCTCGATCCCAGGACCCTGAGATCATGACCTGAGCCGAAAGCAGAGGCTTAACCCACTGAGCCACCCAGGTGCCCCATAATTTTCCCCTTTGAGTGCTGCCTAGTGGGTTGAAATCTGGGCATAGACTAAGGGAACCCCAGTATGGGAATAGCTAAATGAAAAGCTGTTGGGGCAGCCATAGAATGGAGCAGGTTCTGAAATCTGAGGATCACAGTAGACCTACGTCAGGGAATGGATCAGTAGTCCAGGTAATCAGACTCAAGGGGTTAGGATCTTAGTCGGGAAACCAGCAACATGGAATGAAGAGTAGCAGTCTCTGCATGACAACACACTTCATGATCTGTTGGTGTCAGGATCATCAAAAACAACATGACTATTGGTTAAAACAATGCTCTAGTCACACAGAGAAGGGACAAAGGGAGATCAGCTACACCAGTAAGCCTTGGTTTCCCATAGCCAGTGGGACTCTTACTGCATTGGGTATGAAGTCCTTAATTTCCCATTCAATGTGTACTCCTTTGTTCTGCTTAAGCATGTACATCATAGAGCGCCTGACTAACTCCACTACTATATCCCACCAGGAATGTGGTCCTTCCCCTGCTGCACAAGATGGGTGCTTGTAGTCCATTACCTGCTAAGGATAAACAGGTTTATTGAGTATATAACTAAGAACACGATTGTTGGGTCATATAACTCTATGCTTGACTATTTGAAGAAATTGCCAGACTGTTTTCCAAAATAGCTTCACCACTTTCTATTCCCTCCAGCAGGTTCTAATTTCTCCAACTCCTCAGTAACATTTGTTATCTCTCTTTTGGATTACAGCCGTGCTAGTGGGTGTGAAGTGGTGTCACATTCTGGGCTTGATTTGCATTTCTGTAATGGTTAATGATGTTGAGCATATTTTCATGGACTTATTGGCCATTTTTATATTTTCTTTGGAGAAATATCTAATCATATCCTTTGCCTATTTTTCATTTTGTTACTGTATCTATAAATATTCTAGCTACATCCCTTATCAGACATGGGATTTGCAAACACCTTCTTCCATTCTGTCAATTGTCTCTTCACTTTCTTGATGGTGTTTTCTGGAGCACAAAAGTTTTTAATTTTCAACCAACAAAACTAAAAGACAACCTACTGAATGGGAGAAGATATTTGCAAATGGCGTATCTTACAAAGGGTTAGTATCCAAAATATATAAAGAACTCATACAACTCAACACCAAAATAACAAATAATCCATATTAAAAATGGGCAGAAGACAGGAACAGACATTTCCCCAAAGAAGACATACAGATGGCCAACAAATACCTGAAAAGATGCTCACACCACTCATCAGCAGAAAAAGGTAATCAAAACCACAATGAGATATTACCTCACACCTGGCAGAAGGCTAAAATGAAAAACTCAAGAGACGACAAGTGCTGCCAAAGATGTAGAGAAAAAGGAACTCTCGGGGTGCCTGGGTGGCTCAGTGGGTTAAGCCCCTGCCTTCGGCTCAGGTCATGATCTCAGGTCCTGGGATCCAGCTCCGCATCGGGCTCTCTGCTCAGCAGGGAGCCTGCTTCCTCCTCTCTCTCTGCCTGCCTCTCTGCCTACTTGTGATCTCTGTCTGTCAAATAAATAAATAAAATCTTAAAAAAAAAAAAAAGGAACTCTCATGCCCAGCTGGTGGGAATGCAAACCGATGCAGCCACTCTAGAAGATAGTATGGAGGTTCCTCAGAAAATTAAAAATAGAACTACCCTACGATCCAGCAATCCACTACTGGGCATTTACCCAAAGAACATAAAAACATTGATTTGAAGGGATATAGGTGCCTTTATGTTCATTGCAGCATTATTTACAATAACCAAACTATAGAAGCAGCCCAAATGTCCAATGATAGATGAATGGATAAAGAAGATGGTGTTTATATATATACAACGGAATATTATCAGACCATAAAAAAGAATGAAATCTTGCTATTTGCAATAACATGGATGGAGTTAGAAAATATAATGCTAAGTGAAATAAGCCAGCCAGAGAAAGACAAATACCATATGATTTCACTCATATGTGGAATTTAAGAAACAAAACAAATGAACAAAGGGAAAGAAAAAAGAAAAACAAAAAACAAAAAACAGACCCTTAACTGTAGAGAACAAACAGATGATCACCAGAGGGGAGGTGGGTGGAGGGATGGGAAAGGAAAAAAAGTTTTTAATATTGATGATGTCCAGTTTATCTACTTTTTCTTTTTGTCACTTGTGCTTTTGGTTTATCTAAGAAACTACTATCTGATCCAAGGTTACAGAGATTCATACCTATGTTGTCTTCAAAATCTTTTATAGTTTATGCTCTTACATTTAGGTTTTTGTTCCATTCTGAGTTAAAAGACCCATTTTGAGTCTTCTGTATGGTGTGAGGTAGGGGTCCAACTTCATTCTTATGCATATGGATATACAGTTGTCCCAGCACTATTTGTTGACTATTCTTTCCTCAATGAACAGTGATGGCATCCTTGCCAAAAATCAATTGACAATAAATATGAGGATTCATTTCTGACTCTGAATTGTATTCTATTGATCTGTATATCTGTCTTTATGCCAGTACCATATATCTATTGCTGTAGCTTTGTTGTAAGTTTCAAATTCAGAAAGTCTGAGTCTCTTTATTTTTTTTTAAAGATTTTTATTTATTTATTTGACAGACAGAGATCACAAGTAGGCAGGGAGGCAGGCCGAGAGAGAGGGAGGAAGCAGGCTCCCTGCTGAGCAGAGAGCCCAATGCGGGGCTCGATCCCAGGGCCCTGGGATCATGACCTGAGCCGAAGGCAGAGGCTTAACCCACTGAGCCACCCAGGCTCCCCAAGTCTCTTTATTTTAAAATATTGTTTTAGCTAGTCTGGGTTTCTTAAATTTTCCTAAGATTTTATGATGAGCTTGTCTAGTTTTTCAAAGAAGTCAACTGGGATTTTTATAGGGGTGTTTGAATCTGTAGTACTATCATGGGAGCAACATTAAGTCTTCCAAAGCACCAACACAAGCTGTCACCTTCCAGGCCCCTGCGTCCCACTTAACAAATGTTAAATGAACAATGTCATAGGACTGGGGGACAAGATGGGAGCTCCTGGCCCAGCCACTTTTAACCCCTTCAAGGACTCAACCCTCTGCCCCTATGTGGTGAGAAGATCACAGAGACTCAGTCCAGCCAGTGCAGGTCTGGGAACAGGTTGGCACAAGGAAATCTCTGGATGGGAACAGGGTTGATTGACCCCTTGGAAGCAGGAAGCCTATCACGGGCCTCAAGGGACTGTGACACAATGATCTGCAGCCCTTTGGGGATCAGTGTCACGTGGTTCTTTGGGGGGCAGGGAACCTGAGGTTATTTCCTCTGGGATATGACTGGGTCAGCCCCTGTCCTCCCTACCATCCGTGGGCCTTGAGTACTAGGACAGGAAGGGGAATCCCTTCGCACTGAGGGAGACCAGTTGGAGGCCATGTGTGCTAACTGCTATTCTCTCCCGGGCAACGCCTTTCGCACCACAACTGAACTCAAATTATTATCGCCACTTGCCAACTTGGTTTTTTCTACCACTGTGGTATGACTTTGTCTCCCTGCTGTGTCCCTTGACTTATTCTTTCTTCTGATGATTTAGGAAGATAAAACAAGTGCTCACTTTGGCGGACATATACAAACAGAGGAAAACAAATGTTGGCAGTTTTCAGAATGTTTATGGTGGGCTGCCATGTAATGTTTTTGTTTTGTGCTGTTTTAAAAACTGTAATTGTCTTAATATTCCTTTGATCTCAAACATAGCAGGGAATTCTATGAAAAGAAAACAAAGAACAACTAAAAAGACCATTCTTGTGTAATTTCTTTGAAATAGTTTTTAGTGTGTTATTTTAGTATGGACAGTGTGTTTGCATTTCAAAACACAAATGTAGCTATAAAATGTATTGTCTGCTCTTAAACATTTTAATGTAATCCTATATAAATTTACAATATATGTGCTTATATTTGCTCATTATGTAAAAGATTTTGAGAAATCTTTGTAATACCACAAAAAAGGTGTGACAAATAATTTGAAGCTTATGTTTTCAGATGAATAAATGTTTTCCCTTAATCAAAAATGGGAGAAAAGGGAAGTCACTGACTTTTTTCTATCGCTCTGGTGTTTCTTTTTCATATTTAAAGTTAGCTTCTACTAAACACAGGGTATCACATTCATACATTCCCTGTTTCTTGGCACCACTGCCAAAGGAAAACAACAATATTGACAACCATTATCAAAGTCAGGAAGCAGAGAAGTAGAGACAGCTGTTGACTAGAACCTCTCAGAGCTCAGGCAGATTCTATTTCCTTCCCTAGTGGCTATTACCATCTAGTCTGAGCTGCTATAAGGGACGCACCATAGCCCTTCTAGGTTCCCTCTATTTTTCTTTTAAGATTTTATTTACTTGTTTGACAGAGAGAGAGATCACAAGTAGACAGAGAGGCAGGCAGAGAGAGAGGAGGAAGCAGGTTCCCTGCTGAGCAGAGAGCCCGATGCGGGGCTCGATCCCAGGAACCTGAGATCATGACCTGAACCAAAGTCAGAGTCTTAACCCACTGAGCCACCCAGGGGCCCCTAGGTGCCCTCTATTAAAAGAAACAGGCTTTTACTGAAGACAGGTGCCCTGATGTTATGGGAAATCTTAGTGCTGGGGAAAGGGAGCCTCTCCTCCACTTACTGGCTTTAGCACAGCAGGAGGATAGGAAAACATCTAGGCAAACGAGCTTCATTTTCATGGCTTTAAAAAAATATTATGAACTATAGAATCACTTTTGATTGAGGTGAAGGAACCCTACTATTACTCGAAAAGACATACTTCTTCAGTAAAAATTTCCCTGGTATAATGATGCTGGTGGACATGCATTTTCCTTCCATGTGTTAAGCTAGGAAGCCCAAGAAAATATTGCCAGGGCAGCTGACACTGCAGTCACAGGGCCCTCAAGGACCAGTGGCAGAACCTCACAGACATCACAAGACCATTGGTCTGACTCCAGATCAGAGGGGTTGTCATAGCCCAACTTCTTCTGTACCCCCAGAGGGGATTTGCCCCACATCTCTGGTCTACCATTGCCTCCTTTCTTTTCTCTGAGGCCGTCCTATTCATCAGAGCCTCTGGAATCTTCTTCATTTCCGGCATTGTTTGCCTCCTCTGGGCCCTCACTCTGCCAGTTTTTCTCATTGTTCTCATCATTTTCACCTTCGTAAATGTCCTCTGGTTGCTAGCCATCACTCCTGGCTGTAGGACCACACGGAGTAAGTCCTCTACCCATCCTGGAGTGGTCATCTCCACGTAGTGAATGTCATACACATAGATGTCCTCCTGCCCCTCCTGGTGCCTGACCCTTGATCCATCCTTGGAGATAGTCTGCTGCTCCTGGGTCAGCTCTGTGAAATTGCAGAGGACTGCCTCTGCGCCAGATGTTTTGCAGGAGCCGTTGGAGGTGGCCTCTGTGTTTCCCTACTTGTAGACCAGGTCAATGGCTGGAAGCATGCATCCTTAGAGGCTTCTGGGTTTCCTGTGCATCATCAGACTCCAGGCCTCTGGAGGGAATCACCAGGATCAGTGGCTAGAGACCCCCTTGCAGTGGCCTTCCAGTCGGATCTCCTGAGCCAAAGCACAGAGGTCAGGCCAGATATGCTGCTGGGTGCCCGAAATAGTGCAGGATGGCTCACAGGAGAGGCTGCACTGGCTGGGTCCTCCTGGGAGTGCACCGGGGCCCCCACCTGGAAGACGTTCTTCTCCACTGCTCTCTCCAGACCCTTGGGGCGTCTTTTGGGCCACTAATGGATTTCAAGCGTCCAAGGTCTTTAGAAGCGAAGACAAGAGCTTTGGCAGGCTCCCTGCTATTCTCTGGCTTGTGCAGGGCACACCTGTCCTGCCTGCCTCCAGGGCAGCTGTCACCAAGCCTCTTATTGCTTGTAGTATTTTAAGATTACAAGTTGCGTGTTGAGCAACAAGGATTTGAACTGCCACCCAGGCACCGCTCTGCCTTATGATTTTCTTAAGAACATTTTCTTTTCTCTAGCTGCCTTTGTACATATGCCCCTACCATATGTAGGGGCGCCTGGGTGGCTCAGTGGGTTAAAGCCTCTGCCTTCAGCTCAGGTCATGATCCCAGGGTCCTGGGATCGAGCCCCACAATGGGCTCTCTGCTCAGTGGGGAGCTTGCTTCCCCCCTCCCCGCCTGCCTCTCTGCCTACCTGTGATCTCTCTGTCAAATAAATAAATAAAATTAAATTTAAAAAGAATACCATATGTAACACATGTAATATACAAAATATATGTTAACCGACTGTTTATGTTATCCATAAGGATTCTGGCCAATAGCAGGCTATTAGGAGTTAAGTTTTTGGGGAACCCAAAATGATATGTGGATTTTTGACTTCACATAGGATCAGTGCTGCTAGTCACTGTCTCGTTCAAGGGTCAACTGTACTTAAACTCTTCTTTAACAAGGTATTGATCTTACTCTCAGGTCATGATCTCCAGGTCCTGGGATAGAGCCCCGCATTGGGCTCCCTGCTCAGTGGTGAGCCTGCTTCTCTCTCTCTCTCTCTCACTCTCCCCGTCTGCTCCTCCCCCTGCTCATTCTTTCTCTCTTTCTCACAAATAAATACAATCTTTTAAAAAAGATTTTATACAAATAAATACAATATTTTTAAAAAGATTTTATTTATACAAATAAATACAATCTTTTAAAAAAGATTGTATTTATTTATTTGACAGAGAGATATACAGCGAGAGAGGGAACACTAGCAGGAGGAGTGGGAGAGGGAGAAGCAGGCTTCCCACCAAGCAGGGAGCCTGATGTGGGGCTTGATCCTAGGACCCTGGAATCATGACCTGAGCCAAAGTCAGACGTTTAGAGACTGGGCCACCCAGGCGCCCCTCAAATAAATAAAATCTTTTTTTAAATGTGTAATCCAAAGGTTTTTATTATATTCAGAGAATTGTACAAAGATTACCACAGTCAATTTAGGACATTTCCATCACCTCAAAAAAGAAACTCTGAACCCATTAGCAGACACTCCTCACTTTCTCTCAACTTCTCCAACCACAGGAAGTCAAAATCTACTTTTTATTTCTATAGATTTGGTTAGACTGGGTATTTCACATTGATGGAATCATACAGTATCTAGCATTTTGTGACTCTTTTCTTAGTATAATTTCAAGATTCATTCATGCGGGTGCATATATCAGTATTTCATTCCTTTTTATAGTCAAATAATATTCTGGTGTGTGGATATAATACATTTCATCTAGCCACTTGTTGATAGATATTTGGGATGTTTCCACTTTTTGGGGCAATTATGAATAATGCTGCTATGAAATTTGTGGACAAGTTTTTGCATGGGCATGCGTTTTCTTTTTTTTTTTTCCCTTAAGATTTTATTTCTTTATTTGACAAGAGATCACAAGTAGGCAGAGAGGCAGAGAGAGAGGAGAGGAAGCAGGCTCCCTGCTGAGCAGGGAGTCCCCATATGGGGCTGGATCCCAGGACCCTGGGATCATGACTTGAGCCGAAGGCAGAAGCTTTAACGCACTGAGCCACCCAGGCGCCCCTGGACATGCGTTTTCATTGCTATTGGGAATTACTACTGGGAATGGAATTGCTCGATCATATGGTAATTCTATATTTAATCATCTGATGAACTACAAGGCTGTTCTCCAACGTGGCTGCACAATTTTACATTCCCACCAGTAATACTTGGAATAATTGTGACCACCTGGGTCTTCCATCAAGCTGTACACAGTGCAGGGCCTAAACCAATATTTCTGTGATTGCAAAAGTGTGGTCAGAATAGTGTCTGGAGTACCGTACTGGCTAGGCAGAAACAAAGGAATAAGGGTGCTTACAGCAACAGTCTACAGTGGAATGCAGAGTCTAGCAATATTCTCCGGTCAGTAGCATTCCCTTGGTCTCCTACACAACCACAGTCCTTCCAGTCCTCCATCCTTCCTCCAGTCTCCAGGTCTGAGGGGTCGGTTCAGCCAGGCAGCTAGTCAGGGCGAACTGGTCACATAAAACAGTGGTAAAAGACCGGGAGAGAAGACTGAGAGACAAAGGCATGACTCCCACAGCTCCATCAGATCCCACAGGCCACGCACCACGAGATGCATAACTAGTTCCATATCTCAAGCCACTTAACGACCAGCTCTGAGCCTAGATGTCTGTTTCCCAGCCCTGTGTCTTCCTTGGGACCTAGACACCCCTCACAAGGTGACGGCCCTCCTGGGTGTTGGGTGTCATGGAGACTGAACGACCTTCAAGACCCCATAAGATGATTTTCCAGAGACATAATTTATATATTAAAGCTGCTTCATGGGGGATTCTTCTTGCCGGTGGGTTAAGAGGCGAACTCATCTGTCAAATCTTCCTATACCAGAGCATGCTCCCTTCCTAATGGGAGACCTGAACGCGGTCCTGTTGGGCTGGGTTGGGCCTGGGGCGGGGAAAGCCAGAGAATCTCAGGATCTGGCACATTCCCACAACTCCCCTGTTTTTCCTTGGTCACCATGGTGGGAGTGTGGCTTTTCTCCTCACGCTATAAGGTGTCTCATCAGGGGGCTTTACATATTTGTGCCCCCTCCACCATGGTATGAGTGAGGTAAGAGACCGGAAGTGGGCTCTGTCACCATGGGAACCGGAGTCGCGCGACTCCCCGGGGAGTCGCGCGACTTCCCGGGGAGTCGAATTTGAGTCTGCGTAGTCCTGGCCTCCTCATTGGCCACGCCCCCAGTCTCCCTTGCTCCTTCGCTCTCGGTTTTGGATGGGCGGGTGGACACTCTTGGGAAATCGATTATGACGGCTACTACGCCATCCTTTTCCGTGAGAAACTCACGATGTAGTTGTAAAGACGATATGATACCAATTTCAATATATTTTTTTAAAACTACCATCAATAATAGAGGAATGCAAAGTTCAGAAAAATCTGACTCGCTCTGAAGGGAGATCAAGGAAGATTACCCGCAGAAGCAATTATTGAGCTAAATTTTGAAAGATGATTCGGAATTATTCAGAGACAGTCCAGACAGAACATTACGAACAGAGACGTAGAGGTATCACACAGCATGTACGGACTGGCAACTACCATGAACATCGATTCCTGTGGTATCAAGTGCTGGGCAAGAGGGGTGGTCGCTGAGGCTAATGAGGTAGTCAGGGGCCAGGTCAACAGTAGAACTGTATGCCAGGCCAAGGAACCTGGGCTTTCCTTTTAAGATGACAGCCACGAAGGCTCTTTTGTCAGGGAAGCATTAAGTCCTGCCACAATCACCCCTGACCGAACGACTCAAACCATTCCTGATCTGGTTCCCCTCCCGAGGGCTGAACTCTTAATTCTGATCCTATTTTTTCTAAGCAATAACAAATCTGACCATGATGGTTCATAAGAGGATGTTGTGGATTCCAAATCTGTCCTGAACATATGTGGGGCAGTCCAGGTGAAAGCACAGGACCAGGATGGCTAATGGGCCACATAATCCGGATGTTCCTTCTAGGGGTGAGACGGTTTAGCAATGGAATGTCCAGGTATATCAGATGCTGTATTGCACTAACCTGTTACCACTGAGAGACGGACCAGCTGCAGGTGATGTTGCTAGGAAATTCACCAAGAGGCTTTACTGAGAATCTTAAGCAAACACCAAAGGAAACAAACAGTGAAAAACAGTGCGAAAGGCAGAAGGATTAAAGCCAGGGACATGGGGCACCTTGATGGCTCAGTGGGTTAAAGCCTCTGCCTTCAGCTCAGGTCATGATCCCAGAGTCCTGGGATTGAGCCCCGAATCGGGCTCAGGTCATGATCCCAGAGTCCTGGGATCGAGCCCCGAATCGGGCTCTCTGCTCAGCAGGGAGCCTGCTTCCCTTCCTCTCTCTCTGCCTACCTCTCTGCCTACTGTGATCTTTGTCTGTCAAATAAATAAAATCTTAAAAAAAAAAAAATAAAGCCAGGGACATTTAGTTGTACTGAATGATATTTATTGATTCGCTGATTAATTGACCAGAGCTGGAAGATTTATTTAAAAATAAATCCTGGGGGGGCACCTGGGTGGCTCAGTGGGTTGGGCCTCTGCCTTCGGCTTGGGTCGTGGTCTCGGGGTCCTGGGATTGAGCCCCCCATTGGGCTCTCTGCTCCACAGGGAGTCTGCTTCCTCCTCTCTCTGCCTGCCTCTCTGCCTACTTGTGATCTCTCTGTCAAATAAATAAATAAAATCTTTAAAAATAAATAAATAAATAAATAAATAAATAAATAAATAAATAAAAATCAATCCTGGGGCACCTGGGTGGCTCAGTGGGTTAAAGCCTCCACCTTCAGCTCAGGTCATGATCCCAGGGTCCTGGGATCGAGCCCCGCATCGGGCTCTCTGCTCGGCAAGGAGCCTGCTTCCACCTCTTTCTCTCTGCCTCTCTGCCTACTTGTGATCTCTGCCTCTCAAATAAATAAATAATAAATCTTTAAAAAAAAAAAAATCCTGTGGGAGAGGATGTTAATTACACAGTCTGCAGAGGGTAGAATTTAATGGACAACGTCCTGTACAAAGTAGGAAGATCCGTCTTTAAGGGGAGGATCATGGCCTCTTCCCTGAGCATAGGTGGGAGGAGGAAAGGAGGCTTGGCATTTCCGCATTTGCCCCTGGAAGTCTGAAGATGGCTGTTCCTATGTAAATCTATAGTATCTTTGAAATCTAAATTCAGAACAGTTTATAGGCTTGAAGATGTTAGATTTACTGTGGAGGTGAGATTGAAAAGATAATGCTGTCCACATGCAGCCTGTCCTTTTTCTTTTTATATATTTGGACCTGTTTAGTTTTGTTGTGTCTCAAACTGTGTATAGTTGGACTGTGTTTTTTTAAAATCTAAGGATCTTTTATCATATTGAGGATTAAATACATCTACTTATGTTGTTATAGTTTGCAAACCAATATAGAAACTTGGGGATGGATTCAGGGTTCAAGGAGCACTAAACACATGCCTAGATTTGGGTTGAATTAGGTAGGGGAGGGCTGGGGTGGTGAGGAGGCAGAAGTTACACACCAGGGGACTGGTCCTGTGGCACTTAGAACAGGGAAGTGACGAAGCCACGTGAGAATTTATAGATTTTAGAGGCCATTAGGGTGTGATGGCAGAGGGACAGAGGAGTTGTTTTGGGGTGATGCAACTTCTCTGGATTCTGATCATCATGGAATTTACGCAAATCTCTACATGTGCTAAATAAGATTTTAGCACTGTATTTTAACTTAAAAAACAGAAATTTCCAACTTAACCCCCAAATAAGTAAACTTCCTATGTCTGACCACCTAAGGTGACATATGTTTTGTTTCTTTAACTGGTCTGATGTCTCTGTGACGTCTCTTCAGATGTTAGTGTTTTACCTATAATTAAAAATGGCCAAAGGAAAAAACAAAGACAGAGTTTATCAGTCTTACCAAGATTAATACCTGATGCCGCAGCTGACATAAGATTTGGTATTTATGGTGAGCACTGTGAACACTGGGTGTTCACCCGGAGTGCTAACAAATTTCTAAAAATAACCTAAGGAGAATTGTGGGTTGGGGTTAGGGTTAGATCGGAGTTCGGATTCTGTTAAGTTTGAGTGAAATTCATAGTTAGTGAGAGGGGAGGGAACCTTGAGCAGGGGTGTTTACAGAGAATGCTGGGAATGGTCCACGCTTTAGCCATTTTATATCAGGAGGAGGACCTTCCGTGTGCTTGCTTCTGACAGGTGGAATAATGAGAGTTTTAATTTTATTCCCTATACGTTTCTGCGTTGTTTTGATTTGCCGTTAAAAACATGCACTACTTCATAAAAGAAAAAGCTAACGCTGAAAAGGAAGCTAGTGAAGTTTATCTTCATAAACTTTCCCAGCAGGTAGGTATCCTAAATTTGCATTTTATTTAGCTGGTGGCCTCAAGAAGAATGGTGCTGCCCTGCCATCTAGTGGTCACTTGGCAAAGGTGCCTTCCAACCAGCATTTCAATAAAGCCAAAATTTGTTTTACCAACTTCGGAAGAAGGCAACAAATGTACATTGTTCTGGGTAAAACTTTGACTTGGTTGAAGACTTATTGATACCAAGCACAGATCAGGTATTCTGTTTTATGGTAAAATCTCATCCTTTTGGCATCATCAAGGAACTCCACTTATGAACTCCGCTCGAGGTTTAACTCTTAAGGAACTACATAAAAATTAAATGAACACTTTCACTGTTTCTTAAAAAAGAATATATTGAACAAAACAACCTTTCCTTTAGAGCTTATGGTTTAAAGAAAATCAATATCACCAGGAAGAGCCCGGTTTAGTCATAGTTAATCAGTAAATCAGGGGCCTGGAGTAGCGGTTTCTTACGGTTACAACTTGTATGGTTTGCTAGGGCTGCTGTAATAACGCACTACAAGCTCGGCGCTTATAACAACTTCTGAACAACAGAAGTTTGTTGTCTCACAGTTTTGGAGGCTAGAAGTCCAAGATCAAAGTGTTGGCAGCATTGGTACCTTCCGATGGCTGTGAAGGAAGGATCTGTTCCACGCTTCTCTCTTTTTGGCTTGTGGTTGGCCATGTTCTCCCTGTGCCTCTTCACTTTCTCTTCCTTCGTATGTGCCTCTGTGTCCAAATATCCCCTTTTAATAAAAACACTGGTCGTATACTGGATTAGTGCCCATGTAATGACCTCAGCTGAACTTGATTACCCCTTTAAAGGCCCTAGCTCCCAATAAGGTCACGTTCTGTGGTCGCGGAGGTTAGACTTCAACATATGAATGGGGGTGAGGGGGCGGTGCACAATTCAACCCTCATTTGGCTTCCCATCAGCTGAAATCACAATTCTGTTTCAATGAACAACAAGCATGAGGGGAGTAATACAAAAGGGTGCCATTACTATTTCATAGGTGCCTTGGGTGGCAGTGGGTCAGGTGAGAATGGAAGGGGCATGACCAAGAGCTGGGAAAGACCCGTGGAGCATGATGGAGGTGGGGATTGTCGACCTGACAGGCAATAGGGTGGGTAGTGTGGAAACCCATAGTGTGGAGTGGGGAGGGGAGGCGAACAGCTGGGCCAAGGCATGAAGGGGAAGTACATGGTCTGGCAGCAGGGTATGGGGGACCCATGCTGGGTATAAGAGAAAAGGCAGAGGGGGACCTTGAGCCAGTGAAGGTCCTGGGAGCAGCTTCACTGGGGTGTGATGAGGGAAGAGCTGAACCACTCAACTGCAGAATGTGCGTGTAATCCCTAAGCTGTGGACTCAGGCAGGATTGAGCTTTGCTGCTTTAGGCGCCATTGTGGCATGGACACACCTGGGCTGGCACGATTGTGCTCTTCCCTATGAGTGCACTAGGCTCTGGGGAGTTCATCAAGTCAGACTGCTTCCGGGCGGCCTCAGTTTCTCTCAACCATCAATAGCAACCTGGGAGGGTCAATCTACTGGGCTTGGGTTTGTCCCCTCTGCTATAATAGTAACTCAACATCATGTGAGAGATCTCTGATATAATTCAATAATTTCCTAGGTTATCTGGGAAGTTAATTTGGAGGGTTTGGAGGGCTGGGAGTGTTCTAATGAGGTCCGATAAATCTTTGATGTAAACCTCTAAAATCTTGTAAGCATCTTTGAAATACATGAATTGTTATCAATTTAGCTTTATATAAAGCTTACACAAGATTTATAAACATATCCTGTTTGGTCATATCTAGACAGATAGAGATTTTCTAAAACATGGAAATCACCTCATTCTATAGATTTGTACATCATAATGACAGTTAATAAAATGAAATTCTAATTGAGTTTTCATTTTGTTGCTGAGTTTCCATTAAGGAGAAGAACTTGCAGAAGGAAAGCAAGAAAAACACCTTGGTTCTAAAAGATTAGAACATATTCAGCAAAATGAACACATCTATATAAATGGTATACAAATGGTCTTTTCTAGCTTTCCTGTGACCCATTATTAGAGATCTGATTAGCAGGTATTTCTGCAGTTAATTGATTCTGGAAAATTTAGCAAGCATTGCTCCTCTCTACCTCAAGAATTGCAAACTGCGCCATTTATAAATACCAATATAACATTATCCTTTACATGTTTAAAATGCTTTGGGAGAAGTCTCTGTCAAATAAAAGAGTTTTGTAATGTATAAAACCTGATCTCAAATATTCATATGTAAAATACTGATGCCTGTTCTCAAAAAAATATTTTACTAAATTCACAAAGTATGCCAATATGTGAATTCCGTAATCCAAGTTTATGTGTTGGTTGTCTTCCTCTCCAGATCTACTTTCCATTATTTTCTACGCAGTCCTGGGCTGAGGGGGCCTGACCCATATGGACTGCTTCAAGATTTTCCTTTTCTTCCTGGCCTCGGGATGGGTCCAGCCAATGGAAGTTGGGGTTATCAGCAGAAGACCCATAGGTGGGAGGAGAATACAGGGAGATATTTATTCTCCTAGCTTCCTTCCAGCTGAATTCCTGACAGGGGTGCTCTGAACCTAACCAGAGACCATGGCTCCTGACAAGTGGTCACTTCCTTAGAGCTGCCCCCCAAATTCATGGGACTGTCCATCTTTATGCTTAGGAATAATTACTGTTTCCTAAGTTATAAACCCCAGGGAACTGTGCCATAAGATGTGACCTTCTGAAAACTCTACCACATATTTTAAGTAGTCCCTTTTATTACATTCTCCTCAAATTATCCAGTTCCCCCCAATCTTATTTTTGCCAAGATATTGAATAATATAATGTGTTTACTCTTTCCTTTGTGTGAACTAAGCATATGGCAGAAAATACTAACATACCATCTCTGTGAAACACTGGAGGAATTTTGTACTATACAGCTGCTCTAGTCACACATCTCTTCTCCCTTTTCTTTTAGTAGAAATCAGTGCTCCAATTTCCAGTCAGCTGAGTCTCTCTTGAGGTCAGCTTAGCCACAGCCCATCAGGATTCAAGGGGTTACTCATACCTTGTTATTGTGTGGGTTGGACATTTTATACCCCCAAATGCAGCAGCCATCCTATGGAATATGTGAGCTAGAAAGATATTATTATTATTGAAAAAATACAAAGTTTTTTCATTTGTGTCCTTGTCCCTCCCTTCAATAAGCAACTGGACTTCTCACCTTATTCTTTCATTACATATACACAGTCTGTCTCATTAAAATGCTAGACCCTAGAAGCCAGAGACATGTTAGTCTCTTATAGTAAAAATGTGTGTATATGATAGTGAATTGTGTCCCTTTAAAATTCATACATTGAAGTCCTAACACAACAAAGTGACTGTATTTGGAGATACGACTTTTAAGAGTTCAATTCGACTGTAGTCTAAAAACATACTGTGTATTATTTCTAGTCTTTCAGATTTGTTAAGGTATACTTTTTAGCCCAGAATGTGGTCTGTCACAGTGAAAGTTCTATTCAAGCTTGAAAAGAATGTGTATTCTGCTTTTGTTTGACAGAATATTCCATAAATATCAACTAAATCAAATTGATAGTGTTGTTCAAGTAAACTATATCCTTAACTGATTTTTTTTTTTTGGCTGCTTGGTCTATTAATTTTTTTTAAAGATTTTATTTATTTATTTGACAGATAGAGATCACAAGTAGGGCAGAGAAGCAGGCAGAGAGAGAGGAGGATGCCGGCTCCCTGCTGAGCAGAGAGCCCGATGCGGGGCTTGATGCCAGGACCCTGGGATCATGACCTGAGCTGAAGGCAGAGGCTTTAACCCACTGAGCCACCCAGGCGCCCCAGTTTTGTTTTGTTTTTGATCGGTGTTATCACTGTATACCTTTCTACATACCTTTACTTTTAATCTGTCAGATTCTGTGCCTTTGAAATGGTTTTCCTGGGGTACCTGGGTGGCTCAGTTGGTTAAACATCTGTGTTTGGCCCAGGTCATGATCTCAGGGTCCTGGGATCAAGCCCCCACATTGGGCTCTCTGCTCAGCGGGAAGCCTGTTTCTCCTTCTCCCTCTGCCTGCTGCCCTGCCTGCTTGTGCTTACGTACAGGTGTGCTCTCTCGCTCTCTCTCTCTCTGTCAAGTAAATAAATAAAATCTTAAAAAAAAATAAAATGGTTTTCCTGTTGATAACATATGGTTGGGTCTTATTTTTTTTTAATCCACTCTGACAATCTCTGTCTTTTAATTAGTGTAACTAGACCCATTCACCTTTAAAGTGATTATTGATGTAATTGATTAATATCAGCCATGTTTGTAATTATTTTCTATTTTTTGTTAGGAGCATCTTTTACTACTTTCCCTGGGTTTAGTTGAGCATTTTTATTAATAAACAATTTTACTTCTTTTTAAAAAAAAGTGGTCTCCCTAGAATTTGCAATATACTATAATATTTATGGAGTTTTTAAACCACCACTATACATGTACAGATATATAGCAAGGACAAAATTGCAAAATGTTTAAATTTGAAGAATTTAAGTGAAGGGTGTATGAGTCTTTGCTGTTTGACTTTTTTCATTTTTTTAAAAGATTTTATTTATTTATATGACAGAGAAATCACAAGTAGGCAGAGGCAGGCAGAGAGAGAGGGGGCAGCAGGCTCTCCGCTGAGCAGAGAGCCCGATGCGGGGCTCTATCCCAGGACCCTGAGATCAAGACCTGAGCCGAAGGCAGAGGCTTAACCCACTGAGCCACCCGAGGCACCCCAGACTTTTTCCATTTTTATTTATGTTTGAAATTTTTCAAAATAAAAATATGGGGGGAAATGTTACTGTGCCATTGCCAGAGCCAGCCAGCCTGATTATTTTTTCCTTCTTGTAGTCAGTTTGTTTTTTACCTGAATGCTTAAAGTATTCTTTCTTTATCCTTAAAGTTGGATAACTTAACTTGGATACTTATAGCTGTCAAGTGTCCCTTAATAATGCAGTGTGCTTCTCCATCTAAAGACTTTTTTTTTTTTTTTGAACCATCTTTATTAAATCATCTGGCCCTGGGGCACCTGTAAGCATCTGCCTTTGGCTCAGGTCATGATTCTGGAGTCCCAGGATGGAGTCCAGGAGCCCTACATCGGGTTCCCTGCTCATCTGGGAATCTGTTTCTCCCTCTGCCCCTCACCCCGCTTGTGCTTGCTCGCTTTCTCTCTTTCAGATAAATAAATAAAATCTTTAGAAAAAATAAATCTTCTGCCCATTTTGGGGACACTTTGCATGTAGGACACAAATTATCCTCATGTTGGATCTTTTCTATCTTCTCTTTCTGTGGGCTTCTCTGTGTTTCTTTAATTTCCTTTTCTTCAACTGCATGTACTGTAATCATCTTAAGCTTTTCTCTTTACTTAATTGTCAGGGGTGTCTCTTCTATTCCTTGCTATTTGTAATTTAGTGTATGGTTGTGTTTGAACCTTCAATTTATATTTTTAAGTCTAATGTTCTCTGTTTTCTTTCTTTTGTTTCTGTTTACTCTGTTCTTGATGAGGTCTTATTTTTAATTAGTATATACACAGTTCATATAGATAAAAAATTTCGTGCTATTTTTTTTAAAGATTTATTTATTTGAGAAAGAGAGAGTTGGGGGGAGGGGCAGAGAGAGAGTGAGAGAGAAACTTCTGCAGACTCTTTGGCCCAGCAAGGCACCCAACCTGGGGCTGATCCTAGAACACTAAGATCAGGACCTGAGCCAAAACCAAGAGTCAGATCCCTAACAGACTTCGCCACCCAGGCGCCCGTCTTGCTATTCATTTAAATATGTATTCTTGTAGATCATTTTCTTTATCAATCTCTGCATGGTTTCTTCCTTCCTTGACTCTCCCCCTTTTTTTCATTTTCATTGTTAAATGCACTGAACCATTGTTCTGCTTTTCACAATTTCAAGTAATAGTCCACCCCTTTGAGGAATACTCTCAATTTTGGGTCCTTTCCCAATGAGAAATTAGACTCAGAGGGAAAGCGATGACCAAGAATAGGGGGGAAAAGAAAGAGTATCCCGCAATCAGTAACATTCAGATTTCCTTCAATTCAGAGATATGTAGGTTCTTCAATAAGATTTCAGGGTGATGGTGTGTTTAGGTGCCAAGCCATCCTCAACTTCTCTTCTGTGCTCCAAAATCATCTGCTTCCCTCCTTGACATCAGGTTTTGAAGTTTATTACCTTACATTATCTTTGATTGTTGCCAATTATTAGTGATTTTTTGGAATAGGATTTTAAAAAATAAAAACTTATTTGGGGGACTTTTGTTAAGAAGTAGGGAAAGGAAAATCTGTGGGATGGTCTTAATTCCCCCCTTTTAACTTAAAAAGCCATTACTCAGACAAACCATAAGAGACTCTTAATCTCACAAAATAAACTGAGGGTTGCCGGGGGTAGGGGGGGTAGGGAGAGGGTGCTTGGGTTATGGACATTGGGAAAGGTATGTGCTATGGTGAGTGATGTGAAGTGTGTAAACCTTACGATTCACGGACCTGCACCCCTGGAGTAATAATACATTATATGTTAATTTTTTTTTAAAGGCCATTACTCTCCACTTAGTCATGTTTATATTTAAAAGCAGGTCTCAGGAAGAGGGAAATAATTTTCAGAAGGAAAAAACCCAAATGCTTTGAGCTAGACAAAATCTCAGAAATCACCTACTTCTCAAGTTCACAGAGCCAGTTAATGACTGAGCTGGGACTACCTAAAGGTTTCCCGGTATTTTTTTTTCCATTTCCCTCTGTCCCACGAATGGGTAGAATTCTAGACATCAGAGAGGGAGAGAGAGAGACACACACACACAGAGTAGTTTTCAAGCTTGTGACTTTCCTTCTCTATCTCTAATCATACTATATGCCTCTGAGACTTTGTTAAAGGCACCCTGTTGGCCCAGAAATTGGGGCTGTAACAATAACATTTAAAAAAGTACACACTGGATAAAGACTAGGGAAAAAGTGTTAGAAGTTTTCTTTTCCCTCTTCTCTCTAGTTTCAAAAAAGAAAGCCTCAACCAACCAAACAACCAGCCAACCAAAAAAAAAAAAAATGCCACCAGAGTTATAAATCATTTTAGGGTATGAAACATTGTACAAGTGAGGAGTTTGATTTTCTGGGATGCGTCACCTCAGGTGCCATGACATAATGAGAACTGAGAAATGGTCCCTGTGAGAATTGTATTATGAGTATATGCCTTGGATTTTAATGTTGCCACTTGGAAAATGACTTCAAAAAAATTAAAGGAAGATAGTTTAGTAGGAAATGTAAAAACACAATCTTGCCTTGAATGTTATTACTTCCCAAAAGGTCAGACCTATTCGTGATCAGTGATGCATCTCAGATTGTACCCCATCTATTACAATAGACCTTTCCTCTTCTGAAAGGACAGCTATAAAACTGTCCCCAAACTTATTGGTCACTATCCACTGCCAAAACCAGGGGATTAAATATTTCTTAAGCTTCCCAGAAATGCAGAGTCCTAGGGCTTAAAGAGATTTTTGATCTTTGTTCTACAATGAGGACCTTAATTGTTCTGACTTAGGGACATCCAGAAATTAAACTTGAAGAAATTAAACTTGCTGCAAGAAAAAGACAGAAAGGAAGTAAAGTATTTTGTCAAAGTCCGTTGGGTATCAAAAGCTTAGAATTCATAAAGAATCTAGAATTGTTCATGTGGTAATATACTTCACATGAGGGAATTAAACAATGATGGAAGTCTTTAGGTTCAGAAACATAAAACACAGGAGCAAGTGACTGACCCCTTGCACCCAAAAGGCCACAGAGCATCATGGGAAAGAGGACAGGCTCTAAGATACCGACTCGGGGAAGTTACTTAATTATAAGCCCCAGTTGCTCATCTGTAAAGTACAGGTCATAATTGTAAGTATTCATAAGTTTACTACAAAGACTAAACAGGGTAATATGTGTAAAATGCTTGAATTAGATGAAGTACCCAATTAAAGTTTTCTGATATTATTTTTCCCTGGAGACTAGAGTTCACATTGCTTTAACTCTTGATTATATTTCTTGCAAGGACCAGCCCAGCAATTTCTTATATCTTGCTCTTGTAAATATTAATAAAGGGAAACCTCTCTAAGGTGGAATCAGGTGGCTAGAAGGGGAAGCCTTACCATTCTGTGTTGGTTACAGGAAGAATTGTCAATTATAGACCCCAAAAGAAGAATCACCAACAAGAAAGAACCATTAATTATAAGCCCCAGCAGAGAAAGATGTACATAGTATCTCCTAGGAGAAATTAACTATCTCTGCAACTCAGCCAATGAGAAATCATCATCACTCTGAACTCTTGATCTTCCCCAGCAAACTTTTGGTCAAAACAACCCTTCCCAACTCCCTCCTCCTTTCCCATAAAATAATGTTTCAGAAACTACTTCTGTCCTACTTTTGGATCCCCTGTTTAGGGTAGGATTATCCTAACTTCCAGCTCCTGAATGTCTAGCCAGTCAGACCATTCCACTCCCCTAAACAGGCTGATTAGTTTAAGACTGGGCAGATGACCCAAATTAGAAAAATGAGGTGAAATCCTGGGGCTTTTGCTAGATCTGTCGCTAGATCTTATACTCTAACCTATTAGAGTATAAGTCTAGAGGTACCAGAGGTTACCATAGGGAAAAGCCTGCGAGAAAATGGAATCGACACAGAGGAATGCAGAACTGAGAGAAGGAGACGGTTCTTTAATAGGATGTTTGAGTTCCTGGGTCCATCTACAACTGTAGACACATATATATGCACACTTTACAGTTTTATAAGCCAAAGAAAGTCTTTTTTTCCTTGCTTAAGTCGGTTTGGATTGAGTTTCGGTCATTGTACTTGAAATCCTGATAAATAATCCTATACTGGGAAGAAATATGAATCAGGCAGTGCAATCTAATTGCTCTATTTTTTCCCCCATATTCCCCCCCACCTTGTATTCACTGTCTTTATGCTTTGGTCTTCCTGTTTATTTTCTCATGGGAAAGAATCTGAAAATGTTTGTGCTTGATGCTACAGGGTGCATTTGCGTTGTTGTGTTATTTTTCTTAGATATTGACATTTGAAGCCTCACATTTAGTCCTACAATGAAAGGCTTTGTTCTGTTAAAGGACTTTAGCTTTAGACAAGTAGGTGTGTCAAAATTAAAAGAAACATTGAAAATGTATCAACCAAATAATGTGTAACTCTTATTTGGATTCTAAATCAAACCAATAGTTTTTAAAATAAACAATGATACAATCAGGGGAAACTGAACATTGGCTGGATATTTGTTATTCAGAAATAATTGTTAAAATATTTGTGTGTAATAATGCTAATGTGATTTTTAAAGAGTTTCTATCTTCTGGAGGTAAGCATATAAATGTTTTTGGATGGAAAGATACAATATCTGAAATTTGCTTCAAAATATTCCAGTAGGAAAAAAAAATTCCAGTAGGAAAAGGGTGAGAGGAGAGGAGGTACAGATGAAACACGATTTGAGATAAGTTAATAATGGTTGAAGCTGGGGTGATGGGTTGAGCATGGGGTTCACTATCCTATTTTAACTTAAGTTTGAAAGTTCCCAGAAATTTTTCAAAGTAATAAGTAGAAACGGCCAAGTATGCTATTTGTCTACCCAGAACCTATGCTCTCCTTCTCCCTTACAAACAGAACCCCTATATGGTTGAGGATGCAATGTAACTGTCTAAATAAAAAAAAAATAATAATAATAATGATTTTTTTCTTTTAGTCTACTTTGCAGATGTGAATGGCCTGTGGAAAGCAGAGAGAAACCACTGGGTGTGGCTTCCAAAAAAACTTTTTAAAGATGGTGGCTCAGCTGGTAAGCGAGCCTGTTACCCTTGCCTCTTCTTTCTGCTGCTGTAGACTGAGATCTGAGGAAGGAACTGGGGGTCATCTTGCATCACAGGAAATCCCAAAGCCAGAATGCATGATGCTACGGATGGTGTCGTCAAAACAAAGAAGGAATCTGGATAGTTGATGACTGTGGAGTTGCCACACCAGCTTGGGGATACTTTCTTTCTTTTTTTTTTTTTCCCCCAACAGGGAGAATTAACCCTTTTTCTTAGTTTAAATTTGTATTTGCCCTTACAGAGGCTGTAAACTCTAGGAAGAGAAGGTCTCTGCCTTTAAGCTCACAAACTGGAGGGATTTTTTTTTTTTATTTTCTGGGGTGGTTTTTAGAATATTAGGGCGTGGACCCCACTTCCAGAGTGCCTGATTTCAAAGACTTGGGGTCCAGCGTAGGCATTGGAATTTGTAAAAGCTGTCCCTGGTGATTCTAACGTTGCCACCAGCCTGGACACCTACTGTTAGAGCTCACCATTTGATCCCCGGAGCGCGCGAGCCCCGGCCGGCCTGCAGCCGAGACTGGACGAGTGACCGGGATCAACCGAGACCGCCTGGACTGGGAGGAGCTCTGGGCTCCCGCAGACTTGCGCGTCAATAGCCCCCCCCAGCCCCGCCTTTTTCCCCGCCCCTCCTCCCCACCCCCCACGCCCCGCTGTGGCCCCGCCCCGCTGTGGCCCTGGAGGGCGCCGGAACTCCAGCTGCTCGCGTTCCGGGACCGCCGAGGTGCGCCTGCGCGGCGCGGGGTCCCGGCGGGCACTTTGAATTTCGCTCCCGGAATCTCTTATCCCGGGCTTCCGAGGCTGGGGTCTCGGCCGCTGGCGATCCTGTAGCGAGTGGCGCTTTGCTCCCGGACGCGCGGCAGGTTGGAATCTGAAGTTGGGGATCCTGCCCTTGGAGGCCGGCGGAGGCATTGTTTGGGCAGAATGGGGGTGCGGGGCCGCCAGGCCGAGCCGAGGGACTGCGCTCGTCTCCCCACCACTCGGCTGGCTGGAGTGGAAGCTTTAGATCTGTCCTACCCTCGGAATGAATAACTGACTCCTTTCCTTCCCCTCCCTCTGCCTCTGTATCAGCTCCAAACCGTAAAGCTCCAGTCCCCCGCAGCCTGGGAGAAATGCTCACTTGGACTCGTTTCTTTGCCCTTACTGTGTGCTTTCTTTTTAATTCACGTGCATTTTACATTTTTAATATATATAAGTCGTGCATTTGTCCCCCTAAGTCCCCTGTACCTTGGTTTGGGATGCATTGATTACAGAAGGCCCAAAGACAAGTCAGTATTGGACTCTAGTTAAAAACTGAATTTTGTAGAATTAGAAGAAATTGAGTTTTTGCAGTTTCTTTTCAAGATATGATTTACTGGATCACATTACTGGATCAATACTGGTAAATGCCAGTATTGGATTTTGAAAATAAACAGAAAGTTGTCCTTTCTGTTTTTGTAAATGTTTATTTCTTTATTTTTTCTTCAGAGGCTTAAAGGATGGCCTCCTCAGATCTGGAACAATTATGCTCTCATATTAATGAAAAGATTAGCAATATTAAAAGAACTCTGTCACTAAGAAACTGTGGTAAGTAGAACAGATTCCACTGGCATAGATGTAAAATGCATTTTAATTATTGTTCCACTTTGAATATCCCAAGCCTGGTTAAGTGAAAGGTAATTTTAACTTTCAAACAGTGTTTTTTTTGAAGCGCTCCAGCATTAATAGTTTGAATATAGCAGAGTACTAAAACGTAAGTTATATTGAACAATGACCTGAATTTTAATTAGACTTAATGGCTTGTGTTTTTCTGAGATACACAAGATACAATAGGAAGATTTGAAGGTTATCTGGCATTTGTGGTGGTAAAGCTAGAGATACTGAAATGTAAGGGATAAAAATAGAAGTGGAAAAGACCCACAGGGGTAAAAATAGCCCATTATCCATCTAGCAGCTTGCTTTGCAAGAAGCTGTTCTTTATATATGACTAGGAAACAACTGATTGAAAATGTCCAGTTTTATAATGTCCAGAAGCTTGGAGGTTGTAACCATCTTCCAGAATATTCAGAAGTGCTGAAAGAGGATGAGGCAATGACAGTGCAAAGAAATGGGTGATCTTTGTCAAGTCTGGGAAAATACTGTTTACAAAAATTGTGAGCTCCCGAGTCTATACTAGGAGAGCTTAAGATTTATTTATAGGCAGAATTCTATTTGCTGGGAAAATTGTGGTGAATTTCACTGTAGTTTGTACAATGAATTGATAATTTAAGACATTTTTAAAAATATGAAATTATAATGTTGAAATGCCCTTTTGAATTATACGTGTCCTTCTAGGGACTTTCGTATTCTTCATTTCTTGTCGAGAACCTTCAGTAAAGGAACATCACCCATTGTACAATTTACGGCTTACTTTCTCTGTAGAAAGTGCAAGCTGAGGGGACTGTGGGTTCTACTCTTCCAGCTCTCTCATTTCACACATGACTCTCAGAAGTCAAGTCACTTGCCGAGCTCCCTAGCTCATTGTGGTCGGTTGGGACTACCGTTTTGTATCCTGATTCCCAGTCTAGTATTCTTTCTACTTCTGTGCCGCTTTTATTGAATAACTCAAAAAGGACATCTAGATTTTTTTTTTTTTTTTTTGACAGACAGAGATCACAAGCAGGCAGAGAGGCAGGCAGAGAGAGAGAGGAGAAAGCAGGCTCCCCGCCTAGCAGAGAGCCCGATGCGGGGCTCAATCCCAGGACCCTGGGATCATGACCTGAGCCAAAGGCAGAGGCTTAACCCACTGAGCCACACAGGCACCCCTCCATAGCTCTTTTAATAGAGCTCAATCTATTTGCCCTTATCTGTTTGCCACTATAGCTGCAATAAGTTACTAAATCAGTAGACAGGGCCCTAAAATGAGGCGACTAAAAGTTATTTGAAATGCAAGTGTGTCCAAACTAGTTATTTAACTCCCTGAAATTAATCTTGATAGAGACATCTGTACTCTTACTTACTTACTAATTTCTTTTAGTCGTTATGAACCTACTGTCAAATGTGATTAACATTGATACTAGATAAGAATTATTAGATATTAGACAATGATATGATTATGATATGATAATGATATAATGATAATGATATTAGATAAGAATTATATATTGCTTGTCATGTTGATGAGGAATAGTAAAACTGAGTGTTTTACTAGATTCCAGGCACAATGTTCAACCTATCTTATATATATGTTGTTGCTTATCTTCACAATAACCTTGAGGTAGGGGCCGGTGTCTCTGACTTTAGGTCTTGGACCTTCTGGCCATTTCACACTACAGCCTCCAGAATCTACAGATATGGTCGAATTGTGCTTTTCTTTATTTTTTTCCTCATCTCCCTAATAGTGTCTTTACTTACTTACATTTCATTGGTTATTAGAAGTAAAGATGGAAATACTTGATTATGAGGATAGTTTTTCTTTTGTGCTTTTGATCTCCTAAAAAATTTTTTTTATTTTACTACTTTTATTTCTAGGGAGGAGGAGACTCTGGTTTTCCTATTCTCAAATCTATGGAACTAAAGAGGGGTGCTGGAGGGGGTGTTGGGAGTATGAGAGCATGCTACTTTATAAACGCCTGATGTTTGTTTCTGTCAAAAACTCCAGGCTTATGACTAGCCTGTGACTTTTATGTTACTTTTTCTGTTTAATATGAATCTCAAACCCAAGTGCATCCCAAGCCACTACTACAAATTATAAAGAGAAGCTCTCCCCCATCTTCCACACACCCTTGAGAGCCAGTCCAAAACAAAAGCTTCTCTCTCTGGCCAGTGACAGAATTTTGAGGAATGCAATTTCACTGAAGGTTTACCCCATGAATGAGTCTCCCTTGGGATTCTCACTTCCAACACCCTGTGCTTTGAGTTATCAAAGCCTTGGTTCTTGACCCCATTAAAACCAAATGTGTTGGGTTGCTGAGACTGGTAAACTCCTCTCTCCAGGTTTCCTCTGCACACCCAGTTGGGGCTGCTGTAGCATCAGCTCCCCCATATTGCCTGTCTGTGGGTCTGTCTTCATACCGAAGCCATTGGAGATTTATCTTATTCTCAAGAAAGCTCAACTGTAGAAGGGTTGAGGGTAGAGGGTTTTTTGTGTTTGTTTGTTTGTTTTTCTAATCCAACATTTCTAGGTGGTTTATTATAGTGGAGGACTTTGCCAAAATCAAGGGACTCAGGGGACACTTTGTACTTACCTCTCCCTTCCTTCACTACCACATGACTTAGAAATGAGGTCTTAAGATTATCCATGGAGGGCGCCTGGGTGGCTCAGTGGGTTAAAGCCTCTGCCTTCAGCTCAGGTCATGATCCCAGGGTCCTGGGATCGAGCCCTGCATCTGGCTCTCTGCTCAGCAGGGAGTCCGCTTCCCTTCCTCTCTCTCTCCCTGCCTCTCTGCCTACTCATGATCTCTGTCTGTCAAATAAATACATAAAATCTTAAAAAAAAAAAAAAAGATTATCCATGGAGACAGGTTCTAAAACCTGAAACAGTAGTCCTTTCTCCTCCCCACAAGTGTCTCTCTAAGGTAAAGCTCTGGCCCACGAGTTTAAATGGGTACAATTGAGAAGAATACAGTGTGCTAATACTTTTCTGTATACTTGATTTTTCGTTATCTCTTTGTCTACTAATAGGTCAGGAACCTGCCTTGAGGACTATGTTAGATAAAATAGGAGATGAGATCATTGTAGTAAATGAACTTCTAAATAAACTGGAGTTGGAGATTCAGTATCAAGAACAAACCAACCATTCACTCAAGGTAATGTTTTTCCAATGAAGAAAGGAAAGGGCAATAAATACAAACCGCCTAATCCCCAGGGAATTCTGAAGGATTCTTTACATTCCAAATGTTCTTAGCTGTAAATTATTATTAATGGTATACACTGTATCTTCTTAGTATAAAGGACTCCAGAGCTCCACAGGTGTTTGTTTCCTTATGTTGGTAGCCAGTGAAATTGAACTGTACTGAAAAGGAAGATTTCCTAAATAAATCTTGGTAGCATTAATTTAAACGAATGACCTGATAGAGTGCTGTGGAAGGAACACCTAGCCTGGGGTGAGGAGATGCGGATTCTCGCCCTGGCTGCCCTCAGCACCCTCTGCCACCCTGAGAAAGCCCTTTTACCTCTTTGGGTCTTGTGGTCAACCTTTGGAAAATAATGGGTCATACTGAACTATTTCTTAGGTCTCTTCTATTCTGCATTTCTCTGTTCTATAAAGCGTAATATAAGGATTCTCAAGTACAGAAAAATTTGAGTCTCATTCACACCCCATTTTGTTTTAAATAAGCTTTCTAACTGACTAAGCTAATGAAAGTGCTTGTGTACTTATGGGAAAATACACAACCTGTACATAGTTACCTCGTGCTGTTGGAGCTGTTGGTGGGTTCCCTGAGATTGAACAAGGTGGCCTCTATGGTCCCTTTCAGCCTTATAATCCTTAATTTTTTCCATTTAAAATAATCCGTTTTTCCACCATAGGCATGAATCCTACTACTGTTAAAATGAAATTAGTGGCTATGAATATCATTCAGCTCTTAGAAAGAAAGAGTCTTATAAATTCAAAACAGAAACCAATATTGGTTTCAGTTCTAACCTATCCAGGAGTGCCCAGAGTTAAGTGTGGGCCTAGAGAATGTTACGTTCAGAATTGAAGGCTATTGAGAATTTTTGTTCATCTTACGATTGAGAATCAGAAGACAGCAATCCAAAGGTGTTGAGTATTTTTCTTATTAAATTTGCATGAGTTCGTAGCCTCAAGTTCTAGTGAAAGGTAAAGACAGAACAAAAGCAAAGCAGTCATAATCCAGTGGAAATTTCCATTAAGCCAGGGTATGTGCGTGTCAGCGATGCTGGTGGTTCTGAGGAGCGTCTCGGACGTGTGCTCCAGCCATGCACCATCCTCCTGGCGCTGCTGTACAGATAACACCGGGGAATGTTTGTTAAGTCAACAAAAGCAATTTACCAGAATGACAAACGAAAATCCTTCATGCATTTTTTAGTTGCTCTCCAAGGTGACATGTCAACCCTCCCTGCTGTAATGTGATTATAACAGTTGTTCTCTGAAAACCAGTAGAGAAAGCTACTGTATTGCCATCCAAAACCAGCTCTGGAAACCAGAGGGTTTGTAAAAAAAAAATATTGCTACAGTCAGTGCTTTCCCACCTCCTCTGTGTTCTGAACACTCCCAGTCATTGTCATTGTGGTTGTGATTGTGCTCTTTACAATGTCTTAAAACACACACAGGTGGGACAGATGCTTACTTGGGAGCATTTTTTTTTTTTTTTTTTAAATTTTAGGAACTCTGTGAATCCCTTGAAGAGGATTATAAAGACGTGGAGCATCTCAAAGAAAACATTCCTCCCCATTTGCCTCAAGTAACAGTAAGCCAGAACTTGTAAGTGTATTTTTAATTATTCTTGCTATCTGCATTTATCAAACTCTTCAACACCTCAACTCTTTGCTTTCTTATGGACTTGTGGTTTTGTTAGTGTTTGTTAGTTTTCTTGACATTTACCCTAGAAACAGTTATCCTGCTGCCTCCGCAGAAATCATCGCGCCTCTTTCCCACGGGCGAGTGTCCGCGAGGCTCTCTTTTCCCACTTTGTCTCATTCCTTTACCTCAGACCAGAGTTTGTCAACCTCGGCCATCTTAGGCCAGATGATTCCTTGTTGTGAGGACAGTGAGGAGGTTCAGTAGCATGCCTGATCTCTGTCTACCAACTACATGTCAGGGGCATCTCCCCATCCCCCCACCCGCACCCATGCCCGGTTGTGACAATGAAAAAAATGTCTCCTCACATTGCCATCCGTCCTCTGGGGGACAGACTCTCCCGGATCCTTGAAAACCACTGTCTTAGGGCAAAAATAAGCTTAATGAAGTTCCCATCTTAAAAACAGCCAAGGGAACAAAACACTTAGCTTTGCTTCCCTCCCCCACAACTAGTGTCCCCTACCAGTATGTGTTTGCGCCTCCCCTTTTCCCAAGAGCCCCTCCACCTGTCCCTGGGCTGCTAGTACCATGACACTTAGGAAGCGGACCCAGAAATTCGCCGGCAGCCCCGATCCTTCTTTCCAGATTGTATTTTGCTGTCTCTCTATTTCTGAAACGCTGTGTTCTGCTCTGCCTCAGTGCTCCGTTGTCATCCCGCATCTCTAACTTGGCTGCCTCCCGTTTCTCTGCCCTCCTTTAAATTACGGGCATCTCCTAAGGCTGTGTTTGGCTCACGCTTCCCTTCCACCATAGTCAGTGCTCTCAAGTGTCCTAACTCCAGCCTTGACGTGACCTCTGCTGCTTGCCAGGAGCCTAGCACATGAGCTGTTCCCTCCAGCTCTGCATGTCTGAGGCCAAACCGACCAGTTCCTTGTTACCAACCCATCATGCCTGCTGTCTTCCTCCCATCCGCCTGCTGTCTTCCTCCCATCCCTCCCTCCCTCCCTTCCTCCCCTCCTGTCCATCCCATGGACAGGAGCTGGGTACCTTCCGCCTGTCTTTCTCTCTGTAGCCCTCAGCCATGCACGCTGCCTCTGGGGGGTTTTGTCTGTCCCAGCCCTCCCTTCTGTTCTCATCGGCTGGCTCTGAGTGCGATCTCCCATCACCACGTGTCTTTGTGATTTGAGAGCTCCTGTGCTTTGTCCTTCCGTGGTTCCACTGCTCCCCCTCTCCAGGCATCTGCCACCAAAGTTACATCTCTAAAAGGGGGTTCCAAGGATGTAAAAACATACCATGCGTAATATAAAAATTTTTAACTTCTGAAATGTATCATATATATCTGGAAAAGTGACTAACCATTTTTTGTGCAAATTTGAAGAAGAATTAAACAAACATCGGTGTATCTAACTTTCAGATTAAGAAATACGATATTGGGGCGCCTGGGTAGCTCAGTGGGTTAAAGCCTCTGCCTTCGGCTCAGGTCATGATCCCAGTGTCCTGGGATCGAGCCCCACATCGGGCTCTCTGCTCAGCGGGGAACCTGCTTCCTCCTCTCTCTCTCTGCCTGCCTCTCTGCTGCTTGTGATCTCTGTCTGTCAAATAAAAGAATAAAATCTTAAAAAAAAAAAGAAAGAAATACGATATTATCTGTACCTCACAACCCTTCTTCTCTTGCAGACCTTTCCTTTATCAAAGAGGTAGCCATCCTACTGTTTGTGATAATCATACTCTTACATATGTGTTTCTATAAACATGATGCTGCTTAAATTTGAAAAACTGAAAGGAAGGCACGAGCCTTGCCGTGTGGGAGATGAGCCACGTTACTGTGGATGGTTGAAGTTCTCTAGAAAAAGATAAGCTCCACAGAGTGCCTGGCATGGTCAGGCTCCCCTGCAGTTTCCCTGCATGAAGAGAAAATGGTGGGCGAGGTCATGAATGAAAGCTCAGAGCAGAGGTCATCACAGGACATCTGCCAGGATTGTGCCGTGGGCTGGACATCAGACATCCAGCAGGAATATGGCTTGGGGAATAGGAGGAATTTTCTTCTCCTGACCTCACTGTGGCTTAGTTTCAGCTTTCAGCCAAGGTCATAGCAGAACCTTTCCGTGTAGCTTGAAATGGTTCTTTTCAGCTGACAGTCACAGCAGAGCATGAAGGAAAAAATCAGTAATTTCCTTAGCATCTGGTGAAGACAAGCAAGTACAGCCAAGAGTCAGCCAGGCTCACCATGAAGTCTCATGTTAACACTCATAGAAGGTTGATGGTACCATAGCATTGGCCATCTTCATCTTGACAACCTACAGTATGTCCATCTGCAGTCATGGCGCCTCAGTAGGGCCTGGTTGCCTCATGTCTGGTGCTCAGCTGTCATCTTGGGGTCTCACCTTCCTGTGTTTCTGGGATTCCCTTCACTTGCTCTTGGGTTGGATCTGCTCTGTCTCCTGTCTCCCATTTCTTTTTTGGAGTAGTTGAGCCAGCATGGCTTCACTTGCTGCTGCCAACAAGGGTCTGTTCCTTCCCTGGCAGCTAAATCACCCAGAGCTACAGCCTATTTCTAGACTCTTAGCTAGTGGGGTAGGAGCTATATTAGGCTTCTCACTGACTCTAAAAATTGGGTAGGACTGAATCCAAAAGTTCCATGCTCATTGCTGGCAACTAAAATGAATCTGCAACAGGCAGAGACTGATACTAGCAACCAGTGGGATAAACTAGAAAAATAGAAGTATAAGAAGATTGATGTTTCTATGTTCAGAATTACGGAGTCAGGAAGAAAAGCTGTTTAGAGGTTAAGATAAATTCGACTTGACACATACTGACTTTGAGAAGCCAGTGGGATAACTGATGAAGACGTTTAGCCTAGGTACAGCATACATCCATGTTTTGGGTGTGTAAATATAATTCTACTACTAAAGATTTGGGGACTTCTTTTTTCAGTGTTCTCTTCACTATTCAGATCTTCATGAACAATAGGAGAAGGGGCAGCAAGAAAATTTTGGATAGGGGCGTCTGGGTGGCTCAGTGGGTTGAGGCCTCTGCCTTCGGCTCAGGTCATGATCTCAGGGTCCTGGGATCGAGCCCCGCATCGGGCTCTCTGCTCGGCGGGGAGCCTGCTTCCTCCTTTTTCTCTGCCTGCCTCTCTGCCTACTTGTGATCTCTGTCTGTCAAATAAATGAATAAAATCTTAAAAAAAATTTTTTTTGGCTATACAATTATAATAAGATGAATCTTGTATTTGTTAACGGATTGTTTTCAGTTGGGAAAACTTCCTAGTATGCTGCAAAATTCTGATGATTGCTTGTACCTCTGTGCATCTCTGTCTGCAGTGCTAATGTCTCAGATCTTGACCCTGAGGAACCAGTCAAAGTTGAGGAAACCGCAGCCACAAAGAAGCCCCCAAAAGAACAAAGAAGTATAAAAGAAATGCCGTTTATAACTTCTGATGAATTTAATGGCATTCCAGCGTAAGTATTTAAGATAAAATTTTAACGTATGTGATTGTTTACATCCTAAAGCCTGATTATATTCACAGCGTGCAGTGTTCAAATATTGATCTTTTCTCAACTAGTCTTACCTCAGACAATGAAAATGCAGGAAATCTTTAGTTGAAGATGCTTAAAAACATGGTTTTTATTTGGTCTAGAGCTCTTCAGAGCAAGATCTAGAGATGGGTCAAGGTATTGCTGAGTCCTCTCCAGGACCATTTTGTGGTCCAGATTTATCCAGTTACATTTTAAAAGTAGCTGTTTTGGGGTGTCTGGGTGGCTCAGTTGGTTAAGTGTCCATATCTTGTTTTCGGCTCAGGTCATGATCTCAGGGTTGTGAGATCAAGCCCTGCGTCGGGCTCCACACTTAGCTTCAAGTCTGCTTGTCCCTCTCCCTCTTTCCACTTGTGCTCTCTTGCACTCCCTCTCTCAAATAAATAAACAAAATCTTAAAAAAGAAAAAAGTAGCTTCAGTTTTGGTGTAATTTTAAGGAACGTGTGCTGTATAGCTTTGAGAATTAGAATGGCAAATGTTGTGTGTGTTTGGTTTCCATTTGTTCTTCAACTTATGCCACACCTATGTTTGAGTGTGTGTTCTGTTCTGGCCTATGGGTCACTGAGAACAGTGCAGGGGTGAGTAGGACAAGATTCCTTCCCTGGAAGGAGGTCTGCTTTGCTCTTTATAGAAGACAGTAATGGAGAGCCCATCATGGAAACTCCTGTTTGTGTGTTTAAAGATTTATTTATTTATTTTAGAGGGGTGGGGGAGAGAGAAAGATCCAGACTCCCCACTGAGCACAGAGCCCCATGCAGGGCTCCACGTGGGGCTTAATCTCATGACCCTGAGATCACGACCTGAGCTGAAATCAAGAATCAGACTCTTTACCGACTGGGCCACCCAAGTGCCCCTGGAAGCTCATGGTTTTAAACTCTCATCGTTCCAGGACTTTGCTTAACTTCTTGGCTTTATATTGTTGCATATTGTATTATGTGCTCATTTTACAAATAACAGCTTGTTAGAAAATGTTGTCAGAAAAAAACTTACCTGTCGTTCTACCACCCAGATAAGATGGAGTATTTCTTTTCAGATCTTAATTGTGCATGTATAATAGGTTGTTTCTGATTGTCATTACAACAATGTAGTTATACTGTTAATAGAGTTTACTTGCTTTTTTTATTATGAGCATTTTGCCATTGTTAACTATTATTGTAAACTTGGATTTATTAGTTGTGTTAGATTTCCTTAAAATGAGACTGACCTTTCTCTTTAATCTTTTTTTTTTTGGTCAGTCATTTATTTTATGATAGCTTTATTTTCATGAAAATTGTGTTTGATGCTATTCAATTTTTTAAACTGTTATTTTTGTTGCTCATTGGCTGAGCTAAAGAAAGAAGCAAATGTCTGTGAGAAACAGCGGAGTAGATGGGCTTTTATAAAATGCTTCCATGAAGAGACGAAGGAAATTAGGATAGTCATGGTAGAGTATTAATTTTTAAACTAAGGGGTTATTTACTGACTGAGAGAACTTAGATGATTGGGATAAGGAAGAACGTATTCCAAGCATTGGGCTTTTCTTTATTTTATCTTTAAAAAATTAATACTGAGGGTAGAGTTAAGATAGAGAACATTGACAAAGGTGGGGGTGGGCACTAAGGAAATTAAGATAATAGTTCAGAGGATTTAAAGGAATTGCTTTGTGGGGAGTTATAGGATCAACAGTTTGTAGGAATTATAGTTACAAACAACAGAAGCAAAAAATGAATTTAGAAAAGAAGAGAATAGGGACTCGTGGGTAGCTCAGTTGGTTAAGGCTCTGCCTTTGGCTCAGGTCATGTTGTTGGGGTCCTGGGATTGAGTTCCACATCAGGCTCCCTGTGCAGGGGGAGTCTGCTTTTCCCTCTCCCTCTGCCTGCCACTCCCCCTGCTTGTAGGTGTGCGCTCAGCTCTCTCTCCCTCTCTCGAATAAATAAAATTCTTAAATAAAAGAAAAGAAGAGGGGCGCCTGGGTGGCTCAGTGGGTTAAAACCTCTGCCTTTGGCTCAGGTCATGATCCCAGAGTCCTGGAATCGAGCCCTGCGTCGGGCTCTCTGCTCAGCGGGGAGCCTGCTTCCTCTTCTCTCTCTGCCTGCCTCTCTGCCTACTTGTGATCTGTCTGCCAAATAAATAAATAAAATCTTAAAAAAAAAAAAAAGAGAGTAGTGAAAATGTTTTTTGGCTAATATATTATTATTAATATATTATTTGTACTATATTATTTATATTTCATCATTTACATATTAATATGTTATGTTGTTTATATTATATTAATATATAATTATTATACATAATTATAATATATGTTATTTCATATTATAGAAGTTTTGATTAGGAAGAGAGGTGAAGGGCAGCGTTTCACATATTGAATCCACAGTTTGTTGAAGGGAAAAATTGAGGCAAGTGATTGGGTTTTGTTTTTGGTGTGTGCAGAGAAATCAAGTCTCCTGTTTCAGCCTTATTCTAAGACTGTACGGTGACTGGGAGGATGGCAAGAGGGAGATGGGGTTGGAAGAGTGGATTTAGCTGCACACTGGCTCCCCTCTGCCCTGCAACTCGCCCCCAGACCTTTTCCTCTGCCATGCTGCACTATTGGCCCTCTGTCCTGATTGTTGTCACCATCTTTGTTGTGGTCTTTGTTGTCCATCTTCCCTTCCCCTCCTCCCCTTTCTTTCTCAGAACAGATAAGTTAGCAGAAAACCAGATATAGTTATGTAAGCTACTTAATATATATTTATATATATATATATTTTTTTTTTAAATATTTTATTTATTTATTTGACAGATCACAAGTAGGCAGAGAGGCAGGCAGAGAGAGAGGGGGAAGCAAGCTCCCCGCTGAGCCGAGAGCCCGATGCGGGGCTCGATCCCAGGACCCTGGGATCATGACCTGAGCTGAAAGCAGAAGCTTTAATCCACTGAGCCACCCAGGCACCCCTATTTATATATATTTTTAAAGTTTTTTTATTTATTTGATAGAAAGAGAGGGAACACAAGCAAGGGCAGAGGGAGAGGGAGAGGGAGAAGCAGGCTTCCCACTGACCAGGGAGCCCAATGTAGGGCTCAATCCCAGGATGCTGGGATCGTGACCCTAGCCAAAGGCAGACACTTAACAACTGAATCACCCAGGTATCCCTTTACTTAATATTTTTCTTTCCCTTGCTCACAAACATTTAAAGATGTTTAAATAAACTTCTCTCTTGTGGTTAACCAGCAAGAGACCCTGTTTTAAATTGTAGTATTTGAGACCCTTTTTTAAATTGTAGTATTAAGTCTGAGTATTAAGACAGTATTAAGTATTAAGGCAGAGAATGGAGATGAATACATCCAGATATAAATAGAGAAGTTAAGCAACTGATACTCTGTGTTTCTATTTAATTTTTCAGCTATTGAGATGTGTTTATTTGGAAGTTGATATACTTTTTTTAAAATATTTATTATTTATTTTGGTGGGGGCTGGGGGCAAGGGGAAAGGGAGAGAAAAAATCTCCAGCAGACTCCATGCTAAATGTGGATCTGGACATTGGGCTCAATCTCACGACCCTGAGACAATGACCTGAGCTGAAACCAAGAGTTGGACGCTCAAGCAAGTGAGCCACCCAAGTGCCTATACACATGTATGTATTTTTATGAAGAGTTCTAATAGCTTTACTTCTGTATAAAGTCATCATACAGAAACACTTTTCAAAGAAAAAATAATTTTGTATGATTCTTTAAAAATTAATCACATACTTATTTGCAGGTACATGAAATCTCGCTTAACCTATTGTCAAATTAATGATGTTATTAAAGAAATCAACAAGGCAGTGGTTAGTAAATACAAGATCCTACATCAACCAAAAAAGTCCATGAGTTCCGTGGCCAGAAATCTCTACCACAGATTTATTGACGAAGAAACAAAAGATACCAAAGGTAAAAATGATAGCTTATATATGTGTGCATGTTTGTAGTGCAACTAAATCATGAGAAACAAGGTGAATTCTAGAAAATTCTGGATCTAGAGAGGTAGTTCTCAACCAGGAGTGGTTTTCCCAGTAGGGCACTTTTTCTCCATTGCTGGAGATAATTCAGGTTATTACAGCTAGGGCTGGGCTTCCACTGGCGTCTGGAAACTAAAAGCACAGTTGAGTACAGTGCACAAGACCACTGCCACGGAAAGAAATACCTAGCTCCAGGTGTCTCCAGTTCCAAGGTGGAGAAACACTGCTTTAGAGTTTATTATAAAGCTCTACCCAGTGTTTTCAGAATTGGAGTAGTAATGAAAACACTTACCACGTGCCAGATAGTGTACTGAGAGCTCTAGTCCTCACATCTTATGAGCTATGTGCGGTTACCCCCGTTTTGCAGATGAGGCCCGTTCTTGTCCGAGGTCAGCCAGTTAAGGGATGGAGTTGCCAGTGATTTCATTCTCTTAACCACTATCCCATATTTCTTCTTGAAAAGTCAGTTGTTCAGAAGATATCAGCAGACAGCTAGTAATACAATAAGCAGGGCTACATTTCTAGAATGCTTCGCTAAACATCACGCAACTTCAGGTGAGAGAATACGGATAATTTCAGCGAGGATACCTGTTCTCAACTTTGGGTGCCTAATGATAGTAAAAATGATCCATGTTATTCATGGTCACAATGAAATCCCTTTAAATCTCATCCTGAAAGTTGTCCTTACGAAAAGTAGTACTAATATCTTTCTTTTCAGGTCATTATTTCATAGTGGAAGCTGACATAAAGGAGTTCACAGCTTTGAAAGCTGACAAGCGGTTTCACGTGATACTGAATATCTTACGACACTGCCGGAGGCTCTCAGAGGTCCGCGGGGGAGGCCTTACCCGATATGTCATAACTTGAAGCCCGTGTGATCTTTTGAACTGGCCAAATATGGGGTGTAGGCCACTCCCGTGGTTTCCTTATATGTAATTTCTTTATAAATGATTTCTTTGGCTTTTTCATTTTCTTTTCTAGCTTCCTATAAAAACAAAAATTTTTAGGAGGTAAAGCATATATATTTTAAAATTCACTTTCTTTCAGAACGTATTTAACCCCCTACCAGATGAACCTCTGTACTAGGCATATAATGGAACTAAAAAATATTCATGGTTAATTTTTGTGTTTAGTGACAGTGCTGTAGACCTCAATAAGGTAGATGCACATGTGATAATGGAAGAAAAAGTTCAAGAAGATAAGGTAAAAGGTACCGAGGCTTGCTTTCTCTTTTTCTTTTTTTAAAGTAGGCTCCACACCCAGCATGGAGCTCAGTGCAAGGCTTGAACTCACAACTCTGAGATCAAGACCTGAGCTGAGACCAAGAGTCAGATACTTAACCAACCAAGCCACTCAGGTGCTTCAGTGATACCCAGAATTACCTTAGAATTAAAGGTTGTTAATGTCAAATTTCTATCAATGGCATTTTTCAGTCTACAGGCGAAGTTGGATTTATAGGCAGCCCCCCTCCATGTGATGATTCTGCTTTCCCATGTGTTGTTAGGGAATAGCTTATCTGAAATGCATTTGGTATAGACCAATCCACAAATATCAACTATAATGAAATTGTAATAAAAATATACTGAGATGAAAAAGATGATAAAATAACACGTAAGCGGTTTGATGGTTGTGGAAAATGGGTGGTTGGATTGCAAGAATTGCGGATGTTTCTCTTGTGCACTTATGGAGACTGACTATGTGTGTTTTAGTCAGTGTTCTCCAGAGATACAGAACCAATAGGAGATAGATATATGGAGAGAGAGAGAGAGATTATGACAAATCGGTTGAGAAGTCCCTCGATCTGCCGTCTGCCAGCTGGAGACTGAGGAAAGCCATGTGTAACTCAGTCCCAAGTCCGAAGGCCTGAGAAGCAGAGAAAATGAGATGTGGCTCCAGCAGTGAGGCGGGAAAAAGAAGTGAATTCCTCCTCCTTCCACATTTTCTTGTATTCGGGTCGTGCACAGATTGGATGATGCCCACACACACTGGGGAGGGCAGTCTACCGAGTCCACAGATTCAAATGCTCATCCCTTCTGGAAACGCCCTCGCAGAGGAATCCAGAAACAAGGTTTAGTGTGGGCACCCTGTGGCCAGTCCAGGTGACACATAAAGTGAACTCTCTCAGTCTCTGTGCCATCTGCTGGGTAGATGGATCCTTGTAACCCAGTGAAAAATCATCTAGGCCTGGTGGCCTGGTTAATACACTCCCTGTGAGGACCACAGAGTTTATTATAGGCAGTACTTACTGTCATCCTTTCTTCCTCCCTAATTTTAAATGGAGATGTGTTTAATCTTTCATGTCTTGCTTTAAATAAAAATAATGGCATTATTCTTTAAGTCTTACTTGATTTCTCTCTCTTTATTGTTATTTTCTATAAAAGACCATTTTATCTGCTTGAAATATTCTTGAAACTCATAGTGAACAACTGTCCATAAATGTGTCTAACTCTTGTAGAATGGATACTGAGGAAAGCAGTTAGTCTCTATTTTAATCATTAGGACGTAATCAGTTTGTTACATTAATTTGGGCATACGTTGGTAGACTTGTTTTCAACAAAGAATAATATAGACATTAATTTTCAAACAAGAACTAATCTCTTGGGATGCCTGGGTGGCTCAGTCATTGGACGTCTGCCTTCAGCTCAGGTCATGATCCCAGGGTTCTGGATTGAGCCCCGAATCAGGCTACCTGCTCAGCAGGAAGTCTGCTTCTCCCTCTCCAACTCCCCGTGCTTGTGTTCCTGCTCTCGCTCTCTCTGTCAAATAAATAAATAAAATCTTTAGGAAATAAAAAACTAATCTCTGTTACATGAACTTTATTTTCAAGCCAATAACAGGGTTGTTCTACTTCCTCATTTTTGTAAATGACACCTTTAAAGATCTATGTTTGGATGCATCTCGAGGTCCTGGGGCTCTGCCCTTAGGTGTACCCCTCGCCCTTCGCTCTCCAGCTTCTCTACAGTAGCTGGCAGCCTTAAGCCCGCTTCCTCGGCAGTCCATGGTTCCCACGGCATGGCTCTCTCCATAACTTTGGGAGAACTGCCCCTTCTGCCGCAGCTCTCTGCTGCAGGTCCTGAAGCCTGGCAGGGATGGATTCCGGCTGGCTGTCACCAGCTGGGTGCCACTAAGCATGAGGCCTGGCTTCACACCTTGTCCTACCAGCCTGTGGGCCCTGGGAGGAAGAGGGCTGGGTGCAGACACCCAGAGCCTTGCTCAGGCTTCTAGACTTGAGATACTAATTTTTTTTTTTTAAGATTTTATTTATTCATTTGACAGAGATCACAAGTAGGCGGAGAGGCAGGCAGAGAGAGAGGGGGAAGCAGGCTCTCCGCTTAGCAGAGAGCCCGATGCGGGGCTCGATCCCAGGACCCCGGGATCATGACCTGAGCCGAAGGCAGAGGCTTTAACCCACTGAGCCACCCAGGCGCCCCGAGATACTAATTTTTATGTGTAAAGTCTTTCATCTGTTCTTTGAAGGTTCAATAACAGAAAAAAAAAAAATGGGGGGGGATCATGTTCTAGCTTTAAAAAGGCTTAAGAGTCTAACCAAATATAAACTGTGAAACTTGAGGCACCTGGATGGCTCAGTTGTTCGAGTAACCGACTTGATTTCGGCTCAGGTCATGATCTCAGGGTCATGGGATCAGGCCCTGTTTTGGGCTCCCTGCTCAGTGGGGAGTCTGCTTCAGATTCTCTCTCTTCTTCTACCCCTCCCCCCACTCGTGCATGCTCTCTCCAATAAAACCTTTTTAAAAACGATTTTTTATTTAAGAGAGAGAACACAAGGTTGAGGGGAGAAGCAGGCATAGGGAGAGGGAGAAGCGGACTCATTGTAGTTTTGATTTGCATTTCCCTGATAACTAGTGATGAGCATTTTTTCATGTGTCTGGAGACATGAGTTTCTTGAATGATGCTGGATGTAAATATTGTTATGTTTGCACACAAAGCGATGTATTTGGCATCTTAAATGTGGAGAAATGATATATGTGTGTAAGCTTGGTATCTGAAAAATGTGTTACTTTTAATTAACCCTGTTTTCAAATATTGGGCAGGAAACACCCTCTACAGGTGATCAATGGGGATAAACTTTCATTTCTTTTTTTTTTTTTTTTACGATTTTCTAATTTATTCATTTGAGGCAAAGAAAGAGAGCGAGCATGAGCAGGGGAAAGAGGCAGAGGGAGAAGGAAACTGCTCACTGAGCCAGGAGCCCGACTGAGGGCTCGATCCCAGAACCCTGGGATCATGACTGGAGCTGAAGGCAGACACTTAACTAAGCCACCTAGGCGCCCCCAGATTCTCATTTCTAAAGCAGGTTTAACTTAATTATTATGAGCCCACTTGCTGCCTTTTCTTTTTAACAACTGTAGTGCAATTTCAGACTAATACTTTAAGTCTAGGGTCAATGCAGCAACTCAAAAAGTGCAGGTAATTAAAATTTTCTTCTTTCTGATGGGTCAACATGACAAATGCCTGCTATTTCTAATTATAAACATTTTCTTTCCAAAATGATTGTGGGCTGTGCATCAGCTGCATGTGAAAACTTACAACTCCAATCCTTATTTTGACTCCGAAATCCAATTATTTCCTGGGAATAATTTCTTTGACTCTAAAAGAACAATCCAGCAACACGGTGCATCAAAAACCAGAGCATCAGGAATCTGGGTTCTAGTTCTCCCTCTGCCATTTACTCCCTTTTGGTTCTACCTTCAAAACTTTGACCCCTTCTCCCAAGCTCCATATCAACTACCCTGGTCCCAAAGAGCATCCTCTCTCCCCTGGATTAATTCAGTTTCCTAACTGGTCTCTGTGTTTGCTGTTGCCTCCCTACTGTCTATTTTCCAATGAACCAAAGTTAAAGGAGGTCACTCTCCCGCTCAAAAATCTTCAGTAGCTCCGCATTTCTTAGACAATAAGAGCCCAGTCCTTATAAAGGCCTGGAAAGCTCTTCATGCCTCCCTCCTCCTGCTGCTCTATTTCCCACGTCAGCTCCGGCAGCTCCTACCTCCATCCTGTTTCTGGAACAGGCCAAGTAGGCGTCTCCCTCAGGCCTCTGCATGGACTGTTGCCCCTGCACAGAAAGCTCCTCATCCTTCACCCCTACGAAACCCCTCCTTCCCTCCCTTAATCTGCTCTGATGTCATTTGATTATTGAGGCCTTTTCAGACCTCTATGTATCTAAAATTAGAGCTCCAAAAAAAAAATAAAATAAAATTAGAGCTCCCTTCTGCAACACCTCCCCTTCCCTGCTTTATTCTCCTTCATAGCACGTATGTGTATCTGATGGTCTATGTATGTTAGCAATTTATTTGTCTTTCTCTCCCTACTAGAATATTAACTCCTGAGGCCAGGAGGTTTTGTCTCCTTTTATTTCCTGCTGAGCCCCCAGGCAATGTAGCAGGCCTCAACAGTAGAGGGCGCTAAAGAAATACTTCTGAATGCACACTCAGGACACCAGTCTGTGGCCTGGGCAAGGGATTTCACCTTCTTGGGCCTCCATTTCTTCCTGAATATAGCAACATAGTTGAAAAAAATTTCTCTCAGGACCTTCGAGTTTCAATAATATATGATTCTAATATCCTCAGTTACTTCTGGGAAATACTCAGTTGAGGTTGAGGGCGATTCTGAGTGGATGATAAAAAAATTATAAAAAAATATTTGCTGATAATTACACGGAAATCTCATCTTTTAAGGAAAGAATTTGTGGAACTATTAAGCATCAAGAAATAGAAATAATGAAGTTCTAAGTTATTAGTTGAGTAACAAAAAGGTTTTTTAAAAAATATTTAATTATTTGAGAGAGAGAGAGCATGAGAGAGAGCGAGAGCACAAGTAGGGGGGAGGGGTAGAGAGAGATTCCCCTTTGAACAGGGAGCCCGATGTGGGGCTCCATCCCAGGACCCTGGGATTATGACCTGAGCTGAAGGCAGGCTCCTAACCCACTGAGCCACCTGGGTTCCCAAAAGAAGTTTTCACTGACTAAAAACCTTTATACATTTTTTTCAGCCCAAATCTTGTTTCTAATTTATTTTGCTTGCTAGATAATAATTGTAAGATTTCAGAATTTATAAATGTTATACTAATCGTAACTGAAATTATGGTGGAGCATTGAATAGAAGTATGTGTAATTATATAGACTGCAGTTTAATTTTATAACATTAAATATTTCTTCTATGAAACAGCCCGGCTCCTAATAAACCATTGACATTGTTCCAAAATACATCTATTAATACAAGTGCCAAAAAGAAAGTGTTAGTGTTACTAAATATATTAAGGAGTCCCCCTAGATAAGTTTCAAACAGTGTTACTCAAACTGGATTCAAGACTATATATATGATTAGAAAGTAGAAATAATTTAATATAGTGTCAGTTGAAGCCTGCTAAAGTTAGACTGACTCAAACTAAGTCCCTAAGGCCAAGAAAATAAATTCTTTTTTTTTTAAAGATTTCATTTATTTATTTGACAGAGAGAGATCACACGTAGACAAAGAGGCAGATGGAGAGGGAGAGAGGGAAGCAGGCTCCCTACTGAGCAGAGAGCCCGATGCAGGACTCGATCCCAGGACCCTGAGATCATGACCTGAGCTGAAGGCAGCAGCTTAACCCACTGAGCCACCCAGGTGCCCAAGAAAATGGATTCTTAACTAGAGAACAATCAGAGGGTTACTGGAGGGGAGGCAAGTGGAGGGATGGGTGAGATAGGAATGGGGATCAAGGGGCTCCTGTCTGCCTCTGGTTCAGGTCATGATCCTGGGGTCCTGAGATCAAGCCCCACATTGGGCTCCCTCAGTGGGGAGTCTGCCTCTGCCTCTCCCCTCCACTTGTGCTCTCCCTCTCAAATAAATAAATAAAATTTTGAAAACAAAAAAAGGAATGGGAATGGGGATTAATATTTCACTTGTGATGAGCCCTAGGTGATGTATAGAAGTGTTGAATCACTATATTGTATGCCTCAAATTAATACTACACTGTGTTAACTACAATGGAATTAAACATTTTAAACAAAAAGTAAGTCTTGAAGGAACACACACAAAAAGTATTTATGAGAAATTATGGTATGATTAGAAATTTGTATCACATTCTTTATTACAAACACGCTTTTGCCTGGTGTTTTGAAAAGCCATAAATTAGGTGGCTAGGAGGTTACATCAGTTTTAAAATTGAGATTAAATTTACAAACAGTTTAATGCACAGACGTTAAGGATATAGATCAATGGCTATTGACTAGTGCACATACCCGTGTAACCCACACCCCTATCATTTTTTCCTTTTAAACTTTTCTTTTGAGATAATTATAGGTTGACACAGCTATAAGGAGCAACAGAACTTTTCCCTTCACTCTGCCTCAATGGTAACATCTTGCACAGCGAGAGTACAAGATCACAACCAGGATATTGACTTTGATACAGTCAAGATACAAACATTTCTACCACCACAAAGATCCCTCATACTGTCCTTTGGGACCACACCGGCTTCCCTCCTAGCAGCGCCCCCTCCTTAGCCCTGACACCCACTCATCCATTTGACATTTCTATAATTCTGTCATCTCAAGAATGTTACATGAAAGAATGATACAGGATAAAACCCTTTGAGCTTGGCTCCGCCCCCCCCCTTAGTATAATTCTCTGGAAATTCACCCAAGTGGTTGCACCTGTCAACAGTTCGCTCCTTTTTATTGTTGTGAAGTTTTCCACAGAATGGAGGGTGAGGATACACCATCCTTACTGTAATCATCCCACCTGCTTATCTGCATAGATCTCCAGGGGAGGCTATCATGAATCAAGCTGCTAGACACATGAAAGAACAGTTTCGTGCGTGAACATAAATCTTCATTTATTGGGGAGTGCCAGTCCCAGGAGGGCAATTGTTGGATCCCATGGCAGTTGCATATTTACTTGTTTTTTTTCCAACCTGTCAGATTGCAGCCCGGAGTAGCTGCACCATTTCCCATTTTCCTCTGAACACTGCTTTCACGGGCATGCTGCAAATTTTGATAAGTTCTATTTTCCTTTTTCTCACTTCAAAATATTTCAAAATTTCTCTTGAGACTCTTTTTTTTTTTTTTTTTTTTTCCCCCCCCGGGGTCAAACCCCCCCCCCGCCCCGCCTCCCTGTTGTTTAGGAGTGTGCTCTTTAATCTCCAGATATTTGGGGATTTTCCAGCTCCCTTTCTATTACTGATCTTGAATTTAATTCCATGTTGGCTTGAGAGCATACTTGGTGTGACTTCTATTTTATATTTGCGAAGGTGTGATTTATGGCCTCGGTTGTGGTCTATCTTGGTGAATATTCCTTGGGAGTTGGAGAAGAATGTGTAATCTGCCACCGTTGGGTGAAGTACTCTGTGTTAATTAAATCCTGTTGATCGTTGATGCTATTTTGTTCAACTATGTCCTTACTGCTTTTCCGCCTGCTGCATAGATAGGCCAGTTACTGATAGGGGCTTAGGTCTCCAGATACCGCCCTAGACTTTGCTATTTCTCGTCTCTGCCTCCTGAATTTTGATACTCCGTTAGGCACATGCACATTAAAGATTGTTTATGTCTTCTTGGAGAATTGACTTCTTTATCATGAATGCCTCTCTGTTTCCCTGATCATTTTCCTTCTTCTGAAGTTGACTTTGTCTGAAATTAATATAGCTACTCCAGATATGTCCCGCTTGTGTTAGCAAAGTAGATCTTAATCCCTGTACTTTTATCTGTGTTTTATAAACAAGTTATAGTTGGATTTTTTTTTAATCCTGTCAACTCTGCCTTTTAACTGGCATGTTCAGGCAGTTCACATTTAAGGTGGTTACTGAGGTATTCGGATTAACATCTGTCCTATTTGTTACCATTTTCCATTGGCTGATTTTGTTCTTCACTTCTTAGTGTTCAAGCCTTTCTCTGGCTTTAACGGAGTGTTTTATATGATTCTATTTTCTCTCTTAGCATATAAATTATACTTCCTTTAAAAATAATTTTAGTGGTTGCACTAGAATTTGTAATATAGTTTACAATGAATGGAAGGTCACTTTCAAATAACACAATAGCTGTTCACAGGTAGTGCAGGTACCTTATGAAAGAATATTCCCAGTCTTTCCCTCCTGTCTCTTGTATCATTGCCGTCATTCATTTCATTCTTTTGCGCATAAGCGATGATCACCCAATCCATAGTTGTTATTATGATTTTGAGATGACAGCCCGAGCTTGCAGGTGTCCAAAATGTAAGTGTGTGTGTGTGTGTGTGTGTGTGTGTGTGTATGTCTGTGTCTGTGTGTCTGTGTGTCTGTGTGTGTGGTCTGGGGAGGACAGCCTTGTGGGACTGAGCCCTTAACCTATGGAATCTGATGCCATCTCCAGGCAGATGGTGCCAGAATTTAGTTAAATTGCAGGACACCCAGCTGGTGTCATAGAGAGTGGCTTACTGTGGGGAAAACCCTTCACACACCTGGCAAGCGGAAGTGAGAGAAGGGAAGCACTCTCGGTAAAGGGGAAGGAGACACACAGGGAAGGGAAACACCCAGTAGGGAAGAAATGGGTTTTTCCGTACTTAGAAAGAAAAATCTGTGCATGTTGCTGCTTCACGCTCCTTCCTTTCTTTTCCTTCTGTTATTCCCACTCTGTGTGCGTTTCCCTCTCATCAGTCTTGGGACACAGGCTACTTACCTCTCATGCCCATCTGCTGTTCCAAGGGAAAGCCAACAATGTTTGATGAATCCCGATCCTGACTTAGCAGGATTCGATGTCTACATGTCATCTCCCCTTCTGTGGGCAGCCACTGATGGCTTTCCTCAGCTGGGTCCTCCTCCAGGCTGTTGCTCTCCACGGGGCTCCTTGGAGACATCTCCACCTACCCAGGGCGCAGCCAGCATGGGAGTGGAATGCCAAGTCCCTGTGAGGGTTTCTCCCTCTGTGCTTCCTTCATTTCCAGGATCTCACCTGCTCCGTTCCGGCACTCCCGCGTCCTTTGTCTGAAGCCTCAGACCAGAAAGACCACAGCTCCCTACCTGGATTTTAGTCTATCTGCACATAGCTAGGGAATGCCCTACAGAAACACCTGTCTGAATGCACAGCTTGCCCAGTGCAAGTCCCTTTTGTTTGAGGGACATGTTCTCTCTAGTCCTGCCTGATTTGGGCTGTTTTCCAGACTTTTCGAATAGCTGGTTTTTTAAAAGATTTTGAATAGATTTTCCAGTTGCCATCTGTGGAAGAGTTGGTCCATTTTCCCGCTCCTCCCATTATTGGAACCAGAATCTAGGAAGCTCTCTCTGGATCTTTTTGATGAAAATACCAAGGTAGCCTCTTTTTTTTTTTTTTTAATTAAGATTTTATTTATTTATTTGACAGAGAGAGAGAGGGGACACTAGCATGGGGAGTGGGAGAGGGAGAAGCAGGCTCCCCACGGAGCAGGGATCCTGATGCGGGGCTCGATCCCAGAATCCTGATATCATGACCTGAGCTGAAGGCAGATGCTTAACGGCTGAGCCATCCAGGCACCCCACAAGGTAGACTTTTATTTTTTCTTTTAAAGTAATCTCTACACCCAAAATGGCGCTCAAACTCACAACCCCGAGATGAAGAGTCCCATGCTCTACGACTGAGCCAGCCAGGCGCCCCAAGGTAGCATTTTAGAGCATAGAGAGCACCCCTTATCTCCCTGATCTCTAGTCATCAAAAATGTCACATGCCTGCTGTACGTTCTGTAGGGTCCACTGATGTCTTCCCACTGAGGAGAGGGTAACGAGAACTACACTTTTTTTTCTAATACATCTGTATTTTGGGTTTAGGATTTCCTTGAAGCAGGACACCTATAGACCTAGACTTAACTCTGGCCTGCTTCCAGAGCCTGGGAGAATATTTAGAGAATTGGGCTTCTGTTTATACTTTTATTATCGAAGCTAATAATTGGGGAAAGTCCCTCTGCCAGATTTCTCTTCATATCTGGTCCTTTGTGTTATCAGAAGCAGCTGTCGGTGTTAATAAGCTAGAAATAATGATTCACTTCTGGTAATCCTTTCCAAGTTAGAGACCATGAGAAATCACGCAATCATTGGCTTCCCTAAACTGAAACACCCAAGCCTCTGCTGTTTTGTGTGGGCAGGCCACGGAGGTGGGTGGTTCTCTCCTATTCTGAGGTTCTCCTTGGAGGTGGGCTTGGACTCATAGCTAGTATTCCTAAACACCGCTGGCATTTGTGAGTTTGGGCTGACTTCTGTCTTGGGGGAGGAGTGAGAAGGGCTTTTGGTCTTCATGCCTGCTTGACAGGCTCTGAGTCAGAAGAAACTCCATGCCACGCTAACTGCCATATTTCCTGGTTCTGGAGCTCAGGGCACCCTTTTGAGATCAGGAAACGGTAGTGTTCTATTCCCGAAGGCTGGGAATTCACGTGCTAGGTGTAACTTTTTTCTGCTTGTGTAGGCCACTGGGGCAGAGACACGATGACCAGAACAATCTTCTTGTTTTTAAAGTATTTTTTGGCAACATTAAGAGACTGGGCTCCAAGAACTTTGATGAGGTATAACGGTTAATTTTAAATAGGGTTAAATCTCGTGTTATGTTGTTAGGACTGCCTCTAGGTGGCTACAAGTTTAGACTGTGAAATGTTTATCCCCTGCTGTAAGGGCTCATGTGGATCATTTATAAGGATGGAAAGAAACTGGCCCAGTTTTTTAGCGACTAATTTCTTTTCCTAATCTGATTGGACCTCCTCATTTGGCTGTCCGGGAATCATCTTTTTTTTCTCTCTCCTTTGGCACATCCTGTATCTATTCCTAAATCCAACCCTATTTTCAGCCTCTCCCGACTTCATGTGATCTGAACCCCTAGTATCCCAAGACGTGCTCCCTCGTGGCCCTTTCAGCCGTTATGCTTCCGGGGAGGACGGTGGCAGAAACTGCACCACAGTGGTCCCCCATCTGTTTTCCACTCTGATAGACAAGCTGGATCTGCTTACCCACTTGACAAATATTTATTGAGCATCTACTTTGACTCAGATGTGTTAGGGGCTGGGGATCGGTGATATAAAAAAAGTTTTCAGTTCTTGCTTTCATGAAGCTTATATAAAAATAGCAGTATGACAAATACTTTGACCATGTGTACTGGATACTGTAGGGACACTCAGGAGCACTGGACATAAATGTACAGGGATCAAGAAAGGCTTCTGAGAGGAAGTGATATGCAGCCCAAGGCCTGAGGGTGATCTGGAGAAGAGGGAATTCAAGCAGAAGTGACAGTCTCTAATATCCCCATTTAAAACACTCACCCAGGAGTGCCTTGGTGGCTCAGTGGGTTAAGCCACTACCTTCAGCTCAGGTCGTGATCTCAGGGTTCTAGGATCGAGCCCCACATCGGGCTCTTTGCTCAGTGGGGAGCCTGCTTCTCTCTCTCTCTGCCTGCCTCTCTGCCTACTTGTGATCTTTCTCTGTCAAATAAATAAATAAAAATCTTAAAAATAAATAAATAAAATACACACCCAGGGAGAATCCAAGGTTATGTCCAACCTCCAAGTTTATCCTATACTCGCCCTTTTCTCTCCTGCTTAAAAGAACATACAGAGTGGGACGCCTGGGTGGCTCAGTTGTTTGAGCTTCTGCCTTTGGCTCAGGTCATGATCCCAGGGCCCTGGGATCAAGTCCCACATGGGGCTCCCTGCTCAGCGGAGAGTCTGCTATTCCCTCTGCCTGCCGCTCCCCCTGCTTGTGCTCACTCTCTCTCTCTCTGACCAATAAATAAGCAAAATAAATTTTTAAAAAAGAGAGAGAGAACATACAGAATGCAAGGTGATCAGTCACATCATTGGAGGGATAAATATGAATCTGCTCTAACTTCTGAAAAGGAAAAATCATAAATTATTTGCAAATTGTTAACTTAGAGTTCAGTTATGATCCATTTCTGAGAAGCACACTTTGAAAGAGTTTAATGTCCCAGATGTGGTGCCTTATATATAGAAATTAATAAGGAGGGGCGCCTGGGTGGCTCAGTGGGTTAAAGGCTCTGCCTTCGGCTCAGGTCATGATCTCAGGGTCCTGGGATCGAGCCCCGCATCAGGCTCTCTGCTCGGCGGTGAGCCTGCTTCTCCCTCTCTCTCTGCCTGCCTCTCTGCCGACTTGTGATCTCTCTCTCTCTCTCTCTCTGTCAAATAAATGAATAAAATATTTAAAAAAAAAAAAAGAAAGAAAATGCATCCCCTCCCCAAAGGCCACCACCTTTCAGAGCGGAGATGCATTCTTCCAGTCTTATTTCTTTCCAGCTATGTATTATTAAATGTATAAAAAGAGTCTTATGCAATATATGTGTCATTGATTCTTTTTATTTAATAGGTCATAAACATTTTCCCTTGCCACTACACGTTATCCTACAACATCATTTCAATAACTGCGTACTTTTTCAAATGATGTCGTTAGTTCCTTATTGTTAGGCAGTTGGGGTGCTTCCAAATTTTCATAAACAATATTCTATCTCAAAAAAGTCAGTAAGCTGTAAACCTAAATCTTCCTAGTTTTGGAGCATCTATTAAGTGATTCCTCCTCTTCTTAAGGTGAATTGGAGATTGGTTATGTTATACAACAAAAGAGAGTTTGAGCAAAACTGGGTTTCGAAGGTAACCTGAATGGGAAGAAGAATAATGAACTTATTTTTTATAAATCTGGGTAAGGTTTTCAATTTATATTTTCATAATGTTATCATTTCTTGAAGGCACTGTAGAACTTTGAGAAATAAAATGAAAAGTCATGGGTGTTCGATTTAACTATACAATTAAAATCTTAATGTTTTCTTAGAATGTTTACCATCACAAAATGGAAGAAGGTAATTACAGGGAATTGCTTTAATAATTTGTAATTGAATTTGGTAGAAAGCTAGTGCTTCGTATAATTTCAGGGGGAGATAGATTTCTTCCCAGTTCAGTTTAGTTATTTAAAACATTTTAAGCTATATAAGCTCATTACTGCTTTCCTTATCATAATACTATCAATGATATTGCGAGTTTATAGACGCTAGAGGATTCTCAGCTGAGACCTAAGACTTTATGAATTCTTTGAAACGATAATGAAAAAAAGCTGAAATATTATTGCCTTGTTAATAATGTTGATCTCATTTTGAATCTCTCTTAAATCTCTATTTTCCCAAGAACTGATACGGTTTATGCTACCTTGAGATCATTAGTCATTTGGTTGAAGACCATTTCTTGCACAGCTTGTTTGATCATCTAGAAGCGTCCACGGAGAAGCCATATACTACACACGTACTTAGTCTCGAGGGGAAGTGCTAAACATTTCATAGTTCCATCTACATCCAGTTTTTCTTGCCAGAGTGAATGGTACTCTTTGGGCAGTAATCGCTGGCCATGCGCCCCGCCCCCACCAGTCACGTTAAGCCTCCCCCGAGTGCAGTCCAGAACTCAGAACTGCACACTCACCCACAAAGCTGGTTGTGAATATACGAATTCATGTGATCCTCATTTCACAGATGCAGAAGGCACGGACCTGCAAGGCTAAGTAACCCACCAAACATCCTACAGTGGGGATGTGAACTTGAGCAGGATACTCCGGTAGACTCTGCTCTCAACCTTTTATGCTGGCCCACCCTGCTATGGGGTGGAGTAAAGGCCAGACAGAATTCATCACTCTAGGAGGCTGGAACTACAGGCAAGAAGCCATTTCTTTGTGCTTTTCCTCCCTATTAGGTGTAGATGATGAGCCTAATTTCCTCAGGTGTCAGGTTTCTTCTGGATCCCGTGGGTAGCTCATCTCTTCTTGTAGTTCGTGATGTTCACGATAAAAATGGCTTGTCAGGTAGCACTCGTCTTCACTAAAACACTTTCTGTCTGTATATGTGTTTACATGAACACATACTGGGTAGTTATATAAATCATTCATATATTTAAAAAACATGTAATTTTTTTTACTTTTTTAAAAATTATATTCAGATGCCTGGATGGCTCAGTTGGATGGCTCAGTTGCCCTCCGTCTTTGGGGGCACCTGGGTGGCTCAGTCATTAGGTGTCAGCCTTTGGCTCAGGTCATGATCCCAGGGTCCTGGGATTGAGTCCCACATGGAGCTCCCTGCTCAGCGGGCAGTCTGCTTCTCCCTCTGCCTGCCACTCCCCCTGCTTGTGCGCGCGCACACATGTGGTCTTTCTCTCTTTCTGACAAATTAAACGCTTTTTAAAAATAAATGAATGAATAAATAAACAAATTGTATCTGTATTGCCCTCTAGTGGGCATAAGAATGTAAGACAAGCTGCCCCAAATGAACAAAGGCTGTGTATTAAGTGCGATCATTACATGAACCATGCTATTCCCATTTACTGCTGGTGTGCAAACACACATGTCCACGGCATCCAGGTAGATGGGGTCACAAGAACGTGGCTGGGACAACATGAAAGGTGACAACCATGGCCCATCTAAAGGAAGTGATGTCTAGCACAGTTCTAGTTCATGGTTGCCCTGGGGGAAGGCAGGCTCAACTGTTAAAGGGAAGCCCCAGATCCAGATATTTATATAAAAGTTACTGATTTAGGGGGTGCCTGGGTGGCTCAGTTGTTAAGTGTCTGCCTTCGGCTCAGGGCATGATCCCAGGTCCTTGGATTGAGCCCTGCTTCGGGCTCCCTGCTCCCGGCTCCCTGCTCTTCGGGAAGCCTGCTTCTCCCTCTCCTCCTCCCCCTGCTTGTGTTCCCTCTCTCACTGTCTCTCTCTCTGTCAAATAAATACATGAATAAATAATATTTTTCAAAAAGTTACTGATTTAGAAGTGTAGGTTATGAACTATTTAAAAATAAAATTTTGTGCGGGCTATCCCTGTATCTGTGGGCTAGATTGGGGCTGCCCTAAGTAATCACTTATGACCTTATTGGTGCTTCCTGCCAGGGAGGCACTTGCCTGAAGAGCTTTACACACAGGTTCCCAGCTCAGTCCCTGGGATGATGGCTTAGCCCCATTGCACAGATCAGTAACAGAGACACAGAGAAGTTACACAAATCGCCCAACGTCACAGAGCTGGTATTTGAACCCCCTCTTGTTAACTCCCAAACCCCTGGCTTTAACTCCTGTTCTTATTAACCACCACGTGGTAGAGATGACTCATTCATTAAGAAATACATACTGAGTTGCTAACATATGCCAGAGACTATTCTAAGTGACAGAGACAGCAGGGAATAAAGAAGGTCCTGACTTCCTTCTCGCGTGTGTTTGTGTGAATCTAATGAAGTACAGAATCCCTGGGGCTCAGATTTGTTTTGAGCAACAGGATTGCCTGGCTTCCGCGTCTTTAGAACCATAGTTCCAAACCAACTGCTCAGCGCGCGCCCCCCCCCCCAGTTCTTTTTGCTCTGCCCAATTCCCAGCGCGGCATCTGGATTTCTCTGCGCTTCAGTCCAGGGGACCCACTATTTTGCTTCACACCCTTCAGCTCAGCATTTATTCCCACATAGGTGCCTCATTCAGCCTGACCATGAAGCAGTGCAGCCTTTGACTTGGCCTTGGAGGCAACCCCCTCCTTGCCAGACCCCTCCCCCTTCCCAGACAATGCCTTGGCAGGGGGTGTCACATGTGATGTCTTGCTGCGTGAACTTTAGGGCACTTGTGCCATTAAAAAAGGGCAACCTTATCCCTACCATATACTGCTCTCTCTAGAAAGTCATGAAATAATATTTTTTTAAAGATATTTTATTTATTTATTTGAGAGACAGAGATCACATATAGGCAGAGAGACAGGTGGGGGGGATGGGAGGGAAGCAGACTCCCCGCTGAATGGCCTTTATCCCAGGACCCTGAAATCATGACCCGAGCCCAAGGCAGAGGCTTAACCCACTGAGCCCCCCAGGTGCCCAGTCATGAAATAATCTTATGTGCCAAGATGTGGAGTTTTCTTTCACTTCTAATTGTACTATTTTTGTAAGTTGGAATTACTGAGGTATAAATTTAATACCTTAGTAAATTAAGGTGCATATTTCTTTGAATTTTAATGAGCACATACAGCCAGGTAACCTCCACCATAATTGAGTCATAAAACATTTCTACCACCCCACAAAGTTTCCTCTTGCCCCTTCGCAGACAATCCCCAATCCCAGCATGCCTTTGATCCATTTTCTGTCCTTGAGGTTTTGTCTTTTCCATGACATCATATAAATGGAATTATATCTTTCGTGGCATTATAATTGCTGAGTGGTATCCCCAGTTGCTTTTTGAGACAAGTGTTTTCTCAGCGGCAATACTAACTTTGAAATTCTGATGAAAACCGACAGGAAACTATAGTTGCTATTAGAAACACTTATCTTACAAACCACTTTCAAAAGCATATCAATGTTATTACATGAAGCATACCTGAATTCGATAGCCTCTATTGATCTCTGCATATAATTCATTGACATGAGAGATCATGCCCAGCCAAACATAATTTTCTTCTGGTGAGGGAAGCAGAGGTGAGGGAACCAATGAATTAGTAGTAGTACCAAACTACTTCCCTCAGTCCCAGCGCACATAGAGAACTACAAATACAAATGTTAGTATGCCATGCCTACTGCTAGTGTTTAATCAGTTCAGTCCTGTTTCTGGAAAAGCCAAACCAAGGACAATTGGGTCTGCTTAGGAAATGAATCGTTTCTGGGGGCAGTTCCTTGCATGGATTGATTGGACCCATCTCATTAGAGTGAATCCATGGGCAATAGTTTGGTGAAGAGGAGAGAGAAGTCATTTCAGACAGGGTGAACAGCATGTGCAAAGGCCCTGTGACACTGTGCTGCATCACGCAAGATTAGATAAACTCAGGGCTGGCATTCAGCTGTTTACCACACTCAGACCATCAAGATGCTCAGTGTTCATTCTGACTGATGACAGTGTGGACTTTACCAGTTGCTAAGTATTTTCTAATGTCCCCACTGCATGTGCTTTAAGGGCAGCTAGCCTCAGGCAGTTAGGATGTTTCACACTTGAGCCCAGCTCAAAGCAAGGGCCAAAGGAAAGACACTGGAACCCAGAAAAGTCATGTCTGTAAAGTACACACTGGACTGAGAACCCCTCCTTACTAAGATTTCCTAGAGAGGCCAGGCCTGCAGAGATGAACAGTAGTAAGGGCCATGGACAAAACTCGAGTCCTCAGAGTCCTTTTCTGGGGGCCCCCAAGAAAGCCACTCATGAAAGTGCTGAGCACAAAATAGCTCTTCACTAGGTTTGTTGACCCACTACGGGGCATAGGACATTCAGATATCTCTGTCATTTACTTGTTTTCTGAAGTCACGTGTCTGATTCATGCCTATTTTATTTATTTATTTATTTATTTTTTAAAGATTCTATCTATTTGTTTTGATAGAGAGAGATCACAAGTAGGCAGATAGGCAGGCAAAGAGAGAGAGAGAGGGAAGCAGACCCCCTGCTGAGCAGATAGCCTGATGTGGGACTTGATCCCAGGACCCTGAGATCATGACCTGAGCTGAAGTCAGAGGTTTAACCCACTGAGCCACCCAGGTGCCCCCATGCCTATTTTATTAAGACAAGTTAGGTTTATCAAGTTTAGCCGAAGGGACGGACCTCCATTCCGATGTCCAATATTTGAAGGTTATCTAATCCAACTCTGACTTTGCCAATGAGGGGGAAAATAATCTGGCTCTGTCCCCACTGAGACAGTGGGCACAGCTGGAACTGGAACTCAAGTCAACTAATTCAAAGTCAATTCCCTCTCCTGTTTTAACAAAAATAAATTCTTTTCCCCTCAAAAAAGAAAAGTGTGTTGTGTTCCTGGAAGCAAGGCTGATTAAATTGCTGTTTTCAGGTCTCAGTTCAGGAAGGTCCTGGTTTGGCCTACGGCAGCAAATATATCTTACAGGCGAAGTGGATATAAAAAGAAAAAACCCACACACCTCATCAAACTTCAGTACAGTGTCTCAGACAGGCTGATATCCAATAATTTTACGATGCCATCATTGGGGCAGGCTGTCAATCTATTGCCAAGAGCTCCCTGGGCCCGTCAAGGTCTGGGGTGGGGTCCTGCTGCTGCCCAGTGATTTTCTGGAATAAAGAAACTGAACTAAGACTAGTCTGGGTGAGTGTTATTCTCAGTGCTGCTAGATTGCTCTTTGCTGCATAAATGACTTCCTTTTATTATATTTTCCTCCTACACTGGTAAGAAGAATAATTTCCAGAATGTTACATGTCTGGTTTTTGTGACAGAAAAATGGGTGACGGCTCTAATTTCAGCAGGCCAGGGAGAGAAGTCTTCAGAACGTTCACTCTGGCAAAACAGCTGGATTCCTTGTTGAGAACTTTTGCAGTCTAATTAGGGTGAGTTACATAAAATGCAATTTGGACCGAGCTGCCTTCTTGCAAAGGTAACTCAGACTTTCTGCCACGTCTTAGCCTTCAAAATGAAACTGAATGGAGGACTGGAAATGAGCAGATTACCAAATAAAGCTTCTTTTGCCATGTTTGAATTAACCAGATTAAGTGAATGAATAAAACTTAGCCATTAGGATCCTCTGAATGGGAAATGTCTCCACACGGATGCCTTTGATGAGCTCCTACTCTAACTGGCGGCTTTGTGTTCAGTTAGGGCGCAAGTGAATCATAAAGTAGTTACGGGCTTTGTTTGGGGCAGGGAGGGGGGGGTCTGACATTGAAGCGGAACTTGAAGGTGCAGGAGAAACTCTGGAAAAGCAGCAGTGCACAGACAGGGAGTCCTTCTCATTGTCGAAGAGATGCCATGGCAACATCTCCGGGAAGCTGTGTGTGGGCGGAGGGAGGGCCCAACACCCAAGTTCATGCTGTGTGTGCTCCTGCGGTTTGCAGGGAGCAGCCTTCCTTGTAAATCCTCGTGTAACTGTGTCTGTTGAGTCACACATGTTTCTACCAGCTACCCAAAGCAGCAGTACCCCAAAGTCACTTCACAAGGAAGGGAAACTGAAGAAACTTATCGGTGGGGGTGGGGGTGGAAACGTCTGCCAAGCCTTCGCCCGTTATGAATGAACCCAAGGACCAAAAGGCACTTCGTAGCTTCGAGAGCTCTACGGGCACCCAATTTAGGCGGAGGGATTGAGAACGGTGATCGCTCTAACACGCCAGGACTTTGAGAGCAATTTGGATTCCTCCGGCAGGTAGAACAAAATTGAAAAGTCGTTTCTGATGGAGTGTTTTAGGGTTGACGACAGGATTCGGAGTAACTGAAGTTTTCATGACTTAGTTGCTTCGGCCCGGGGCTCTCAAATGTGTTTTGAGGATTTATATAACTTCCTTTACTCCTTTAGAGAATGTGGCTGGGGACCAAGATGGGATTGGAGGTGAGTGAAAGGAATGGAGGCAGAAGAGCCGGAAAGAATGCAGTGAACACCTCCTTATCTGCTTCTCTGCGTCCCGAATTCCGACGTTTGTTTTATGTATGTGTTCATTTATTCCTTTTGGTAACCCCCTGTACAGTTAGAGAAATGATTTCAACTTCTTTCTGTCATTTATTCAGCCAACACATGCTTCTTGGGCACTTAGGATACTCCTGGCCCAGGACTCATCCTGGGCAATCAAATGTTGACCCAAACAGATATGGTCTTTACTCCCGGGGAGTTTATATGCTAAGGGAGATACGCGCATTAGTCCAACAGCCTTGTAAGGGAGATAAATAGTGGCACGGAGAGGAATGGCTCTCTGAGAATATTTTTTTTTTTTAAAGATTTTTATTTATTTATTTGACAGAGAGAGATCACAAGCAGGCAGAGAGAGAGGAGGAAGCAGGCGCCCTGCTGAGCAGAGAGCCCGATGCGGGGCTCGATCCCAGGACCCTGAGACCATGACCCAAGCCGAAGGCAGCGGCTTAACCCACTGAGCCACCCGGGCACCCCTCTCTGAGAATATTTGATGGTGGACCAGAGAAGGCTTCCTTAAGAAGCACAGTTTGGCTGAGATCCCAAGAATGAACAGGGGATAACTGCATGATGTGAGAAGAAGGCATGTTCTAGGCAGCTGGAAGAAAGCGTGGGCAAAAGGTCCTGTGGCAACAATTGCAGGGACGTGAGGAAATAAATTACAGCCAATCTATTACATACGGCTCTTAAACGAAAGAAGAGAGGCCAATTCTGCCCAATTTTTGCTGAAAAGGAATTTACTGAAAGATTGAGTAGTTTATAGAATATCCCAGGGTGCTACAAAAGCAAGTCCAGTAACAGTGTCCAAAATGATTCCATGGAGCTTGTTCTAAGGATTTCCCTCACGCTGGCATCACTGACACCATCACTCCCGGGCATGGGACAGTGTCGGACTGCTGGAAACTGGTCACAGCTCCTCCTCTTGCTGCCATCCACAGGAGGACGGATCTCCGCTGCTCTGGCCAGTTGCTGGGCAATACCCACCGTGGTAGGGTTCCAAAGGGCAGAGCCTCATGGACATGTCTGTGCCCCAGCTATATGGCTGGCTTGGAAAGCAAAGTAGACAATGAAATGCACAGCCTTGGGGGCTGTCCGTACGGCTGGCTTGGAAAGCAAAGTAGACAATGAAATGCACAGCCTTGGGGGCTGTCCGTACGAGGAATTCCCTTCTGCGTTGACCGTAAACCCCATTATGTCATTCCGCTGGTACCTACATAACACGCAGAGTGTTCTGCAAACTCAGACTCTCTAGGAAGCTCTCCATCCATTGAGGGATGGGTGTCATTGTGACAGGTGTAGGCCCACGAGAATGGGAGCTTCCTCGCAACAATGACGTGTGATTGAAGACCTGTTCTAATATACTATGCCATGTGTTAATTATTGTTGCGTAACTACAGCAAAACGTAGCTTAAAACAACAAACACAAACAGGAATGTGGGAGCAGCTCAGGTGGATGGTTCTGGCTCAGGGTTCCTTGCAATGCTGCAATCGAGGTGTCCACTGGGGCTGCAGCCATCTTAAGGCTTCCCTGGGGCTGAAGGACCCACTTCCATGATGGCTGAGAGTAAGAGGTCTCACTCCTCCCTCGCTGTTGACAGGAGGCCTCGGGTGCTTGTCACATGGGCCTCTGCATTGGCTGCTCGAGTGTCTTCATCACGTGACGGGTAACTTGTTCTAGAGCAATTGATGCAAGAGAGAAAGTGAGGCATACACCGCAATGTCCTTGGTAACCCAGCTTCAGAAGTTACATATCATCCCTTCTGCTGCATTCCACTGGACCCACAGGCCCACCTTGATGCAGTGTGGGAGAGGACTACACAAGGCATGAATGCCAGAGGTGGAATCACTGGAGGTCATCTTAGAGACTGACTACCCTATATTGTTCCTTCTTTCGGATGGAGTGCTGCTGGGCCCATCTGACCCTAATGCTTGGTGTATCAGAAAACACTCAGTTAGTGAGCAGAAACTCACATTCTATGTCACACAGCAATCAGGTACTCAGTATTTACCAGTGTCTAGTGGTAATCCAGGAACTGTATCTCAAAAGGAGAATAGTTACTTTCTAAAGAGGGCATGAGCTTATTTCAACACCCTTCAGGATTATGGCTGAAAATGTCCCCTTGGGCTTGCCATCTGCTCCTTCTAGCTTGCTGATCTGCCATAGTCACTTAGATCTCCTTGGTCAAAGGACCAAATGGCAGAGCTATTATGTGGCAGCCTGGACAGACCGATGAGGCTTCTCTCAGTGTGGACCCCCTCAAAGCCGCAGCATATAAATGGAGCAGAGCAACACAGTCACAAGAAAACAGTCAAACAAATGCAAAATGTGGGACATTCTATAAAACTGGGAAAGTATACTGCAGCCCCTGACAAGATAAACAGTCTCCTTCCGGCATTTTCTTTCTTTCTTTCTTCTTTCATTTCTTTCCTTCCTAGGATAGATTTTTGCAAAGCACCAGACTTAGAGCTACATACCAGATTGCGGAGACTGTGTTGATCTGATTTGATAGAAACAGCTTTTGGAACACCAGCCACAATTCCTGTATCACTTGAGTAAGCTAGCATCTTTTTCTAAGACTTAGTTGTCTTCTATATTAACCAAACATGTGGCTAAGAAGGTGATAGAGCAGGAATCACCACCTCCACATCTTTCAATAGCTCTTCAGTTCTTCCAGGGATGCAGAATCAGTCTTGGTTTACAGTGTAGGGAGGAAGAGAGAGCTCCAAGGCTTCCTCTCACTTCTTTCTGCCATCAGAGCTCCTCTTCTTCAGATCAGGGAGCCCACATGGATCTTCTGCCAATGCTACCCTCAGGAGCAGGGAAATAAACCTTGATCAGTGTTAGGGTCTCACTAGAGCTACCAGGAGATGGACCCAGGGCAAAGTTCACTCATCACCTGACCATCGCAAGTTCCCTCTGTGATCGAGGACTCTCTGTAGTACTTTGGGACCCTAGAAATAGTGTTAGTTCAGAACCTGTGTCTGATAATCCCCAGGAAGCTGGATAATTACTATTCCCCAAAGTCCATTTGTCCTACTAACTAGCCACAGTTTCCGTTGGACAAGACTCAAAGGAACACTTGAAGCGTGTACTTCGGTTGGTCTATGGAATCTTTTCCTTGCAGTGCTCCTGCATTCAGGCCACCCTAAGTCTAGGAATTAACTAAGTTTGGGGTGAGGTACTACAGCAGATAGTCTGCATCCACCCATATCCTCTTGGATCTCATTCACAATTTTTGTGCACCCCTCCCCTGGTTTCTGCGTTCTTGTGTTCCTAAGATCCCGTACCTGCAACCCTCTTCAGACACCTGCCCTTCAGCTACTGCAGCCACTGTAGCCAAATGCACAGAGAGCCAGAGTGCCTGGGAGCTTATGACACCCTCCCTCATGGGGCTTCCAGTCAATGACTGATCGGAGCAAGAGTGTGAAAACCCAGTTTCCTTGCCTGGAGCAGGAACAAACCCTGAGATTATTTATTTATTTATTTATTTATTTATTTTAAAGGATTGAATTCATTTATTTTGACAGAGAGAGAGAGAGAGCACAAGCAGGGGAAAGAGAAGAGGCAGAGGGAGAAGCAGACTTCCTGTTGAGCAAGGAGCCCCACGTGGGGCTCAGCCCCGGGACCCCTGGATCATGACCTGAGCTGAAGGCAGATGCTCAACTGACTGAGCCACCCAGGCATCCCAACTCCAAGATAATTTAACCCCCTGACTTGCCTATGGGATCAGGCACCTTGCTTGGCTTATTTCCCTTGCCTATCATGCTTCCTCCCTCTTTCCTTACCAATTTCTCCTGGGAGCACTTACCTAGTGAATAACTTGTAAAGAAATCTTCATTTCAGGGTTTGCTTGCAGAGAACTTGACTTAAGACAGGAGTCTTAACTATTGTGGTGGCTCAGGTCTCTGGGCGTAGGACTGAGATCTTGTTTGTTTGTTAAATTGACCAATAAGAAACTCAGTAGACTGGCCAAGTTCTAAGGTGCTCATAATCAGTGAGCATTGCCAGAGATCCCCAGGAGTGAGACTCTCCTATTATTTTGGTCCCATATCCTATTCAGCAACTACCTCCACTTTGCCTCTCAGACTGAGATACTGCTCTTAAATGTTATCTACCCTGGAATTCCAACATGGTCATGAAAATCAGGAAACTCCTTTCCACTTTAGGTTCTCCCCCAGCGTTCTCAACCTGTAAAGAACAGGCCCTACCATTACTTTTGAAGATGACGGCAATGCCCCACCAATGTAATTCTCAGGAGCTTGGTTAAAAGAGCGTATTCTGGGTTCTCTCAAAGCACATAGGAAAATGGATGAGTGGGATGCCCAGGATAAATCCACTTTGACGTTCCTCTATCCCCCAAGGCACTGGATCATTTCTCTCTATCATTACTATTCAAAGTATGTGAAGGCCGGGAATACTGGCATCGCCTACCTGGGATCTCGTTAGAAATTCAGAATCTTGGACTCGATCCCAGACCTTACTGAATTAGAATTTTAGCAAGACCTCCATGCTATTCATATGCACACGAAAGCCTGAGAAGCACTAACCTACATTATGCCAGCAAATTTCTGGCATCTCAACACCTTGCAGTTAGACCACCCCTGAGCCCAGGTATCAGTCAACTCATTGAAAGCACAACCAAAATCACTTCCAGATGCTCAACCTGGAATATTGAATTCAGAGTTTCTGGTCCACACAAACAGCAATCAGTTTGGCCTGATCTAAAATTAAGTTTCTCTTTCCTTGGTCCAGACCAATATTCTGCGAGTTTTTTTAAAGTAAGCATTGGCAATAGCTTGCATTATCTTCTGCTGTGTACTTCTCCCCCCTGGGTTTGTCTTTGTAATTCCATCTCAGGCTATGCTGATAATGGAACCTGGAATCTAGTCAAAAGCCTAGAAAGAAATAAGGGTGGTTGAGCCAAAGCCTGAAGGAGAATGGGCTCACATGGCAAGCTACTCCCCTCGGCCATCATCTTTAGGGGTTCTCAGGCAAGGCAAGAATAACCCCATCAGAAGGGAAAGGAAAGGCTCCTTCTGCTGGGTTCAGATGTTTCTGAGGCATCCGGATCTTCCTATAATATCCCATTCCATCCTGATCCACTGTTTCCAGACGGATGCACAAACTTTTACGTAAGCATGAAGGAGGCTGTGAATTAAACTAACGCTATAATTCAGCAACCCTTAGCCACTGCCAATGTCACCTGATATCTGCCTATGAGAGAAGAGATGAGGGCAGACCAGCTACTGGCTTTAGGGGGTGTGTTCTCGTTCCCAAGAGAGAACCAGAGGAAATGATGGCTTCTTTTCTTCCAGAAATTTCAGTCTCGGTTGTTGCCTGGCACTATTTGCAGCAATCCTGCTGTCAGCTTGAGCATGCAGATATCACGGAGAGCCACCCACAGAGAGATGCCAGGGACCTGGGCCTCTGAGACATTACCAAGTCTTTGAATCCGCTAACCCTGGAAGACTGTTTCAATTCTGTACTTCCTTTTAATGTGAAATGACATCTTTTATCACCTTTTTAGCCTGTTGGAGTTGGGATCTATGTTACTTATGGCTGGTATCTGGGTGGAGAAGGATAAGGCTGCTCATTTATGCCAGATTCCACAGCTGATATGCAAGAGACCCAGGATTTAAGTTTGTGGGAAGGCAAAGCGCGTGTTCCAGGACTGTGTCCCTGCCTGTAGAAGGAACATTTAGGTTTCATCAGTGGTCTCTCAGTAGTTCTAGGACAGGGGGTGGCAAGAGCCTGATAGCAAATATTTTAAGTTTTGTGGGCCCTAAGGTCTCTGTCCCAATGACTCAACTCTGCCATTGCAGCAAAAGCAGCCTTAGAGAAAATGTAAATGAGTGGGTGTGGCTGTGCTCCAATAAAGCTTTATTTACCCAAACAGGGGATGGGCCTGTGGGGTTGTAGTTGGCTGACTCCCGCTCTAGAGTAAAAAACTGAGAAAATAAATAATGGAATTAGAGCCCATGTTTTAATTACAAGTCTCTTTATGTGAAATATTGAGAGAGTTTGACTCAAGTGTCAGGGACAGAGTGTGAAATTTCAACACAGAGCCCAGTCTCGTGCTGCATTTTGGAAAGCTTTTTACCTACGTCCTTCAAGGGCTGACTTTGGATCTTCAGGCAGCTTCAGGGGAGTTGATTTCTGAGTACTGGGCATGGTTTGCATATAAGGGGCTATGACCACACTCCCTAAGGTATTTGCAGAGGCTGCCTAGGCGGAGGCTTATTGCCTGCCTCAGATTCAGGGAGATGAGGGTGTCTTTTTCTCTGATTCCTTCTGCTGCTTCCTCCCCAACCCCCTAAGTCAGGATGCTGACAGATACTTTCCAGCTAGGAACATTTATTGCCAGTAGAGGACGGGGTAGGGGGTAGGAATGGGGATCCCTCCTCTGTCTTTTCCCCAGACACTGTTCAACTAATCCCAGACAACAAGAACTTTCTAACGAGAACTTTCCACCTGGTCTATAGCAATTATCGGCAAATTCAATGCTCTAGGAGAGCTTGTAAGTTTTTGTTTTTCTTTTTAAGATTTTATTTATTTATTTGACAGAGAGAGAGAGAGAGAGAGCACAAGCAGGGGGAGCAGCAGAGGGAGAGGGAGAAGCAGGCTCCCTGCTGAGCAAGGAGCACGACTCGAGACTCGATCCCAAGACCCCGGGATCATCACCCGAGCTGAAAGCAGAGGCTTAACCAACTGAGCCACCCAGGCGCCCCATTTGTAAGATTTTTGATCTACGGAAGAGGAACACTTCCTGCCCTCTCGATTGTGTTTCTATCCCAGAGCTTAAGCCCGTAACCGAAGGGTGCAACAGCGAGGATCTCCTTGGAGGCGTTGGCCAGAAATGGGGAAAGAAAGGTGAGATGAGAAACTTTCTGAAGAAAATAAGAGCAGAACGTAATGGCATTGCAAGGTCATGAGACATGAAAACCGCGTCTGATTTGGGCACAGTGGGCGTACTCAGGGGAGGCATGTTGTAAGACTGATGCTCCAGAGGCGGAGTATGTCACATTTCCACTTAGCAGTGATACCATCAAGAGCCATTAACAAGCTGCGCTGCTTTTCTGCTTGCCCTGATGAAGGGGAGCTCTGGCCCCCGCTCAGTTAGCGCTTTGGTGCCTGGCTCCTTCAGCCTGGACAGCATTTGAGGTCCCGGCTCCTGTTCCAGGCATTCCCCGCTGAGTTGGCTCATCTCATGTACCGTTGCGGGAGAGGAGCCCCCGGGGGGCTGCCGGCCTGAGCAGAGGTCACCCAAGACAGAGCTCCCTGCTCCCTGCACACTGACCGAGGTCCCCATTGACACAGGTTAATTCCAGCCACAGGAAGGAGGGCCGCAAAGCCACATGTGGCAAGCATTTCGTTGTACAGGTTGCTTTCCGAAGGCTGCGCTGGAAGAAGAAATTTCCAACGACAAGACAGTTACGGGCCCGTCGCAGGTGTGGACTGAGCCAAGCCGAGGGCCCAGGAGCAGCTGCAAAGGTGAGGGCCAGGCCGGGAGCACAGCGCAGCTGCTTTCAAAGAAGATTCTTAGACAGAAAGTCATAACTTATTCATGCTTCATAAACACACACAGGCATTCAAGTCCCTTAAACACAGTACGCCACTTCACTTCAATTAACAGCAAAGTGGTGCCATTTGCAGCCCAAATTCTGCCAGCTGCTGGTGGTAGAGGGAGCTCCTGCAGGGGGCAGCTAGCCGTCCAGCCCGCCACCATAGTGACCGATTTGAATACAGGGGAACACTGCCCTCCTGGGCCATGGGGAAGATACTTTGGCCATTTCTGGGTTCTTCTTAACTTCTAGTAATAAATGAAACCCTTCTTTTTTTAGATTTACTTATTTATTTTAAGAGAGAGGGAGAAAACGAGTGGGAGGAGGAGCAGAGGGAGAAAATCTTCAAGTAGACTCCCCACTGAGCAGGTAGCCCGAGGTGGGGCTCGATCTCTTGACCCTGAGATCATGACCTCGGCTGAAACGAAGAGTTGGGAGCTCAACCGACTCAGCCACCCAGGCACCCTAGTAATGAACCAGTAAGTCTTAGTATCTAAGCTTTACTTTGATAGCTAAGAAGAGCTACCTATTGGAAATAGCAAACCTGTTAAGGAAGGTGAAGAGGTAGCAAGTTCATTATCTCAGTGGCTGTCCTGTCCTCAGAGCTGGCTGTCAACAATATCCTTTTACCAGGGCCTAAATGGCTTCAGTGCAATGTTCCAAACAGCCATAGGATTCAGATGGAACAAAACACCCACATTAAAACCTAGACAATTCCAGCACACCTGGCAACAAGGCAGGAGTTTATTTTATTTCATTTCTTAAGATTTTATTTATTTGACACAGCGAGAGAGGGAACACAAGCAGGGGGAGTGGGAGAGGGAGAAGCAGGCTTCCAGCTAAGCAGGGAGCCCGATGTGGGGCTCAATCACAGGACCCTGGGATCATGACCTGAGCCAAAGGCCGATGCTTAACAGATTGAGCCACCCAGGCACCCCAAGGTAGGTGTTTATTGATAAGACTCTTGCAATCCCTTGTGGAGACAGCACACCTCAAATACTTGCAGGAAGTAGCCCGGAGATATCCCTTTATCCTAATATTTATCAGTTAGAATCATATGGCTGAAAGGCCCTTTTAGAGATCACTTAGTTCAGTGACCCTCAACCAGGAGTGGTATCATCCCCATTGCTCCCCTCTCCCCTCCCTGTCCTCCTCCCCCTAACCACAGGGAATTTGGAAATGTTTGGAAGTGGTTTGGGTTTTCATAATGACTAGGGGTGGGGGGCGCTCTAATTGACAGTTAGAATTCAGGAACTCAGGAGCAATAAACATCCTGCCAGACGTGAGCATTTCGACCTAAGAAGAATCATTCCAACTAAAAAGTCAGTAGTATTCCCTTTGGAAAACACTAATTTAGACCAGTCACCACATTTTACAGATGAGAAAGCTGAGGCTCTATGATATGAAGGTTTTTGCCCAAGATTATCCAGGTTAGTCCTGGAGCTGGGTCCGGAACCCCCGGATTCCTGACTCCTCCTCCAGAGTATCCTTCATTAAGTTGACCAGTGACCCCTTTTCATGAAATCAAAATGAGGACTAAGTCAGACAAGGGGGATAGCACCCATAGGACAAACAGGATGATACTCCACTCCAGGACTGCCGTGAAAGGAGCCTCCCAGGTCAGCCTGAAACTGACCTGGTGTCCATGCTCAGGAGTCTGACCTGTGGAGGTGAGCCCTGGTAAGCAGGGCTAGCGATGGCGAGCCTCTTTCATCACCGGGCGGAGGAAATGCTGTCCCTTCAGGTCATCTGGACTGGGTACTAGGGTGGCTATGTGCCCCAGAGGCAGAGCCTTCTACGCCTCTTTGGGGTAGAACTTGCTAAGGGTCCGTCCTAATGGACAATGTGTAAACCAACTGGTTCACTCCCAATAGACAATAGACAATTGAGTTTTTAAGTGCGTTTTCATTAAAACACAAACAGACAAGAACAGAAATGATACGTGGAGGCAGGATGATGTCAGTTTTTCGAATGAACTGAAGAAGAAAAGTTACAGAGCCTACAATTTTTTTTTAAAGATTTTATTTATTTATTTGAGAGAGAGAGAGCATGAGAGGGGAGAAGGTCAGAGGGAGAAGCAGACTCCCCATGGAGCTGGGAGCCCGATGTGGGACTCAATCCTGGGACTCCAGGATCATGACCTGAGCTGAAGGCAGTCGCTTAACCAACTGAGCCACCCAGGTGCCCGAGCCTACAATTTTTTGTTGATCACTCCTGCTTGAAATGCTTGGCTGGCCCTGCCCCTCCCCTGTCATGGCTTGAACCACGTTCTGTTGCTCCTTCGTGATAATTTATGCGCATTTTGCTGCTCTTGCTATTATCCAAGCCCCTCGAGTGTAGGGACTCTCTTAGTCCCCGAAGGCTCTCACGGTGGCCCACCCCGTGAAGCACATGGAGGATTTTTCATAAATGCTTGTTGGGTAAGTGAGTGCAGTCTGACTAACAACGCAGTGTCTGTTCCCGGGCTGCTGTTATGCCAAGTCACTCCCAGGCATGGGGTCGTTTCATTCTCTTTCCATTCTTTAGGGTACCAGATAAATCTGAGCTCAGATGGCTGGAGTTGGAGTCCTGCCCACTCCCCTTCCAGCGTGACCTTGAAGAAGTGACTTACCCTCTTTGAGCATCATGGTCCACGCTGTACAATGAGCGTCCTACTAGTATTCACCTCATGAGGTGAGGATTCACTGTGCGATAATACATGATTTCCAACACAACTGATTATCCAGGACATCAACTGGGTACACAAGAATTTAATTCATTTCTGACACTAACCACCACAGATGTAGGGGTTCGGTCCTAGGAGACGGTGTCCGCCTCACACACCAGTTGTAAGTCCCAGGCCACCCGTCCTTCTGACCAAACAGCTATAAATCAGGGGACCCCACAACTCCAACCTCAAGTTAAATCACTTGCTTTCAAATGAATTACTGATGATTATTGGTTTATTATAAAGGACACAACTTGGGGTGCCCTGGTGGCTCAATCAGTTAAATATCTGCTTTTCGCTCAGCTCATGACCCTAGGGTCCTGGGTTCAAGCCCTACATTAGGCTCTCTGCTCAGCAGCAAGCCTGCTTCTGCCCCCGCCCCCACCTGCCACTCCCCCTGCTTGTGCTCTCTGTCACATAAATAAATAAAATCTTAAAAAAATAAATAAAGAAAGAAAGAATACAAACCATGAGCAGCCAAATGGAAGAGAGCATAGGGTCAGGCGTGGGGAAGGGGTGTGGAGCTCCCTTGCTCTCGGGATGCACCATCCTTCCAACATCTTGATGTGTTCACCAAACTGGAAGCTCTCCCGATCTTCTTGTTCAATATTTTGTATGTATCTCACTCTTCAACCACCTCCTCCCCGCAGACAGCCTTTACTTCTCAGAGCAACGTGGGGGGGCTGCAAGCTCCCACTCTCCAGTCACTGAGTCTTACTGGTGACCAGTCTCATCTGGAGGCTACCTAGGGGCCCCCACCCTAAGTTAACCTCCTCAGCATAAGCTTAGGTGCAATGCAAGGGGTTCATTACAAATGATAAAAGACACTGATATCCCTTGGAAAATTCTAGAATTTTAAGAGCTCTATACCAGGAGCTGAGGATAAAACCCAGACATATTTCTTAATATGCCACAGTGATCCTTAGTATAGTGCCTGGTATGTCATAAGCCCTCAGTAAATGCTGTCATTGTCACCAACATCAGCACTACCTTCCTGAGTTAAGCCTACTGTATTGTGATTGGGTGGGTTTCCTGGGATGTAGATTAAAGATATAAATTATAGTTTCTAATTAAAACAGGAAAGCAGTCAGGAAAATACAAGTGTCAGTACACTGAGATGTGACATCCAGAATCTGTTCATTCCAAACAGAATGTTTCCGCCTAAAAGGCCACACGCAGGGCAAAAGACCATATGGTGGCTTGGCTGGTGGCATCCGGCTGAGTCCTGGAAGAGTTACTCTTTGGCCCACCTGTTTTTAACTAACATGGTCTGGAAAAAGAGTAAGCCGCCCATGATGTACACCCAGAGGTACATCAAGCATTAAAAAACAACTCAGAAATAACACACTGAAAAATATTTGCCTCCAAGATGAAAAATAAAATATAATTTGATGGAGAATGGTGACAGTGCCAGTCCATGCTAATTTGCATGGGCCTCTGGGTCCTTGGCTTGGTAGAAATAATTTTCAGGCAGGCTCGGATTTTAATTAAAATGGAAAAACACTCACTGCGCAATCTCAAGTGATCATTATCAACAAGGCAATCATAAGGTTGGAAGAAGCTGCTGAGGATTTGCAGGTGGTCGGAATAACTTTGCATGGAACTTTCCATGCTTGTAGGAGTCCTTAGACATGATTTCGTTTAAAACCATTATTTTACAAGAAAAGAAACTGAAGTCTAGGGAGGTGATATGACTTGCCCACATCCTACACAGTGAGCTAGTGACACAGTTCAGCCCTGCCGGCCTCCACCCCGGCCCTCCTCTCACTTACACGATTTTAAGAAACCTTGTTTAAATCAGCATTGGTTCCTCCCATCTCTGTTTCTTTCTATTTCCAGTCTTAAAAGGAGAGGTTTTTCAAATACAGAGAATGTTTGATATGCTTGTTATATTTCCGGAGCTTTTTTGTGCTTTGAACATTTCTGTATAATAAAATGATCTTCCATCATAGGAAATAATAGCCCTTTCTTTTTCTCGCAGAGCCTTCTCTATGCGGCATTCTTGATAGATGTTGACCTAGGAAGGTAGATGTTCTCATCACTGAGGACGCCTCAGGTTTCCATGTTCTGTCAGAACTGCTGGGGCCTCCAAGCCAGGATCTCCGGTCTGTGAGTGCCCTTCCTCCCTCTGCCAGGGCCACACTGGCCTGGAGGACACACTGGCCTGGAGGTCATGGCATCAGACTGGTTCTGCTCTGCCGGGCAGTTCACGTCATGCTTCTGGGTCTCAGTTTCCCCCTTTGTAAAGACAGAGTTGGGCAGGCTGGAAGGCCAAGGTCCATGCCAGTCTCACAACTGTCATCCCACATTCACTTTTTTAGAAGGCAGGTTCTGCTCTTATAAACTGACCTAACTGGTGTCAAATAATTGTATAGCTGAATGAAATGTGAAACTGATGGCTTTTCCCTCATTAATAAATTATACAAGACTCACAGTCATCTTTCCCCTGAAGGCTGATTACTTTATTGGTAGAGGTTATTCTCTGTCTGTTAAATATGTCAGAAATGAAGCTGGAAAGAAACTATATGGACTCAGTAAGAGACAAGTTCACTCTTCCAGGAAGATGAGAGTGAGAACAACTTAAAACAGATAAATCGCAAACAAACCAGTTGCCTACTATTTCTTACTGTGCAGCAATAGAAAACATAAATAACACTCATGTACTGAGGTTAGAAGAAAGAGCATGGTGAGGAAGCTTTGCTGGACAAAAGGGTCCAGATTCTTTTGTATCCCCGACATTAAGCTCCCTCTTCAAGACAGAAAATTACATTACATTGTAATATATTATGCTATAATTGTAACATTATTGAGGATGGTAGTCAGGGTTTGAATTTCCTCCAAACGTTTTTCAAATTTCAAGCTGTATTATTATTAATATCCTCCTCCTCATCATCATCATCATCATGTAGGGTCCATCTCTGCACCCCCTAGTCATGGATAGTATCTTGGTCTCTTTGGGCTCCAGTTGCACAATACTGCAGACTGGGTAGTTTATAAACAGCCGAAATTTACTTCTTATGGTCCTGGAGGCTGGAAGTCTGAGATCAGGGTGGAGCCCCTGTTTGGGGACCCATTGCATCCTCTCATGGGGAGGGGCCTAGGGAAATCATGGAGTCTCTTTTATAAGATACTAATCCCATTCCGGAGGGTTCCACCTTTGTGATCTAAGCACCTCAAAAGGCCCCACCTCGTAGTACCATCACAGTGGGCTTTAGGTTCAGTGTATAAATTTAAGATGGGCGACAAATATTCAGACCATAGCAGATGGTGACATCACCAGGATTTTACGCTATTCTCGAGTTTGAGGCCAGAGTGGTAGTAGGGCAAACTACTTCTGTCAATGAGATGGATTGTCGGCCAAAAAAAAAAAAGAAAGAAACCTACAAAGGAGTTAGATACCTTCTAAATACTCTCCCCAAGTTTTCCTGACCACCTAGAGTGGGCACAACTGTGTATATTCAGTGAGGTCAGACTGGAGATTGAGAACATCTTCCGCGTTTTCAGAATCCTGTCATCTCCTGCACCAGACGCTAGCCTCCCTTCCTGGGAATCCTGTGGCAGGGTCTCTAGATCCACACAGAATTCTCTATTTTCCTGCTCCCAGCCAGCTGGCACTAAATCACTCTCCAGCGTGGATAGGAGAGTCCCCAGGGTCTGAGAGTAGGGGACGGACTCCAGGGGCCCACCTTTCTGAATGGGTCTGTGGTGGGAGGTTTCAAGGATTGTGTTCAGCCGGAACTGTAGGGATCATTGCCCCTTGTGTCCAGCACTCCCAAAGACCCTCTAAGCGGTGCAGGCTGGTTAGAGCAGAGTGAGTGGTAGTAGTAATACCAATACCACAGAAGTCCTGCATCAAGTGTTTTCTAAGTGCTTCGAATTGTGTTAAGCACAACATGGTCATTCTTATTTAAATTTTTTTTTTTTTTCTTGAGAAAGAGAGAGAGAGAGAGCATGTGACGGGTGGGGGAGCGGCAGAGAGAGAGAGAGAATCTTAAGCAGACTCTGTGGCTGAGCCTGGAGCCCAACGCAGTGTTTGACCCTACAACCCTGAGATCATGACCTGAGCCCAAATCAAGAGACGGATGCTCAACCGACTGAGCCACCCAGGTGCCCCTTAACTCTTGTAATAACCCAGTGAAGTGGATATTATCCACATTTTACAGGTAAGGTACTTGAAACTCAGAGAGGTGGAATAACTGTCCAAGCTCACACAGCACGCAAGTGGCAAAGCTAGGACAGAAATCAGGTGGTCTGAATCTGAAGCGATGTGCCCTCTGTCGCTGCCTTCTCCTCGGACTTCTATTTTAGAGGTTCAAGGCCCATCCTTGGAAGGCATGGGAAAAACCCACAAACAGAGGCTCTCCCTCCCCTTAACATGGCCAAAGAGCTGAGACCCAGGGCCTCAGGCAGGCCTGAAACAACAGGGTTTCATGTCCATGTCACCAAATGCCTAAATATTTTAAAGTTATAAATCCAGCTAATACGTTGTTAATTAAAATGAAATGTATTCTGTTTCTGCGTGACAAATCACCCTGAAACTGATTAATATATGTGTGGTATAATAAAGAATAAATACTTGGTCTTTGTCTCCAGTTCCTGGCACAGACTCCTTAAACTTTTGGACATTACTGTCTTCGTATACTGATGAGATGGCTTTTGAAATGGAGGTAGGGAAGGGGCTAGAGAGCTCCCGGATGGGGACTGGTCATCAGAAAGACCAAACCAAGGTTAGAGGACTGAAACTTTCAACTCCAACCGCCCCCCCCCCCCGCACCAATTTCCAGGGAAGGGAAGGGAGCTGGACATTGAGTTCAATCACCAGTGCTCAGTGATAAAATCAACTATATCTATGTAATGAAACCTCCATAAAAATCCCTGAGTAACAAGTTCAAGTAGCTTCTGGGCTGGTGAACACATGAAGATGCTGAAAGGGGACTGTGCTTTAGCTGGGGGGTATGGAAGCTGGCACACACCAACCTTCCATCCTTCGCACTGCATGTCTCTCCCATTTGGCAGTTTCTGAGTTGTATCGATTAAAATAAACCTGTAATACTAGGGAAAGTGTTTTTTTCTGAGTTCTATGAGTCATTCTACTTAATTATAGAAACTGAGGAAGGGGTTGTGAGAACCCCGCAATTAATAGCCTGTCAACCAGCAATACAGGTGACCTCTGGGACTTGTAGCTGGAGTTGGAAGTAGAGGTGTCTTGTGGAACAGGGACCCTCACCTGTGGGGTCTGTACTAACTCGGGATAGTTAGTGTCTGAGTTGAGCAGAATTGTTGGACGTCCGGTTGATCTTGGAGAATTGGAAGATCGGTTGTTGGTGTTGGAAAACAGTACACACATTTGTTGTCAGAAAGTCCCCCACAGTGCATAAAGCTATGTCCTTTAAAAGACTATAGGTTGAGTGACTGAGACATACAGGTTTTTGGGTTTTTTATTTTAAGATTTTATTCATTTATTTGTCACACAAAGAAAGGACACAAGAAGGGGAGCAGCAGGCAGAGGGAGAGGGAGAAGCAGGCTTCCTGCTGAGCAGAGAGCTGGATGTGGGGCTTCATCCCAGGACCCTGAGATCATGATCTGAGCCGAAGGCAGATGCTTAACCAACTGAGCTGCCCAGGCATCCTGATGTACACAGTTTTGACTGTGTGTATGACTTGTGGGCCCTTGTAAGCACAGGCCTGGGGCTGGGGCACTGCCTGCCCAGGTCTAAGGGTGGTACTGACCACAAGGAACATTGGGAATTGCATAACCCTATGACTGATAACAGGATTTGAAGTGTCCCTTTATTAAAGACAACTTCCTGTGAGTTTGGGATGATGAATTCAGATGGGGCCACAGTAATGCTTTAAATTGAGCTCTTTGATTTGACCTCATTTTTGTTGTAATGATTCAGCTTTTAAGTTATCATTTGGCATGAAATTATGCATCCCTAAACTCAAGCAGAATGGTTGACTTTTCTTGTCAATATGTTTAAATTCAATTAGGCAATGTAGGTTTGAGCTCCAAGACTTAAGAGAAATGCAGTTTTACCTTTGAGGAAATGTGTTAGTAATTTTCCCCCATGCAGAAACACCCCTTTGACATTTGGAAGGAAAAATGCTCCAAAGGAAAGTATGATTTCTGATTTTAAACATTTCAGGTCAAAGAAGAAAGGTTAAGCTCCTTGCTATACATAGAGTTTTAAAAGCTAAAAGTGAAAATGCAGTAGAAAAAAAGAGAAAGGAAGAATCAACAATCAATGAAAAAATATTTAACTTCACCCACAATTTTAAAACACAAATAAAAACCCTAGCTTTTGTTTTGTGGATTACCTTTTTAAAAGCAAGCAAATAAACAAACAAAACCAAAAGAAAAAAAAAACCCTGTTAGATTGGGAGGAAAATATCAATAATATGAGAAAACAGACTTTTTCAACCTAGAGGAGGAAGTGTTGATTGGATATCTATTATAATTGAAAATATTCAACAACACTGACTTGAAAACTAACCCCTAGGAATTTACCCTAAAGAAACACACCATGGTCTAAACATGTATGAACAAGGATGTTCCTTGCTACAGTGTTTAATATTAGAGTGCAATATTGCAAATTCAAGTGCCACCAAGTGCACGCACTATTCTGATACCAACAGCTGGTTCAGGGTGCCCCAAGACCACCTTTAGTTTCAGCATTTTCTAGGACTCACAGAGCTCAGCAAAGTCATTATTCTTACAGTTATATTTGTCACAGCAGATTAAAATCGGCCAAGGGGAGAGGCACACAGGGCAGGGTCTAGGAGACACCAAATACAGTTTCCAGATGTTTCCCCTGACTCCTCAGGGAACAGCAGACAGCACCAATTTCTCTCAGCAACAATATGTGACAATATGGACAAAGCATTGCCAACCAGCAAAGTTTACCTGAAACTTGGAAGCCAGAGTTTTCTTTATTGGGGCTTAGTCCCATAGACATGGCTAGCTACCTGCAAGGCTGATGTTAGTCTCCAGCTCCCCTCCAGAGGATGAACTGAATGGTGTGCAAACTAAAGCCCCCCAGCCATACATCACATTATTTGCAAAGACTACCCAACATGGCCCTGGGGCCCCAGGTAAGCAGGGACACTCTTATGCGGCTGGAGAGGTAGAGGGTGTGTATAATGGACGTCCCACCATGCTGCTCTAGGGAGCTTCGATTTTATTCTGTAGGTGGTGAAGATTTACTGAAGAGTCTTAACAAAGGCTATGAGGAAGAGATGTGTGCTTTAGACAGAACATTCTGGCATCCTTAGTAATGATGAATTGGAGTGGAATAAACCTGGGGTCTGGGAGACCATTGTACTTATCTAGGTTAAAGATGCAAATGGGATCCCAATGCTTGTTAATTCCTGTCCCTGGCAGCACTGCTCCCCAACTGAGGCCCAGCCTCACATGCAAATCTGATCTGGCTGCCTTTATGTTAAAATGTTTAGCTCTGCTAACAAGTGGGGTCTAGAAATGGTCTGGTTGCCAAGAGTTTTGTATCTGGGGCATGTGAGATGAACCCTGAGAGCTGGAGCCTTTTCCTGGGCACATCTCCTTTCCCCTCGCACCCATGATTGTGTGCTCCTCTGTCTCTGTTTTATGTTATTTGCTCCGGGTGCCCCAAAGGACACCTGTCCTGAGCTGTCCAAGTGACCAGATGCCAGACCAGGCCGGCTCACTCTGGCACGAAGGCCAGATCATCCTTCCTCATCTTCATTTCTGGACATGTTTCTGCTTCTCACAGAAAGAGTTCCTGGACCCACGGACTCTGCCATCCACCCAATTCAAAGTCCCAGCACTGCCCAGAGGACAATGGCTAATGCACGCTCTCTCTCCCCTCTCCTGGGCCCATGCACTCAGTGCCAGTGAGCCTGGCCCTCTTTCCCACTGGTCACGGCTTCGGCCTCAGAATCTTTTCTGACAGAGGACTCCAGGCAGCCACCCTTAAGGATTAGCACTGACTGTCAAAATGAAAGCCTTCTGTCACCATTTCCTAGAGGGCTCTGCCCCCTGGATATCCATACTCCCCAGGAGGGTTTCCATTTCCCCCCTGGTCTTCCAGTTTGCCCTGCTGGCATGCCTAGAGCCTCATCTGGTCTTGGACCAACCTACTCCTTGCTTCTCTCTTCTCTTTTCAATTTGGGGGTCTCTTGAGACCAAGCCCACCCAACATGTAACAATTCCAAGCTATGAAATGTGACGATAGTTGGTCTTCTAGGAATTGTGACATTTTGGAGACCCAGCCAATACTTTGGTCAGCCAATAAGTGTTCCTCTCACGTCCTGCTCATGCTGCTCTTCTCACAGCACTGGATACAGCACCCTGTGGGGGAAGAATGACCTGGGAGAGAGAGGCTTGCTTCCCCAGGAGCTCATCATCCAGTCGGAGAGCTAGGACACGGTGCTGTGAAGTGAACTGAACACTCCAGGCATCATAAGCTAAATGCTAAATGAGCAAGAAGAGGATACCAAATGCCAGAGGAATTCAAAACACAGGAGCAGATATTCTGGGAAACAGCAAACAAGGTTCCACCTCCGATTCAGCACTGAATCCCTGGCACTGGTCCCACCAGTGCCAGATGATGGGGAGGCAAAGCCAGGTGCTGCGGAATGAGCAGGCGGGAGGAGGCGGTGCCCTGCCGGCCAGCTGGGCCCACAGGGCTTCGGTGTTGCCTCCTGGTAGTGGCTGAGGCTGCAGGAGGCAGGCAGGAGTGGGCGGGCGGCAGGAACGACAGTCACCAAGAACATTCAAGCAGTTCCCTGTCATTATCTGAACTTAAACTCCTCTACACCCACAGAGCCCCCAGATCCCTAGGGAGGTAGCAGACAGAGGAGCCACTTCTGGGGGGGGGGGAGGCTGGTGCGTGTTCTGTGAGGTTTCTGGATGGCTTCAAGGCAGCTGAGGCATGTGGGCTTGGAGAAGTGGAGGCCAGTGACGGGCTGTGGCTGCAGGAGCAGGGAGCCCAGCTTCCTACCGTGGCCTAGGGCTTGGGGTTCTGAGCAAAGACACAGCCTCTCCTTATCCTTCCTGACAACTGCCCCTCCCACTTGTGCTCTCTCTCTCTCTCAGTGGGGTTTCCAGATGGAGTGGGCCTGACTGTTCGTGAACTCCAGGATCCCTAAGGATTTGCCACTGACTAGTCTGGGCAGGACCATTTTGTGGGGAAAGAAAACCCTGCAAAGAATGTGTGGTGGGTCACAGTGTGAACAATTCTATGTGCCCACAGCATTTGGATCTAGCAGTTAATCGGGCAAATATGGGCAGAAGGAGAGATGGGCTGAGGAGAGCATGCTGAGAAGTGGAAAGAGGCACTCCCACGTCTCCTCCACCCAAGAGGGCTCCAGGTTGCTGGGCTTGGAAAAGACTCAAGGAGAGTACAGAGTGTCCTGTAGGGTAACTACAGAAAGGCAAGAAAGCCAGGCTCACCCATGGGAGCAAGCCTAACGAAAGGCCTGTGTTCTCCACCATCTTCCCTCTCCCACCGCACTCACCTCCACGGCTTGTGGCCGATGATGAGAGGGACCCTGTCTGGGGCACCTGCCAAACATCCTGCAAACCAACCCCTTCTCCACCTCTCTTGGCCCATCTTGATGGAGGCCGTGGCCTTCTCTTGCCTGCCTCCTACCCCGGGATCCTGATTCAAGCTTGCCCCATAAACAAATAGTCTGGATTTTACCTTTCCCTCCTGGAAAGGCAAAGCTGTTAGAAACACAGAACTGTGTGTGTGACACTCTCCTGTTGAAACGCACCTGAGCACAACCCCCAAACCTCTGAATGGCCTGGTGCACCCTTCCAGGCCTTCCTGGAACATCCCCACTCCCGCCACCCTGGCCTTTGTTCAGTTCCTCAGGGCCCCCCCCCCCACTTCTTTCTGCCTTTGGGATTTTGCACATGCTAATCCCATTGTCTGGAATGTTATTTCCCTTATTCTCGGCAGAGCTAGCCCTTTCTCAGCCTTCAGGACTTGGCTTAAATGAACAAAGGTCTTCTTTGACTTCCTTATTCATTCTATATCATTGAACCCAAGATACCATCAACTGTAAGACATACCATTATTTTCTGTACCACTCAGAAAGTTAAAATGCCACTCCTTAGAACCCAAGGCCTCATTTATGATAAATTGCACCTTGGTTTCAGAAATATTTAAAAAAAAAAATGCATGTCTGGGGCAGCTGGGTGGCACAGTCAGTTGAGCGACCTGACTCTTGGTTTCCACTCGGGTCGTGATCTCAGGGTCCTGAGATCAAGACCCTGGTCGGGCTCTGAGCTCAGTGTGGAGTCTGGGATTCTCTCTCCTTCTCCCTTTGCCCCTCCCACTTGTGCTCTCTCTCTCTCTAAAATAAATAAGTAAATCTTTTTTTAAAATGCGTGTCTGAAATCCACGAATATGGCAAGTAGATTTTCCCTGTTATTCTCTATCACGGTGCCTTATTCACTCTCCTCATAGCGCTTATCCCAATTTTTAATGCTTTGTAGTATTATATATGTATTATTCCTCTAAGATCTGGCTGATCTGCAACCGAAAGTCCCCTGCTCTTAGGGTGTGTATCTGTCTTGTCATGACCCTACAACCAGTAGCCATCGCCATTCCTGGTGCGTGGCAGACGGGTCACAGACAGTTGCTGACAATGCGAGTGAGTGAGTGGAAGGAGCATGAGCCCAGAAAGTGGGGCCTCTGGACTCTAACTGGCTCTGCTCTTCGCCAGATGTGTGACCCTGAGCCGGTCCCTCAGCTTCCCTGGGCTCCAGTTCCTCATCTCTGCGGTGAGAGGACTGAACGTGGAAATGTCCCTCCCCTTAGTAACACAGCGTGAGCCAGTGAAGAAGTCTTTTCCAACCATTTAGAGTCCTGGAGACAAACTGTCTAATTCCCATAAATGCAAGAGGGAGCCTCGCACGCTTGCCACCCCGCTGCCACAGTATCACCTTGGCTGATTTCTTCAAATCCAGAGAAGTCCAACAGGAAGAGACGCAGGACGGCAGAAGAGACTGCGTCAGTGCTGGCTGCGGCTGCCTTGTGCGGCTCCGTCCTCGAGCTGCTGAAGCCCCGGGCGCCAACGAGAGCCCTAACCCGTTCAGCACTGCAGGCAGGTGCCCACTCTCTGCTCTGCGGGGCGACAGGGCACAGGGTTCCTGTGGAATGGAGCTCTTCAGCTCTCCATGGTGAGATGGTGTTCTTCTGTGGCGTTCTATTTCAAAAGCATTTGATGATTTGGTCATGATTCTCTGTAGCACCCTAGGCTCTGCTGATAAGAAAACTGCATGGGGGTGGGGGGTGGGGGCTGGAATTCCAAAGCTAACAGGAGTCAATGCTGGAGTATAGAACAGGGTACACCTTTTTTGGATACAACTTTAAAAGGCCAACTAGTCAATATTTCTTGTTTTTCAGACAACAGAGTCCCTGTAGCAACTATTCAACTCTGTCACTGTAGCTCGAAATAATATGTAAATGGATGGGTGTGGCCATGTCTCAGTAAAGCTCATTTATAAAACCGGGGATGGGATGTACTTTGGCTATCTCTGGTCTAGGATTCCACATTCTGAAATCCTCGGGGACTATGTGTTGACTTCCCCAACGTCACACAGCAGGTAAATGAGGCTGGGATCCCCGTGCAGGTCTCCAGATCTTGGTCACGTGTAATTTTCACTGCCAGGGCAATGCTTCCTCTTCCTGTGCTCGTAATGTACCTGTCATAGTCACCGACAATCCCAGCCGGTGGGAGAATGCGTGCTGTTAGGCACAGAGAATAGAAAGGAAAGAAGATTGAGAAAAATTCGCCTCTTTCATCCCATTTTAATCAGAAAATTTAGAAAAGGAAGAATGATCAGCTCTGGGTTGCCCTGCAACCATAATGTCAAGCCTGTAGTGAGTGTGAGTGAGGCCAAGGGCCGCTTTCCTTCTGCCTCCTGGGAACCCCTCACAGCAGCAAATCCGCCGTCTATGGGACAAGTCACCACCAAGGTCCTTTCTAAGTTCAGGTTTCTTGGCGAGGACACCTTTTGCCCGAATCAGTCAAACTATTAACTCTAATCAGAGCAGAGCAGGCAAAACGGGGCTCTTGTTTGGGGAATTAACTTTAATTTCCCAGATGTTAGCTGTTTCTGTCCACTTGACCACAGAGGTGCAGAGATGTAACTCTGTTCCCTCTTTCAGAGTGTTTACAATCTAGCTGAGGAGGCAAAGCGTAACCACGTCAGAAGTTAAATAAAATGCAAAACCTGGTTTAATGCAGTAAGAAAAATGCACGTGTGCACACGTCTGTGCACACACATGCACACACACATGCATATACTCTCCCAGTGAGCAAACAGTAATTCTTAGAGACTGCATAGTATTAAGGCACTTTAGGAAAAAGAAAATTATTTTTCTTGAGTATAGCATAATCGCTCCCAATCCTTCCTTCCCCTCCTGTCGGTTCTCAGGAAGAAGAGCAGTTTCAGTGCTTTCCTTCCCGCCTACAGACAATGCCCAGCGGCCCCGCGTCTAAGGAACAAGGGCCACTTCAAGACGTCTTGCCAGACAGAACCCTCTATCCTTGCTGGATGTCTTTGGTTAGCCTAAAACACATAAAAGCATTTGAAATGTGTCCTTTCCTTTCTTTTGAGACAGAAGTTTCTAGTTTCCAGGAAGGACTGTTTGTGGGACAGGGTATCCTCCTTACAGAAGAAGGATGGTCCAAGGACAGACTCCTTCTGGATTCCTCCATTAGAGGGAGAAGTTCTGACCAGTTCACCTGGTGGTTCCATCTATTTATTCCACAAAACAGACGGGGAGGGTTTACTCTGTGGAAGATGCTGGTGTTCCTGGATGGGTTTTTGTCTGGGATGAGATTTTCATGTATGGAAGACATTTGTCAAATGCCTCCAAGAACAGAATAATAGGATAAAAGTACACATACTGCTGTCATGATAAAAACAAAAATCAGAAACTAGGATGATGACAAATGAAGACTTCTTTGATTTTCATCTGACATTTTGCATTTCTCAGTTACTCCTGATGTGAAATTCCCAGCCTTCCCCTAAGGAAACAGCAGAGCAGAAATGGTGGCGGAGACGACAGCTCTGGGTAATTTCCCGAGGGTGTTGGATATGTCATATCTGTTCTCGCTCTAGGGAGCCACCAGGAGTCTGCCCTGCTCCACAGCGCCTGGCCTGAGGATGCTCCTGGGTCCTGTTCATGGACCAAACAATGACTCTCCACATGGAGAGCTGAAAGGGGTTTCACAACCTCATCTGGGTCCATCCCTCTCTTGGCCTTGAGCTGCTGCACAAGGTCAGGAAGTCCTGAAGCCAGCCCTGGCAGTAGCCAGTGGAAGAGCCAGAGGGCCAGGGCTGGAGCCCAGAGCTGGCATGCTCCCTTTCGGAGAGTGCTGCTTCTCCAGCCGGCTGAAAGCTGATAGCTCTTTGCACCTGCACCATTATCTTGGCTCATTTCTGATTCTCCTCCTGGTTCGGGGCTCCCTTCCTCTGTTCCCTTGTCTGCTGGATTACCTTCCAGCTCTCTGCAAAACCCATCCTGACAACTTCAGTTCCAGTTTCTTTTTTTCTAAAACTGGTAACTGGGAAGCATCGTGGGCAGAGGACTCCAGCTCCAGCCCCCTGATTCCACAAATGGTTCCATTTGGGCCCCAGCTGAGAGTTATTAGCAATCACTTTTCTGGGACGAGGCTAAGACCAAGCCTTCCGGTAACTTTATTAACTGCCACACCAAGGAACAACCGGTAAAAACAGCTTTAATACCCTAAGAACCAGGACCCTCAAAAGATAATGCCACTGATTTAACCTGACATTTCAAAGCAGGTGAACCCACTCACATTAGCAATCACAATTTGTAAGGCTCAGACTCTTTTTTTTTTTTTAAGATTTTTATTTATTTATTTGAGAGAGAGATAGTGAGAGAGAGCATGAGTGAGGAGACGGTCAGAGGGAGAAGCAGACTCCCCATGGAGCTGGGAGCCCGATGCGGGACTCGATCCCGGCACTCCGGGATCATGACCTGAGCCGAAGGCAGTCGTCCAACCAACTGAGCCACCCAGGCGTCCCTCAGACTCTTTTTTTGCTAGTCAACCTGATACTATGTTAAAGGCATCCAATATTACAGTGAAACTCCTAAATTTGTCCAGAATCATAATGCTTTTGCCATTATATTTATGGCTCATGTTTTAACTCATTGCGGATCCTACCAAGCTGTATTGTAACAGGGTGGTGCTATATTTGAAAAGTGACTTCACTTAGCCCAGAGATATAGAAAGATACTGACTTAATGGGGGGAAATCCTGGTTTTTTCCTTCTGTCTCTGCTTAATTTGGACTTGTCATTTCAAAGGGACTGGATATGCTAGGATGACATCAGAATCATTGTCCACATGGACCTGGTCATTCCTGGATTTGGGAGTCAGACTTCCCAAATGTTGAAATGAATTTGACCATGGCTTTGGCTGTTCCCTTGTCTTTGGCATAACAACTAGCAAATGTGTGTCAGCTCCTAGCTTCCTGGTTATTTCTCATTTCCACATTTCTGATGAGTGTCCAATCTCTTTCCGTGGTTTTCTTCTGGATGTTATCACCCTAGGTTCCTGAGCATGAATTAATCTCGCAATTCACTCTGAGCTGTGGTCCCACCCAGTATTTTTTAAGAATAACTATGGTTTTGGGTGCCTGGGTGGCTCAGCCGGTTAAGCGTCTTCCTTTGGCTCAGATCACGACCCCAGGGTCCTGAGACTGAGTCCTGCATTGGGGTCGCTGCTCAGCTGGGAGTCTGCTTCTCCCTCTGCTCCACCTCCCCCCGTAACAATCCCCCCTAACCAGCTGCTCATGCTTGCTCTCCTCTTGTTCTCTCTCAAATAAATAAATAAAATTAAATAAATAAATAAAATCTTTAAAAAAGAGAGACTATGGTCTTTGTGAAAGTTATACGTTCTCATTGAAATTAATTTAAACAATGCAAAAGGTACTGAGATTAAAGTTTAAAAATCAGCCGATCCTCTACCACTCAGAGATACCGACTCTTAACTTCTTGGTAAACATCTTTTCAGGCACATAACATACATGTTATATAACATATAAAATTGTGTGTGTGTACATACTTGATACAATTTTATACAATTACATCTTTATAACTACACATTTTATAAAAATACATTTTATAAAATTTTACAAATACAATGTTACAAAATTATATACAGTTTTATAAAAATGGGATTTACCATACATGCAGTTCTGTGGCCTGCTTTTTTCACTCAACCATATGTCTTTACTGGGCGAGAGAGCCCTCCATGGTCTCTGTACTCCCACACGTCGTTCTGGGTATGTCAAAAATGTGAGGCCATTTCTCAGGATGTGTTCGTGGCAAGCAAACCTGAGGAGATTTTCCTCCTGGATGAGGGGCAGGCTTGCTTACTGTTTGCAATAAAATGTGGGTTCAACTGAATGGCAGTTGAACCTCTATCCAACAGGACAGAATTTACATGTCCATAGACAAAAATTATTTTACATTACTATCAGTTATCTACAATTTTTCAAGAAGTCAAATCTTTGCCATAGAATCAGATCACCTAGGGGCACCTGGGTGGCTCAATGGGTTAAGCCTCTGCCTTCGGCTCAGGTCATGATCTCAGGGTCCTGGGATAGAGCCCTGCATCAGACTCTGCTCAGCGGGGAGCCTGCTTCCTCCTCTCTCTCCCTGCCTCTCTGCCTACTTGTGATCTGTCTGTCAAATAAATAAATAAAATCTTAAAAAAAAAAAAAAATCAGATCACCCCAGGGTGGCTTCCAGAGTCTAGATAATGTACAGTTTTTTGTGGAAGTACACTTTTCCCTATGATGCTCAGCAAACACTTAATAAACTCCAGTTGCCTCTCTCAGAGGGGAGCTACTGGATTTGGGGGAAAAAAACTGGAGGACATCAAAGGGCCGGACAGTTTTCAGTTCTCCCTAAGAGCTGGGTTGATTTCAGAGCGGGGTGGGGGGGGGGGGGGGGGGCAGGCAGGAGTGTGGAGGTGCTGAGGAGGGGAGGGTAAAAGGTCTGAGACCCAGGGAGGTTGCTACCCACACTCTCACTGTATAAGCCACTAACAGATTCCTGTTCCAACCTATTTGAATTTCATGAGGCAAATCTAATGTCTCACCAGATTTGTTAAAATCGGGTTTTAACCAACAAATGAAAATTAAAAGTGGGCAAAACCTAAAAATGATACAGAATTTTGGAAAGAGGACTAGACGTAGCTGTCTTCACTTTTACGATGTCCCAGTTTGATTTCCAGACACAAATTTTCTCAGTGGAAGTGCCCATAGCTCAACGGTCTGAGACCTTCCATGAACCTCTTTTTAGTGCTCTTTTCACTGTAAACAAACAAAGAAACAAACAAAAACAAATGAAAAACTCAAACTCAGCCATTTTCCTCCGACTGCTGTGGAAGGGGTCTTCTCCTTCCTCCTTCTCTGGAGCTGCTTTCCAGCAAGACCCAGGGATAGCTTTGGAGGATGCAGAGAGTGAGCAGTTCAGTTTAGTTTAAGATCTGGGTTCTTTTTTTTTTTTTTTTTTTTCCCCTTCTGGGCCTTGGGCAGCTCCTCAAGCCCAGCTAAGGGGGTTAGCTCCTCTAACACTCCCCGAGCTCCCCATTCTGAGGCATCGCTGCTTAGAGCTGGTTGAAACATCCTGAAGAGTTTCAGGGCCATAAAAATGCTGTGTTCAGTGACCATGAGGCTGTCTTTAAAAGAACAACTGCTTGCCAGTGAGGAAAATTCCACTCTGTCACTTGTCCTGTATCCACTTCAAGGCTGGGTTCAGCGACTTCCCCAGCATCCACTCAGCAACACTTTTAATAAGCACCTGTTGTAGGTTTCAGAACTTCAAAATGAACAAGAACAGAATTCACTTTCAATGAGCCTTGATGGCTAGTGCGTGATAAACACCAAAGCACACCAGCATTGGCAGCCTGGAGGTGGCCAAAGATGCATGGCGAAGAGGGACAAGCAGCGGGCACGCAGGCCTGAGAGAGGGCCAATCCCATCCGAGTAACGAGAGCTATTTATACACATAGAGAGATAGCAGACACATAGCCTTACATATGCAGAGAACATTTCTGGAAGCACACAGGATAACTGGTTATTTCTGGAGTCTTGTCTTTGGGGAAGCAGGCAAGGAGGGAGATTTTTACTTTCAACTCTCTACCCCTCCATATGTTCAAAAACCATTCCTTGTACAATGAACATACATTACTTATATAATACGACAACAACAACACAGAGTGGCAGTGCCATCAAAGACATATACACAGCAAGTTCTGGGAGCAAAAAACAAAGCACCAGATCTAATTCAAGAATGTTCCAGATTACTTCAGTCGGAATCAATTTTTCTGTCTTCTGAACTCTCATAACTTTTTTCCCCTTCCCTTCCCTTCCATTTCCTTCCCTTCTCTCCTCTTCTCTCCCCTCCCCTTCTTTCCTTCCTTCTTCTCTCCCTTCCTTCCTTCCTCCCCTCCTTCTACAAATATTTATTGAAATTCTACTATGGGTAAGACAGATAATTCAATATTGTACTATAATCAAGTTTGGCTGCATGCGATAGAAAGAAAGAAATTTAAGTAGTGGCTTAAATAAATACAAGTTTATTTCTCTCACACATGAAAAGTAGTCCAGAGGTAAGCACCCCAGGGCTCATATGGTAGCTCCAAAGTCATCAGAAACTTGGTAGAAGGTTTCTTCTAGCATGCTATTTTACTGTTCTTGGCATGGAAACTCGAGATCTGAGATGGCTGCTCCAGCACCAGCCCTAATGTTCAAATTCCAACAAGCTCATTTTCTCCCTCTTCTGGGAGACATCCCAGAACTACCACACTATACTCTGCTTAAATCTGATTGGTCAGAACTAATTCATTTGGTCACATCTAGCTGCAAGGGAAGCTGGGTCATGTAAGAGCTGGAGGGAAGTTGGAACATATGTAAGCTCAGTGCATTGCTGTCCCCAGTAAATCCAGGATTCTTTTACTAATAAAAAAGTGGAGACTAGGTATTCAGAGGTCATTACCAATCTTTGCTACACATAGGAGCCTAAACAGAGAATTCCTGCCCTTATGATACTTACACATAGTGGGTGAATTAGACATTAATCAAACAATCATGAAAATAATTGTAAAATTGCACACTGCAATAAGTGAGGTAGAGAAAAAGTTCACTGCATTCTGGAAATGTATCCTTAGAAGACCTGACCTACTCTTGGAGGAAGTCTTCTCTGAGGAAGTGTGTCATGGGGCTGGAGAAATAGACAGAAGTCAGAAATGTAGGGCTTTGTTGTCTATGACAAAGATTTTGATATTTATCCTAAAACAAAGGCCAGCCATTGACGGATTTCAGGTAGGGTATGGGGTAACAATATTTCCCTCCCATGGTTATGTTTGGCAAGACCTCTCTGAGAGGTCAGTGCAAAATGTGGATGTGGAAGTGTGGATATGAAAGGGAAGGATACATATTAGCAAAGGGATGACCATAGAACTCTTGCCGAGGTCCAAGTAGCTTCTCTTTTGGAAAATGGTAGTGTTCAGTGGTGGAGCTGCTCAAGGTTATGCTGTTTGTCTTATTCTATCCTACCCAAGTAGAAGGGAAGGCCTATAACCACATGAAAGGAAGGTCTGCATCGCATCATGTGCACCAATGTGTTATCTCCCCAGGCACAGCAGAGCCTGGCGAACATGGTTGGTTGCCTACCCAACACATGTTCTATCTACCTTTGTCCTCCTGATAGATCCCTGATTTACTTAATTGCATGGTGAACTAAGAAGGTAAATCCCTTTTCCAGTCTCTGGGGATGACTCATGACTGGTCTAAAACAGATATGATGGGACACCTGGGTGGCTCAGTCAGTTAAAGCAGCTGCCTTCAGCTCAGGTCATGATCCTGGGGTCCTGGGATCGAGTCCTGCATTGGGATCCTTGCTCAGCGGGGAGCCTGCTTCTCCCTCTGCCTGTTCTGCCTGCAGCTCTCCATGCTTCTCCTCTCTGACAAATAAAAAAATAAAATCTTCAAAAAAAATAGATATGATAATCCTGTACCTCTTCCCAGGTACTTTTCCAGCCTTTCTGTAGCTAGTGGTGATCTTATGACTCAATGAGATTAAAGGAGGGGGCGTATTTCTTGCCTCATTGCCCTGGCTAGATCCTCAAGTCTCTGTTGAATAGATGTGGAGAAAGTGAGCATCTTGCCTTGTCATTGATCTTAGAAGGAAAGTATCCAGTCTTTCATCATTAAGTATGATAGCGGCTGCAGTTTTTTTCATAGATGGTCTTTATCAAGTTGAGGAAATTTCCTTCTATTCTTAGTTTATTGAATGTTTTTGGCATGAAAGGGTGTTGGATTTTGTCAAATGCTTTTATTGCATCGGTTGAGATGATCGTGTGATTCCCCCCTTCATTCTATGAATTTGTACATACATTGACTGTTTTGCCTTTTTTGTGTTGAACCACCCTTACATTCCTGGGATAAATTGTATTTGTCACAGTTTATACTTCTTTGCCTATATTGCCAGATTTGATTTGTTAGTATTTTGTTGATGATTTTTTAAAAAAATATTTTATTAAAAAAATTTTATTTATTTATTTGAGAGAGATAGAGGATGAGAGAGAGAGTGAGAGAGAGAGAGAGAGAGAGAGAGCATGGGTCAGGGGGAGGGACAGAGAGAGAGGGAGCTGAGCAGGGAGCCTGATGTGGAGCTTGATCCCGTTACCCCAAGATCACAACTTGAGCCAAAAGCAGATGCTTAACCAACTGAGCCACCCAGTCACCCATGTTAGTATTTTGTTGATGATTTTTACATGAATATTCATAACAGCTATTGACCTGCAGTTTTCTTGTAATATCTTTATCTTGTTTTGCTATCAGAATTATACTAGCCTCATAGAAGGAGTTGTGATACATCTTCTCCTCTTCTGCTTTTTGGAAGAGTTTGTGAAAAATTGGTATTAATTCTTTAAATGTTTGGAAAATTCATCACAGAAGTCATCTATTCCTGCTTTTATTTGTGGGTTGTTTAAAAATAAATATTAATACTGGGGCGCATGGGTGGCTCAATGGGTTAAAGCCTCTGCCTTCAGCTCAGGTCATGATCCCAGAGTTCTGGGATTGTCATGATCCCAGAGTTCTGGGATCGAGCCCTGCATCAGGCTCTCTGTTCCGCAGAGAGCCTGCTTCCTCCTCTCTCTCTACCTGCCTCCCTGCCTACTTGTGATCTCTCTCTCTGTCAAATAAATAAATTTTTAAAAATCTTTAAAAATAAATAAAAATAAAAATATATATTAATACTAATCAAATCTCTTCTCTTGTTATAAGTCTATTCAGATTGTCTGTTTCATCTTGAATTGGCTTTTTTGTCTTGTCTTTTTAGGTATTTATCTGTTTTGTCTTACCTTTTTTGCATATAATTCTATCCATTTTGCATACATCTCCCTTGTAACCTCTATTATTTCTGCAAGGTTGGTAGTGATGTCCCTCCTTTCATTTATAATTCTAATAATTTGAGTTTCTCTTTTTCTTCCTTGGTCAGTCTAGCTAAGGATTTAATCTTAGTAACTTTTTTCTCCAAAGAACCCACTTTTGGTTTCATTGCTTTTATTTATTTTTCTATTTCCTAATTCATGAATTTACATTATAATTTTTATAATTATGCTGGCTTTAGGTCTTTTTCCAGTATGTTAAGGTGAAAGGTTACATTATTGATTTGATATCTTTCTCCTTCCTTAATATGGGAATTTTAATTTTTAATTTTTAATTTTTTTAATATGGGAATTTTAGAGCTATAAATTTTCCTCTAAGTACTGCTTTAGCTGCAACCCCTAAGTTTTTGCTAATTTGTACCTTTATTTTCAATCATCTCAAAATATTTTCTGATTTCCCTTTTGATTGCTTCTTTCCCTATTGTTTATTTATGAGTGTGCTATTTTTTCCACATATTTTTAAATTTCCTAGATATCTTCCATATTTTAATGAATAGAGTATGGCAAAATTGAGATGATATCACTGCTGAGATTAAAATTTTTAAAAACTGTGACTTACATCTTGTTTGCACACACTTTCCTTGGCTTTTCCTGCTTATTTTGATGAAGCAAACTGCCATGTTACGGGCTACCTTATACAAAGAACCATGTGTCAAGAATTCAGAGCTACCTCTAACCAACAAGTCATCAAAAAATGAAGACCCTCTATCCAATAGTATATAAGACACTTAATTGCAAGCCATGTGAGGGAACCTGAGCCAGAGGACCTTGCCAAGACATGCCCAGATTCTGCCTTACAGGAACTGTGAGATAATAAATGTTGTTGTCTTAAGCCATTAAGTTTAGGAATAATTTGTTGCACAGCAATACATAATTATTATGATAAGTTTAGTTCAGAAGGAGGGCTTGGGTCTTTTGGATGGGCTAGCCATTTCTTGCATTTTATTTCCCGTCTCCATGAGTTACAAGGCCTAGAAAGGACCTTACCCTACACATTCTTTCTGTGCTCTACTGTGCTCTACTGTTTCTCTACCGGAAACTGAGTTGCAAATCAGGTTGGATCTACTCTGAAAAACTGACCACCCTAGATTCAGGACAGGAAGAACCAGAGGCTTCTCCTTACGTTCAATTCCTCAGCCTCCCATTTAGTACTGGGGTACAAGAGAGGCTGGTATTTCTAAAGTGTTTCTTTGTCTACCATTTGATTATTGTCTCTGGTGAATAGATTTGTTTGTTTATAACCTTAAGTGAGGAAGGGAAGTGGAGGATAGACTAGAAACCCTACACCAAATCCTCAACAGAGATAATGAAATCAGAACATTCAGAGCAGGTGCTCAAAAAATGTTAATTTTTCTTCCTATCATGTTCCTCTATCCTGCACAGTCTTCCAGTCCCTCAAGCTGTGACATAGAGGAAAGACTCAAACTGCTTACATTCTAAACTGGAACCATGTTCTAATTGGAGGTGGTAAAGCCCTTAATTTGTCTGCTATTGATGCTCTTACTGATAACCCTTACTGAAAGAGGAATTCATCAAAATTCAACTCAACACACATCATCTGGGTGATGGCATGATGGCAGGACTGCACAAACAGAGATGGGTAGAATACCATCTCTGCCCTCAGAGCTGTCAGTCTGGAATTAGTATCCTCTGGGAGTACATTTGTCTTTATAGATCATCTAATGATTTGAAGGCCACCAGCTAAAGATCCACTCTTTTTTTCCCCATGCCTCCCCCAGCCCAAACCGCTTAGTAAAAATGTCAAGAAATCTGATAGTCCTTCCATTTTAACTTCAATCCCGGTGATGGGTCCCTTCTGGGGCCATCCATTCGGCTATCTTCTGGGCTACCCCAACTGGGGCAGTGGCCTGCCTTAAAGGAACTCTGGGGAAGCCCTCTACTAGCTAACACTGCAATTTTGTGCAAATTAGAAAAACGCTCCTGACCCTCAAGTCACTTACTTCATAGCCATTAGTCACAAAATAGTCACAATAATGATACAACTCTGTGAGGCAAATGGCTCCCTGCAGTATACACACTAGCATAACTGTAGGTGGTGTACGAATGGTACAGCAGTAAAGCTCTAGGGAAATGATCTTCTTGGTCTGTGATACTAGAATTGGGGGATGCTGGGCAGAGACGCAGCATGGGCACAGGAGGAGGACTACACGGATGGCTTCTTCTCAGGCCTCCCACCACGTGAATACACCATGCTAACATTAACATGCGGGCTTGCTAGCTAACAGTTGGCAGCCACATGGCCCCAGGATTTCTAAAGTCTCCCAATTAATTCTGGTCTCAGGTAGGTCCCAGACCAGGCTGGTTGGTGTCTCCACATTGAGGTCTCCAGCCTATGAACCACTTGAGGGCAGTGTCTCACCACTGTAGCCGTGACTGGGTCAGCTCTCTTAAGAGCAATGCCTCTCCTTTGCCTCAAGCAGCTGCTTCCTGGGCAAAGGGCAGCAAAACTCTTCCGATACCAACACTGCCGTCTGTGTCCTCTTCCCTCTCTGTCCATGGATGGCAAGAGCCATACTGCATCCCAGCTGGAAATCCCAACTAGATCTTCTCTGGCTCTGGCTCCTAACCCTTCAGCAACAATGCTTGTGGCCCAAACTTAACAATTTCTCTCATTAGACCAGCACCTCAAGTTCTTCCCTCCTCTAATCATTCCTCCCAACTCCTGCTTAGACTTCTACTTCCAGCTTCTTCTCCACAGACTAACCATCCTCTAAACATATCAATGGGTGCAAGAGGATGTTGGGGGCATCTCTACCCCACCAGTCAGTGAGATACAACCAGATTTTGAATACCAATCATGGAAAAACCAAGATGCTTAGGAAATCCTATTACAGCCATTCAGGAAATGGACCTTTACTTCAAGGCAGGGATCTCCTAAATTTTTGAGTTAGAATGGCGCTTCCCTCTACCCCAGCCATATTATCACCAGTGCAAGAGGTAGATACAGGTGAAGAAGGCTAAAATCCTTGTCCAAGTTGTTTTATGTGACTGTGTCTGTGTGATATGTTGACCCACATACACCTTAGTGGAAGATTACAGGACTGCAATGGAAGCCCCTGCCAGCTTCACTCTATTTCCTTCTGGAAATCCCAGCACACCTTGGGGTCCAGGTGGAGGAATGGTTCATGGCAGGATGGCTGAGACAAGGAACAGAGTGACCAGATGGAGTTTGGGGATATGCCGTGAAGGAGTTTCTGTGCTGGACACAGAGGCTGTGATAGGGGACCAGCTTCCAACCAGAAGAAAACTCCAAAGTTCCACGTTCAGGTAGGCAAATAACTATGTTTGGACAAATAACTGTGACACTCAGATGCTTGACTGCAAATTTCCTGGGGTTTTGCCCAGTCTTCTAAACACATCCAAACCTTCCTTGAACTTTGCAAGGAGGTATTTGCTTCTATTCTCACAACGAATCAATCCAATTAAAAAATGAATGAATGTTAACACAAATAATGAATGAGCCTGCAAGGAGGGAGGGTGGGGGAGACTGGAAGGAACGAAAACTGGTGGGGTCGGGAGGCCATGGCTACGGGCTTTGTCATTAACTATTTGGGTGATGCGGTGCAACTTAGGTTCTCTGTGTCTCAAAGATCTCACTACTAACATAAGGGTTAAATCAGCCATTCTGAAGACGACTTCCTATGCAAATGTTCTCTAACCTTTTTCTCTCTCTCTACCCTTCCTCCTCCGTCCCTCGCCCTCTTTCCCCTTGCTGTCTCCTTTCACTCTTCTCTTTCTCTTATGTCTGTTGTTTTTATTCCCAGACCTTTACACAGGCTCTTTTATTTTCATCACCAGGAGATGTGTGCCAACAAGTGTGATCAAATAAAGTTAGACAGGATTTTGGTTCTGACTGAATAAGAATTGCTCCACTTGAATTTAAAAAAAAGAAAAGAAAAGAAAAAAAAACCCCAAAACAACCTAGTCCTTCTCAACTGATTCTATTCAAAATTTCTTGGCTTCTGAATTTAAAGAACAAGTTGTTCTTGCAGGAGGTTAATTATAAAATGTTCAATCCACCCCCTTCCTCATGAGTGACCAACAAGCAAAATGAATCCCCAGAAGAGTGTGCAAACTCAGAACAGTCCTCCAAGTGAGGACTTCACCCTCATCACTCAATCAGTGAACCCAAGTTCAAAATTTTAAAGGTCTGTGAAGCCAAGTCTATCTAATGACATGAGTTGAGGATTCTCAGGAACTTTTAGTATTTCCTGGCATATACACAGTAAGTTTTTACCACTGCTGTCCAAACAGACTGGAACTGGAGACTCAGGCTTTCTAAATGGTTTCTCTTGCTTATAGAAATGATTGACAGTGGAGGGGTGGCGAAAGCAGGAGGAATAAGAAAAGCCACGAAAGTATGAAGTGTCTTGAACTTCTAGTATGAGTTAGTGGGAGAAGAGTGGGAGAACATCCTTTAAACAACAAGTGCCCATATCCTGCTCCCCCCCCCAGTCTCTGGCAACCACCATTCTACTTTTTGTGTCTATGAATTGGACTATTCCATGTATCTCATGGTAAGTGGAATCATGTAATATTTGTCCTTTTGGCTCATTTTACTTAACCTAATGCCTTCAAGGTTCATCTGTGTTGTAGTGTGTGTCAGAATTGCCTTCTTTTTTTTTTTAATTCAGATTGATTGAGGTACAATTTGAATATAATAACATTCACTCTTTGGAGGTATACAGTTCAGTGGGTTTGACAGATAGCCACCATTCTGGAACGGCCACCATAAATCAAGATATAGAACACATCCATTATCTCAGAAAGTCCCGCTGTGCTCAAATGGCAAACAAACACATGAAAAGATGCTCCATATCACAGTCATCAGGGAAATGCCGATCAAAACCACAAGGAACTATCATTAAGATGGCTATTATCAAGAAGAATTTCATTTTTTAAGGATGAATAATTTTTCATTGTCTGTATATACTATTTGTAATTTTTAAAAAAGATTTTACTTAGTTATTTGAGAGAGGGAGAACAAGCAGGGGGGTGGGCAGAGGAGAGAGGGAAGCAGACTCCCCACTGAGCAGGGAGCCCAACGCGGGACTCGATCCCAGGATCCTGAGATCATGACCTGAGCAGAAGGCAGACTGAGTCACCCAGGCCAGCGAGGCCCTCTCCATGTGTAATTTTTAAGAGTTCAGAGAGAACACTGGAAATGCCAAAAGGCTACAGGTGGACTGATGTTGTCCAGTTTTCAAAGAGGAGAACATATTAGTTTTTGTAGCTCAACAAGCAACCTCAGAAACTCAGTGGCTCGCAACAGCATTTATTTTTGTCACTCCCAGATGGAGCAGACCTGCTTCAGGCTGTCAGTCTGGTTCAAATCAGCTCCTGTGTCTTTCACTCTCTGTGGACTAGCAGTTCCTGGGATAGGTGATTTTCATGGTGAATGGCAGGAGCACCTAAGAAGTGAATGGATAATTAATGCCCTTTAGGGCCAGGGCCTGCACAATCCACAGTCCCCTCTGTCTTCCTCTCAGTGGCTAGACCTACAACCTGGCCACACCCAGCATCACTAACTCTAGGAATCGTCCCACTGCCTGCGCCGGTGGGAATTGCGCAACATCACACGGCAAAAGACAAGGGTGTATTACACTAACACAGGCGCATGAAGAATTAGTAGTAGTAGCCCAATCCACCACAGAGTTGATTATGGAAAATATAGAGGAGTAATCTCGATGTGGATCTCCAGTAAATTCCAGAAGGGATTTTTAAATGAATGCTTCACAAGGACTGTACTTAGAAAAGAAAGTGATGTCTACGAAGAGCCAGCCCAACTCCAGTTAAGAATAAGTCAGTTCAGGGGTGCCTGGGTGGCTCAGTCAGTTAACCATCTGCCTTCAGCTCAGGTCATGATCTCGGGGTCCTGGGATCAAGCCCAGCATGGGGCTCTGTGCTCAGTGGGGAGCCTGCTTCTCTCTCTCCCACTCCCCCTGCCTTTGTTCCTTCTCTGTCTCTTTCTCTGTCAAATAAATAAATGTCAAAAAATCTAGGAAAAAAAAAAAAAGATAACAGTTAAAAAAAAAAAAAAAGAAGAAGAAGGAATCAGGTCAGGGCGCCTAGGTGGCTCAGTCAGTTAAGCATCTGCCTTTGGCTCAGGTCATGATCCCAGGGTCCTGGGATCAAGCCCTGCATGGGGCTCTGTGCTCAGTGGGGAGTCTGCTTCTCCCTCTGCCCTCCCCCCCCACACACTTATACTCTCTTTCTTAAATAAATGAAATCTGTAAAAAAAAAAAAAAAAGAAAAGAAAGAAAGAAAGGAAGGAAGAAAGAAAGAGAAAAAGAAATGAAGAAAGAAAGAATAGTCAAGTCAATCTGATTGCAGATCTTTTTTCTTGGATTTGCTTTATTAGCTAAAGAAAGGAATATGGCAGTTATACATTATTTGGATTTTAGAAAGGCACTTAAATTATTTACCTGTTATTTTTGAAGACAAAATGGAGAAATACAGATCATACAACAGTATGGTTAGATAAAGATACAGATGTGTATTTGTACAATTACTCTCAAATACTTTCTGATTTAAGTCATGTGTCATTTTGGAAGGGGATCTCTTTTTTCTTTTTTTAATTTATTTTATATATTTTCAGCATAACAGAATTCATTGTTTTTGCACCACACCCAGTGCTCCATGCAATAAGTGCCCTCCTTAATACCCACCACCTGGCTCCCCCAACCTCCCACCCCCTGCCCCTTCAAAACCCTCAGGTTGTTTTTCAGAGTCCATAGTCTCTTGGAAGGGGATCTCTTGCAGCATGTTACAGATCCCAAGTTTTGTCCTGACCTCCATTTTGTAGCAGTGATTTGTGTGAGGACAGAGGTGTGAGGGAAGCAAGCACAGACTGGAATTACAGATAAAAATCAAAAGCTTGAAACTTTACAGAAATAAATATCAATGATTGTACTTAGACATTTTAAAAAACACCAAGCAAACAAAAATCAAATACAGGATGAAGAACCCCATGAGAATGACATGAGCGAATGAAGAAAAGTTTAAAATTCTACTTGAGGGGCACCTGGGTGGCTCAGTCATTAGGTGTCTGCCTCTGGCTCAGGTCATGATCCCAGGGTCCTGGGATCGAAGCCCGCATTGGGCCCCCTGCCCAGCAGAAAGCCTGCTTCTACTTCTCTCACCATCTCTCTCTGTCAGATAAATAAAATCTTTTTAAAAATAAATAAATAAAATAAAATTCTACTTGAGATCATAAAGGAAGCCTTAATCAAAGGAAAAAGGTAAATTGTGCCCAGGAGGACTCAAGTATTCTAAAGATGTCAATATTCTCTCAATTGATATATATTTTAATAAATGGGTTTGACTCTTTCATATTTTGGGGAACTACTGATATATTTGGAATTCTTTCTCCTGACTCTAACTAGGAAGGAGGATGTGGGGGCTTCCTGGGTACTGGCAATGTTCTATTTGTGGGTTTGGATGGTAAGGTATAAAGGAAAAAGCCCCTTGTGTTTCTGCTTTACCCTCATACAACTACCACACTTCACTGGACTTCTGACACCAGGCGTGCATATGTCAACTAATTCTCCAACACTAGCTGGGTGTCCTACAATTTAAATAAATTCTGATACTGTTTAGTTGGCGATAACATAATGTCAGATCCTATAGGCTAGGGCTCAGTCCCACAAGATTGCCCCCCACCGTTCAGATGCCAATCACAAGTCCCAGATTGTCACCTGTACCTCTCTACAACTGGCTATAAATCAAGATTCCCAAGATTCCGTCCTTGGGTTTGATACCACTCAGAAAATTCCAAGAGATTTAGGAGCTCTGTGTCAGGAACTGGGATCAAAGACCAAATATTAGAACAAAAGATGCTCCTAGTGCTCTTAGCACTTAGGAAATTATGAGAATTTTAGGAGGTCTGTGCAAGGAAGGAGCTAGAGGCGGAGACCAATATATATATTTTCTATTATTCTACACGTTGCATTATAATAATGCATTACGTTTTACGCTTTTCCAATTGCAACTTCCTTTCTCTCCTCAGATGCAGCCACCATCTAAGCTTTTATCAATTCCTAGCACTTAGTTTGTATACCTGAACAAAATTTAATTCTGCCTATTTTTGAACTTCAGGGATGAACTGGTGTATACGCTTTTATGTCTGTTTGCTCCAAATTGTTTCTAAGATTCATCCATGCCGTAGTTCACCTCCTTTTCTCTTGAACATTCCATTGTTCAAACATAATGCAGGGTATTTCTGTGTTACTATTGGTTACTTTGGTGTGTCTAGCTTTTGAGTATATTAACGTTGCTATTATGAACCTTCTTGTGTATGTGTCTTTGTGCAAATGTGCTTGAGTTTCTCTTGTCCATATACCTAGGAGCCCCAGTGTTCAGACAGAGGGTATGAGAATCTTCAACTTGAGTAGATAATACCAAGCCATTTTCAAAGTGATTGTAATACTACCCTGAAAAGTGTTCCAACATCCTTGTTCCTTCACGTTATTTCTGACTCTTGGTATTGTCAGACTTGTAAATGTTAACCAATGTGATAGGTGTGGTTGTCTTTACACTTGTCACACGTATACTAAAGTTATATTATTTTTAAAAACTTTCAAACTGGGGCGCCTGGGTGGCTCAGTGGGTTAAAACCTCTGTTTTCGGCTCAGGTCATGATCCCAGGGTCCTGGGACAAAGCCCCACATCGGCCTCTCTGCTCAGCAGGGAGCCTGCTTCCTCCTCTCTCTCTCTGCCTACTTGTGATCTCTGTCTGTCAAATAAATAAATAAAATGTTAAAAAAAAAAAAAACTTTCAAACTAATCAGCCTCTATTTTCCCCTGGGTCAGGACAAGATCATTAATATACTTTTACTTTCCACCACTCCCCTGCTGCCCCAGCAACCTTACACATGCCCTCCCACGTTGTTATCAGCTAGGATTTTAGACAATTATTTTGTAAATAATATTTTCATAAGTGATACTTATTATACATTTAACTTTTTGTCTGTGTATCATTGTTTCTTCCATCCCTTTACTCCTTTCTGGGCTCCCTTTCCTTCTAACAGAGAACAATCTTTGGTAATTCTTCCAGGGAGGGTCTGTGGGTGGTAAACTTTTTGAGTACTGAAATGTCTTTATTTCATGAAAATAATACATAATAATATCAGGTGCCATTTCATATCACAGAAAAAAAAGATGGATTATTTAACCAATGATGATTCAAAATTAGATCCCTACTTCACACCTTACAGTTAAATAATTTTCCAGTGGATCCAAGATTGAAGTGGCAGAAGGATGGGAGCAGGTTGGCTTTGCCTGAACCAGCTAGTGTCTCAGAGGCCCACATGACCGTGAGGAAGAGGGAGCTCTAATACACAATTTAGAATCGTTTGTGTTTCTGCCACACAAATAACTTTACTTTCCCCAGACACTGCTATATGAACCAAGGCCTTTATGATTAGACTGTGTTTATATCTTGTCGTTTTCTTGGTAGGAGAAGGGAGAAGGAAAGCAAAGAGACAGGTTACGTTCCCTCTTAAGATGGATCCAGTATGGAATAATGTAAAGTTGATAAACTCAAGTAATTCATCAGAAGAAAGGAATTGGAACCAGAGGTGACCATGAAAACACAGGCCTCTGGGAATTTGCAAAAATTTGGAATGAGAGCTTGGACTTCCTCTTTTTTTCTTCCTTCCTTCTTTCCTTCCTTCCTTCCTTCCTTCCTTCCTTCCTTCCTTCCTTCCTTCCTTCCTTCCTTTTTTGAGCTTAGACTTTCCGCAGGTCGTGGAGTAGGTGTTCGAGAAAGTCTTCTCTACCTCTTCTCTGCTAATGAATCCCATGACCCTGTTGTTCGTTGTTCGTGCTTGTCCTAAAGCGACATTGCCCAGGCTTCAAGGATGTTATTTCTAGTTTCTCCTGTTGAAAGCTAAGTTCCCTTCCTCGGTCCCCTTCAATCTGTGCCCTTTGAGCTGAAGTAGTCACAATCCTTCCAGTCTCTTTTCACAGGACAGTTACTCGGTCTCAAGCATTTTTGTTCAACTTCTCGGAGTCATTATGATTATGACTTATTTCTTGTGGAAGGCTGTGTGTAAGGCAAATACTACCCAGATGCCGTGCTTCTAACCATTACTAGTGGCATCAAGAGTCAAGTGCGTCTTGGGTTTGGCCACGTCAGCCATGCGGGGCACTCCGGTCTGGGAGTGTGACAGTCCACGTTTGGCCTCAGCTCTGCCAGTTCACTTAGCCTTCCATCTCCTTCCCTACAACACAGAACTGGGAACTTCACTGCTTACCTGATGAGACCACTGAGAAGATTAAAATAGATAACTTGTATCAACACTCTTATTCAGAGTGCAGCCTTATGTCCATAAAGCTTAGTCACTGGACTGATGATACCAAGACAATAAATGTAAAGAAATGCTGGGGCACCTGGATGTATCTTTCAGAAGAGCAAGTGCCTCCTGATCTCGCGGCCGTGGGTTCGAGCCCACGTTAGGTGTAGAGATTACTAAATAAACAAACCTTTTTTCAAAGATCAAGAGGGGCACCTGGGTGGTTCAGTGGGTTAAGCCTCTGCCTTCAGCTCAGGTCATGATCTCAGGGTCCTGGGATCGAGCCCCGCATCAGACTCTCTGCTCAGCGGGGAGCCTTCTTCCCCCTCTCTCTCTGCCTGCCTCTCTGCCTACTTGTGATCTCTCTGTCAAATAAATAAATAAAATCTTAAAAAAAAAATCAAGAAATGCACTTCTTTTTCGAAGGACTATTTGATTTAGCACTGTACCTGAGAAAAGAGTTACCAAACCCTGAATGTTTCCTTATTTTTTAGTGGGTGATCTGGCAACCGTCCAAACACACACAAAATTGGGAAGCCCTTTAAGCCTTTCTAGCTGTCAGTTTTCCTTCAAACCTTCAAACCAGCCAGCAACCCAAGCAGCTCCCAGTTTCTCTCCTCGGAACAAAGTGCACGAAAAACTTCAGCAGTTACTGCCCTCAGGCTTTTGACGTTACCGAGGACTTGCTCTGTAAGCCAAGTAACAGATCTTTCAGGAGAGCCAATCTCATTACATAGCCTCCAGGCTGGAGTGCTGCAGCCCAGTGAGAGAGACACCTGACCCGCTGTGGCTCCTGCTCTCCTGCTGGTTCACGCCACTCTCCTTGCATTCTCTGCTGTCAACACTCGGGTTGAATTCTTGTTCTGGACAGCCGGACTGAAGAACCTCCGGGGCTCCACGAATGCACGTGGTTTTCAGGCATAGAGAACTGGGGAGTATGGAATAAAATCACTATTTTGACGGGGGTGGGGGCGGGAAGCAAAGTAATTAGGGCGGTGAAAATACCCTGTAGGCGATGATCACGATGTTACAGATCTATCACAGATTGGTGTGATCACTAAACTCTGGAGAGGAATGGCTGAGTCCTGGCACCCTGTTGATCCTTGGGAATCTGGGGGTGGTGGGGGAGTCTGGACAAATGCAGAGCACAGCTCCTGGCTGATTGGTCAACACCCTTACTGAACAAACTCAGATAAACTCGTGGTGAGAAAAGCTGGTAACTCAAGACAGGAGAGTCTGGAAAAGAGAAAGGGAGACATTTATTTTGGGTGCTGGCAGCTGGTGGAGGTAGCTGGCTCAAGCCTTAACATCTGACGTCTCTGTAGGCAAGACGGACACCCAGAGTTCAGGGGTTCCGTGCAAGAAAGCAAGCAGAGAGCACAGGGTCACAGGTAAGGGTGAGGTCACAGGTGAGTGTGTGTTTAGCTCGGAATCATGGGCAGGGAAAGGGCTAGGTGGGATATGGTCTCCTAGCATTCCGTGCCTATCAGGGCTTTTCTAGTCTGGCGGTTGGAATGTTCCAGTCCCTGTCAATGCCTGCACAAAATGTGATAAAAAATAAGAACAATGGGTTTCAGTTGGAGCACGACTTAAGTGGTCCCGTCTATTTTTGGTTTTAACTGTTGGGATCTGTAGTTGAACAATGGGGCTCACCGACAATGCTGGACACATGTCATTAGACATTTGTCCAATCCATAGGAAGAGTGGACCCTAAGGTAGACTATGGGCTTTGCGGGATTATGATGAGTCAAGGGGGGTTTATTGGTTGTAACAAAGGTACTAGTCTGAGGGGCAGGGATATCCGTAGTGGGGACCTTATGCACGTTAGGAAGAGGCTACATGGAAATTTTCTCTAACTTGCTCTCCGTTTTGCTGTGAACCTAAAACTGCTCTAAAATAATAAGGTCTTCACAAAGAAATCCCAACAAAATTACAATAATCCAAACATACTCCGTGTTGGTTTGAATATACCAAGGGGAGTGCCGGCTGCCCCCTATCGAAGCCAATGGAAGAGAAATGTCAGAACAAAGGTAACTGGGGCGCCTTCCCTCACGACAGAGGGAGGCAGAAAAATCCAACCTGTGACTCTTAAGAATGAAATGCTAAGGAGATAGTCTCACGTTTAGTCAGTCCTCCCGGCCGGTGTCTCCCAGGCTGCCATCCCAGTGAGGGCTTCCAAGGTGACAAAACAACTTAGTGCAACAGAGAAGACTCGGAGGTTTTAACAGTTGTTCTCAGACTCCAAAGTGCATCAGAATCACTGGGAAGGCTTCATAGATTGTGGCTCCATCCCCCCCTCCCCCACACACACTCCCGTGTTTCTGAGGCTGGCGGTGTGCCCTGGACTTTGCATTTTCAATGTGTTTCCAAGGGATGCCTCTGCTGCTGGTCCAGGAACCACACTGGAGAACCACTGGTGTACCTGATCTAATCTTGCCTCTTCGACAGGAGTTCCCAGATTAAACAAGAAAAAAAAAAATCCTTGTGTTGCATAATCATATATTTTAATCATATAAAACCTGTTCCTGGACATTATTAAAGACAATGTTTTTAGGGGCAAAACCACTCTAAATACGTTCGCTGCGCCGAGAACAGTGACATTGGGCTACAGCGATGAATGACATGATTATGAGACAAATTTAGTGAGGAAAGGAAAGAGGGAATAAGGAACAATAATTAGTTTCAGGAATGGGAAATCATGTGAACAATTTAAAATCTGCGCTGCAGTCAAAATGTTCTGTGACTGTTTCATACCTTTTATTTTTTTCCTCCAAACTTAGCTATCCAATTACGTGACTAATGGCAGCTGAATGAGAGGTCTTGTTGAGATTATTAACGCCAAGATTTGAAGTTTTGAGGTCTTTGTTCAATCACTTTTGTGGGAACTCGGCGCCCTATTTCTACTCACCAGAGCTGAGGCTCCAATCCAATTTCCCTGCTCCCCATTCCTCCTCCCCGCCCCTCACCATGGCCTCCTGTGCTGCCCCCTGAACAATGACCACATTGTCACACCTCTCTTGGCTACTGAAGGAAGCCACCAAGTGAAAGTTTTCAAACTTCCCCTTCTAATCTCCCTCCTTCAGCTGGTCCCGCTGCCGCCCTGAGCTCCCAGGTTGAGTCCTCTTGTCCATGTGGCAGCATCTTGCCTCGTGCCCTGCCTGTAGTAATGCACATATGCAGTGATTACTTGACTTTGCACCAAATGGCATGGCTCAATTTGAAAATCACTAGAAAACACTATAAAAAATCAAATTACAGCTCCAAACAGAGGGTCTGATAGACACAGTCCCATAGAAAGGCAGTCTTTTCTGGGAAACTCAGGTGGCCATGGTGTCATTCCATGGATGAAGCTTGACTGGAAAATATCCAGAGCAATAAATAAAGAACAAAGAGGGGAAAACCAGCAGCTGAGGTGGAGAGGAGCCCCACTCGAAGCTTATGCATCCCCAAGAGTGCACTCAAGCCTGAAACCCCAGGGCAGTGGTCCCATGAAGTCAGGGAAAATAAAAACAAAGGTAAAGGTATTCCCTAAATGTAACTGCAGCCCAGCAGCCCGCCCAGGTAACCAGAATGGCACCTTACCTCCATGGAAAGTGCAGTAAAAGCAGATTTCAAATTTTAGCTGGAAATTAGAATGAACTCCTTCAGGGATACCAGTATGGCAAGTAATTTAATACAGGGTTCTGGTTTCCTTTCTACCTCTCAAATACCATGCCTGTGACTCCCTGCAGGGAACCCAGTAGAGATCAGAAATAAAGAATTGTAATATACTCCTAATATATGAAACCCTAATGAGAAGCAGCCTTGGTGTGTAGGATTACAGCAGGGAATGGCCGGGCCCCCAGACTTGCTCACTGCCATGTCTCAGAGCCTTCACGGAGCTGGCACATCCATTCTTAGGGACACTCTTCAGAAGGCCACTATTTTTTTTTTTTAGATTTTATTTATTTATTTGACAGACAGAGATCATAAGTAGGCAGAGAGACATGCAGGGCGGGGGGGAAGCAGGTTCCCTGCTGAGCAGAGAGCCTGATGGGGGTTGCTCAGTCCCACGACCCTGAGATCATGACCTGAGCCGAAGGCAGAGGCTTAACCCACTGAGCCACCCAGGAGCCCCAAGAAAACCACTATTAATTGTTGGTCACACCGATCTCCAAGAGCAGATGGCTCTAGAGCACAGAGGCTAAGCAACATGGTAATGAGACACTTTGACCTCTTCCTGAGGTAAGAGGCTGGCGAACTTAAATACCTTACCCATGATCCAGCAGCTCTAAGTGGCAGAGCTCAGACCAGAAGCAAGGTCTTCTGTCTTCCCACCCCATCTGTGGTCCACACCAGACCACTGGCATGTAGCAAAGAGAATTTTGATACAGAAAAGAAGAAAAAAAAAAGAGGTAAGAGAAAGGAGTTAATCCTTGTGTTCACAGTTAATGAAGAGGATCAGAGTCAAGTCCTTCCAAGAACAATGGGCTGATGATACTGGGGACAGAGCAGGTGAATGAGAGAGCACAAGAAGGAAGAAACAGAAGAGAAGACATGGAGGGTAGGAGGGCAATGGGGAGAAACGATGAAGACGATGAAGTAATAACAAATGTATATATGTTTGCTTTATGACAGATCAACTTACATTTCATAGTCCTGGGAGGTAGGTGTCCAATTATTGTCATCATTTCACAAATGAGGAAATCAAAACACAGGGAGGGCTTGTCCCATGTCACATGGCTTGGTCACGCTGCCAGTGAATTGTAGAGCTTGGATTTGAACCTGTGGAGCTTGGTTCCACCCTCTGTACATTTAACCTCTAGGCTACTCCAGCTCTCCCAGTGAGTAAGTCAGCTCCGAGAAGAGGGCAGATGTTGAAGGAACACTCAGGTGTACGAGATCCAGGTAAAGATGGCCCAGGTGGAACTGAGTGTCAAAGAATAAGACTAGAGGACAAGTTCAGTTAGTGGAAGAGCAGAGTGAGTCCTTGCCTTAACCAAGGCTTGGAGCAAGTGTGTCAGAATGGAAGGAATGTGAATTTGGAACATTCCCTACCTCACATGAGCTGGGTCATCCTGGACTAATCACATAATGGACTAATCACCATAATCACATTCTGGACTAATCAAGAACATAATCAGTTCTTCATCCAAGTAATAGAATCAGTGGTACCTCCTGATAAGGAATTCAATACGATCCTTACAATCCTGGGCAAGTAGTAATTAAACAACATTGCCCTGTTTCGCAGAAAGCATCACAGAATTGAGTAATTAGGGATCAGGTTTTAGATCTGAAAATTATTCTTCTCCCCAAGAGAGATTTAAAACCTCATTTTAGGGGCACTTGGGTGGCTCAGTGGGTTAAGCCTCTGCCTTCGGCTCAGGTCATGATCTCAAGGTCCTGGGATCAAGCCCCACATCGGGCTCTCTGCTCTGCAGGCAGGGAGCCTGCTTCCTCCTCTCTCTCTCTTTCTCTCTCTCTCTCTGCCTGCCTCTCGGCCTACTTGTGATCTCTATCTGTCAAATAAATAAATTAAATATTTAAAAAAAAAACCCAACCTCATTTTATTGCTGCCACATACGGAAAAATGGGGGCCCTGCAGAGAGGTAGCAGCCAGCAAAGAACATGGGGACACAAACTACCCACATTAGACAGAGAGACACTACTTTATTATAGGCAGCCAGCTTCTCCCAGAAGGTATTGATGGGAACAATTTTTGTAGAAACCACTTGGGAGGGGCTGAGCTTAAAGGGAAGTTCACCCACATGTTTTGGCAGAAAACTTACGACTGAGGGCTCAGCCTAAAGCATGAAGTAGGCATCTCAATGGAGCAGTTGAGTAGAAACACACAGTGCCAGACATGTGGAGAGCCCCAGACTGGACCCAACAGGACAGGTTGGACCCAACGGGTCTTGGCTACACTGATCAAGGCTTATCAACATTCCTTGGGAGAAAGAGCTGGAGGGTGGTATAGAACTCATGGTTCCCTTCACAGTTGCCTTGATGTAGACATAACAAAATCTGCATATTATTCTATCCTTAAATATATGCTCTTCAAAGAATATGATGCTCAGTCCTCAAGTTCAACAGACCAGCTAGGAAGGTTGTTTGTAGCTGTCTAGACTTGGTGAACCCTATTAAAGTCACAGTTGTGTGCGTAGAATGGATAAAACAGACACATGAAACCCCTTAAAAATCCTATATTGGTAAGATTTTTTTATTTAATGTTATTAAATGGCATCAAAATATATATGCAAAATTATAATAGTGTTTGATCCAGAATAGGTACTTCCTACAAGTAAATCAGGCAGCATTATTTCTTAAGTACCCTAAGTCTATAGATGCTCTATCTGACTGGCCAGAGATTATAAAAGGAAACTGGATAGACTAACCAGAGCTGATCAGACATCTTCATTGTTATCAATGGCTTGCTAGGGTGGTCAAAAGGGAAAGCCCAGGAAAATCCATCAAGGAGGACATTGTGTCAGGGAAGTGCTGTCAGAAGGCTATGAACTGATGGAAAAAGAAGGATTCAGGTTAAAAGAATGGGATGGCCGAGGCAGGAGGGAGAAGGAACCACTACCGTCATGTTAGCTAGATAAGAAAGGGATGGCATTGGAAAAGTCCTTAGAACACGTGGTTGGGGGCACCTGCATGTCTCAGTGGGTTAAGCCTCTGCCTTTGGCTCAGGTCATGATCTTAGAGTCCTGGGATCAAGCCCTGCATCGGGCTCTCTGCTCAGCAGGGAACCTGCTTCCCCCTCTCTGTTTGCCTGCCTTTCTGCCTACTTGTGATCTCTTTCTCTCTGTCAAATAAATATATAAAAATCTTAAAAAAAAAACAAACAAACATGTGTTTGGAGAATGTGGTCAGGGCTGGTCAGGTGATACACTGAGAAGAGGCTTCCAACAGCATCGGGAATAATCTGTGCCTTAAGTAAAATAGAGAGATGGGCCTCCTGCGAAGGCTGTGATGTGCCGTAGAATGACAAACATTTCCTTGGGAGAAAGGTGGACAAGTCAGAGGAGGAGGAGCAGAGCAAGGACTTCCAGAAGACTCTGCAGCAGGAGAAGAGCAGTCTTGGGGCAGATTCTATATCTCTGGCTATAGGAAAGGCCAACATGCATTGTGACCAGATGACATCACAGGAGAAGAGCCCTGTGTGTATGTGTGTGTGTGTGTGTGAGAGAGAGAGAGAGAGAGAGAGAGAGAGAAAGAGAGAGAGAGAGAGATGGATGTTCCTACTAGATGTTCTGGGTATAGGGTCGACATTGGGTTTTTTACACTGGAGGTCCAGTGCCCAGCCAGGTAGATTTGGCCATAATAACCAAGACAAACAAACATAGATAAAGGAGAAAAGGCCATACAAAGCAGAATGGAATCCAATAAGTGGTGCAAAGTGGGTAAGGCTAAACGAAGTAGTCAGGACAAGTGGCAGGAGGATGCAGTGTGTGACCTGGATTTTGAAGGAAGGTCCAGGAAATAGACAAAGAAAATACCATCACTTTGCTTAATGTTCCAATTCTCCAAGCCAGTGGGTCTCAAAATTGAACTAGAATCACTAGGAGAACTTGTTAACCACAGATTTCTAAGCTCCAACCCCAGAATGTCTGATTTAGTAGATCTGGGATGGGGCCTGAGAACTTGCCCTCCTGGCACATCCCCAGATGTCAACGTCGTCTCTGGGCTGGGACTACACTTTGAGGACCACTGATCTAGAACAATGGTGAGGAGGTTTGAAGTTTTATTTTGCAAACCTGGCACATTAGTGCCCATCAAAAAGACCAGAATTAGGCTTGGTCAGGGGCAGGAATAAGAAAAGATCACAAACCAGGACAGTGTTGGGGGAGGAAGGAACCAAGGAATGGATCCAAATCCCAAGCTAACTCAAGAAGCAGAGGGGGGGACTGCCTGGGTGGCTCAGTGGGTTAAGCCTCTGCCTTCGGCTCAGGTCATGATCTCAAGGTCCTGGGATCGAGCCCCACATCGGGCTCTCTGCTCGGCAGGCAGGGAGCCTGCTTCCTCCTCTCTCTCTCTCTCTCTCTCTCTACTTGTGATCTCTCTCTTTGTCAAATAAATAAAATCTTTTTTTTTTTTTAAAGATTTTATTTATTTATTTGACAGACAGAGATCACAAGTAGGCAGAGAGGCAGGCAGAGAGAGAGAGAGGAGGAAGCAGGCTTCCTGCCGAGCAGAGAGCCCGATGCGGGGCTCGATCCCAGGACCTTGAGATCATGACCTGAGCCGAAGGCAGAGGCTTAACCCACTGAGCCACCCAGGCACCCCAAATAAATAAAATCTTAAAAAAAAAAAAGAAGAAGAAGAAGAAGAAGCAACAGAGGGAGGATGACCAGCCTGGAAGACCAGGCGGATGCAGAGGGTCTGCTTTACATGTTCAGAATTGAAGGACACTCCAGAAAGGGCCCCTGAAACCAGAGCGTTCCTCCTTTGCCTTGTCACAGGTACCTGAAACACCAATATTAGGGTTCCATTTAAAACAGATCCTCTAGGCACTTCCTCTATGCTTGTAATGAATCCAACCAGAGTAGATTAGTAAAAGTCTGAATCTTTGTCCAACCCCAATTCTGCCATGTGCTGTCAGGTTCTGTTTCCCCTCCACCCCGCACCCCCTCTGTTAGGGTTGGAGCTCCTGACTTAAAGGGAAGGCCTTGGAAGCTGACATAACTTCTACTTCTCCTTCTTGCCCTCCATCCACCTCTGCACAGCTCACCTGTCCCTCCTGCAATGGAAGCAGTGATTTACACATAATTGATTCTTTTCAATAGCTAACAGTTATTAAATATTAATAGTTGTCAAATTAAACATAGACACACAGAACTCTTCTTTGTAAGACAATTTGGTTTTAAACCATTGATTTTAGGGGCACATCCATCCTATACAGTCTCACGTGTAGCAGGCTGAACTTGGAAGTTGCAACTTGGCTCCTGGGCTCAGCTGTGACACTGAGAAGCTGGGGAGCCCTTGGCTCTTTCAGGTTACTTGATCCCCCACCAGTGAACTGGAGTGCCTGATTGGCTTATCTCATTGGATCAAGGAGATGGGTGAAATGCTCTAGGGAATGCTGGAGATACAATGGGCTTCTTTAGATGGGACCTTTCACTATTATTCCCTTGGGCGTGAATCCTAGCCTGTTTAGCTTTGATCCGGTCACTGGAAGACAAACACAGAAGATGTCGATAAGCCTGCCCTGTCCTTGAGCAAGGGCATCCGCTCCCTTTAAAGCCCTCCAGGGAGACATTTATCCTGCTTGTGAGCCCAGGTCAGGTCGTAGATCACTGATATCTGATGATAAATTGAATAGACTCACATCAAAAGGGGAGAAGAGGTCATGAAACATTGAGCTCATCACCCAACAACAGCACTTGCTATGAGGATCCTTTTGGAATGAGGCAAATTATTAGCTCTTAAGAGGTTTAAAGTGCCACTCCAGTTAAACCACATCTTCCTTGTGTTAGAAGCGTGGTGCTGATTTTTCAGACTAAAGTACGAGACTTCATATTTATCACTGTTTAATTTTATTAAATTTTGTCCTTTGGGAAATATACACAAATATGGGCTTGTTGCAAGGACAAATAAATTTTAATGGTGACAGATTGGGGACAGGAGCAGGCTAAAGCAGGAGCCTTGAGGGATGTCTCCAGAACTCCAGATCTCCAGGAGTGACACTGCAGGTGACACTGCAGATGGTTTTGAATGGATGCTCTTAGGTGTCCACAGTGTCCAATACTTTGTAGAACCCCAGATGCAACACCTGGTGTGTAATCCTGTTTTCCAGTCTGGAACCCTTCCTAGGGAAGGAAATGAGGCTAGGGTTTCCATGCAGGTCCTATGATCACCTCTTCCTTTACTCTCAATGCTCGCAAGCCATGACTTTCACCATCTGAATTGACATCAAACTCAGGCTCTTTCTAGTCTCCTGGAATATCTCTCCTTCTTTGAGGTCTTCAGATGTTATGATCTGGGCTGATCCATTTTAATTATAGGCCCTTTCCCTCCCCTCCCCCTCCAAGAAGCTTACCTCAGCAGGGAGGTTCACGGCACTCAGACGAGCCCATCTCTTTTTCAGACTCATTCTTCACTCAACTCTGACCACCTGGCCTCACCCATGTCTGTTCTGCCCTTTGCAGTCCAAGGCTTGTTCTCCTCAATAGAGGAAACTGAAACCCGTGAGGAAGGAGTTAGGAGTCCATTTGCTCCATGTCATTGCAGCACATCATTTTTAGTCCCAGACAGTTTATGGAAATAATTCCACACTGTTCCTCCTGATACCTGTTTTCTGCAAGAAATACAGAATTCTGTCAGACTCTCAGAAACTCAGTGAGCCCAAGGTCGGCTGTCTTCAGCTGTCCCTCCATCTCCTGTATCAGCTCCCACTTCTCCCCCCAAGTGTCACTCCTTCTGGTGTCATGCAGGTTTTCTATCCCACTTTTAGAGATGCTGCCTGACACATGCTGAAGCTAAAATAACAGAAGGGTTTTGGTAATAGAATGAGAGGCAGAGTAGGAAACAGTCATTCTCTTTAGCATTATAATGTCCAGAAAGTAAGCTGGCAGGGGGCTACCTTAGCAGGATGAAAGATGTGATCACATATACCCCTATTTCTCCCTGAGGCTAGAACTTGAGGAGGGTCTGTCTCTTCTCCCTTCTCCTCCCCTCTCGCACCTAGCAGTGGGATTGGATGGAGAAGGTGATTGGCAGCTGACACTGGCCACCTACACTAGAAGACGCAGGGCTCCAGGGTGGGCTGGGATGCATGGGGATTGTGGGAGGAACAAAGGAATTAAATATAGCTCAGAAGATAGAGGAAATGAGCTGAGAGAGAAACAGGACTCCAGGACAAGATGTTTCTCTGTCTTCTTCAAGGCAGTGGCCCTTTGGGGCACCTGAGAGTCTGGAGAAAAGACCCTGAATTGATTGAGCAGTCTGGGCAGTCAAGTTGAACAGATTGGATAATTGACTCCCTAAATCCCACAATCTGGGAATGCTGCATGTTGTAATAGGACACCGAAATGAGGAGTAGATATGACTGACTGGTTCAGAGTAGGGCTCTGCGGCGATGGGTATACCATCCCAACCTCCACCATTCCAAGCCAATTAAAGACTTTAAATGGGGGAGTGAAATAATTAGATTTTCATTTAATTTTAATTTTATTAGTAAAGATTTTATTTATTCATTTGAGAGAGAAAGAAAGAGAGAGCAGGGGAGGGGCAGACGGAGAGGGACAAGCAGACTCCCTGCAGAATGTGGAGACTAATGCAGGGCTTGATCCCACGATCCCAAGGTCATGACCTGAGCAGAAACCAAGAGCAGGACATTCAACTGACTAAGCAACCCAGGCACCCCTAGATTTGCATTTCAGGAATGCAAATGAAGAGTGTCACAAATAGACTGAAAGGGGTTAAGAGAGCATGAGGAGACACCAGCTGGAGTCTGTTGTAACACCACAGATCGGGAACGGGGGGCACGACAATGGTGATGAAGAGAAGTAGGGAGACTTGAAAGCCAGGTAGGAGGTTAACACTCTGGACACACGGATTAACTGAATAGGTTGTAAGGAAGCTGTGCAAAATGGCATGAGGAGATGTCCCCTTGCAGATACAGGATGATGGAGAGGGACAAGAAATCAGCGGTGTGTTTTGGAACTATTGCATTTGAGACGTTGTAAAAACAACCACGCACTTCATGTGACAGCCTCAACCTACTGTCAGGATCCATGGTTATAGGCCACCCAGAAGTGGGCCTCTGCTTTCAAGACCAGCTTATATGGTGATCCTGGCAGACCTGGAATTCCTGAGGTGTGTGTGGAAAACCAAAAGAGGAATTTCTGGGAAGGTTGGTAAATGAGTTCATCAAACTATATCAAACCAAAGCCCTGGCATACTGCTTAAAAATCCGTTTTGTAATGAGTCCTTGTTTTTGAGATAAAATTCATGATCTCAGCATGTACAATACATTGTTTTCCAGTCTAGACCCAAGGCTGGGTCACCATCACTGCTATCTAATTCCAGAACATTCCAACATTCCAAAAAGAAACCCTGTACCCATTAAGCAGTCACCCCCTCTTTTCTCTTTCCCCCATGTTTACTTGCTTGCTTCTGAATTTTTGTTGAAAACAAGACCTTTTCCATGTTCTAATATTCTAACTCTGGAAATCAGATTCTCCTCCCTCCTGCAAGTTTGTTTTTGATACTTATGGTTACTGTTTTTTAGCAACTTCTCTGAACTGTGTTTGAAAAATAGATATTCTTTGTCATGTGTAGTCACTGAAGGTTCTGTTTGACTAACAGTCAGCTAGTGATTTGACAGAGAGTTCCTGAAATGCCTGGAACCAAACACAGAATAATGCCCATGTCTTTGCAGATGGTGTGTGTGTGTGTGTGTGTGTTGGCACAAGCCTCCAACACTCAATTGGGCAGTTTATAGCTCTGTCTCAGCTCTTTCTTCCTGCTTGTACAGAGCCTGAAGGTCAGCTGGAGGTGAAAGCTAGGAGTCTTCTAAGGTCTTTTCTGAGCACATACCCTACCCTGGGCATGTGTGTGGTCTTCTAGAGTCTTAGGAATATGTGGGAGCTCTTCAAAGCCCTTATTCCTAAAGCATCTCACTCCCACCCTTTCCTTTCAAGATTTTCGGTATGTCGTTGTGTGCCTCAGGTGTTTCTGACAAATGCCCCTCAGGTCACTGCCGCTCCACTTGAGAGGAGGCAAGGCAAAAGCAATCTTCTCACGTGGCTTCTTCAGGAGGGCCCCAGACAGGTTGAGCCAAACAACCACAATTCTTTGACAACAAGGTCTGCTCCATTTCCTCATTACTGCCTGCAGGAGGTGGAGATGGGGCCAGGAGAAGCTAAAAGCCACCAAGATTTCCTTCTGAGAATCAGTCTCCTTTTTCTTGATTAAGCATTCATCTGGTTGCTGTAAATTCTTGACTAGCTTCCAGAGTTCCAGTAAAATTGATTTTGACAGCTTTTGCCCATTTATTCACTGTTTTTGTAGAGGGATGATCTCTTGGAGTTCCTACCCCCACCATTTCACAAGCATCTTAACACAGTCTTTGCCTGAAAGGATTACAGACTTGGGGTGTTTGTGGTTTGTGACGGTTGATGAGAAACACAGAGCTAGAGAAGCTAAACGGTGTCGTTAGCTCCTTCAGACCTGGCGGTGTCCCTGTGGTGTGACTAGGGGACAAAGGTAGAGTAGATTTACTTTGATCACAGATTTCCTTGCCCTTCTCCTTCACATTATCTACCCTAATGAATATTAACTGTGAAATCCTATGTGGCTAACTCTGAGCTAGGCACTATTTAGGGGACAAAAAAAAAAAGAGCAAAGTACATCTGCACCCATGAAATATGTTTAATTTTGCTGATGAGATGGCATTTCATATCCTTCAACTGTTCTGGAATTAGTGCAGGGGGAGTAGACACAGGTTGCTGGAAGGTGATAAACATTAGGACTTGTCGGGAATTCTTCAGGATTTGTAAGGACTAGACTTGCACTGTTTAATATGGGAGATACTAGCTACATGTGGCTTTTTAAATTTAAATTTTGGATAGTTCAAATGAAATACAATTTAAAATGTAGTTTTTCAGGGGCGCCTGGCTGGCTCAGTTGGTAGACTGTGCCACTCTTAATCTCAGGGTTGTGAGTTCAAGCCCTACGTGGGGCACAGAGCCTACTTAAAATTTAAAAAAATAAAATAAAATTTAGTTTTTCAATCACACTAGCCACATTTCAGATGTTCAGTTGCTACTTATGGCTCGTGGCTGCTATGTCAGGCAACATAGCTCTCACCACAGAAAGTTCTATTGGACAGCGCCATACTAGGGTATGGAAGACCAACTCAGAATGCCCTTAACTGTTTTTGAGAAACTTGAAACTTCTTTTTTTTTTTTTTTTAAGATTTTCTTTTTTATTTGACAGAGATCACAAGTAGGTAGAGAGGCAGGCAGAGAGAGAGAGAGGGTGGGGAGAAGCAGGCTCCCTGCCGAGCAGAAAGCCCGATGGGGAGCTTGATCCCAGGACCCTGGGATCATGACCTGAGCCTAAGGCAGAGGCTTTAACTCACTGAGCTACCCAGGAGCCCTGAGAAACTTGAAACTTCTTGAACAAAATCATATACCTCAACCATGAACCATAAAAGGCTGACATCAAACATATGCTCACTCAGGTCGAGATTGTATCTTTACACCTGTGTGACATGGACTCCATGAAGGTTTTCCTCAAATTCTACCTGAGAGAGATGGAGGTGTCCCCTGGGAGGAAGCTCCCTCTGGGGGTGAAGTTTAGGCAGACAAATGGCTTAGCAACAATGCCTCAACTATGGCAGGGGAGGGTGATTCTGGGTCTTCCAGGAGGCTGTCCCTCAGATTTGTCCTCCTGTATCTCATAAACTCCTAGCCAAGCAGTAGAGAGAAAGCCTCGTGTGGGTAAAATGAAGACAAACCTTTTCACTCACATTGCGTTGATATACTGGGATATACAACCGTGAGCAGAACTGGCATCTTAACGATCTTAAGTCTTCCAGTCAACGAAGATGGTGTATCTCTCCTTTTACCTGGCACTATTTTGTAATTTTTAGTGTAAAGGCATGGACATCTTTTGTAAATTCATTCCTATTTTATGTTTTTATGATATTGGAAATGGAAGATTTTTTGGCCATTTTTTTTCCTCCACCTGTTTGCTGCTACTATAGGGAAATTTAATTGAGTTTTCCCATTAATCTTGTCTTCTGCAACCTTGCTAAATTAACTCCTACTGCTTCTTGTAGCTTTTATAGATGCTTCTGGATCCTCTGTCGACACAATCATATGTGTGGATTGAAAAATGCCTTTGCTTCTAGTGTGTCTCCGATGCTAAAACAGGGAGTTACTGTTTCTGGAAGATCATTCTTGGAGAAGCTCTACCCTGGTCTGCACCTCATTCTTTTTTGACTTAATAAACACATCTCGAAATCATTTCCATATTAATTTAGATAACTTCCTCCCATTTCCTTTTTTAAAGTTTTATGCTTCTCCATTGGGAAGACAGATCACAGTTCATTTAGCTAGTGCCTTCTGAGTAATCGTGGGTTATTTCCAATCTTTTCCTATCACCAAGTAGGTTGCATTGAGCCACTCTGACAACCATGGTTTCTTACGTGTAGAAGATGAACTTTAGATAAACTCCGAGACGTGGAATTACCCGGGCAAAGCATATATGCATGTTGTAATCTTGACAGACACTGCCTCACCTTCTTCTGCAGCTTGTCCCACTTGGTGCCCCATTAGGAATATGGGAGTGACTTTGCCCACAGCCTCGCTGACGAGGGTTTGTCAAACATTGGGGGATTTTTCACAGCGAGAGGTGAGAAATGGTGTCTTGGTATCAGCTGCTCTGGGAGTCACGTGGAAACCCAGCCCATAGCTGCAGCTCTTGGTGGGTGGTGATGGGGGTCTCCGGGACTGCTGCGGCAGGGGGTGACGCCTTCCCACTGCCATCCCAGAAGGATGTCCTGTTTCAGCAGCAGCAGCACACACCCTCTCTGACCAGTAGGGAGCCACGCTCTCTGCCTCCTTGAGCTTTGAGACTGCTCAGTCCTGATTGCACTCACCTCCCTCCTTTTCAACCAGTGGCCAAGAAAGAGATGGGATGGAGGGGAAGAGAAAGATGCCAGAATTTGTGCCTGCATTTGTGAAGGACTAAATAGAACTAGCTTGAACTCTCCTTTGAGTCAAAAGGACAATGGAACAGCCCTGTTATTGCCCAAAGGAGACCAGATTTAAGCGGCAGGCAGAGGACCAAGGTCCTGCACCAAGCAGAAGCATATGAAACGATCTCTGGGTCGGGAGTGGCGGGGGGAAGAAGAACTAATGGCACTTAAATCAACATCTCTCCATGCTGGCATTGCCCATTGCCTAACCACTGGAGGCTGCACAGTGGGACTTCCAGGGAAGGGAAGGTAACAATTTGCTCTCACTTCCTTTCAACCTGCAATTGTTTTTCCAGTTTGCTGTGTTTGCAAGTGCAGAGTCCGTAAGAGAATCTCCTCACATCTCTTATTTCCCTGCCCCTCAACCAAACTCCTCCCCGAAAGCACTGTTCGGGTGTCTTCTAAGTGCCTTGCCGGCCCCAAGTTCGCACCTACTGTTGTTTGTGTGGCATTTGCCATTTCTACTGTTCCAGGCTGCACACACACCTGCCTGATGCTCCCGGGGCTGCCCCAGCAGCGGCTTCACACCTGTGACTTGCAGAGTTGATGCGGTGGCCCAAAGACAGGCACAGTGCCCCATGCTCCAGGGGCAGGAACACACAGCATTAGCCTCAGCCACATTTCAAAACCCTTTCCAGGGGGCAATCAAGACCCAAGTTATTTCCTGAACCTTGATTTCCACTGTTGCCCTAACAAAGCCTTACCAGAAAAGGGCTAACCCCTTTGCTGCCTCCACATCCTGTTTTCATTCCTGCTGCCTTGCCTTTGCTCCTACTGCTTACCCCACCCTGGCCTTTCCCTCTCAATCTGGAATGTTCCTCTGCAGGCTGCTCAGTTCTGTGCATCCTTTAAGTTCGAGATCTGCTTCACATCCTGAATGAAAGTTCCCCTAACCTCTAGCCCCAAATCATCACCCTCATCTTTCAACTTCTAGCACTTTCTTGGGACCTCACCTGTCACTTGTCTCCTACTGCCTTGTGACCTCATCGTTCTGCCGTCACTCAATTTAGCTTCTCCCCTCTTCAGAGTGAAAATTGCGAATGGTAGATCATTTTATTACTTTCACTCCTGTGCCTAGAATTTACCATGTACCTAGGAAGGTCCAGTTAATAGCATCTGAGCAACCAATTCTTGCTCCTCTTAAGAATTGATGACAACTGTAGTGAACACAGAGGTCACGGTCACATATGAATTTTGACTCCAAACAAGACCCTTACGCACTGTTTACTCTCTCATGGGGCTTTAGAACCAGCACTTGGGACCCATTTGCTTTTTCACGAACTGTCATCGTTTTGCCGATGGCACCGTTTGGTGATGGTGGTGGGGCCCCTTCCCACCCACCGGAGCTGCGTTTCAAGTTCAGGTTCAGGTTTGCTCTCCCTGGCTTCTTCTCCCAGAGGTGCTGGTAGCCAGCTGCTGTGAAGAGCAGCCTTCTTTCCAACACGCCTTGTCCTTTTTAGCTGAGAGCTTGCTGCCCGTACTAACCCAAAGTTCATGATATTTCTAGGACTCCGTACAGGAATTTAAGGAGTTATTTATTTATTTATTTTTTAAAGATTTTATTCATGTATTCGACAGAGAGAGAGAGAGATCACAAGTAGGCAGAGAGGCAGGCGGGGGCGGGGGAAGAAGCAGGCTCCCTGCTATGCGGAAAGCCCGATATGGGGCTTGATCCCAGGACCCTGAGATCATGACCTGAAGGGAAGGCAGGCTTAACCCACTCAGCCACCCAGGTGCCCCTAAAGAGTTATTTCAACAAACATTTTGAGGGCCTCAGCTTAGTGGCAAGAGATACTCCCTCTGAATGTTCCCATTTGCCCTCTCTTTCCTTTGTACAGACACTATCCCTTCCTCTTTCTTTAGACCTATAGCACAAGTTTTCAGGGACCAAGTAAGAGATTTCCATTCTAAGTGTTAATCTCAGGGCAAGGCATTTGCTGAAATAAATTGAAAGCAGTTCTCAGGTTTTAGGACCAGTTCTTGGCTTGAGGATTTTCTCAGTGGCTTGGAGTCAAGAAAAGTGAAATAGGACATGAGATCCATTTTAGGCTTTAGCTTCCCCACGGAGTAATAACAATTAACGTAACTTACATTTATATAGCTTCTCATTGTTTACAAAGTGTTTGCAATATTGATATTTCATTTGACCCTCGCAACTACCTTGTGATGTGCACATGGAAAGGTTTGCCATGGGAGGAAGTGGGGAGGACCTCCAGGCTTGGGTGCTGAGCCCCCTCCGCACGCTGCATGGAGTATCATGACACCCCCCATGTGTGCCTGAACATTTAGATTTATTTTTTTTTTCAAAGATTTTATTTATTTATTTGACAGAGAGAGATCACAAGTAGGCAGAGAGGCAGACAGAGAGAGAGTGGGAAGCAGGCTCCCCACTGAGCAGAGAGCCCGATGCGGGGCTCGATCCCAGGACCCTGGGACCATGACCTGAGCCGAAGGCAAAGGCTTTAACCCACTGAGCCACCCAGGTGCCCCTGAACATTTAGATTTAAATATAGGATGGCTGACAGCCTAATCATTGTGTTCCTCATGTGTTAAGGGGAACCAGATGTTGTTCTACAGTGAAATCTATCCAGATGAAAATAACTTCTGTCCCTGGTCATGAGTCTTGAGGACATCATAAGGCCCACATAACTTAACCCGAGGCATTAGAGCCTGGACCTATGGGGGGCAGGTGGGAAGGTGGGCAGGGAACAGGACCACATGTACTTTGGGGAAGCAGGGTCTCCCTGGTCCACCTGCAGTGCAGCCTCCCACCTTTCCATTCTTGGGAGCCCAGGCTGGCACGCCGCTGCCACAGACGGAACAACAGGAGCCATCTGGGGACCATTAATGAGAGGGTCTTGTGTCTCCTCTTGTCAATCTGATGTCCTATAATGTGGTCTGAGTAGAGGCGGATAATCAGCCATCTGCCGCATATTGTTTTGAATTCACATAAAGGTCTCTCTGATTTGAGTCTTGCCATGAGGGAGATTTGCTGCCTCTTACCTGTGTCTCTTGACCCAAGGGGCTTTGGGCCATATTGGGAGGACGTGACCCTTCCCGCTGGGCTACATGATTCAAATGCCTCTTCCTACCTTTGCAGTTATGGGACCTGGGGCCCCAGCAGAGATAAAACAAATATGCCAAGAAAGGATAATAATATACTTGTGAGTAAACGTTGGATTTGCTTCTGAGGTTCCTGACAGCCTGATCTAAGAAGAAAACATGAAAACATAAAAACAGCAAATTTCCTGGTTTTTAAAAAAATAAAGTTTTCTGATTATAAAAATAATAAGTGCTAATTTTGAAGCATAAAGAAAAATAGAAATTTAAGAAGTTTTCCCATAATTTTGGATTTTTATTTATTTATTTTTTAAGATTATTTATTTATTTGACAGACAGAGATCACAAGTAGGCAGGGAGGCAGGCAGAGAGAGAGGGGGAAGCAAGCAGGCTCCCTGCTGAGCAGAGAGCCCGATGCGGGACTCGATCCCAGGACCCTGAGATCATGACCTGAGCCGAAGGCAGAGGCTTAACCCACTGAGCCACCCAGGTGCCCCCTAACTTTGGATTTTTAAAAAATATTTAATTTATTTATTTGAGAGAGTGAGAGAGAGCATGAGCAAGGCGGGGGGCGGTGCAGATAGAGACTAGATTCCAAGACCCTGGGATCACGACCTGAGCTGACCGCAGACACTTAACTGACTAAGCCACCCAAATGCCCCTAACTTTGGATAATTTTATGGATTTCATTCCTCCCTTTTCCTTTGCATATAAATAATGTATATAATAAATTTATGACCTATTTTTTATAGCCTGATTTTTTAAATTGATCCATTATGAACATTATCCCATGCCATTAAAATAATTCTTTCAAAACCTTCTATGGCTAGGCAGGAGCAATGCAATACTCCACCATGAAGACATATGATAATTTACTTAACAGCTTCCTTATTGTTTGGTATTTATGCTGTTGCCAACATTTCTCTACCATAGATAAAGCTGCAGTTATTGCCCTTGGGCCTAAATCTTTGTCAGTATCTCGAATATTTCCTTTGGCTAGATCTCTACAAGTGAAGAATGTAGGTTAAAGCTCAGCGACATTTGAAGGCTCTTGATACATACACGCAGGCAATAATTTTTGAAAGAACTATCTATATTCCATGCCTCCTCTCCTCAGCCCACCGTCATCTAGCTTTTGCCCCCATCAGTAAGTCTGGAATGGCTCTCACTGAGCTCACCAATGACTTCCTATTGAAAATTTCATGTTTTTCAGTGTCCTCTTTCTTTTGACTTCTCGACAGCATTTGCACTGTCAGTTACTCCTTCTTGGTTCTCCTTTGGTTTGTTATCACATCTTCCTGGGCTCAGGAATGATTTTGGCTCCAAGTAACAGAATACCCCACTGACAGTGACTGAAATAAATAAGGATTTATTTTGCTTGCACACAAGAGGATAATTTATGGCTGCTAAAATTGGCTTAGTAGCTCACCGATACTAGGGAGAGCGTCTTTGAGATTCTCTTGGCCTTCGTCTCATGCTTAGGCCTTACTATCACAATGTCGCTACTGAGGCACCAGGCATCACATCTACATTCGTGGCAGGAAGAACAAGGGAACCTCTGCCTCCTTGCAATCTTTTAATTCAGGAAAGGGAGCTCTCTTTAGCAGAATTCCCATTACGTTTCATTAGCCAGAACTGGGTTACATACTGGCCTTTAAGTCAGTCATGATTCATCTTCTGGGGGCCGGAGAATGTGTTAACCTCTTGAGAAAAAGGGATCTCAACCCCCTATCTGAACAAATCACCATTGTTTTAGTAGGACAAAGGGGGAGGGCAAGATGTGGAAAAGGACTTTGCAGGAGCAAGAGAGAGAGAGAGTTGCTGGAGTTGGTGATTTTAGGTTCTCTCCTAGACCCTCTGCTCACTGGACTTGCTTCCCCAGGAACCTTAACCACAAACACACTCTCCTCCTATCCGCATTGTGATGTTACTTCAAAACTTATCTTTCCAGCCCAAAGTCCCACCTCCCCCCCTTCCCCCGTCCTTCTCCTTTGATTGCTCCAAACCCAAACCCACTTTCCCATCTGCCATGACCTTTCCCAAACTCATCCCAACATTGAATAGTCCAAGAGCTTTCAATTGTGTTTTCACGTCAGAACTTTTTTGTTTTAAATGAACTTTACATAGAAAGACATGATAGAAAACAACTCGTCTTGCCCTGTGCTCTGCCTCTTCCTTCATTAGGAAAGTGGGAGTGGGGTCTACGCCCCTGTGGGAATCTTTGGGACACTGAGAAACAGAGTGAATCTTGGTGTCAGCCTGGGATTCCCAAAGCAGATCCCAAGACAAAAGCTTCTATGTCACTATTTATTAAAAAGTCCAGTTCTCCTCACCCCCCCCCCCACCAAAGAGGAGTACAGTCCTGCTGGACAAGCAGGAGTGAGAAGGGAAAGGGAGCACAACAGAGAGGGAAAGAGAATAAGCAAGCACTTTCAGGATCCAGCACAACCGATTGCCTGATCTTGTTGGGTCCTCTACTGAGGGGCCACGTGGGCTGTTGCATTCCGGAGAAGGTGAAAAGAGTTCATCTGCTGGCTTCTGGAACCCACTGGTGACAGCTTCACCCAGCGGGCCTTAACTTCCCTGTCCATTTCACACAAGGATGTGCACTGGGTTTCCGTAGCATCACTTAGCCCAGAGGCAACAGGGAAGCCCCAGGGCAGGAAGTGAGGTGCAAAAAATGAATAGGAGGTGAGGAGCTATCCCAGGTCCCTGAGCACAGATGGTCCTTGAGCTGGCCAGCCAAAATAAGGTGAGACCTACAGGGATGGGACGTGGCGCACGATAAGTATTTGATAGTGAAGGTGAGCGCTCCCATTGTACAGATGAGAAAAGTACAACCGAGAGAGGGCAAAAGCCTTGGTCAGTGATACAGAGCTGCTTAGTGGCAGAAAGAACTCTCTGTCCACTGTTCTTTTATCATACTATGCTGTCTTTGCATGGTCTTTTGGCAGCTCTTCCCTCTTGACGACTCAAGAAAGTATAATCAAGACTGACCCTTCTCTATTGAGTTTCCTAAGTGGCTCTGGCGCCACCTCCATTCATCACAGACTGCACGCACATCTTAATTAGAACATTATTTTATTTATTTATTTATTTTTGGTCAGCCAGGTTCCTTTATAGTCAGGGAGAGCAACTCTGTAAAAGCAAGTGGGAGTCTATTATTATCAACCACATCTGCCAATAATAGGTGGGGGATCTTCTCCTGTGGCCCAGAATTGGATTGCAGCCATCCTTATTTAATAAAATACTGGTAATAACTGTAAACCAAGACTGATGTACCAAAACTTAGAAGAGTGCTTTATAGCTTCATTTGTTTTTTAATATTTCAAAGGGCCTCATGTCCCCTTCTGTAACTGACAGGGTATAAATCCGGCATAACTATAATCATTATAAACAGATTTTCTTCTGGAAGACAAAACCAAACTGGGAAACAGGTATGAACAACTCATAAATCCACTGTGTGTTTTTCCCAATGCCACCAAGCAACTCAATTTTGAGTGGATGCTGACTGGTTTTCCTACAATTTAATTAAATTCCAACACTTATCTAGAGATTATATCAGTTCCCTCAGGTTAATGGCTTAGTCCCACAAGACTGTACCCCCTGCCCACTTCAGATTTCCACAACCCCTGCCCGGAGTTCCATTAATTTGCTGGAGTGGCTCACAGAACTCGACTTTAACATTCATGTATGTTTATCAGTTTATTACAAAAGATACAATAGAGGCACCTGGGCGGGTCAGTCAGTTAAGCCTTGATTTCAGCTCTGGTCCAGATCTCAGCATTCTGAGATCCAGTCCCAAGGCAGGTTCCATGTCCGGCTCTGTGGTGGCAGGCTCCATGCTCTGCCAGAAATCTGCTTCTCTTCCTCTCCCTCTGCCCTCTCTCTCTAAAATAAATAATCTTGGAGCGCCCAGGTGGCTCAGATGGTTAAGTGTCTGCCTTCGGCCTGGGGCATGATCTTCAGGTCCCGGGATGGAGCCCCATGTCAGGCTCCCAGCTCAGCAGGGAGTCTGTTTCTCCCTCTCTGCTGGTTCCCCTGCTTGTGCTCTCTCTCTCTCTCCTTCTCAGTCTCTGTATCTCTCTCAAATGAATAAATAAAATCTTTAAAATAAATTAATAAAATAATCTTTAAAAATATTATTAAAAATATCATAAAGGTTATAGAAGAAGAGTCAGATGAAGAGATACATAGAGCTAGGTCCAGAAGGTTCCAACGCAGGTGCTTCTGGCCCCATGGAACTGAAGCTCACTGTCCTACCCCCTATTGAGTGTGTTCACCAACCCGGCAACTCATCAAGTATAGAGTTTTCATCTTTCCAGAGGTTGGTAGGTGGGGCAGAAAGTTCCAGACCTCTAACCACTAGGTATTTCTGGTGACCAGCTTCATCCTGAGGCTATAGGTGGGGCCCACCCTAAGTCATCTCATTAGAATAAACTCAAAGGGGTATCATTCACACCCCTTATGAATGACAAAAGACGCTCTAATCACTCAGGAAATTCCTAGGGTTTGAGGAGTTCTGTGCCAGTAACCAGGGGCCAAGAGCAAATATATTTCTTACTATATATCACAATAAAAAAGTCCTGTTGGTAGTTCTATGGAGAAAGACCGTCATTTGTACCTAATTTTAGATACTAGCCTTTCCTGAGGATGGTTACTCTATTGTCTTAGTCCATTCCAGCTGCTATAACAGAATACCAGAAACCCAGTGGCTTATAAACAGCAAAACTTCTCCCAGTTCTGGGGGCGGGGGAGTCCAAGATCAAGGTGCTGGCAGATTTGGTATCTGGTGAGGGCCTACTTCCTGGCTCACAGAAGCCCGTCTTCTCACTGTGCCCTCACATGACAGAAGGAGTGAAGGGAGTTCTGTGGGGTCTCTTTTCCCGAGGCAGAAACCCCTTATCCTGAGGGTGCCACCCTCCTGACGTCATCACTTTCCCAAGGCCCCACCTCCAAACACCCACAGGTTGGGCATTAGGTTTCAACAAATGCATGGGGGGAATAATACACAGTATTCTGCCTATAGAAACAATATTTCAAAAACATCATATTGTAAATACCGTAAGCCAGGTGGCATGGCAGTTTCCTGCTCAATGCAGCAACTCCCCACCCACTGTATCCTCCAGGATCACTGAAGACATCAGCTCCTCTGGCCGGGACACCCCTGTACAGCTGATGGGTTTCTACTCATAGGCAATAGGGGAAATGCTGGTACATTTTCTCCCCACTTGAAGAAAAGAAGTCTTAAAGCTACCTGATGACCTTCCCACCCCCTGGGCTCTATGTGGTTATTTCTTTCTTACCCTATCTAGGCCAGCTGTTTCTTTGGGAAACATTTCTTCTCTGGGGGTAAAAATAAGGAATAAACTGTTTCCTAATAACGGCATCCATAGAAGAACCCCATGTGATTCTGATGAGAGGGAGGGTGTCTAGATAAAATATCCCAGTTCCTATTCATTCCGCTGGCATTGTGCGGTAATGGACTCTGATATTAAAATGCATATTTCACACCCTCGTCCCACGATTTGGAGGACAGCCATTCACTACTCATGCTCATCACACGGAGAAAATTACATTTTCCCAGTTGCCAAATGGAAGAGATAAATTATCTCACGTGGACAACCACATTGCTCCCAAGAGCAGCTTCACAGACCCAAGACACTGATCTAAAACACCCAGGAGGGAGACTAGGAGCTCTGCGGGCGTTGTCCTGAGTCAGTCTCCTTATTCAGACCCACCAGACTCTCAGCCTAGTGGGCTCAGTGTAGTGGGACGTTTGCCTTTCTGGCTTTTTTGGACAAAATGAGAATCCTTGGGGCTTCTTATTCCTCCTTCCTAGAAAAAATATTATAAAAATGAATAAATTAACAGAGTATTTCATATTTATGCAAACCCGTTGAATCGATAATACTTATTTGTAATGAAAATTAAAGAAGCAAATGTTAAAATGTTCTCTTTGGGAAACGTACACAGGAAAGTTACCACAGATGTACACACATTTGCTTGTTACAGACTCTCTCCTTATCTTTACCTATTTTTTTAGGTTAATGAAGGTCCAGACAACCGCCCTCTTTAAATTGGTAAGTAACCTTAACGTATTACCTGCGTACATGTGATTAATAGCATCTCTCTCTACCTAATAATTAGAGCTAGCATTTATCACCCTACATATGGCCATCACTGTTCTACCCACTTACGGCATTTTCTGATATGATCCCACAATTAAAAATCTTTGTGTTTTGCCCACGTTACAATTAGCAGTTAAATAAATCACCCGTTAATGCTTTCAACAGTTTTTGAGCACCTATTACACACCTGGAATTGCCCTAGGCCCTGGAAGCAGAAAAGGAGAGGTGAAGAAGAAATAACCATAGGATACAGGGGACCCCATTAAGTGTCAAAGTACGATTCTTGCTCAGAAGGCTTTGGGAGCTGGGAGAAGGGAGGGCTCTTGGGCCGCTAAAGCCGCTAGTGACCTCATTATACACTATTTAGGTTATCATCTTTTTCTCTCTGCTTAGAAAAGTGTCTCCCCAGCCATTCCACTGGGGAGAAACGCATTAAGAGGCACACCTAATCGGTATGGACCCCTTTGGATTCGCTGGAAGGCGGCACCTGAACACCGGTTATTATCAGCGTTATGTCTGGTGGCCTCTCCTTTCCTTTTCTTTGGCTTCCAAAGCTCGGCTGCCTTCTGTTACCTTTATCCCGGCCCTGCAAGTGAGCATAGGTCCACAGCCCAGGCGACCCGCTCTGAATCCAGGGCAGGCTCTGGGCCCGTGCACGTGCACCCCGCACCCCCTCGACTCTCCGCCCGGTTCCTTCTCCCGCCCATCCAGGTCTCCCTTGGCCCTGCGACGGCGGGCGACAGTACGGCTCCAAACCGGCCACCCGGTCGCCGCCGGCTCGGTCTCCCCTCGCGCCCCCGCCCCTGGCTGCTGCAGAGGCGCGGGGCTGACCAGGCTGGGAGGCCCGGTTTCGCCTGGCGCTCGGGAGGATCCCGCTTCCCGCCGCCCCATCCCGCCCGGGTAGAGCCCGACGGGTGCCGTTCTCCGGGCAAAAGTGAGGACGGGCTTCTAAGGTGATGGAGGACTCCTGAGGACGTGCACCGGGCGGGAAGGCCAGACTACCCCGGGACGGCGGCTCGACTCAGAAAACGCGGGCGCCGGGCCCCTCAGGTGAGGCTGTCTCCGCTGGGGGCTGCTTGGGAGAGGGGCCCTGTGCCTCGCGCCCGCCGGGCCAGGAGGCTGGGGAGGCGGGAGCCCGGCGCGCGAGAGAGGCGGCGGCCCCGGACGGTCCAGACCCCTCTCCCCCGCGCCCGCCGCCGCAGCAGGTGGGGGCCCGGCGGCCCGGGGGCGGGGCCCGGCTCGGGGCGGAGCCGCGGCGGCGGCGCCGAGCGCGGGGCGGTGCGGGCGGAGGCCAGAGCAGAGTCGGAGCCGGAGCGGGAGCGGGAGCGGGAGCGGGAGCCGTGGGTCGGGCTGTCCGGGCGCCGGCGGGAGCTCGCAACGCGCGGGGGCTGGGACCGGCCTGGCCGAGCGCGCCGGCGCCGCGACCGCAGACAAAGGCGCCGCTCGCGCCCGGGCCGCCGCGCTCGGGCTCTGCTTTGGGTAAGTGGCTCCCCCTCCGCTTTCTTTCTTCTCCTGCCGCCTACCCCTCTCGGAGTTCAGCGGGCTCCGGAGCAGCCGGGCGAAAGGAAGAAATGCTACTTCCCGGTTCTCACGGTGCCCCCACCTCACCTTAAAAAAAAAAAAAATCCGAACGGAAAACCAGGCAAATACCAAACTAGCGAGTTTCCGCGCGGGGGTGTCTCCCGCGAGACGGACGCGGCCGCCCCCTAACACCCCTTCCTCGGCCAGCCGCGCGCCGAGGTTGTCGCTGGACCTGTGGTCCTGACGGGAAGGTTGCCGCTGGGCATCCCCGGGGGGTGTGTGGGGAAGGCTTTAGGGACCCGACGCCGTGGAGGGGACCCCACCCCCGCGGGCAGTTCGGTGCGTCTGGGGGCGCCAAGGGGCGGTTCGCACTGCGAGTTCAAATTCGGATCTGGGTTGTGGGGTCTGCCCCAGTTCCCTAGCATCTTTCCCTCCAGCTTCCTTCGCGCTTCATTCAGGGTTAATATTGCGCCCCCCCCACCCCCCGACCGATGCGCCCAGTCTGCCCTCCCGCGGCCCCAGGGCGGGGGCTCGGGGCGCCCGAGAGGGCGGGGAGGGAGGGAGGGAGGGAGGGAGCCCCGCTGCTCTCCCCGGCTCTGCAATCCCGAGCCTGAATCGGCTGCGGAGGGAAGGCGGCTGCCGGCCGCGGATCGGGTTTGACCACGCAGCCCGGTCCCGGGCCGGCTTCCCCAGCCTGTTCCCGAGCCTGTTCCCCGGCTGCTCTCCATCGGAGACGCAAACGGAAGCCTCGCTGGCGTTTGCTTTTGTTCTGCCCGCAACTCTCCGGAATCCGAGGAGAAGCCAGAGTGGGCGGATACCCCCGGGAGGGGGCCGTTGCGGGAGCTCCAGGTGCAGCCCCGAAGTGGTATTTGGAGGCGGCGCCCGTTTCGCGCGTCTGGGTGGGGACTGGGTCTCGATCGCTCGTCAATGCCCGACAGCCGGCGGTGGGTCCGCGGCTCTGGAAAAAGCGCGCGGAGCGCCGCGGCCGCGCACTGTCACGCGCCTCTCCGGCTCTCTCGAAAGCGCTACCTTGAGACGCGCATTTCCATTCATGGATCTCTGCCTGGGATTTGACTGATGTCACCTCTGCCCGGGTTCTCTGAGCGAGCGTCTACTACTATTCGATTTAATAGCCATTTACGGGGGGCCTACCATGGGCAAGGCAGAAGTCCACGATCATCTTAATTTAAAAGATTTATTGAGCATCTACTGCGTACAAAGTAGATGTGTTAAAACTTTTCAGTTTAGCAGATATTTATTGTTTACTGTATTCAGGGTAGTTGTGCTGTAACCTTATTTTAATAGATATTTATTGAGCACGTTCTGTGTACAAAGGTTTTTTGTTATCGTGTGTGTGTGTGTGTGTGTGTTCCTGAAGGATTTCCCAGCCTACTTTTGGGGGGGCATGTGGAAATAAGGGAGAGAGAATGTGTCCTTGGACCCTTGAGTCTTCTGTTCCTGTAGTAAATTGCATTTTAACCTTTCTGGACTGCTTGTCATGTGGTGTAGGAGGAGCTGGTGTTCTGCCCTCCAGGTGGAGGGGTCAGAGGGGAGCCGGGCAGAATAATGAAAAGATGGGCTCAGGGACCCCTTTCCAATTCACTTTCCTTACACTGAAAAAGACCAAAAAAAAAAAAAAAAAGAAAAAGAAAAGAAAAAAGAAAAAAAAAAAGAAAGAAAAAAGGCAGTTCTTTGGGGCAAAGCACCATGCTAGTTTGCTAGTTGCTGTGAATTAAAGGTTAATAGGGCAAAGCCTTGACACTCAAAGGGATAAGAATCTGTGGTATGGACAGAAAGGACAATCAGCTAAACCATGAACAGGGTGGGGGGAGGCACGAAGATAGCGAAGATGGGGTCTGCGTGGACCTTCCAGCCCCCAGTTTCAAACTGGTCACAGCAGGTGGGGTGAGCCTATCTTTAAAATCCCATCATTTGGGGGGCTGGGGACTCAGCGGAAGAATCAGGTGGTCCTTCCTGCTGAGAGATTTGATGACTCCTATTACTCTGATCCTTTTGGGATCCAGAGACACACTGGAATATCCAAACTTGCAAGCAACCTGCGGGTCATTAGTCTATTAGCAAATATTTTAGCACTTAAACGTTTTTTAATATAGGCTGCTATCAGGGAAGTAGACCCTAAGATGTATTCTGTCCTAAAGGACCTAACAGAGTTCTTGAGATCAACATGTAAATTGACTGTTTGCATAGCAAACTTGCAAAAGCCAGGAGTATATTCTTCCTAGAATTTGGCAAAGAAAATTTGCACTCATGAAATTGTGTCTTTCTATATGTCTGGTATGTTTATCTTTTTACCTTGGCCTCCAGTAATTCCTGGTAACTGCTTCATCCCAACTTTTTGGTACAGTGATCTTTTTCTTCTCAGATTATCTCCAGCTTCCCTCTTAAATTCTTTCTAAAGGACATTGTCTTATTTTTTGTTATGAATTTGAAAGCCCCCTCAAATCCTTTCTGGAATTAGGCCCATTATAAAAGATACATAGGAAATAGGTTGTAAACTTTCTGTGCATGGCATGGATCCAGGCCCTATACTTAAGAGCAGAGGAAAAACCCACAGAGGGTGAAATCAGGAATGCACAGAGATAACATGAACTGGCCTTGCCACGTGGACTAGGACTCGCATGGGCAGAGGAGACTTCCAACCAAGGCTTCCTCCCAAATTGAGAAAAATGGTGTCAGCAAAGGTGTGAAGGAACACCGACCCGGAATTTGATAGCTCTTCCTCTAGAATAGTTTCATTCATTTACAGAATTGCTGCCTGAGCGTTTTACTGTGTCCATGACTTCACTAGGGTTCAGGAGTCGGGAGCTGGGCACAGTTTGGGGTTCACTGTGCTCCCAGCGCTGGTGAGGACCTTTGTCTGCTGTTTGCTGCAGGGACTGCGCTGCATCCCTGCCATTCTTTCAAGCATTCCTGGAGTTTTTTCACCTGAGCTGAACTTGATTGTAATCTTCTTCAAGGCTAAGAATGTGACTTTTTTTTTCTGTCTGTGTCCCCACCTCCCTGCAGGCTCAGGCATGGTCTATAGGTGACTTTTCTCTCCAAAGGCTGTATTGCCCATTTCTTTACCCTTTCCCTCCCTGTCCTCTCTTCCTCCGCGTGCACCCCTTTGAGCTGCTCAGAGCCTTTCACTGTATGAAAACTACAGGGGAACTACAGGGGAAAAACAATCTGTCATCAGTCACTTTCTCTTGAATATGAATGTAGGTCACTGTTCATTTTTCTGGGGGTCTTTGCACTTTAAACCTCATTATGGAATGAAAGGTTTTGTCCACCATGAGAGGATTTCAAGCCCAGACAAGTGGGTGCTGGAGGGAATCGGGTTCTGGTGCTCCTGGAATCACACCACCACCTCCTCGTGCAGCCACTCTTGGCCTGGTGGGTCCTTGCAGTCCTGAGAGTCTAGAGCTTTTTACCTGAGTGTGTTGACTGAAGTCCTAGCAGCTCCGCCTGAGCTACCTGTCGGCCTGACTTGCACTTGCTCTGGTGTTTAAAGGTTAATCGTTTTCCAAACAGAATCCTTGCTTCTCTACCGTCTATGCATGCTCATTATTAAAAGGCGGGATTCTCAACCTGAGCGCCACTGATGTTGTGGGCTGAGTAATACTTTGTCATGGGGGCGGTCCTGTGTGTTGTAGGGTGTTTGTCACTATCCCTGGCCTCTACCCAGTCCATGCCAGTAGTGTCCCCCCCCCCCCCCGCCCCAAGTCATGACAATCCGAAATGTCTCCAGTTGTTGCCAGATGTCCGCTGGGGAACAAAGTCACCCCTGCTTGAGACCCACTGTTTTAAGGGGGTATTGGTGAATATGTACCATTCTCTATACCTTCTTACTTTTCTGGGAGAGGCCTTATTTAACATAACTTGGTTCTTTTCAGTAATGGCGACTTAGTAAATGTGAAATTAACTTTGTGGAACTTCGCATATGAATAATTTCAGAAATCAGCAAAACATCCTTTGTCATCTCACATACTCTAATCAGCTCATGGTGTTAAGTCAATCTTTTGAGGCAAAAAAAAAAAATAAAAATTTTAAAAAAAAAACCCCTCAAATTCTTCCCCCAGCATGTGGCTGATTAACATACCAGACCTGCGGGCCACAGAGCCACCACTGGCAGCCACCATTGCCCACAGGGTCATCCTGGCTGCTGCTTGGGCAGTGACTGGTGCACAGCAGTGGGGAGGGAATTGGGGAGAGGATCTGGTTGTTGTGGGACAGGATGCTTATGTAATTTAGGGTTCCCCTTCAAGCAAAAGATGGAATGACCAGGTGAAACTGTTGCTAGAGCATTGGAAGGATTCTGCAAGAGGGATTTCAGTTTCATTAGCTTCGAGTAAAGCTGCTGCCTCTGGGAGAGAGGAGAGGAGTGACAGGACAGCTGTGGCTGGAAGAACAGGAAAGTAGAGACTTTGTTCTACCCATGACCTGAAAGAGCTAAGAGAAGCTTCTCTGAAGACTCGACTTAGCGTGGATCAAACTAGAATTGTTAGATGCAGGTTGGCCTGTACTTCTGTTACTGTCTGTTCTCGGAAAGAAACTCTCATAGCTTCAGCAACTCCAGGTCAGCACCCACAGTATGTTTGTGGGGGCAAGGTTAGTTCAAGTTTAGCAGGAGGCTATGTGAGTTCCTCTAGTGGATAGAAGTACCTTAGTGCACATTGTAAGCGAGGTTGGCCCAGTGCCCAAGTTATTGATTCAGAAAGTGAATGAAACTCTTTTTCAGCATATAATGGTATGGGGAAATTTTACAGTAAGATTTCATTGATTCATACTTCTATTATATTCATGCTTCTATACCCAAGACTGGAATGAGACTTCTTGTATTGCAACAGGCTAGATAGGAAATGCCTTTTGGGGGCATGGGTAGGCAAATAGTTGAAGTATTTGAAAACTTAAGATAATAAAACAAACTAGAAAAAATCTCTATTTCAGACTTTTCATTCACCCAGTCTTTTTCCTTAATCTAAATCAGCCTACCTTCAGTGAGGAAGAGAAAATGCTATGATTATATGTTTAGTATTTAAATGTGCCTGACTGGATGTAAAAATGAACTGTCAATAAGTCAATGTCTAGATTTAACAAAAATAAAAAGACTCTTTACAAGAAGATTTATTGTAGGAGGGTTTTAGAAAAAACAGTTTTCCATTTGTGTTTAAATGGATTTGATTTTCATATAAAGTTTTTTAAGAGTCAAGATCTGTTTGGAGATTTTGGGTCAAATCTGCATGCAAGCACAGAGATTATAACCTGCAAGGGATTTGGGGGACCAGTGAGCAGCAATCTTTGGTCAATTTTATAAATGGGGAAACTGAGGCTGAGAAGTTAAGTGGCTTGCCAGGGTTACACAGAGGTTAGTGCCAATGCTGGGCAATGGGTCAGGAGTTTGTCCCATCCCCTTTGGCATTTGTTGTCACTGGAATATTGTTCTGACTTCCTGGTTGCTAGAACATATTAGTGGAGGGAGGTCCAGGGAGAAGAGTTTCTAATCATCTAATTGATTAGATTATTATTTTTTTTTTAAAGATTTTTTTTTTTTTTTAATTTATTTGACAGAGACCACAAGTAGGCAGAGAGGCAGGCGGAGAGAGGAGGAAGCAGGCTCCCTGCTGAGCAGAGAACCCGACACGGGGCTCCATCCCAGGACACTGGGATCATGACCCAAGCTGAAGGCAGAGGCCTTAAGCCACTGAGCCACCCAGGCACCCCTAATTGATTAGATTATAGATTATTGATTAGATTATTGATTAGATTATCAGGTCATCTAATCCTGGTAGCACTAACTTTTTTTTTTTTTTTAATTATTTATTTATTTATTTGACAGACAGATCACAAGTAGGCAGAGAGGTAGGCAGAGAAAGAGAAGAGGAAGCAGGCTATCATGACCTGGGCGGAAGGCAGAGGCTTTAACCCACCCAGGTGCCCCTAGCACTAACCTTTAATTCACACTGATTACACCTGTGCCAGAGGTGTGTGTGCATATGAGTAGTATTGAAAAGAACCAGGAAAAAATGGAAAGAGTTGGATTAGTGGAATGAGATTATTTTATAGAACTTCCTGCACCTGGAGTGGTGAGTATGGTTAATAACACTGGATTGTACATTTGAAAGTTATTAAGGGAGTAGATCTTCAAAGTTCTCATCACAAGAAAAAAATATTATAACTATGTGTGGTGGTGGATATTAACTAGATTTATTATATTTCACAATATATACAGTTTCACAGTATATACAGATATTAAATCATTACATTGTATACCTGAAACTAATACAATGTTTTATGTCAATTAGATCTCAAAATTTTTTTAAATAAAAAGGAACTTATTTTAATGTTCTTTGATATTATCTTTACAGTAAATAATTAGAACCAAAACCTTTATTTCCCTGTTTAGAAAAGTACTACATGTGCATTATGGGAAGTAGCAAACAAAGTTTTTAAGTCCTACCATGATCCTTTGACCCAATCATATTTTGCTGTGTTTTAGTGTTTTTTTTTCCTCAGCTTAGTTTTTAAACACACTTGAGATCATACTGTATATATAATTGTAATTCATATGTTTTTTCAGTTAATATTATACCAATTTCTGTATTTTTACAGACTCTTTGTAAACATGACTTCTTTTTTTTCCAAAGATTTTTTTATTTGTTTATTTGACAGACAGAAATCACAAGTAGGCGGAGAGGCAGGCAGAGGCGGGGAACGCAAGCTCCCTGCTGAGCAGAGAGCCTGATGTGGGGCTCGATCCCAGAACCCTGGGATCATGACCTGAGCCGAAGGCAGAGGCTTTAACCCACTGAGCCACCCAGGAGTCCCTGTAAACATGACTTTTAATGGCTACACAAATCAACACTCTGGAAGCCTGTTAATGGCAGTATTTTGTTGTTAGTGAACGTTGTTTTCTCCCAGTTTCTCACTGCTGTATTATTGCAATGAACAACTTTGTGTTCATACTTTTTCTATAATTTGGATTCTTTTCTTGGTATACATTTCCAGGTAGTGAAATTACTCAACCAGGAGTGGAAATTCACCATGCTATCCAATTGTGTTCCAAAAATGGAAATGATTTTACCACATCATTGATAGCATAGGGTATTTTATTTTATTTTTAAAGATTAATTTATTTATTTGAGAGAGAGAACAAGAGAGTGAGAGAGTGCAAGCACAGAGGGGAGGGACAGAGAGAGTCCCAAGCCGACTCCGTGCTCAGTGTCATACCCCACCTAGGGCTCGATCCTGAGACCATGACCTAGATGAAACCAAGAGTCAGACACTTAACTGACCGTGCCTCCTAGGTGCCCATACGGTATTTTATTTCTAAAAATTATAATTTGGTAAGTGGAAAATATGCCACTATTCATTTGCATTTTGGTTACCAATATGGCTAAACATTTCTCAATAGGATTGTTAGCTGTTTGTATCTTTTGTTATCTATTTTTCTATTTGGGGTTAGTGGTTTAAAAAATTGATCTGCACGTATAAAATCCATTTTTTAAAAAGGAAAGACAGGAATGCCTGGGTGGCTCAGTTGGTTAGGTGACTGACTTCGGCTCAGGTCATGATCCTGGCCTCCCGCCATCGAGTCCCGCATAGGGCTCCCTGCTGGACAGGGAGTCTGCTTCTCTCTCTGACCCTCCCACTTCTCATGCTCTCTCTCTCTCTCTCTCATTCTCTATCTCTCAAATAAATAAATAAAATCTTTTAAAAAAGAAAAAAAAAAAAGGAAAGACAAACTTCTGATCTGGATATTCTATGAAGAATTCTGTCCAACCCTAATGATCCACAGTTCCAACATACTGTGCTGTATGTTGTAACATAGGTGCTGTGTTTTAGGCTAAACTCCTTTGTTCATAGTGGTGGAGCTGCATCTTTGGTTCCTGAAACAAAGTTGGGTGGACAGTTGCTCGATCCCCTTGGTATAGACGGGCATATAGTGAGCACTTACTTAGTGCTTAGTACTTAGTATGTCACAGGTGTTAATTCTCAATCCTTCACAGCTTGTGAAGTGGGAACTGTTTTACCATATCCATTCATGTATGAGAAGAGTGAAGCACAGAAAGGTAAAATAACCATAGTCACCTGTTCTTTCAAAAGAGTTCTGATCACCAATGCTAATGCAGGGGGCTGTTCTCCCCACACATTGAGGCAAATCTTGGACACCAGCTGATTGTCCTGCAATTCCACTAAATTCCTACTCTTTATCTACCTGGAGAAGGCGAGATCCCACCGGTTATGGGCTCCAGCTCACAAGACTACCCTCCACCTCAGAAGCAAGTTACAAGCTTGTCATTCCTGCTCCTGATGGACTGGCTGTAAATCAGGGGTTCCCACCTCCTACTCCGTGGGTTCAGTGAATTTGTTAAGGTGGTTCAGAATTCAGGAGACAATCGACTCATTAGATTACTGGTTTATTACAAAGGATATCCAAGAGTATGAATCAACAGCATGATGAAGAGATACATAGGGTGAGGTCCCAAACAAAGGAGTTTCTGTCCACATGGAGTTTGGGGCCAGGCACAGTGGTATGCGGAAGCATTCAGGTTCCCCAAACAGGAGCTCTCCGAACCCCTTCCTTTTGGTTTTTTATGGAGGTTGCATCACAGAGGCATGATTGATTAAATCATTGGCCATTAGTGACTGATTAAACCTCTGGTTCCTCTCCCCTCCTCAGAAGTCAGGAGAGTAGGGCTGAAAGTTCCATCACGTTATTCATGGTTAGTTCCCCTGGCAACCAGGCCCTTTCCTTAGGTACTTTCCAAGAGTCACCTGATTAACATAAATCCAGTTGTGGTAAGGGGTGGGACTTTTTATGAATAACAAGCTATTTATTTCACTTTTTTGGCTCTGAAGTGATTTCAGGATCTGAGGATAAAGACCAAATATTATGACAAAAGTTGTTCCCATTGCTCTTCTTGCTCAGGAGATTTCCTAGGTTTGGGTGCTGTGAGCCAGGAACTGTGGACCTGAATAGGTTTTGGTCATCTGAATGGCCAAATACATATTTCTCATAAATCACAACAATTGCAACTTTTAACCAGGATTATACTATCTCTGGGTCTTCAGTAAGGTGACCTGCCTCAGTGGTGTAGCTGCTCTTTGAAGGAGCTGAGCTTAGGGTTATTAGCAACTTCCTCGGAATTCTCTTGCCTGTTTCTGGGAGAACTTTGTTTTGTAAGGTCATTTTACTATCTTAAATTTCCTTACTATAACTTCTTTGTCTCTTACCCTCTTTTCCATATTTCCCATCCTTTTTATATCTCCTGGCGACATTCTGATAGTTCTTCTAACCTGTCTTCTAAATCACACTGTGTCTCTTCAGCTGTATCTAATCTGCAGATAAAGCCATCTGTTGCACTCTTAATTTTAGTAACTGAATTTCAATTCTAAAATTTCTAGTTCTTTTTCAAGTCTTTAATGTTACTTTTATGTAATTCCTATTTCCTTGTTTTGAAATGTTTAAGCCCAACTTGAACCTCCATGACCATAGTAAGTATAGTTGTTGTACATTCTGTGTGTCACAATTTTTCCGTCTGGAATACTTATGCATTTGTTCTTTCTGTTGTTTGTTCTGATTATCATGCTGGTTCATATTTGTGTTATATCTCCCTGTGTGCCTGATTATCTTTGAATGTGTGCTAGATATTGTTTTGAAAAAAATTTGCATAAATATCATCTCATCAATTTTAAGATGTACCCCCCCCCCACTTTAATCTCTGAAGTTCAGATGTGGTTTACACTTGATGGAGTCTTACATTTGTAGTTGGTATCTAAAATAGTAGCTACCTAACATTTTTTCTTTTTCTTTTTCACTGGTACTTAAAATAGTAGTACACTCATATAATTAGTGATATTTAAGATCGATGAAATGCAATAATTTGAGCCTCTGAGTGATCCTGGTTAAAAATGACAGGAGTTTTAGAGAGGATTTTAAATAGCTTCTTCAGGATTTTTGGGGTACCAGGAATCCTGGATCAGTTTGAGGACTTAAGATTTGTTTAGGTCACCCGTATGTCTGAAGTCAGACAGGTTTATTGTTTGTTTTCTCTTACTCCTGGGGTCCTAACCATAAGTGTGAAGTGGTTTACCAGGCCTGTTGCCTAGGGATGCCCTGGTCCCCCTGACTGTGAGGCCGCCGGAAGTGCTCGGCTTCTAACTTCCTCTTTTGGATTCACAGTCCATCTGACCCCGTGAAAGTAGCCCCTCATACCCAGGCCCCCATCTCTGGACCTCCTTCTCCCAGATCTTAAGTCTGAAGTCCCTCTCCATCTTGTTAGCTTTAGGAAAAATTTAAAAAAATATTTCCTGTAGGTTTCTTTGTTGTGTTCATTGGGAAGTTTGGTTCAAATTACCCAGTTCACTGCAGCCGGAGGAGGCAGAAGTGAGTCTGATCTAGCTTAGAGACCGACAGGAGAGGAGCACAAAGCACCTGCTGCCCTTTGTCTGCCCTTGCCCAGAGAACTTTCTCCACCACTCCCAATATGTCATCCTGGTCCTAGCTGGAAAGCTGAGGTTGGGATGAATACATTCCTGCAAACTGCCTCCAGCTAAATGTAGATCTGTTTCCCTATACAGAAGAGACCAGTCCCTTAGGCTTTTCCTAATAAGGCAGGTGAGCTGGCAGAGAAAGCAGTTGCAGGAGTGGCATCTGGAACACCATCAGTCATGTCTCCATCTGGTTTCTGCCTTCTCGTCCACAGCGGCCTGCAGAAAGATGTGAATTTAGGACCAAGGGACATGATAAGGGAAGAAGATGCTTTCTATTCCGGCAACTGTTAAGAAGGAAAACGAGTAGACTGTATTTTAGCTAGGTAACATTTCTTCCATTCGACCTGGTCCCCAGCATTTCTAGATGGAAAGCAGAATATTTCACCCATGGCCAAGTCTAGTCCTTGTAGAGACTGAACTATTTGTGTCCCGGCTCAGGAGTCAGGGTGGCCTTTCCAGGGGACTCTTGTTGAATCTTACGCTTCCAAAGAAGCTTACGTAATCCTTCCTGGCTTTCAGAAGTCACATGCTTATCCATGTGTTCTCAGGATCACCAGCCAAATATATTTTCCCCCTACTTTGCTCCAATTCTCATAGATGTTTTTCCCCAACCTTCCTGAAGCCAGAGAATTTTACAGTGAAAAAATTACATTTTCTGAGTTTGAAAAGGTTGGGCATAGAGGCACAGAACGGCGGGAAGCCCCTCTCCACCACCCTCCTCCACTACCTTAGCAGAGCATCCATTGCCTTTTTTTGAGGGAGGCTCTAATTTTTATTTTGGGGTCCCTTTCTCCCTGGGAACCTCAGAGCTGTCCTCTCAGAAAATTTCTATCAGCCCAGGAAAGCACGGTCTGCTCTCACTGTTCAGGTGTGTAGCATTTGGGTAAAGCAAGGAAGGTCTGGCCAGTAGGGGTCTGCCTCTCTGGAAGGGGCTTGTTTTCTGGGAGGGTATCTCCACCAACTTTTGGGAGATCACGGAGATTTTTTTTGTTATATTCCATGATGATTATCCAGCTTATTTTTATTTTACTCTTATAGCATTTCACACACAGGAAAGATTTTATATATATATATATATATATACACATACATACACACACACACATATATGTGTGTGTGTATCTATATCTATATCTATATCTATATCTATATCTATATCTATATATCTTAGTCCACTCTTAGCTAGAAATAGAAATCCTCCAATTGGGCTTTAATAACTGTCCTTAAAGGAACGAAGCTATCACTCCATTCCCAGGTAGTTCTAGATTGTGACTGGGGCCTTTGGAAGAAAGGATAAACGACTTAATTAATTTTGAAGAAGAAAGCTTTCTATTCTTCCAGAAAATGAACCCTTCCATGATTATTTTTAGAGGCAAAATTACTAGAAAGCCCCACCAGCCATAAGAATTTATGAACCATGATGTCTGAAATCTCTTCAGGCTGAAATGAAGTAAATTAATTTCTGCAGCGTGATTCACTTTAGGGACAAGTCCACATTTCTTTTATTTATTGGTAACATAGGCTCTTAAAGTTTTTTCTAAAGAGGTATAGTTATTTTGAGATCCATCAAGTCTAGGTCTATATTCCTATGGTCAGATTTTCCATTAATTGGAATTTGAGTTTTTTCCCAGCTATTTTGAGACCATTTTGTCTGCTAATAAGAGATAATATGCTATGATTTCAGTAACACATGTGAGAGCCATGGGGAGTTCAGACAAAGTTAGCCAAGTGAAGCTCTGTACTTGCCATAGAGACCAGGACATTGCCTTCTCTGTGTGGTGGCAATGGCACTTTTTACCAAACCTTCAGAACTTTTTAGACGATTCAGAACAATAAAGCGTTACAGCATTTTCAGCAGGAAAAAAAGGGACAAAGAGATTCAGAAATCTGAAATGATTTTATTTGTAAGAGGAGAATCAGGAAGATAATTGCAGTAAACCTCTTTAGAAGAGGAGGTAAGACATAGGTAACGATAGAGGAACTATACTGGACTACTTTGAGCTTTCCAGTTTGGAAGAGAGAAAGGAAAAATGTCTTGACCAGTTATTACAGAGTTTTAATGCCCATCGTGTAGGACACAGAAGAGGACTCGAACAACCCACCTATCTGCTGTGTAATAAAGCCAGTGAAATGTGTGCCATCAAAATGACAGAGAGAAATTTAGGATGTACAGAGTAAGGAGAAAGACCATTATTTAACAGTATGAGTGAGAGTATGTCTGCTAAATGGTCTTGGGCATGTCATGGCCTAAATAAGTGTTCATTTTTTTCTATACTGTACCATATCCTTGAGTTGAATGGAGAGTAAAGACAAATAAAAAGACTTAGGTCCTTACTAATTTTGTTGGATGAAGGATGACAGGGAGTACACGTCCAATGTGAAAATGCTTTTGGTTTATTAAACTACATCAGTTAAAAGCTCAAAGTCTTGTTTTTAAATTTTTGTGTTTGCCTTCATTCTTTAAAAGTTACTCAGTGAATTTGTTAATTCTGAACCCCTCCCCCTGCCCCCCTCTTTTTTTTTTTTTTTTTTTTTTTTTGTGAGCCGTCTTTGAAAGTGAACCTAAGATGCATTTATGGAACAAGGGAGGTAAAAAGAAAAAAAATCCCTTGACTTCTCTATTCAGTTTATTCAGAAACAGATCCGAAGAATGAAAGGTTTATCGGTCCTTTAACGGCTGACTTTTCTCTTATTTAACCAACAAACAATGCAGTGTTTTGCCCTGCACCCCTGAATCCAGGAATTGGCTCCCATAACATATTAAATAACTTGCTCTGTTTCCCCCTTTCCTATTGGTAAGAAATAATAATAGCATTATTATTTATCACCCCTAAAAGCAATGTCTGATTTCAGTAATCTAAAACTATATTGCCTTAAACTGAGATTATTTGAAATGAGATCTTTCCTCTCCAGTAATAGATACCTGGAAAAGAAGGTGTCTAGCTCTAGATAGACGGGGCAGATACAGGACCGTGTACACATACAGTGATGATTATGTGCTACATGCAGGCTTTTTTCTGGAAGGACACAGAAGCCATTGTTAGTAGTGGTAAAGTAAGAAGCAACCGGGGATTGAGGGGGTAAGGGACAGGATTTTTTATTTTATACCTTCTTATACTGCTTTAAAAATAAGCACATATTTTTATGTAAGAAATAAATAAGGAGAATTAAGAAGGTGAGAGAAAGGAAAGAAGCCACTGTAGGAGATCCCATCAGCTCTGAATTTTATCTCCAGATGCCTTTCTCAGTTGGAAATTCTGGTTTTTACAGATCACCAGATCAAAATTGTTAGGGACACAGGCTCAAGTAGATCTTCCCTGGCTTTGTGTAGCACTGGTGTCTTCTCTGAGCCTCCCAGTGGCCTGTCCAGGACATTGTGTCCATATTGTGTGATACCCACTTGACAGATGGGAAGCCTTGAGCTTGGGGAAGATGGGTGGCTGGTCTTAGGTCACATTGTCAGTACTTGAGAAGTTTAGAACTAGGAGCCACGTTCATTGTTCCTTTAACCCTAACTTTACTAGAAACTTTTTTTTTTTTTTTTTTAACTAGAAACTTGAATAGAAAGAGCTGTTCTATTGCTTCTGGACATTCTTTCCTAAATGCTCCAAGCTGCCTCCTCTCTGTTTTTATGCCATAACATCTGTTTCCTTCTCTGAAAGCATGGTTAGTTGTATAATTGTTTTCCTTGTTAATATTATCAACATAGGCCATTTCTCTGCTTTCCGCAAGCTTGAGGCATCGAGGACATTATGGTGTGTTTATTACTTAATCTTTGTTTTATGGAATTGGTTACTCAGGGTATCTTCTCCCAAATAATTACCCATTTTTAGGAAAACAAAGTAATAAGCTTAGCCATTTCCACCAGGCTAATGTCGTTGTCCACAAGCAAATGAGAACCACATGATGTTTGAACTGGAAGAAAACCATCCTTGCGAGGACTTACTCTCTTGTTTTGTAAATGAAGAACCTGATGGTCAAGTAACTTGTTCTGGATCACATAGGGAACTCGAGGTGACATGGGACCCAGAGCCCACTTATCTTAACTTCCAGCCCAGCCCTCCTCCTGATGCAACAGGAATTACAGAGAATAATTCTCTTGGGCATCAGGCATATAGATAATGGTCAGTGGTGGCAAGAAAAAAAAAAAAAAGGCACACTAAAAACTGCAACTGTGCAGAGGTAATCTGAAAAAGAAGAGGAGGTGTTGAGCTTATTTTTCCAAGTTTTAATGAGTGGTTTTGCAGGCTTACCTCTTTTAAAAGCACACTTGCTCTGTAAACATCAGCATTTCCAGAAAAGGATTTATAATAGGAATCCTTTAGATGAAACATATCCCAACCATATTTCATTCACCATAGAGTAAAAAATCTCCCTCACTTGCTGGGCAAATCAAGGCACACAGCATCAAAGTTGTGAAAGGAATTTTTTAAAAAAGATTTTATTATTTTATTTTCTTCTTATTTGACACAGAGAGAGTGTGCCTGTGAGCACAAGCGGGGGGAGGGGCAGGGGGAATGGGAGAAGCAGTCTCCCTGCTGAGTAGGGAAGCCTGAGTAGGGACTGTGGGAGCCCTGAGGGTTGGATTCAGTAGTGAGAATGCCATTTTTATGAATTGTGTACCTTTGGTGGCACCCGCTATCAGATTCATGCAGTCCTCGGAGGCACTAGCTCCTGTAGGCAGCATTGTAAAGGATGTCACAATAATGGGTGTCTCTGAAAATTCTGTGTGTGTGTGTTATACAGACATGCCAAGGCTCCAGCCCTAAAAACTAATGTATGTGGTTTGGAGTGGGATCCAGACATCAAGATTTAAAACCGTGGTTCCCCAAATTGGCCGCACATTGGAATCTCCTGGGGAATTTAAAAAATCCTGATGCCTGGGTCTGACTCCCCAGATTCTGGTTGAATGGGTCTGGGGTCTGGACTAGACATCAGAATTTTTTCAGAGCTCCTCGTGTGCTTCTCACGGACAGCCGAGCTTGCAATCCGTGGGTGACTTGAGACCTGGCTAACCTCATGCGTAGCAGGTGTTCAATAAAAATAAAGTATGAAGTGAAAGCCAGATGTAAGGGTTCATAAGAGAAGCCAGTGCTAAGAAGTCCATTTCTGGTTCTTTGGACATTTCTGTAGGCTTGGACGTGTTATGCAGTGATTTGGGGTGGAGTGGGCAGCAAAACGTAATAATTCAGCTCGCCAGTGGAGCTTGCAGCCAGAACCGACACGACAGCCAGGGTCTTCCTGGTTGCTCTGCTGCATTTTCTCTACCTGTCATAGGAGTGGCTGATCTGCCTGTCATACTCCTGATGTGTCTGTCTCACACTGTCCTTTGGAGAAAAACAACCAGAAACTGGCTTCTGGAAGAGCAAGGTGCTCCAGCTCTGGATATAGCCCAAGGTGAACTCTGTCCGATTGGCAAGGCGCTGCGAGAGCCCGCCCACTGCTCAGGGTTCCTGAGAGCTCCCTGAAGCACAGAGCACACGAGTTGCCTGGTTTCCTTGGTTCCCTAGGTGATTCTTGTTTAGTCCAAGGGGTACAGGGAGGGGAAGTATTTCCGCATCTGGCCCCAGCCAGTGCAGCTGCTTGCAGCCTTGGGGAGGCTCCACCATCCTGGAGAAGGGCAACTTACCAGGCAGAGAGTTCACCGGAGCTGCTTTCGGAGCTGAATCTGAACTGCTCCTCTGTGCTCTTGGAAGTCTCCTAGGGCACTGGTTTTTGCACTCGAGTGTGCATTGGCGTCCCTTAGAGAAGTGTTAAACTATGGATTCCTGGGGTGACACCCAGATTCACTGATTCAGTAGGACTGGGGTGGGGGCCCAGAACTGGCACGTCTAATAACTTCTGGGGTGGTGCTGATTGCTGGTCTGGGGACTGCCCTATGAGGGAAGCACACAGATGGCACTTGTGGTGTTTAGGGAAAGGACATTATTGGGTGGCTGCAGATCTACCTGATGGTCACAGGATGAAGAGTTAAAGTGGCCTCCCAGCCTGGGGCTTCCACGGATCGCACTGGAGAGGAGGCAGTGTGGCTCAGAGGTGGCTCCCAGGAGCAGATGGAGCCTGGCAGGGAGGGCTCGGAGGATGAGTAGGGGTTTGCCAGGTGAGGAGCAGGGGGCAGTGTTCCAGGAGCAGTACGGGCAAAGGTGGAAGAGAACAGAAGTGAGGCTGCTGTGGGACGCACATGTGGCTTAGGGTGATTGATGGGGAGCGAGCTTAGTCTGCATAAGCAGGCAGAGACCAGATCCCGGTGCTGGTCCTCCACGTGGAGGAGTCCGGACTGATCTGAAATCGAGGCGGTTCCCTGGGGGGTTTCACGCAGGAGAGTAACATGATCAGATTTGCCGACGAGTTGGGAAATGGCCTGGCGGGAGCGTGCATCTGCAGGAGACCCAGGAGGCTGTCACAGGAGTACCCTTGGGAAGTGACAAGGACACAGGGGCGTGACCTCTATGTCATCTTGTCCTGGCATCACCCTCGGCCTCTGCTCAGCATTTCCATCTTTTCAGAGCCATTTCCAGTAGGCACCTTCACTGGCTCTTTGAACATCTCCTGCGTATGCTTATATGTGGACCCAGGCATTCTTTGTTCTCCCTACTCAGACTGTTTCTCAGGGAAAAGTAAGTCAAAATAAATGTCAAGGGCAGCCTTGAAGCAGGAGAGCCCTGAAGGGCCAGTGTGGAAGGGAGTGGGGCAGTCCCGCCTACTTAGCCTGAATGAGGGCCTAGTGGGTTGTATATTTTCGGGGAGCTCTGGGTTTTTCTTTCTTGGTTCTACCTGGGAGTCACGCATCCCTCTCCTGCTCCCACTCTGAGAACGGATTACAAACCTGAGTCAGAGGCCAGCCCCCCAACCTCCCAGGCTTTTAGTTTGGGGGCTTACCCAGGCCAGTCTCCTAAATTCATAGTACCCTCAAAATGGCACCGTGCTGGGCATTCTGGAGGCACGGGGGTTTCTGAATCAGGGCAGACCCCCACCTTGCCCACCGCAGTAGTGAATGCATCGTGCCTGCAGAAGGAAGTCGTGTATACGTGGAAGAGGGCCGCAGCGAGCCAACTGTTTAGTAGGCACAGGTGCAAAAGGTGTTGGCAGGAGCAAGTTCTCATCTGTCCCGGCCCATTGTAGAGAAAAATCAACACTGATGGATTTCATTTGTGGTACTTCTTACTTCTTCTGGTAATGAAAATTTGATTTGTGGTTTCCTCTCCTAGGGCTCTTCATCACACTGTAATTGATACATCTCCAACAAGTGGCTCTTGAGGAAATCGATTCCACCAGGTCTCATCATGAACCAGAGAGACGGATGGAGATTTGTGTAGGCTGTCTCCCTTGTTGTGCCCCTTCCTCTCAGGCTGTGGGGTCTCACCACTGGCTGAGTTAGAGGCTCCCCCGAAAGGCTTGCGTGGGCTGCTGTTGGGGAAGGCCGGGGTCTAGACTGATGACCAGCGTCAGTGAGCAGTCTGTGCTCTGAGATAATGACATCAAGAAGTGTAGGTCACCCATTCCAAGGTGGCTTTTGCTGCTTCAGACTAACACGGTAGATATGAGAACAGATTGCGGGATGGCGAGCTGGCAGCCTGCCTCAGACTGGAAGGCGGGTGAGAGCAGAAAGGAGTGGGCGTGACCCACAGTCCATGCTTGCCCTCGTTGCAGGTCAGGGGAAGAGAGATGCTGTCCAAGGAGACACCATCTGAATGCCTCACTGAGTGCTGTCCCAAACATTTTGCTAATGACATGCCCAACTAGGACTTTTTTGCTTCAGAGTTGCTAGAAACATTTGGCCAGATGTCCAAGGGGACTTTCTTCAAACTTTGGCTGGCTCAAGCAAAGCTGTTTTTATCCCAGTCCCATCTGCTGGCTGTCCCTGAATGAGGTTTGCCATACATTGGGTACCATCTTGGAGGTCTGTTCTAAGGTCATGTGAAGGGGGCTGTGCCTTCTCTTTCTCTTTTTCATGATGTTTACTGTAAAAATGTCAATCTGAAAAAATAAAGTTATGAAATGTCAGCTAGTAGAAAAATTTCATCTTTTTTTTTTAAAGCTCATTTAATATACTCTACCTCATTTGGTTACTACAAGAAGTCTGTAGAGTAAATAGAAGAGGTGTTACTTTTTTTTTTTTTTAAGATTTATTTATTTGTTTGAGAGAGAGAGAGAATGCAAGGGGTAGGGGCAGAGGGAGAAGGAGAGAGAAATTCAAGCAGACTCCACACTGAGCACGGAGCCCGACTCGGGGTTCGATCTCATGACCATGAGATGACGACATGAGCCTAAACCAAGAGTCGGATGCTTACCTGCTTAACCAACTGTACCACCCAGGCACCCCAGGAGTGGTGTTATTATCTCCATGTCGTAGATGGGAAACAGGCGCAGAGGGTGAGTACCTTGCCCAAAGTTCCGAGTAATTCAAAAGGTCAAGAGTGAGTTGGAGCTCAGGCTTCAAGTCTCTACCCTCAGAGCCTTTCAACATATTTAACTTCTCAAGACTGCTGCTGAATAACAGATTTTAGCTATTTGCTGTAAGAAGGGTTTGGAATTCTCTGTCTAGATAGTTGATGATGCCATTTATGTCATTATTTCTGAGTGCTGTTTTTGTGGTGGAATGGTGAGACATTGCTGTTTCATTTATTTGCTCTTATATAACCACCCCAAAACGTGCCATCTTTTTTTTTTTTTTTTAAGATTTTATTTATTTATTTGACACAGAGAGATCACAAGTAGTCAGAGAGGTAGGCAGAGAGAGAAGGGGAAGCAGTCTCCCTGCTGAGCAGAGAGCCTGATGCAGGGCTTGATCCCAGGACCCTGAGACCATGACCTGAGCCGAAGGCCGAGGTTTAACCCACTGAGCCACCCAGCCCCCAAACCTGGCGTCTTAACACAACAATGACTTATTCTCAAAACTGTGTAATTTGAGCAGTGCTTGGCTGGGTGATTCTTCTGTTCATGTGGCGTCACCTGGGACTCCTTTGGCTGCTCTCAGCTGCTGACTGTGTTGGGCTGGGCCAGAAGGTGGGAGAAGGTTTCCCTTGCCTGTCTTGTGCCTCCGTGCTCCTCCATGTGGTCTCTTTCTGGGTCTGGCTTGGGCTTCCTCACAGCCTGGTGGTTTCAGGGTAGCCAGACTTTATGTAGAAGGAAGAAGTGGAAATTGCCAGTTCTCTTAGGACCTGGGCTCAAAAGTCCTGGAGTAAACGTCATTTCCACCACCTTCTGTTGTTCAAGGTCACGAGGCCTGTCCAGACTCATAGGGAGGAGAAGGAAACTCCACCTCCTGAGGGGTGAGTGGCATGCACATACAATGTTGGGAGAAGTGGTTGGTGGGCTGATTAGGGGTCTGGCAAGTACAGTAACATTCCTGTGTCCACTTGCTGAGAGAAACAAAGCACTTTTACTACAATGTCCCATCCCTAGATACACGGAAGAATGCCTGTTAAATATACCAAGTGCGCATGAGGTGTTTACGAACAGCAGGTATAGCCCAACAGGAACATATGGGTGAGGAGCAGCCCTAGAACATGGGTCCTCTGGCTGGTGGCCAGTCCAGGCCCCCATCGGGATCTTCTCTGGGACCACGCATAGACTCAGGAATCACAGCCTTGGTCCTAAAAATTACTGGATGCATCCGACCCAAACTCAATTCAGACAGACATTTATGGATAGAGGAAAGACTTGGAGAAATGACCATAAAGGTAGCCCATTAGATGGTAGAAGAATATGAACTCTAAATGTCATGTCATGATAATGGTGCATGCGGAGCCTTTTGGACCCACATGACTGTTCAGATCCAAATAACATGGTCAGTGTACTTTTCCAGCTGCTCGTAGCTGGGAAATGATCCTCTCTTTTTGTTCTGGCCCATTCATCCAACCCCATGCTTCCTGAGCAGGCTTTTCTTGGCTCCTGATTGCATCAAGAGCATTGGGCATTGGGCCTCAGATTGTAATTAACAGAGAATTCACAACTGCTGCTTCGGTTCTACAGGGTTGTCCTCTCACCTGCAAATCTGCATTGCCAGTATATCTGTAGAACTTTCTGTTCTTTTCAGAGAGTTTTCAGATGGATTATTGCATATCATTTTCATGGCAACTCCATTAAGATAACACTGAGTAAGATTACTCCCTTGTAGAAAGAAGGAGATTTGAAGTCCCAGAATGGCAGAGCAGGGGCAAAGCCAGGTTTATGCTCTCCATTCCAGTGTTTTTCTTTCGCTTCCACACCTCCAGCCTGTGATAGGCTTGTCCTAATGTCCAGGGCAGGATGACCGGCTGTGATGAGGAAGGAACAATTTTGGGATTAGAGCATCTGTTAGTAGCTTAATCATGGCGTTGGTCATGAAGTTAAGATACAAAGGTAGTTTTTTGTTGTTGTTTTGTTTTGTTTTTTAAAGATTTTATTTTATTTTTTGACAGACATATTGAGAGAGGGAACACAAGCAGCGGGAGTGGGAGAGGGAGAACCAACTTCCCCCAGAGCAGGGAGCCCAATGCAGGACTTGATCCAAGGACCCTGGGATCATGACCTGAGCTGAAGGCAGATGCTTAATGACTGAGCCATCTAGGCGCCTCCAAAGATACGTGTTTTTAACTTGAATTTCAGCTAGTGGCAGAAAAACTTGCTCTTTGCCGCTAGTGGAGGGACCAGCAGGAAACACATTTTTACCCAACCCTGATGGTACCTTTCTCTGGATGGGGATTTGAGCTTATCCACTCATGGCCCTGAGTTGGGGCATAGGAGAGGGATAAAGGCAGCTCTCGCATCCGCTGCTGAAGTACTTCTGTGAAGCCCACTTGGGTCAAAGCTGATCAGAAGGTGGGAGAGTTCAGCATCCCTGCTCCATCAGCAGCCCTGTAGACCCGGCCCAGAACACCTCACACAAGTTAATGAAGACACTTGCTCAGTAGCAACTAATGGGCTTTTCTGCTGTGCTAAAATTAGAGCTGAAAGGTAAACAGATAGAGCATTGGAATGGAATAATAATGTCATACCATATGGGAAAATTCTAGTGTGGATTAGTGATTTTCTTGTCCTTGAAGTTCTTCAGAGCTCTGCTCTGAGCTGTGTGGGAATGGGAGACAAGACAGTGCATCTAACATGGCCGGTTGTCCTCGCATAATTAATGTGTCTCCTTTACTCTCATAAGTGTTCAGGTTTGGGCGGTAGGTTTGGTCCCCCAAAGCATGGAGCTCAGCATATCATGGCCACTCAGGATGGGTCAGTTTCCTTCCTTGGCAAGCCAGTAACTTCTGAGTGGAAGTAACCATCAAAGCGCTGTGTATTTTGTTTTTATGAACCTATTCTTCTTGACGCTCAAGGTCAAAATCAGGGCTCTTTCCTTGATTAAGTTTTTCTTAATCACTTTTTTCAAAAGTGATAATGCCGAAACAGGTGAGGCGGACTAAAAGTACACTTCCATCATGAGCCTGAGTAATGCACGGAATTGTTGAATCATGGTTTTGCACCATAACCCAGTATAACACTGTGTATTAACTGTACTGCAGTTAAAATAAAAGTGATAATGCTTTTTCACACTCTTCTTGGTACCATAATGGGCATGACATTTGCTGGCTTTGGATTCGGTCGAACCCTAGGGAAATGAGTCTCTGGTTCTTTATGGGTGAATCCATAAAACCATCCTAATAATATTGTCCACTGAATTTAGAAGGTAGTAGATTACTTCTAACGTAAGACTTGATCTCACAGCAACCCTATTCAGTGGGAGAGTCTGGGGCACTATAGATAAAGAGAAGCTCCCATTGCTAATTAATAATACCACAAAAACTGGAACCTTTTGGTTCTACGTCCTTCCTTTAATCCTGCCCGTTGTGGATGCTCCTGTATCTGGCCGAGTCATGTCGATTTAAGATATTTCTTCTGGCGCCCAGTAAAATTTAGGATCCAGTGAAATTGATGACGCTGTATCGTGCTGACCTAGGTGACAGTGGAGAATTTGGCTACTCCAGCATGTGCACTGTTTCTGGTTTATTCATCCAAGTGGCCAAGGGCAGCCTCTTCAACAGGCCTTGTATTTGTTTCGGGCATTTATGGTTTACAGAACATTTTATCTGCAATATCTGTTTGACGCCTCCAAAGAGGAAGTGTAAGGGACAGGTAAGTGTTTAGAGGTCTGGCTCTCACCATTCTTCCCCAAGAGTGGAGGAAGGTGGCTCGGAGAGATGAAGGGAGTTGCTCTAGGTGGCACATCTGGTAAATGGCACCACATGGTTTGGGGCTCAAATAAATACATACATATTTTTCCTTTTAAAGATTTTATTTATTTGACAGACAGAGATCACATTTAGGCAGAGAGGCAGGCAGAGAGAGGAAGGGAAGTAGGCTCCCTGCTGAGCAGAGAGCCTGATGGGGGACTCAGTCCCACGACCCTGAGATCATGACCTGAGCCGAAGGCAGAGGCTTTAACCCACTGAGCCACCCAGGTGCCCCAAATATTTCTGATATCTGACCCCCCACTGGCCCCTTGTTCCTGATTTCCAGAAGCTTCTCCAGTGCGTCATCAGACTTGGGAGAGATGGTTTGATTCTGAGGCCACAGGGCTAATGATGAGCCCCTCATAAATTGCTGAGATTGATTCTCCTCTAGGAAGAGGGACAGGTATGGTCTCTGACTGCCAGAGTCGTGAGAAATGTAACAGCCTCTTCCAGAGCAGGGACGGTTTTAATCCACCGAAATGGCCTGGGAAAGTAATTAAGCAGCTCGTTAAGTGGAGCCAGTGGGTAGAAGGCAAGGAGAGAAGGGGAAAGCACTTAGGAATGAGAGTGTTTAAAAACACTTAAAAAAAAAAAAAGCCTTAAAAGGCTTGGAGCCCCTTGTCTGTCAGGAGTAAGAAATGGGGCTGGGAAAACACTAGAGGTCCATAAGAGTTGAAGATGAAGAGAGGCCCAGGAAAGGGTTCAAGGACATGCCAGATGACTCCCACAGTGACATTATTTTGGAGAAGGGAGTACTTGAGGGGTGCAACAGGTTTTCGATAGATACAAATCTCTGAAGCCTGAGCCTGGAGAAGAAACAGTCCTCCACGTGGTACTGAGAACAAAAACACCCAGCCTCTCTGAGTTGGAAGAATGCCATTTCCCTTCACCGTGGACTTCGCTAGATCTCAACAAGTGAACCAAAGACGCAGGGCCTCAGACCGGCAGAAGCTAGCGACTCGTATTGTAGGCAAGTGAATTCTGATACCTCCTTTTGGTGTCCATCTCCTCTTCCTTTCTATCACCTGTGTATGACTGAGGGCACAACGGGGGTTATATTTCCTTACATCACTTAGAGGCTTTGTCTCCAGGCAAGCCAGGCACTAACTGATGGAAGGAAGAGAGAATGTATTGATTGATGGAGGCAAGAGGGTGGTCATGCCTGTTGTTGTCTTCATAATTTTTTTTTTTTTAAAGATTTTATTTATTTGTTAGAAAGAGAGAGCACGAGCCCGGGGGAAGGTCAGAGGGAGAAGCAGACCCCTTGTGAGCAGGGAACCTGACGTGGGCCTTGATCCCAGGCTCCTGGGATCATGACCTGAGCCGAAGGCTGACCCTTAACCAACTGAGCCACCCAGCCGCCCCTCTTCATGACTTTTGAAGGAATTGACTTAGAGGCATTGGATCTTAGAACTGGGGGCAAAAAAAAACAAAAAAGAAGGAACCCCAGACTATGTAATCCAACTTTTCCTATAATGCAAGCATCTTTTCTGTAGCTATCAGAATAGATGGTAATTCAGACATTTTTAGAACCCTTTGAGAAAGAATGTCCTGGCTGGTCCTCCCATCCATTTCTTGATTTTTTTACCCATTGACCCTTACTTGGCACCAGCTGTGTACCCGATGCTGGCATGAGTCCTTTATGATTACTAGGCCATTGATCCAAGACAGTTTTTTTTTTTTTTTAAGATTTTTTATTATTTAAGAGAGAAAGACAGTGAAAGGGAGCATGAGCAGGGGGAAGGGTGGAGAGAGAAGCAGACGCCCCGCCGAGCAAGGAACCCCATGTGGAACTTGACCCCAAGAAGTGGAATCACGACCTGAACCGAAAGCAGACACTTAACCAACTGAGCCACTCTGGTGCCTGATCCAAGACAGTTTTTATCCCTGTTTTATAGATGAAGAAAAGTGAGGCACAGAGAGGTTAATTGACAGTGCCCACGGCCATACAGCTAGTAAGTCACAGAGATGGGATTGGAACCCAGACAGCCTGTCTCTCCAGTCTGTGTACTTCACCACCAGCTTTGCTGCCTCTCTAAGACATTTCTGGTCATTTAAGTGTTTTTGAACCAACGTTGGCCTCTTGAAGTTTCTACCCCAGGGTCTTTCACATGATAATTCATTAAATTCTTTTCGGACAAACCATCCTGTCTTCTTATTATCTTTTCTTCTCCAGGCTGGCAGTCCTTAGTTTTTCCGGCAGTTTCTCTTGTGGAATGATTGCCATGCTCCAGATGCTTCCTCTGGTTGCATGCCAATTTTGGACAGCCTGGCAAAGAGCACGTGAGGGTTAAGGTCCGGCCCACCTGCCTTGGGATCTCAGCCTCCTTACTTAACTAGCGATATATTTGAGCAGACACTTTATTGGTCTGTCTGAGCAGAGGGTCCTGCATTTGTGAAACGGGACTAATTCTAGACTCCCTGATTCGTTGTTGGAACTGTATAGCTACCGTGACAACTACATTCATTCCCCCCAAAATTGATCTTTAGATTCACACAGTCCCAGACAAAACTTTAGCAGGCTAATTTGAAGAAACTGACAAGCTAATTCAAAATGTATATGAAAATGCAAAAGATCTATAGTGGCAAAATGATATTTAAAAAGAAAAACAAAGTTAGAGGACTCATCCTGATTTCAAGACTTACTCTAAAGCTATAGTAACAAAGATAGTGATACCAGCATAAAGAAAGACAGATCCATGAAACAGAATAGAGTCTGCTAGTAGAACTACACGTCTATAATTAACTGATTTTTGACAATGATGGGAAGTCAGTTCAACAAGAAGGGCTTTTTAATAGGTGGTGCTGGAAAAAAAAATCTCCCTGTTAATAAGATGAACCTTGACCCTGACTCCACTGAACATATCAAAACTAATGAGTTAGAGCATAGAATTAATGGGGAAGCTAAACAGAGAATTTGAATAAGAAAACATAGTAGGGGTGCCTGGGTGGCTCATTTGGTTGAGTATCAAATTTTTGATTTTGGCTCGTGATCCTAAGGTCGTGAGAGAGCACACTTTTTCCATCTTAGCACTGAATGTGGATCCTGCTTTGAATTCTCTCTCTCCCTTTTTACCTTCCCCCTACCCTTCCTCCCTCTCTCTTCTCTCTCTTAAAAAAAGATACACTAAGAAAACATGGGAAAATATCTTTGTGGTTGTGGATAGTCAGATTAGTCAGAGATTAGGACATTAAAAACACTAATCACAGGAGAAAAACAATATATTTATTAGACTTGATCAAAATGAGATATTTCTTTTCATGAAGAGATGTTATTAAGAATATGAATTAATTAATACTAAGAATATGAATAGGGAATCTATAGATTGGGAGGAAATTCTTACAAGAAATATAAACAAGCAAGACTTAATATGTAATAATCAACTCCCACAAGTCAATAATAAAAGACCAACAATCCAAAGGAAAACATGGGCAAAAGACTTGAAAAGATGTTTGACAAAAGAAGATATACAAATGGGCGTAAGAAGGTTACATCATTTGTTGTAAGGGAAATGCAAATTAAAACCACAAGGAGATACTATTCATCACTGCTAGAATACCTAAAATCAGAAAGACTGGCAATATGAGATGTTGGCAAGAATATGGAACATGTAGGATGTTTGAACAATGCTGGTGGGAGTGTAAGATGATAGAACTGTCTTGGAGAACTGTTTTGGCAGTTCTCAAAGTTAGACCTACATCTACTCCATGGCCCACCTGTTTCGCATTTAGATCCTTATGTAAGAGAAATGAAAACATATGTCCATAGAAAGACTCATGAGAATGTTCACAGCAGCTTTGTTCATGATAGTCCCAATTTGGAATCAACCCAAGTGCCATCAGCAGAGGATGGGTAAAGAAATTGTGATAAGATCATGGAAAGTGGAATAATACTCAGCAATAAAAATAAAGAAAATACAGATGCACGAGATAGAATCTCAACAACATAAGTGAAAAAAAAAAAAAGCCAGAAAAATAAAGTACCTCCTAAATTATTCTATTTAGATAAAGTTCAAGAGTCGACAAAACTAATACACGGTGTTAGAAATCATGACAGTGGCTGCCTCTGTCTAGGATGGACAGGAGTTGACCTTAAGGGGGCATGAGGAGACGTTCAGGGGTAACAGGAACGTTCGGTATCTTGATTGGGGTCATATGTGTGGACATGGCCATCAAAACTCATTACATAAAATACTTAATGTCTGTGTAAATTCTACCTCAATATTAAAAAATAAAAGTGATCTCTGAAATTGAATATGTTGCGATTTACTCTAAACAGTATAATGTGCCTTGGGGCTGTTATTCCCATAATTTAAACTTTCTAGTACTACTAATGTGGCCTGGAGTTGCATTAGCTTTTTTTTTTTTTTTTTTTAAGCAGGAACTTCATTACACTCTTGCCATTTATGGAATTTGTGGCTAATGAAAATTGGCAAGCCTCTCTTCCTTTTAAGTGTGAATTGCTACCAAGCAGTGCTTCTTTCTGAAATACTTCCTTTGTTTGTCTTACGTGGGTCTCTATGTAGCCCTTGAAGGAGTGAATAGATAGCAAAGGTGGTATTTCAGGAGAGTAATGCTTTAAATAATAATGATAGCTTACAACTAAATAGTACTTAGTGCCAAGTGCTCCTCTAGAACCTTACACGTATTTACCAAGATAATTCTCAGAACCGTTTGATGGGATGGGTGCTGCCATCATCCCCATTTTATAGATGAGCTGATTTGAGGCACAGTGAGGTCAAATGACTTATCCAACATCATATGGTCAGTAAGGGATGGAGCTGGAATTCAAATCCTGGTCTGGTCTGATGCCAGAATCTGAACCCTTAGCTCCTGGGCTGTTCAGACTATGCCTGATCCCTGGTTTGCTTCTGCTTGATGCTTTGACTCTTAATTGACTTGATCTGTCTTTGGTTCATGCTCTTCAAATAACTCAGCCTAGGAGATGCCCATAAGGAGCATCATACCAGAGCAGGAATGTCTTGTAGGACTCCTGTGGGAGACCCTGTTTATCAGTGAGGGAATGGCTCTCATAATCACCAGATCTCATTCCAAGTCCAGCCTTCCAGGTCTCTCTCCACACACCAAAACTCAAAGAGTTCCTTAAATAGAATCAGTTATCCTTGAGGTACATGCTTCTGTCCTATGTATCCACGAAAATAGACAGACATCAGTGGCACAAAGTCAGATTGGGAAAGCACTGCTTGGTAGCCAGTTCCTCCTCAAAGGAAGAGATAATTTACAGTTACCATTAGTCACAAGTTCCATAAATGGCAAAGAGTGTGATGATGCTGAAAACACATGCGCACACACACCTCGGTCTCAAGCCACGTTCATATGTTCAGATCATGAGGATAATAGCCCTGAAGCACTCATCACTGTTTAGAGTAAATCTCAGCATGTTCAATTTCAGATGTCATTATTATTTTTTTAACATTGAGGTAGAATTTACACAGATCTGAAGTATTGAGGTCAATGAATTTTGAAGACGTTATGTACACCCGTATAACCATCTACTTCAGTCAAGACATTCGAGAATGTTTCTGTCACCCCAGAAAGTCTTCTCATGCCCCCCTTTAGTCATTTCCCATTCACTCTCACCAAACGCCTATTTTGATCCAGAGAGAGGAGGTTATCTGGACCAGATTGGGATTCTTCTTTACTAACCTTTACCAGGCTTTGTACATATGAACCCAGGGGTAGAGTTGCTTAGAAATGGAGATGACTCACTTCAGAGGCGAATCCAGTCCTATCAAGTAGAAACACTAAAAGCTGATGTCCGGGGGCGCCTGGGTGGCTCAGTGGGTTAAGCCGCTGCCTTCGGCTCAGGTCATGATCTCAGGGTCCTGGGATCGAGTCCCGTATCGGGCTCTCTGCTCGGCAGGGAGCCTGCTTCCCTCTCTCTCTCTCTCTCTGCCTGCCTCTCTGTCTACTTGTGATCTCTCTCTGTCAAATAAATAAATAAAATCTTTAAAAAAAAAAAAAAAAAAAAAAAAGCTGATGTCCGTGCCTAATGGCCAGCCCTGGGTAAGGCTGACCTGCACTAAAATCATGACTCTGTCCTGCTCATCATCTTTCTAGACAGTGGTCTCAGGGAGTCTGGCTAGAGCAAAGCGTAGGTCCTGGTTGCGCATCCCACAGGGAGCTGTCATGGAGCATTTAATTAACTCTAGTTCCAGGTGGCAAGTTATAATTCTTATTTAGAAATTTTAATGATCTGCTTTTAATAGTCTTCAAATTGGCTTCAAAGTCCAGCAGAAAGAAGACATGAGAACATGTTGGATCAGGAGGCACCCAGAGGACATAGGCTACACATCGGGGAGGTGTCTAGTGAGTCTGCTGGTTTTGAGAAGGCAAACCTGGGTTTTCCCTGCAGTTTCAGCCACGATTCAGCATGGTATACACACTTCTTTGGGCTGCCAAAGTCCACATCTGAAAATTGGGATTAATGCTTTTTCTCTACGTCAAGTTCATTGGTTAATGAGATAATGACGTCTTTAGAGCCCTAAAAATGTATAAAAACGGTGTGACATTAGGGAGGACTGACTGTTCAAGCCTTCACCATCGCTCCTTGAAGAAGCTGAGCTGGTAAGGAAAAAACCCAGGATTGGGGTTTGGGACCATAAAACAACCCTTACCAACCCCTCTGTGTTTGAAACTTTACCCTTAGTCCTTCATCCTTCTAGGCCCTCTCCCCCATTTGTCACCACCCCCCACCTCCACAGGCTGAAACCTCTGAGAAGTGTTAGACCTTGAAACTTAATCTCCCAAAACCCAGTCAACTGACTTTAATACTAAACATCTACTGCATGCCAAGCTCTGTGATGGTTATAAAAATGAGTAAGAAATAGTTCCTGCGCTCAAGGAATTTACAGCTTGATCACATCACTTATATCAGGAGGAGAATCCCAGATTATGTGCTGTTTCATTCACTAACCAACACTTCTTACTGGTTTGTGTCTGTTTGTCCAAGCCTTTGCATTTTCACGCATTAAATAATTCCTGGGCTTCCTCTCTACAGTGAGTAATAGCCTCACCAAGATCAAATCTTTCATGAACTTCTAAGACAAGACCCAAAAAATCAATAATTACTGTGTGTCTTGACAGGGTCATAAGTAAACTTGGTACTATGTTATCAATTCATGGATAGCTTTTATTTTAAAAATGTCCATACAGCTTTAGCTTCATAAGTTATGTCTTAAGCTGACTTTTTTTTTTTTTTAAACTAAATACCACACCTTCTCTGGATTTCTCCAGCTTTTCTGTTAACATCTGCTTTTCTGTTCCAAGATTCAGTCCAGAGTATGGCATCCCACTTAGTTGTCATACCCCACTTCCCCCACTGCCCCCCCGCTCCTACCCCTCGCCCCCCAAGTCTCTTCTGGTCTGTGACAGTTTCTCAGTCTTTCCTTGTTTGTCCATGACCTTGGCTGTCTAGAGAGTGCTGCTGGCTCAGTACCATGTGGCATGTGCACCAGTCTGGGTTTGCCTGATGTTTTTCTCATGGGGGTTATGGGTTTTTGGAAAAAAACCCGCAGCAGTGACATACCCTTGTCATCACAGTGTCTCGGCGTATGTGATATCTGCAGACATCATTGATGACCTTAACCTTGATCATTTGGCTGAAGAGGTGTTTCCTGGGCTTTTCCACTGTAAAGGGACTCTTTAAGCCATTCATTCTCTCTTTGGAAGTGGGCCACTAAGTCTAGGACACCCTAAGGATCACCTCCTGAAACAGAGTGTCTACAAATATAATTCGCTTCAGTGTTTTTGAACAGAATTAATATTCAGTCTCTCTACTCTAGTACAATTCAACCTTGTGCTAAATTTCATCTGTGCTCTGTGCTTTGAGAACATTAGCTAATTAATCCTAATTAGACATTACAGCAGAATCTCACGAATTCTCACTTCACTGATCTGTAAATAGCATAGTTTTTCGAAAAACCTGTCAGTCTTTACTTCACTTGTAAGCTGAGATTTATATAGCTGAACGCGGCCGTATCAAGGGTATCAAGGACTTCTGTATCCGTGAATGTATTTCTAAAGAGCTTATCTACAGAGCCTCAGCATGGGTAACTTTCTGCAAACATTTTACTTTGTATTTTCTGCTTTCCTGTGGAGCATTATCCTAAGTCATTTAAAAGAATATGTTTGTGAAAAGAGCCTTGGATTTTAATCTGTTTATTATATTACAGCCTCTAATGGAACGCCTTTCTCTAAGGAGCGCAAAGCCGATTATGATATATAATTAGGTAATATCTGCATTTTCATAAAACTCCAGTCACCTGTGACTTGGTTTCCAGTAGAACAGTGTTTGGTTTAGGATGAATCTGTCTTGCATTTTGTGTGGTGGTAGAGTGCTTGCATTTAGTACTTAACATACATTGACTTGTGTACTATAATTATCTTCCACTTATACGCATTTATGCTTTTCCCCAGCCACACTGTAAAATGTTTTGGGAGAATAGTCTGTGACTTACGGCTTTGGCCCCAGCGGCGACTAGCGTGTGGCATTCCTAGTAAATGTTACTGATGGTCTGTTCAGTGTCTGTTTGCCTCTCTCCTTCGGTCCAAGAATCCCAGTTTATTCAGGTGTACCCTGTCTTCCTTCTCAACAAAGTATCTCAGGATAAACAGACCCACCCTTAGCTCTGGGGGTGGATCTGAGTGCTTTAAGGGCATTCATTCTCCTTGCTGTCCTGATGAGCTTAGGATGTCCACAGGACCCCAACTAGGCTGTGAGACAGCTCCCTGGGGGCTTCTGATAAAAGTTTCCTCCAATTTACAAAAAAGCTACAGGGCAGGGGAGGTGGTTGCTCTACCCTAGGACATTGTCATGTATAACGATGAAGGTTGAAGTTGTAGGAGCTGGTCACCTCCAGTGGAAGCACAAAGCCAAGACACTGCGGGGGAAGAATGGCTGGGCCTGGGCCATGCTGTGGCCGCGGGTTTAGTGGAACAATAATGCACTTACTATGTCAACTACTTCGAGAGAAGTGTCTCGTTACTTGCAGCCAAAGGCATCCCAAATGATACAGAATTGCCAGGTATTTTTATTTGAAGGATTTTAGTGCCAAAGGAACTCTTTGGCCTCTTTGGAAGAAGAGATTAAAATGAAGTGAGAGACACTAGGTCCCTTTGGGAAGATAGATTTCATACCAGTTAGGAAAATTTAAAGACTATGCAGTTTTTATTCTATCCACGCCTTTTTCACAAACGTATTCATTAAGTGTTATTTTAAACTTCGGTATTGATTATGGCTCAAGGTTATGAAGTAAAATAGCGCTAGTGCAGTAGATTGGTCTGTTTGGTGCTTTTTTCCTTTGTTTTTTTGTTTTTTAAGGAGTCTCCACATCCAGGGAGGGCTTCAGTTTTTGGATTCATGACCCCGAGATCAAGACCTGAGCTGAGATCAAGTGTTGGGTGCTCTACCAGCTGAGCCACCCAGCCACACCAACCCCCCTCTACCCCATCCCCTGCCCCCAATCTGTTTTTTTCTCTAGAGAAAAAAACTGACACCAGTGGCGTCAGTTCTGGGGTCCTGAAATGGTCTCAATTTTAGCTTCCCTTGAAACAAACGTTGACTTTCTCCTCCAGAGTTCCATTTCCATGCTTTGCACCCTTCTTCTGGGGCATCCCTTCTCTTTCCCTTTCTCCTGGCCATCCTCTGTGGGCAGTTTTCCCCTGGGCCGTCCCCACATGCAGGATTAGCCTGCCAAGGTTGCGGCCGTAGGACGTATCCCTTCGCCAGTGTCTGCCCTTGAGCTTCCCCTGACTGTTCTCAGAGACCCTATTTGCTGCTTTTCTGGCATCAACTTAGGACTGTCTTATTCTTTATCAAGGCTCTGCACGCTGGCACTGGTCGGACTTCAAGCCCTGGCATCTTGTTTCTCACACTTTCCCATGATTGGCTTGATCACCACACACTTTCTACCCTCTGCTCACCATCCTTTGCCGTTATTTGCTGCCCGCTCAGGTGCTCACTGTGAAGGGGCTACAAGGAAAGTTCTCTCCATCTCCAGGGACACTTCAGTTTGTTTGTCTCCATTCAAAAGAGAAGACCCACTCATTTGGTATCTTAAACCTTAGCCCAGTAAATACATTTCTGTTTTCTCTTCAGCCGACAGTCCAGTATTTCCCAACTGGTGTGATCCAGCTTTATCCTCCATATTTTTTTAAATTAATTTTTTATTTTTTATTGTTTTTTATTTTTAAATTAACATATAATGTATTATTAGCCCCAGGGGTACATGTCTGTGAATCGCCAGGTTTACACATCACAGCACTCACCATAGCATATACCCTCCCCAGTGTCCATAACCCAACCACCCTCTCCCTCCCTCCCCCCCCCAACAACCATCAGTTTGTGTTATGAGATTAAGAGTTCTTATGGTTTGTCTTCCATATTTTTTAATACTGCGTTTTCCAGGTTATCTTTCTCAGCTTCTAGTTCTTTAAAGTGCTCTGTAGACAGATGATACCATAGACTGTCATCTGAGAAACGTTGTAGCTCTTCCCAGAGTCCCCATGTGTGTTAGCCCATTATAGGCCCCCAGATCCTGTGTGAATGAAGACAAAAGACAACTGTGTCACTTATTTGGGTCATAACTGGCCCCTACTGCTGCTCACCCCACCCACAGCCTAGCCCCAGGCTCTGTCCAGTATCCAGGGGACCCCAAGGAGTAGAACTTAGAATCTCCCGAACCTGGTTGAGCTTTGCACCCCTGAGCCTCCGCATTGGATGGTGGGTGGTTCCTCCCCTGAACACCCTTGGTGCCCGTCCTTGTATCTGAATGGCCGGCCCTCCCCCGAGCCTATAGCACTGCAGTGTGCTGTGATCTTTTGCTTTAAAACATTTCCCTACGAAGGTCGCAGCAAGAAGTGTAGACACGGTTGAACTTCAGTCCACACCCTAGGGGTAAGAGCTGTGCCTTTGAAATATCCTAATCAGGAATCCGCATTCCATAGGTAGCTACCCCTCATTCCAGGTATCCTTGAACTCAACACCTGGGGCTGCATTAGCCTGAGGTATGTAAGAACCGATTTTTCCTTGGTGTCCTGAGTGGCGTTTGAGTTCAGTAGTTGGTTGGGAACACCGTCCAGGCGGTGCCTCCTGCATGGTGGGTGGAAGAGTCTCCCAGGCCCAGGCTAAGTTGGGTGCCTTGGGGGTCCCGAAGGCTCTGCCTCCTGGGGGCCTCCTGCTGCTTGTGTCCCGAACAGGCCTGGCCCGCATATCTCCGCAGCCTCCCGAGAAGTAAGGTGCTGGCTGCGGGCCAAGATGGGGACTTGGCCTGAGCTGCGGAGCGGTTCGCGTGGCTGTGTCTGCAGGCTTGCTAATGAATACTAAACAGTTGGCTGAATTTTGTCTGAGACTTGCTTAAGTGGTGCCTACCTGGCCCGGGGGTTGTGGAGAGGGGCTTTTTGGCCCTCAGCTAAGCCAGAGGCTGTTGATAGTTAAGGGGAAGCTGGCAGATAGTTGGGCCTGTCAGGAAAGGGGTCAGTTCCCCACGGGTGGTGACAGTGGGCTCTGTCCACATCCCCACTGGTGCTCAGGAGGTGGTGTTGACCAGAGTCACCCCAGAGCTCTGCCAGCTCCATGGGCTTTCATTTCCCTCCTCTCCTCTGTCCCAAGGAGACCTCTGAGTGACTAAGGCACTCGCTTGAGGGGCGCCCTCATCTCCTCGTGGCCACCACAGAGAGGTGTTCCTGAGTGTCCTGCCTCCTCATCTTCCAGCTCCTCCCTCCTCCACCTCCTTGGGATTCTTATAGGAGCCATTCCTGTACCAGTGAGTGCCACACTGTCACCCCTCCAGAACCCAGTCTTCCAGCCCCTGTGGTCAGGCTTATCTTCTCTGTGCCTCAGAGTCTGTACCTGAAGAATGGGTGTGATAATGGTATCCCCATTATGGGTCTGTCCTGGGGGACACCAGCTCATACAGGCAAAGTCCCTAGAACACTGCCCAGCATCTTGTAAGCACTCAGATGGGTTCATTATTCCCTCCCTCCCTTCATCTCTCCTTTCTTCCCTCCATCCTTCCCTCTATCCCTCTGTTTGTCTGTCTCTGATTATCAAAGTTTTACCTTAACGGGCAGGTTTATTACACCGTATGGAATAGATGAACTCATTCCTCCATGGAAGGCGTAATAGGCTTCTGTTAACCAAGATGGACGTCACAAAGACATGGTGCTAATACTCAGGAAAGAGTCCCGTTGGCCCTTACTTAGGGCTTAATTGCTTTTGGTTTACATGGAGTTCTAGAAAGCACAATTTGCTTTCCTACTCACAGAAGAGTAGAAATGGCAAATTAGAAAGAATTTGTGTCAGGCAAGAAGTGACTGGATGGTGAAGGAAGAGTCATATAAATATAAAAATCAGACAAAAGCAATTCTAAATTCTGGGATCATTTGGGTAGGAAAAAGAATCATCCCACACCTCAGTGGATTCATTGTTCTAAATAGTGTCATTGTTCTAAAGCCCCGCATAATGGTTGATGCTGGCAATGATGGCCCTGAGTGACCGAGAAGTGAGGAAATGGTTTTTAGCATACTTTGTTTAATGAGGCAGGAAAGTATGTGATAAGCTTTAGAACTTCCAACAAAGTGGTGAGTGTTAAAGTTTTGATGCTGAGAGTGATAAATCATCCCTCCGTTATTTGGGAAGGCGGCTGGTAGAGCATCCTCGGTACCCCGTCTGGGTAAATGAGGCATCCGTTCACATGGTTACCATAGTCCCCGTTTGTAAAGTGCCTCCTTGTCCATGAGGTGCAAGCCCACTGACGGCAGCAGAAAAGCAGCCCCCAGACCTGACTCCCGCTGGAGTTTCCCAGACGCACTCACGTCAGAACACACGGACACCCCGGACTCCGGGTCTGAGGAACAGACTGCTGCCTGTATATAAGGCGGTTCATTTCTTTTTTTCTTTTCTTTTTTTTTTTTTTTTAAAGATTTTATGTATTTATTTGACAGAGCGAGATCACAAGTAGGCAGAGAGGCAGGCAGAGAGAGAGAGGAGGAAGCAGGTTCTCCACCAAGCAGAGAGCCCGATGTGGGACTCGATCCCAGGACCCTGAGATCACGACCCGAGCTGAAGGCAGAAGCTTAACCCACTGAGACACCCAGGCACCCTTCTTTTTCCTTTTTTTTAAAAGATCTTATTTATTTATTTGACAGATCACAAGTAGGCAGAGGCAGGCAGAGAGGGAGGGGGAAGAGGGATCCCCGCTGAGCAGAGAGCCCCATGCAGGGCTCGATCCCAGGACTCTGGGACCCTGACCTGAGCCAAAGGCAGAGGCTTTAATCCACCGAGCCACCCAGGCGCCCCAGGGTGGTTCATTTCTAACCCTGTTTGTACCATCTGCTTTTTGTCTTGCCCTAGAAGGCCTTACCCACTGTCACATTTTGCTAAGTTGGAAACAGGTGCATTTTAGATGTACTGGGAAAAAGCCAGTGGAAGGGCTTGCATTGGGCTGCAAAGATTGTCACCAGGCCACAGTGCGGAAGCTGGCCTTGGCTTTTCAGCCACGGCCAGTCCCGAGGGCGGATGGCCTGAGCAGGGGCTTTGCCCCACCAGGGACTCAGACATGACCCAGTGTGGACTCTTGACTTGTGTCTTCCAAAGACACACACGAGTCGGTAAACAGGTTAGGGATTTGAAGGTCTGGGACAAAAACGAAGCAGAGCCTCAGTTACTGAACGTCTTTGCGCATTGGAAGAGAGGATGGTAAGGACACTCGGTATTACCGCCCCACTCGTCAGACTCTGTACCAGGCCCTGAGCATACACTTCAGCTCAGAGGCTGTCTACCCAACAGAGTAGGCGCTTCACACAGTAAGAAGATCAAGGCTCAGAGAGGTTCAGTGTCCTAGTCACGCAGCTAACTCGAGAAGGAGTTAAAGTTGAAACCCAGATCTGTCTTGCCCCCAGCGGCCACGCTTGAGCACCTCGGCTGGGCACCAGTGACCATCTCCTTCTCCCGCGGACCAGCCTAACGTCATGCGGAAGAAAGAGCCAGGAGAGGGCTCCTGGGAGCAGGCAGGTACTGCTCTGAGGGAGAAAAGGCAGGGACAAAGAAAGGCAGGGATCCATCTGGACAGAGTCTTGATGAAACACTTCCAGGTCACAACACTTCTCCTGGAGTCGGCCCCCGCTCTAGGTGCCAGAACAAAACACAGCAACAGCAGGAACGTCCCTTTCCACCGTGCAGGGGACACGCTCTACAACCCTACTGCTGTGGCCATCATGTGCTCACTCTGGGTTTTTTTTCGGGGTCACTTCTGACTTGGCATTTGGATTGCTGATCTTCTTAGAAATTCAGTTCAGGCTTGTTTTTGTTTGGAATGGGTCTCAGGGGCAGCTGAGCTGCCATTCCTCCTGGGAGGAGGAGGGGAAGTGGCGGACGGGCAGCTCAGACTTCCTTCTAGAGGCCAGGCCATCCAAAGAGGATTCGTGCCCTCCTGGGAGAGCCTGGCCCTCTGTTTCCAGCTGATGTGGCTGGACCTGGGCTTCCTCAGGGAGCGTGGCAGCTTCTGTGCACTGCCTTAGCCTGCTCCCAGTTCTTCCAGATCTTCTTGTCTGTTAGGTAAGCAGTGGCCCCAGGGAAAGATGAGAGGATGGATGCGGGCTATGATCTCAAAGGGGAAGAGAGGTACAGGCAGACCGTGCTGACTCCCAGTGTTCTGAAGGCATCTTGGAACACAGGGAATTCTGGGCTGCACCAGGAAACGAGGGCTCATGTTTCTCATAGGATCCAAAAAAAAAAAAAAAAGAAAGAGGGGGAAGTAGCAGGTGTCATGGTAACACCAAGAGTGCTGCTGAGGGTCGAGTTTGTGTCCTGGAGGCAGACAGATACGGGGAGAGGTACCACCTGCCACGGACCTTGTAACCGTGGGCATTTTCTTCGTTTTTGAGGGAGATTAGACAGAGACAAGCAAAGAATCCTGGCAGAGAACAGTGTGGAATGTTTTCTCGGATGGAGGAAAGGCACCAGCTTTGTGAGGGTCTTGAGTGTCAAGCAGAGGGGTTGAAATCTTATCTTTTCTACGCTAGGGATCCACTCGAGGTTCCCAAGCAGGGATGTCACGCCGTGAAACAGTGCTCGCGTGAGGTTATTAGCCCAGCGGTGTCCCGTTCCGTTGAGATCCATTCCTCCCCCTGGAGAAGGAGCTTTCAGAGCGGCTGCCCTGTTGGTGGGCTGGTGCCAGCCACCGTGTCGTCTTCAGTGTTGGCGCACCGCAGAGCCCTAGTTCTCTGCGTGCTGGGAGCACAGTAGCGTTTGCATTCATTTCCTGTCTGCCTCAGAGTTAGGTATGGCTGTGCCTCCCTTACACCATTGCAGGGGTCAGTCGGACCAGATAGGAAATAGTTTCAGCTTATAGGCCCCCCGGTCTCTGATGCAGCTGTTGAGCTCTGCTGTCCTGGTGTGGAAGCGGCCGCCGCCTGTCTGTGAAGCAGCCATGTTTCAATAAAACTTTATTTAGAAAAACAAGCAGCTGGCCTGTGGGCGGGAGTTTGCTCACCACCTGACTAATGCATAGCGAGCAGAAGTGCTACTTCTGGACAGAGGCTGCAGCTGTGGTGTGCATGACTGTGGAGCTCTGCCAGCCTGGGACCCCGAGAGTGAAAGAGAGAGACGCTTGGCAGCGCGAAGCTGGTGAGATGCTGATGTTGCTTCCCGTAGCATAAGCTGTCTCTGCCGGGTGATACCGTATCACCTTTGCCTAGGGAAGCTCACTGGGGGCCTTCTCTCTGTCCCCGTCATCATGGCTAATGTGTAGCATGTAGCCAAGCACTACCTGGAGGCCTTTACCAACAGTTCCAAGAACTCCTTCCAACGAGATGCCGCCTGTGTAATGTACTAGCCATTGTTCCAGAAATAGGAGGGAAAGGCTCCGGAGGAGGTGAACTAATGTGCTCATGGTCTCCCAGATGGTTCAGTGTTGGGATGAAGACTTGAGCCTGGGTCCTCTAACTCCAAATCCCAGATTTTTTTTTTTAAGATTTTATTTATTTATTTGATAGAGATCACAAGTAGGCAAAGGCAAGCAGAGAGGGAAGGGGGGAAGCAGGCTCTCCGCTGAGCAGAGAGACTGATGCGGGGCTCGATCCCAGGACCCTGAGATCATGACCCAAGGTGAGGCTGAACCCACTGAGCCATCCAGGCGCCCCAAATCCCAGATTCTTAACTGCTGTGTATTCTGCCTCAGGTTCAGCCCTTGGGATGATTTTTTTCTTTTATCCCTTCGCCTCTGATCACTGCTCTTGGTGGCGTGTGCTATTTAGACGTGACCCACAGTGGCCCTGGTGGCAGGGAGAAAAGCCCTGGCCCGAGCAGCGGAGCGGGTAGATGAAAATAGCCAGAGGGATGAATCGGGTTGGCAGCCCAGACGCACAGGGGCAGGCGACCACGCTGGAGAAGGGCACATAACAGGAGTCACCCTCAGTCATGTGTTTGCACATCTCCATCGGTCACCTCAAAGACACATTGTTGTCTCTCCCTTCTCAGCCAGGTTCCTGCCTTTCTGCAAAGGGAAAAAAATAATCTGTATTCTGGAACTGCTTTGAGAAATTGTATGACTCCCCTTCCAGGCCTGGCAAAGCATGGAGCAAGCTAGAACTGTCATCTTTGGTAGCTTTTACAGATAATTTACCAGTCTTGTGTTGCAATGACCTAACTCTGTTTGAACAAGGAATAGGAAGTCCCAAAATGAGTTCTTCTAACTTCTGGAGAGCTTCCACTGAATGGTCGACTCATTGTGTTACGCAGTGTTCCCTATGTAAAATCTCAATTAAATTTCTTTGTGTAGTGTCATGGAAATTTTTCTGCCTTTAACACGATATCTACCCTAGTCAAAATGAGAATTACACAACAGTTATGTTTTCCTTTTTACCTTGGCTGTTGGGAAAAAGGATTTCTTTGATACTTGGAGATAATAACCATCTTGAGGTAGGTTCAGAGTAGAATATCTTTACCCCTATCTTCCTCCCCCTTCGCCTCTGGGCTCAGATCTCTGTCTCTGACCCTAAGTTTTCGGTCAAATAACATTCTATGAGAGGTAACTGAAAATCCTTCTTGGAAGTAGATAAGATGTAAATTACCCAGTTAAAACTTCACGTGGTCATGTGATAGCAAGTCAGTGAGTCCTGCGGAGTGAAAACTAAGAGCCGCTGATGGCATCATCTGGTTGGACATTCTTGTATATCGCCCAGGAGTGTGTTGAGAGTTGAGATGGCTTGAAAGCACAGATTCCACTTCCTTTTCCATAATGACAAGTCAGGTCATCTCTGTTCTGAACTCACTGCATGCATGTCCCAGTGATCTAGAAGGAGACTTTTGGTCCATCAGACTTGATAAAATTAGTAACAGTGGAGATAACCTTTTATTAAATACCCACTTGGTGAACATTGAGCATGTCATGTGTTCTGTCGTGATTCTTCTGGACTGTGAGATCTGCCTTATGATAGGGATGGGGCGGCAGTCTCTGATACGTGAAGGGACTTGCTGAGGACGCGCAGTGAGTAGGAGACAGAACCAAGATTTACACACAGATCGTTGTGACTGGGGACTACACTCTTTCTGCCATGCTGCTGCTTGACAATGATGGTGATGCCAGTACCGTTCTACACGCCAGTCCTGTTCCTCAGTGCTTGATGTGTACTAATGCGTCACAATATCCCTGTGATGGCTTCTGTGGCCACTTGTATTTTGCTGGTGGGGAAACTGGAGGCCCAGAGAAGTAACCTGCTGTAGGTCCCATAGCTAGTATTTGGTGGAGGCAGGTTTTGAATCTGAGTAGTTTGTCATTAAAACCCAGTTGGTCATTATGCTGTACTGTCTTTGATCGTACTGGTCTATAGATATGGTGGATGCAGTGGGTGGAAAATTAGGATTTGGAGTCACAAAGCCTGGTTCCTGGGAAGTTGTGCCACTGAGTAACTGACAGATACTGGGCAGGTCGCCTCCCTCCTGTACCAAGCAGGATCACAGTTAGAAAAGCAGAGCCATACCAGTTACTTTAATAGAGTTTAATGGAGGGAGTTGGTGAAGTGTGGGAGACCTGCAAAGGTGAAGGGAACTTGGTGCGAAGCAGGAGAGGTGACTGCAGAGGCAGGACTGTCACTGGTGTGGATATCATGGGGCCTTGGAGGAGGGCCTCTTCAGACTGAGCCTCTGACTTTGGAGAAGTGGGCCCTGCCCAGGTGCAGGTGCTGTGAGGGGCCATTGTTGGGGGGACACAGCCAGGAGCAGCCCTCTCCTGCTTGCAGTCTCCCTCTAGAGCCCCCTGTTGGTGGAAACTGACAAGGCACCGGTGTCAAAGACAGTGTGACTTGCATTTTGTTGATTTCCAGCCCAGCATCGCTGAGCAGAATACAGAGAGGTGGTTCAGAGCTGGGAGACAGGTGCTTCCTCACAGGTACACTTGATTTGTAAAGTGATGGGCTGGAATGTGTGGTGTACAGGGGGCTGAATGGCACTACACTTACCTCTTTCCTGGGCTTCCGTCACAGCAAAAAGGTATAGTCAAGTTCATCCCCCTCTCCCTTTCCCCCTTAGCCATGAACATCTTGAAGCCTAATATGTCTTTTCCTTGTCTAGGCCAAGGACAGTGCTTGGAGGGCATTCGTTATATGTTTGAATTGTTTAATTATTGGATTTTTGACATGTACCCAAGTCACCAAGTATTCAGTGACCACAGACTGTACCTAGCCCTGGGCCAGGGATTCTGGGGAAGCAGGAGATGCACAAAGCATGGATTTGGCTTTGAAAGAACTCACAGTCTTGTTGTAGGGGTGAGATAAATTTGGTGAGCAGACAGCGGCTTTTTGGATGGGCTCCGGCGCTGTTTGAGTTCAGAGAAGGGAGACAGGTCCACATTGCTGGAAGCAGGCTTCAGGTGGGAGTGGTTTCTCACCAGCCTCCCATGTACTAATCTGGAGACACAATTTCTCCAAACATCTATGCTTGGGAGAAGCCATTTATTCTGCCATCTTTGTCACCTGGCATCTAAAGTTGTGTTTCTCAGCGTCATCTTCCCATTGTGAGCCCAGTAGTGTGCAGCTGCCTATTTTTTTTTAAATGAGTATGGAGACAGCAAGAGAACACGCAGCAGAGTTACCTGTTGTGGCTGCAGAAAACCCACACCAGAGAAGTCCCCTTGGGAGCAGCCATGGACGTGGCCGCGCACACCTCCACCAAATGAGCGAGCGGACTTTATGCCAGAAGGTGTCACAGAGCTACTTAGGCAGGTGTGGACCAGAGTGTCCCGTTGCAGATGTTGCCCCAGGGATAGGCGCCCATCTCTCTGACAGCTGGGACAGGGTTCCTTGTCCTCAAAGAAGGCTTTAGAGAATCATTTAATGAAGCAGTACCTGATCTGCCAGGTCTCCAGAGAAGGATAAAGTGACCCAGAGGAAATGGTAGCATTCCTCCAGCAGCACCTGGCCACGTCAGCCAGTCCTGGGAACCCAGGGTTAAACATCTGAGGAGGACTCATGCTGGGTCCCTTGGAGGTGATCAAACCACTGACACCACTTTCCCCTGAGGGACTCCTAGTAAAGTAGGGGCACTGTGCTCTGTACACAGAGCCCCCAGGTATAGCCCCCCATCCTCTTTGTAGTTTAGATTGTTAAAGATTGAAGCATGCTATGTAGAGTAAAGCTCACAGATCTTACGTGCACATAGCTTGATGGGGATTTTAGATATGGATACACTATGTGACCAGACAAGGCTGTGGGCTGATTCCAGCAATAGGTTTCTTCACCTCCCTCTCAGGCAGTTCTCTACCCCTCCCATTCTGCCCAAGAATTACTTTTGTCTGGTCTTGAACTCCCTATTAAATGGAATCACAGAAAAGATATTCGATTATGTCTGGTTCTTCTGCTGAATATTGTGCAATTCTGTTTTTTACTAATGGGAAAATTAGAAGTAACTTCAGAGAAGCAGTGTGGCCTAAGGGTTTCACATCAGTGGTCCTGTACTGTTTACCATCACGCAACTCATCTGTTATCATCAGTCCATCCATCCACCCAAACCCATGTGGAGGGATGGCTCTGTGTCAGAGATGGTTCCAGGTGCTGGACATGCAGATATGAGTAAATCCCTCTGCCCTCAAAGATCTCCCAGTGTAATGGGAGAGAGATTTTAGGGGGATAATCAGGGTGTAGAACTCTGTAACAAGAAGTTCGGTTTGTATGTGGACTCTGAGAGGATAAGGAGGAGGGAGAGGAGGAAGAGGAGAAGGAGGAGGCTTTGACTGGAGGGCTCAGGGAAGAGAGGACATCAGAGTGAAATTTCATTCTTGGACATTCTTCTTGTCTTTTCTTACCAATAGAGCTGCAGACTATAAGGAAACAAGGTTAGGGTTATCTTCTTTGTATATCTTATAGGACCTTGCGGTCATGGATCTAGCAGGAAATTCAGGAAACTTGCTGAATTCATGACCAGAAATGTCTTCTCTAAGAGCATGAGTAGTACACCGAGAGCTTTCTAACTAGGCAAAGAGCAGAAAAATGACTGGTTGCCATCTTGATTTGATTAGACAACTCGAAAGATCTAGGGCAAAGAACAGTTTTAGCAGAGTTCTTGGTGTGGAATCTTCTAGCTTGGGTAAACATAGGACCCTGTATGAATTTCTGAAAATTGTGTCTATCACCTTTCCTCTCTTAAGTAGGCAGGGTTTTTTGTTTTTTTGTTTTGTTTTGTTTTTAAGATTTTATTTATTTAACAGAGACACAACAAGAGAGGGAACACAAGCAGAGGGAGTGGGAGAGGAGACAAGCCTGTCTTCTCTCCCACGGAGCAGGGAGCCCGATGCAGGACTCGAGCTGAAGGCAGACGCTTAACTGAGCCACCCAGGCACCCTGGAATTTTTTTTTTTTAAAAGATTTTATTTATGTATGTATTTGAGAAGGAGAGAGAGTGAGCACGTGTGAGGAGGGGGAGGGACAGGGAGAGAATCTCAAGCACACTCCTCGCTGAGTGTGGAGCCCAACACGGGGCTCAGTCTCAGGATCCTGAGACCAAGAGTGAGAGACTTAACTGACTGAGCCACCCAGGTTGCCCCTGCATGGGAATTTTTTTCAAGGTCTTATCATTCTGCCAGAGCATAAGAATACTTCAGCAGACATATCCCAAGGTGACGCCCTAAGGGGTATAACCCCTTTATAATATCCTTTTATAATCCATACTCTTGAGCGTGGCAGAATGTATTACCTGCTTCTAACAACACAGTATGGCAAAGGTGATAGGATGTCGCTCCTGTAATTATAGTATGTAAGTCTCTGCCTTAGCAGGTTGGAGAGAAAGGGTCACCTGTTGACCTTGAAAAAGCTTACAGTCATATTGTAAGACAGCCATGTGGCAAAAAACTGTGGGTGGCCTCCAGGACCTGAGTGGCTTCCAGCCAACAGCCAGTAAGAAGTTGGGCCCCAAGTCCTTCAGCTGCAAGGAAATGAATTTTGCCAGCAGCCTGAATGAGCTTGGCTTCTTCCCCAGTCAAGCCTGCCAGTGAGAATGCAGCCCGTCTGACACTTTGGTTTTAAGCTCCAGACTCTGAGCACAGGATCCAGCTAAGCTGTGTCTGGACTGTTGACCCATAAGAATTGCGAGATGATAAATGTTTGTCCTTCAAGCTCCTGAGTTGGTGGTGATTTGTTCCACAGCAGCCGATAACTAACACACACTGTCTGCCACCATTGACTGTGTCAGAAGAGTCCCTTAGTGCCACATGGCTCTACAGACATTCTGAGTCTGTTCTGCCATACACAGGGTGTAGAGATAGCCAACGAATCCCTTTCATGATCGCTGCTTAACCTCTTATTTCACACTGTTGTGGGCTCTGACTTACCTGAGAAGTAAGCAAGGGCACCACACTGGTTAGAACCTAAGTTCAGTTGCTCTAAGAAAGACCCATTTTCTAACATTTGTCAGGCCTCAGGCAAGACTGCAAATGGATGACAGACCATATGTCTAAAGAATGAAAGTTACTACTCAGTGTTACATGTACTATGTTCTGCTACTTTGACAAATACACTTTCATAATAGGAAAATGCGTGTTAAGCCATGGTCTTTATATCATTGAAAGTTGACAGAATATTAACGATAATGGAATTTGACTATTATTTTGCATGCTTGGGTATTCTGCTGCTGGAAAATGTTTGACTGGAGTAATAAGGTAGACATTTAATGCCTAAATTATATGTTTCATAAAATGTATTTTCTTATCTTCATTTTAAGGAATCATGAATTATGTTGTTTATCATACCTGGTTTTCAGTTGACAAATAAGAACCTAAAGGATTAGGGGCACCTGGGTGGCTCAGTCAGTTAAGCTTCTGCCTTCAGTTCAGGTCATGATTTCCAAGTCCTGGGATTGAGCCCCTTGTTGGGCTCCCCACTGAGCAGGGAATCTGCTTCTCCCTCTCCCCTTCCTCGCCATCAACCCCTCTACTCATGCACTCTCAAATAAATAAAATAGTAAAAAAAAAAAAAAGAATCTAAAGGATTAAAAAATAAAATATGTGTTAAATTTGAATGTATTTTCATCAAAATGTAAATTTTTTTTAAAGATTTTATTTATTTATTTGACAGAGAGAGATCACAAGTAGACAGAGAGAGAGAGAGAGGGAAGCAGGCTCCCTGCTGAGCAGAGAGCCTGATGTGGGACTCGATTCCAGGACCCTGAGATCATGACCTGAGCCGAAGGCAGTGGCTTAACCCACTGAGCCACCCAGGCGCCCCTCAAAATGTAAATTTAATTAAAAAATTAAAATTAGTTTTGTTGTATTCCTCTTATTTATTTTTATTTATTTTTATTTTTTAAAAAGATTTTTACTTATTTGAGAGAGAGAGAGAGAGAGAGCAAGCCCAAAGAGGAGGTGTGAGAGGGAGAAGCAGAAGATACAGCCCTGTATCCCAGGACCCTGGGATCATGACCTGAACCAAAGGTAGATGCTTAACTGACTGAGACACCCAGGCTCCCCTAAAATTATTTTAAATGAAAGTTTTAAAAACATTTTTACTAAAATATTGAAAAATCTGTTAAAATTAAAAAGCAAAAATACAAATTATAAATGAGTGCCACATTTTAAAGTATTTTAAAGAAGGCTGAATTGTTATTTAATTTCCTGAACCTTAGTTCAAGAGCTTATAAAATACGTTCCTAAAAATAGGATGCCTGGCTGGCTTAGTCGGTAGAGCCTGCGACTCTTGTTGTTGTGGGTTTGAGCCTCATGGTGGGGCTAGAGATTACATAAAAATAACACCTTCAAAAATATAACATCTTAAAGGAATAAAAATAAAACTTTGTAATTATAGCTTTTAAAGTCTGTCTGGTTGCCCATGTAAAGAATCAGGGTCACATATCGCGTATGTTGACTTCAGACCTACATAGAGGTGTGCAAATTTCAGAGTTCTATACATTGTCTAATATGGCACGTTACTCTTCAGCTTTTGTATGTGGCTCATAAATACCACACTAATCCAGCCGTGCTGCTAGAACCAAGAATCGGGAAGATGAAGAAAGGCAAAGAAAGAAAGAAAAAGAAAAGAAAAAGTAGCTCTCCCACCCTGCTGGGAAGCAGCCCTTCTTCATTATGCAGAAATCTGTTGCATGGATGCTCTCTGAGAAGAAGGATTTGATGAGTTAATACCCAGTGCTGGCACTGCTCAGATTCTCCCTGTGCTCTGAAGCTACAGCTCTTCCTGATGCTGCTGGCAGTGGCCAAGTCCCCAGTCTTTACAACATTTGGACACAGTGGCCTTTTGTTTTGAGGACTAAGGCAAGAGATACAGAGAAATGTGTCCCTGGGGCTTGAATGATGTTAGTCATGCCAGCGGATGTTCAAGGTACTGGTTATACTGTGTCCCTGGTCCTGAGTGACTGGGGTGTGTGTGTGTGTGTGTGTGTGTGTGTGTGTGTGTGTGTTGGGAGACCTGGAACTTTCTGAAGTGCAGGGCCCAGTGTACATGCCCTTCTTGCCTGAGTCCAGAGTGGGGGGGTCACTCCTCCTATTATTAATAATTTAAACAAAATAGAAATTTACTTCCTTTTCACTCAGTCTTGCAAGCGTTACACTCCATGACGGCGTGGCAGCTCCCCAGTACTGAGAACCCAGGCTTTCTCTATCCTGTTGCTCCCCTGCCCCTCAGGTGTTGCCCTCATCTGCGTGGGTCAGGGTGGTTCCCGTGAGATGTGCAGTTCAACCAGAAGAAAGGGAAAAGGATGAAAAGCAAGGAAGGCCCCACTTCTTAAGGGTCGCACCCTGAAGTTGCAGTCATTAATTTTGGACACATCCCACCGTCCACAGGTGGCTGACAAACATGGTCTTGCCCTGGGCGTCTTGAGGCTTAAGTGAGTGAACATATTTGAGAGGGCTTATATATAGGACACGTTTAATAAATGGGGATAATTTGTACCATCATCGTCATCATCAACCTCTCTGACGTTTCGGCTTTGGGCTCTAAGGCTTTGTGTCTCTGGGAGCTGTGGTGCAAAACGAAGGACACTTTTAGAAAGTGAGTAATTACCCGTGGGTTTTTCTTTAGGTCTTGGGCTTTTGCAGATTTTCTCAAATGGGGCACACTAGCATCAGTTCATTCTGGGTAAAGCAGTTTAAACATAAGTAACGTGTAGGGTTCTGTCATTCCAGAGGCAATACCGAAGTAGTCTTTTTAAACAGAGAAAACAGGTTCGATCTTTTAAATCGAGGAGAAAAATGATTCCATTTTTTAAAGTGGCACATGACAGGAACTAAAGTACAGGATTGTAAAAGCACTCTTTTTTAAACTTTTTGCGTGTTCTCTGTTTTAATTTCCTTTTTTTTTTTTTTTACGCTTTTATTTAAGTTCCAGTTAGTTAACAGGCAGTGTCAAATTTGTTTCAGGCATACAATACAGTGACTCACCACAAGTGCACTCCTTGATCCCCATCCTGTTTCCCCATTCCCCCACCCAGCTCCCCTCCAGGAACCCTCCGATTGTTCTCTATAGTGAAGAGTCTGTTTCTTGGTTTGTCTCTCTTTTTCCCCTCTGCTCATTTGTTCTGTTTTAAAAGCACTTTAAATAGTGAAAGAGAAAGATAAGCCCATGGGAAACCCCATGATACTACTTTTTGTCAAACTTGACTTTCCAGGGATTAAACCTGCCTTTGAGTTTAGACCCCTGCTTATTCCACTTTGTTAAACCCTTGACAGACTCCAGTCTGTGCGACTCAGTAGCTCCCCACGAGGGGCCACTTTTCAGCTTCTGTTGCAGAACTGATGAAGTTTTAGTGTAGAACCGGCCAGTCCTGGAGCAGAGAGGGCTTGGAGGTCATTGATCACAGCTACCCTTGTGGACCAGCCTGATGTTATGCCAGAATCCAGTGGCAGGAATGTCACAGGCTGTCTGATCCACCTGCCCATCAAGATTTAAAATCCTCTCTAGAACATTCCTGTTAAATCTTCACTCTGACTTGGAACTGTAAGCCATTTACCCACTCCCCGTCCGTCTCGTCCCGTCTTCCAGCTCGGTAACTATTCACGTTTATATTACCCTAAAATTGTAGCACCAAGTGCCAGAGTCGTCTTTTTTTTTTTTTTTTTTAAAGATTTTATTTATTTATTTGACAGATCACAAGTAGACAGAGAAGCAGGTAGAGAGACAGGGGAAGCAGGCTCCCCGCTGAGCAGAGAGCCCGAGGTGGGGTTCGATCCCAGGACCCTGAGATCATGACCTGAGCTGAAGGCAGAGGCTTAACCCACTGAGCCAGCCAGGTGCCCCCAGAGTCGTCTACATACCATCCTGACAGATCACCGCTTCTCCTTCTCCAGCATGTCCCATGACAGGGCGCTCACGGTTTCGTTAGGAGTCAGCCGTCCCTTGGGAGGAGAGCCCCAACTTATCTGCAGACTTTCTTCTTTTGGCCTGAAACTGTCTTTTCTGATACATATGTAAGTATGTGTATGTGTATTCCTGGTGGTCCTTTTTACCCTCTGGATCAAATCCCCCACATCTCCAGCCCTAACATGTTCAGCTCTCCTCCCCCCGCCCCCAGTCCTCAACACGTGGTCATCACTCTCTGGGCTTCTTTGCTTTTGTTGAAGGTTGCTTACTAAAGCGAGTAGACCAAATTAGTTATTATCCCCTGCATCTGCTCTTACTGTCCCCCCCCACTATTTCTTCCCCATTTCACTTTTTTTTTTTAGGATTTTATTTATTGATTTGACACACACAGAGAGAGAGAGAGAGAATGAGAGTGACAGTGAGAAAGGAACACAAGCAGGGGGAGTGGGAGAGGGAGAAGCAGCTTCCCTCTGGGCCCGGAGCCCAACGTGGGGCTCGATCCCAGGACCCTGGGATCATGACCTGAGCTGAAGGCAGACTTAACGACTGAGCCACCCAGGCTCCCCACCCCATTTCACTTTTAAAGCTGTACAGAATACTCCGAAAAAGGGTTTGAGTCATGTTGGGGGAAAATAAGAGGAAGAAGATACAGAGGCTCAGAAGTTGCATTTTTCTCCATGTATTTCTGTAGTAAGATGGCTTTTAAAAATTTTTTTCCATAATAATTCAGATGTTAATCTGGGGTCCTCTGAGACCCTCAAGGCCTTTTCCAGTGGCCATTCCTGCATTTCAGATCTCATAGTAAAATTGGGGGTAAATATTGTATCTTCTATTTATCCCTGCTAAATTTCCCTTGTCTTATGTTTTTGAATTATCTCTAAAATGTATCAAGGTACTTTTAAAATCTATTTCTATCTTTAGAAGTCTTAGAGACCACAGGCAATTAGGCACCATTTACAAGCCTGATGAGAAAGCATTTGCTTGGTTTGTAAGAGTATCATCGTCGTAATGGAGTGAGCCCATGTGGAACAGGTGTTTGAAGAGATGGATCAAAAAATCCTAAACCTGGAGAGAAAATGCAAAGACCGTGCCCTACAAAATACTGCCTGAAAGTCAGCGTGCAGGGCCACCTGGGGGGCTCAGTCAGTTAAATGTCTGACTCTTGATGTCAGCTCAGGTCATGATCTCAGGGTCTGAGCTGCACATCAGGCTCCGCGTGCTGCGTGTGGAGTCTGTTTAAGATTCATTCTCTCTGTGTCCCTCTCTTTCTCTCCTGCTAAAAGAAAGGAAAGGAAAGGAAAGTCAATATGCCAACATTTGACCTCTCCAGTTAGTTCAGTTACCAGTCTCTCCAAGACTGAGCCTCCTGGTTTTGGTAACTGCCTTGCTGTAGGGCATCTTTCTATGCCCCAAGGAAGCTTAAGTCATTACATTTCTTACACAACAAGGTGAATATAGGTGCAAAATATACCATTTTTTTAAAAGATTTTATTTATTTATTTGACAGATAGAGATCGCAAGTAGGCAGAGAGGCAGGCAGAGAGAGAGGAGGAAGCAGGCTCCCTGCTGAGCAGAGAGCCTGATGTGGGGCTCGATCCCAGAACCCTGGGATTATGACCTCAGCCGAAGGCAGAGGCTTTAACCCACTGATCCACCCAGGCGCCCCCAAATAATATCATTTTAATTAGGATGTTCCCCTGCAAAAAGAAAGATCTCTTGGAAGGATCTCATATGTCGACTCCAATTTCTGTGAACCTGGATTAACATCCAGCCAGAGATTCCCAGCTCAAGGTATACGAGATCCTCCATGATGTACCCATTAGCCGGCGGATCCGGTATCTGTTACTCCTTCATCAGAAAAAAATGAAATGAGCAGCCGTGGTTCATTTTTCTGTGAGTCATTGTGATATTTACTCAACACATGAACTGCCTCATCAGAACTCAGGGATTTATATTAAACTGGACTTAGAATCCTTGACTCACCCAAGGAGGTGAGCACATCTCAGTGACCACAGATGACTGTCCCCCTCCTGCATCTTTTCAATAATGCTTTCTTCCTCGGTGAGGCCAACACACTCAGGCTTGTGGAACTCTCCCTTTGGGCATTATTTGTAGATACTCCATCCTTTTACCAAAGCTGAGAGCTTAAGCCAAATTGATGTTCCTCTCTTTCCTTCCACAGTCCTTTCTCTCTGCATAAGCTTGGGGTGGTCTGTAGGTCGACTGGCAGGAGCAGGACGCTGGGCTGGGCTGCAGAGTTGCCAGGCGTGAAGCAGAGCGGGATAAGCAGGGCCTGAGTACTGGCTCTCCCAAGGAGATGCAGGCTGTGCGATGGCTTTATTTGGGTTGGCAGAAGTACTCATGCACTGCACTTTTGCCGAGGCCTCATCACTTGCTGAATATTTATTTGTCCCCAAGATTATTTAGTTATCCTCAGGAATCTAAGCTCTCCGGCCAGCTTTTCTCCCTTGGCATGGGTTCCCAGTGGGGAATGTGACTGACCCCTTCTCCTTGCAGAAGGGGAAAGCAAAATGGGACCCAGGAGGACACGGGACTTTGGCTGAAAGACAGCAGCAGAGTGAAGACTAGAACTTGCATCTTCTGATTCCAAATCCAGAGTTTCTCCTAGAATCTCTCAAACTTTGGGGAGCATATAAGCCTGGAGGAACTTGCTTTTAATAAGACTCAGATTCTTTGGTCCCCTCTTGAAAAAATCTGGCGTGGATTCTGCAAGCGCTAAGATGACACTGGCTTATCAATGTTTACTTTGTTTGTTTCCAGCCAGGGAGGGAAGTGGGGCTGCACAGTAAGATAGGAAAATCACTCATTTTAAAAAATTACAGGACAGGGCGCCTGGGTGGCTCAGTTGGCTAAGCGACTGCCTTCAGCTCAGGTCATGACCCTTGAGTCCCAGGATCGCCTGAATCAAGCTCCCTGCTCAGCAGGGAATCTGCTTCTCCCTCTGACCCTCTCCCCTCTCATGCTCTCTTTCTCTCTCTCAAGTAAATAAATTTAAAAAAAATCTTTAAAAAAGATACAGGGCAAAGAACGCAATGACATTAACATAACTTACAGAATGAAGAAAAATTCACCCACAGCCCAGCCATCTATCCTTCCGTCTTTGGAGAGATTGTCTATATATTTAGGTAACTATCAACCCAACAGTTCTGTCGTCTTATTTTTACTACATTTGAGCCAAGTAGCCTTTTTGTTATGCAACTTGCTAGGAACAGGGCCCTTGGAAGCTTGTAAAGAGGAAGAGCCGTATTTAATTTAATAGTCATTGTGTTCAGTGATTTACACGCTTTCATTTAATCACAGCAAGGAGGTCCTATTATCCCCACTTTCCAGATGGGAAAACTGAGGCTTGGGAAGGCTTAAGTAGCTTGTGCCAAGTAGATAGTCAGCAGTAAAACAGATTCCGACCCTCCAACTCTGGAGCGTGTGTTCTTTCTCACCTGCTGCTCTCCAGACATGCAGGTGACAGACAGAAGACACCTGGCCTTCAGGTGCTCCTCTCCATGTGGGAAGGAGCCCCATCCAGAGGTCAGAAATAGCAGGTTCTAAAACGTGTGGGGAAGCTCCATGATGCTGGCGTGGGTAAGGGTAGAGAAATACCTATTGAGCTGGAAGCATTGAATAACAGGGAGGAAAATGGGACTTTATCCTTCTGCCGTTATAGGACTGGGGGGGCCAGCGACTCGGTGATATGAGAAGTCACAGAGAGCATGCGTTTCTACTGCGCCCGCCTCCCAAGCTCATTCTCTGCAGAGCTGTTTATCAGCACAGCCGGGACCCCAAATGGTAGGAAAGAGGGACGACGAGCTGGAGAATTGAGCTCTTAGTAATTCAGGGTAGAGCTCCCAGGAGCAAAATTTTCCCCCTGAAATGAAATCTCCATTGTCCCCGGTAAGTCGGTTATTATAAAAGTTTTTCTTCCGCTTTCCCTGGAGTTTCTTCATTCTCTGCCTTCGCCAAGTATCCACAAGACTTTCTGTGTGTAGCATACATTTGGCAGTTAACCTTAGCACGCGCCATTGCTCTGCATGCCAGGGACGTCAACCAGCGTTTACTGTCTTGTGTCCTGCACTGTGCTGCTGTGGAAGATAGAGATGTCCCTGCCATGGGGTGTTTATGGCCTCTCTGGGGAGACAGGCCATGTCCATAATACCAATTTACCGCCCTTAGAGTGTACTGCGGGCTCAGTGAACTTCATTATAAGGAGAGGCATGACGAGGTGCGATGTTGGCCTCAAATATAAAGGACAGGTGAAAAGTGAGCCAAAGAGTTGGGTTGCGGGGGTGTGGGGGAGGCCCTGAAGCCTGGGAGTGGCTTGGGGAAGTATGGCCTGGCCTTAGGCTAGAAGCAAGGGTGCCTGGAGCAGGTCTGTCTCCCTTCCTAGACCATAGCCCCTGGGAGGGGGTAGGGTCCAAGCACATCTCTGCTGGGGGCCTGCCCCGGGCCCTGCACTCCTCCCTGGGAAGCAGGCTGTGAAAGAGAAACGTCAAGGGCTTTTGCGGGGGAGGGCTCCCGGGGACACACTGGGCTGGGAGGCCGCCCCAGTGATGGCCTCCTCTGGCTGCAGGACTAGTGCAGCTGGAGTAGTCCTTCGGAGTTGACCTTCAGACCCTCATGCCATTTTGCTCCACCTACCCCTCCCCCGCCCCCCCGTGGCCCCAGGGAAGGGAGCGTGACCTCAGCTTTGCTGGGTGGAGACAGAGACAGCCCTTAGTGGTGGTGGGGGTGGTGTGTGTGCAGGGTCCGTGGCTCCAGCTTCTAAACACTTGAGTGAGAGCACGCCCTGCCTGGGGGGGCCCTGGGTCCCCAACATGGTGGCCATGACAGAGGCAAGGGGCTCTGCAGCTGCAGCATTTACGAAGTAGTCATTTGCCAGGCCAGGCCAGACCTCCGGTGAGTGGTTGAGGAGCAGTCCCGCACACTGCCAAGTGTCTGGGTTTAGGCTTAAAATAAGAACCTTATCCGTAATGAGAGCGAATGGCAGTGTTCCCACGCCAGTGAAGGATCTTTGGGGAGGAATTAGTGACCCACAGGGTCAGATAAATGGTATCATTTCAGGTTCTGTCCCGCAAAGATGTTTTCGCTCAGAGGCTGAGCCCTTGGAAGGGCTCCTGTATATACACAGGTAGTTCGGGAGACGCTAAGGAAACCTGACAGTACATAGTATGCCTCCTTTCCAGGAGCGGAAATAGCTCCTTTGGCATCATTTCTTGGCCTTTAAGAGAGCTGCAGGAATTAATAAAGGGGCATGTATTCTTCTTATTGGGTCACGGATGGGGGACATCTCCATGGAGTGAGGTAAGTTCCCTGAAGTCTCAGGTCCGGAAGGGGCTGATCCCGAGCTAGAACCTACCAGCCAGGTCTCAGTGCTGGAACCACCGAGCTCCTTGGAGCCAGGGAGAGAAAGGATCTCAAAAGCATTAAAAACATTGTGCAGCCATATAGACGTCTTTACAAATTCATTTTGCCTCCTCTCAAATCTGTTTGCCTGCAGACTTTCCCATCTGTGTCAGTGGTGCCTCAGTCAGCCGCTCAAGCAAAAACTAGTAGGAATCTTTCTTCAGTGCTCCCTGCCCTCTTTTCTCACAGCTAATGTGTGAGCAGATCTTCATTTCACTCCAGAACGTATCTCATGTCTCTCTCTACCCCAACCATCAAGTCCAGGACCCCATCCTCACCCACCGGGACCACTTCCAAGACTGCCTTACTGGTCTCCCCCCACAATCCATTCTTCACATTTCAGGACCCAGCTGGGGGGAACTTACAATTTAGATCACACCACTGCCCTACGGGAATACTTAGTGGCTTCCTGGTACACCAGGATGAAGTTAGAGCTCCTCACAGTGACAGGACCCTGGATGATCTGCCTCTTCATTCAGCCTTTCCCCACATTTGTCTTACTTCAGCGTATACCAAGCTCGCTCCTGCCTCAGGGCCTTTGCATGTGTTGTTTTCTCTACCTCGATTCCTCTTCCTCCAAATGTTCATGGGGATGACTCCTTACCTTTCAGGCCCCAACGCAGTGATCTTTTCAGAGAGGTCTTCTGGCTAAAATAATCCTCTATGTTATTATATCTTGTCCTCTCGATTTCCTTCACGGCCCTGATTGCAGTCTGATTTTTTTGTTTTTTTTTTTTAAATCTCTGTTTTGTTATGTGTTGTCTGTCTTCTCTCACTGCTATCCACGTTCCACTGGAGCAGGAACATCCCAGTGCTGACATAATGATGGGAATATAGTAGGGTTGTAATCAGCATATGGTAAAAGAATGAATGAATATATGCATATATGGGTTCTTTAGTGCCTGTTGTATAAATGGAAGCAGAATGCAAGAGCATCAGAAATTATGATTCCCTGATTACATTCTTAGAGATTTGTTCATTAAGTTATCATTTGCCAATATTGAAAGTTCTAGGAGGGTACACTATTTAAAGGAAGCAGCACATGAGTAAATGTTAGTACTCTATTTGATGATTCTATAGAGCTGTTAAGTGATGTACCAGTCTCTTCATTCACAGAATTTTTTTTTTTTTTTAAATATTTGACAGATCACAAGTAGGCAGAGAGGCAGGCAGAGAGAGACAGGAAGAGGAGGCAGGCTCCCTGCTGAGCAGAGAGCCCGATGCGGGACTCGATCCCAGGACTCTGAGATCATGACCTGAGCCGAAGGCAGAGGCTTTAACCACTGAGCCACCCAGGCGCCCCACAGAATTTTTTATAGTATATTGCTTATAAAATGGCATATACCATATGATTGTAATTTCCTTTAAAAAAAAAAAAGTTATCCTATATGTACCGCAAATGTTAGAAGGATGTGAGGCAGGATTTTCTGGGGCATTAGGGTCATTCTTTTGTTTTTCTTACCTTTATTATCTGATTTTTATGCAGTGAATTTGTAATTTTTATTTTTTAAGTTTTTTTTAAAGATTTTATTTATTTATTTGACAGAGAGATCACAAGTAGGCAGATAGGCAGGCAGAGAGAGAGAGGGAAGTAGGTTCCCCGCTGATCAGAGAGCCCAGTGGGGGGCTCGATCCCAGGACCCTGAGATCATGACTTGAGCCAAAGGCAGAGGCTTAACCCACTGAGCCACCCAGGCGCCCCTGTGAATTTGTAATTTTTAAAAAGCAGCAGTTGTTTTTGCTGCTTTTTAAACACGGCAGTGGTGAGTTCTTTTGTGAAGCAGAGGATGAGCACCATATTTTGTCTCAATCCAAGTTTTTCTACCTAGGTTTACTTGCTTTTTGTAAATAAGCTCTTCGGAGTTTTGTAGAGGTGGTGGTGGTGTTCTTGATGTTAATACTGTCTGAAGACACATCCCGTTCCATATACGCAGGTGTCCCTCCTAGAGGGCCCTGTCTGGAATGCTCTTCCGGCGCAGCCTCCTGGGAAGTTCTGGCCGCTTCTGGGTCTAAAGAGAGAACTCAGTGTGTTCAGAAAATGACACTTGAGAGCACCCAGTGGCGTGCTTAAAGGGTATGGAGTCAGCTGTAAGTTTTGTCAAAGCACACAGCTACGCCGGAGCGCCCTGTCCTCTCCCTCAGCCTGTGGCACTGAACTCCCATCCTCATTTACCCTCTGGGGCGCCTGGAGGATGAAAAGTATCTGGAAACAAACTCGCATCCCCGCTGACTGGCGCTCACTTCAGCACACCCATGTGAGAAGCTGAAGCCCAGGCTGCCCTAGAAACTCGGCCAGCTCCGTGCTTCCCTGAGCCGACCCAGGGCATGGGAGAAGGGGCTGGAGAGGTGCAGGTCCGGAGGAACCAAGGCTGGCCCTGGAACGTGCCTGGTCTGCCCCAGGAGACCTCAGGGGACTGAGCCTTGGGTGCCTGGAATCCTGGCATGCTTAGGGAGAGTGAAAGTGCCGGCATGGAATGTGGGTGGAAATCTTCAAAAAGAGCCACCGCGTCGGTCAGCAGTGTCCCTCTTGTGCCAGGTTCTCCCTGATGTCTGGGAGGCTTCGTCCCATTCCCCAGCCCTGTGCCCAAGTGGCTGCTTGCTAGAGTGAGTGCGTGATGTCCTCCATCAGGTAGGGAAATCAGCCTCCTGGCTCTCCCCAGCAGGGATCAATCTGCAAGACAAATGGGTGTTTTCATTAGGCCCTGAGACTGAGCAAGGGAGGAGAGCATTACCATTCCAGCTCAGCACTCTTGCCTCCTGCCCTAGTCTCTGGCCAAGTGGCTTCCCTTTCAGCTCCTGCTGTGTTTCCTTAGCTGGATGCTGCTTGGACTTCCCCCTGGGGGGTACATTCTAAAAGCGGGAAGCTGACAAAAATCATTTGAGGAGGGTACAATGGATAACAATGGCCCAGTGAAGCCACAGGCACTCCCTTCTGGAACATTCCTTCTTGCTTCCCACCACCAGCTTCAGTCAGCCTGGGCTCTGGAGGAAGGAGAGGTTTCAGCCATATTTCCTACTCCATGTCAAGCCTCAGCCTTGAAATCCTTCAGATTTTAAAATGGAACCAAAACACCCTACCACTAGGGTACATTCACACTTCAGTCGGCTGCTTGTAATGGCCTGCGTTTAGGGCTTACCGTGTTCGACACTCTTCCTCAGGGTGACCTGGCAATGGGGTGGAGTGAGGCCCACGAGAGCCAGGACTTGAATCAGACCCCATGCCGCGTTCTGTCTGCCCGGGACTGATAGAAGAGTAAAGTCTCACTCGGCCATGAGTTTGGATGGTATTTACCGGCCACACCAGAGACCTGGGTGCACAGGGTGCCCTCTCCCCGTTTCCTGGGGGGACTAATGGAAGTATCTTCATGAGGTTAGTGACACGAGTCTAGTGATGGTGGCCTTCTCCCTCAGGTGTTCGATTCTGAGTGTGAGCACAGGCCTGGGAGTGTGCGTGGTATTGGCAAGAGATGGTAGGAGAGGTGCTCCAGGCTGTTCTCTAAGGGCAGAGGAAACAGAGATGTTGTCACTGGGGAAGGGGCTTCCTCAAGCCACCCCCACCTATCTGTCCCCAGTGGTGACTTCTGACCTTCCGTCTTAGGTGAGGCTCCCGGGTGTGGGAGTTGTGGAGCAGGGAGGCCTGGTTTCCACTGCAGCTCTCCCCAGATGCCAAGTGGCCGCTAGCTCAGCTAATTGGCAAGGAAAGGAGAAGCAAAAATAGTGAAAATCTGTGAATTAATAAAACAGCCTTGAAGCAACCGCCAAAATGTGTATACAAATCATGAAGTAATTAGAAGTGTGAAGAATTCGATCGGGTTGACTGTTTCCAAATCCAGCATCTGATTGTGTTAGGAGGCCAAGGGCTGGCAGGCCATGGGGAGTACAAATTCTTTCCATCGAAATTTGATCTTGCCTCCACCAGCTGGGATTTCTTGAAATCGCTTCAGGGCAGTTTCCTTGGGATCTGCTAGACCTTCTGAAGGCCCTTTAAGTACATGCAACATCTGGGCCCAGTAGCATCTTCTGTTTTAGAATAAGACTTTAAAAGGGGGCACCTGCATGGCTCAGTGAGATAAGTGTCTGCCTTCAGCTCAGGTTATGATCTCAGTCAGGGTCCTGGGATGGAGTCCCACATCTGCCTCCCTGCTCAGTGGGGAGTCTGCTTTTCCCTCTCTCTCTCCTCCTGCTGGTACTCTCTCTCTCTCTCTTTTGCTTATTCTCCCTCTCTCTTTCAAATAAATAAATAAATAAAATCTTAAAAAAAAAATAGAGTAAGTCTTAAAGGTTTCACGGAGGGGTTTTTGGATCCATGGTCTTATTTAACCTCACTGTCACCAAATATTTTTTTAAGAAGATTTATTTATTTATTTCAGGGGGTGGTCAGTGAGGGGAGGGGCAGAGGAAGAGAATTCCCAGGCAGACAACCATGCCAAGTGCAAAGCCCAACTCGGTGCTTGATCCCAGGACCCAGAGACCATGACCTGAGTCCAGATTACTAGTCAGCCGTCCAACCAGCTGAGCCACCCAGGCACCCGTCACTGTCACCAAATTATTTTTATGTCAGTATTTTTTAGGGGAGGAAACCAAGGCCCAGAGAGTGCAGTGCTATAAACCCAACTCCCAAGAGCTAATCAGTAACAGAACCTGGGTCTCCTCTGACCCCTCCAACCTCTCCTCCTCCCACCGTGTCCTTCCTTTGGACCCCGCTATGCCCCTCAGCAGTGCTAGGTATTCCTGTCTCCTGATGGTCATGGCTAGCAGCCACCTGCTGTTCTATTGGCCCATGTTATTAAATGCAGATAAATTGTTCAACCCATTTGATTAGTAAACTAAGGGTTGGGCAGTTAGCTGTTTGTTGATTTTAATTTCATTTTATATCCAGATTAGATTGGGGAGGAGAAAAAGGTCCATTTTCCTTATCTTTTTTGGCAACCCTTCATGTGAGGATATTGAAGAACTTCAGGCTAGTGTGGATGGACAGAAGCAATGCGTGATTAGAGTTTTCATTGTCCGCCTTGTTCTTTCTGACCGGTGGAGACTTTTCTAAGAGGAGGTGCTCCCATTCAGTAATTCAGGGGAGGGCATCGCTCAGGGCCCACAGGCTGCTTGCTCTGGGTTAGAGATTTTGAGAGCAGAAATCAGAGCAGAATCCTGAGAGAGTCGTGTAACGAGCTTGACGTGGGTTGTTAATTCCCCAACTGGTAGCGAAAGCCCCTGGGAGGATGAAGTTTACACGGTTTACAGCCAGATTGAGCAAACAACAGTGTGATTAAGTTACACGCGTTAGTTGGCTCCATAGCCAGAATAGAAACGCATGTGTTAATTTGGGATGGAAAGTTTTCAGCAAAGCGGTAGCTGCTTGCACAGACTTGTCTCTGGTCCTCAGGTTTGGCCCAGAGCAAAGCCCTCTGTGGGAGAGGAGATCGGGGAGTCAGGAGCAGGACCGGCTGTGGAATTTGAGGGGCCCAGTGCACAGCAAAGATGCGTTCCCCTTTCTTGAAAAGTATTAAGAATTTCAACACAACAGAGTGTTAAACCAAGTGCAAGGTCCTTCTGAGTGTGGGTGAGAGCCTGGGGGGACGGCTCAGGGCAAACACCCTTGAAGTTGGCTTCGGTTGAAGCCTCTGGAGAAGGGAGGCCTGATCCGGGGCTGTAGGAGTCTGTGTGCACCACACTCCACTCACCTGGAAGGCTGGAGGTGGACGTGATTCAGCTGATACTTCTGGAGTCACGCAGATGCCCCAGCTCCAAACCCAGCTGCTGGGATTCAGCCGCAAGCAAGCAAGAGCCGCGGGGTCCCTGGTTACGGTGGAGGGCTCTGGCGTCAGACCATCAGCTCAGAGACTTTGTTTGCTTTTTTAATTGAATTGTAATTGACCTACAATATCCTATTAGTTTCAGGCGTACATCGTAGTGATTTGATATTTTTATACATTACAAAATGATCCCCGTGGTAAGCCTAGTTACCATCTGTCGCCCCACGAAGTTACTACGATATTACTGGCCATGTTCCCTGTGTGTACGTTGATCCTCATTACTTACTTATTTTTTTACTGGAACTTTGTACATCTAATCCCCTTCACCTATTTCATCCCCTGCAAGCCCTCTTCTTTCTGGTAACCAAGTTTGTTTCCTGTGCCTCTGAACCTGTTTCTGTTCTATTTTATTTGTTGTGTTTTTTAAGATTCCATATATAAGTGGAGTCATACAGTATTTGCCTTTCTCTGCCTGACTCACTTCACTTAGCTTAATACCTTCTAGGTCCATCCATGTTGTCAGGAATGGCAAGATCTCATTCTTTTTCATGGCTGAATAATATTCCATGGTGTGTGTGTGTGTGTGTGTGTGTGTGTGTGTGTGTGTATACCACATCATCTTCATCCGTTGATCTGACACTTAAGTTGCTTCCGTATCTTGGCTGTTGTAATCATGACACAGTGAACATAGGGGTGTGTTCTCTTCCAGTTGGTGTTTTCGGTGTCCTCAGGTAATACCCAGAAGTGGAATTGCTAGACTATAAGGTAGTTCTATTTAATTTTGAAGGAACCTCCATACTGTTCTTCACAGTGGCTACACCCATTTACATTCCCACCAACAGTGGTACGAGGAGGGTTTCCCTTTCCTCCACATCATTGCCAACACCTGTTATTTTTTGTTTTTTTGATAATGGCCAATCTTACAGGTATGAGGTGATGTCTCGTTGCAGTTTGGATTTGCGTTTCCCTGAGGAGTGATGCTGAGGTTCTCTTCAGGTGTCTGTTGGCCGTCTGTAGGTTTTCTTTGGAGAAACATCTATTCCAGTCTTCTGACCATTATTCAATGTTTTTTTTTTTTTTTAATGTGAAGTTGTGTTAAGTTCTCTATGTAGTTTGGATATTAACCCCTAATTGTATGTATGATTTGCTGGTATCTCCTCCCATTACGTGCATTGCCTTTTGGTTTTGCTGATGGTTCCTTTGCTGGGCAATCTACAGATTTAGTAGAATCCCCATCAAAATAAATAACACTGACATTTTTCACAGAACTGGAACAATCCTAAAATCTTTATGGAACCAAAAAAGACCCCAAATAGCCAAAGCAATCTTGAGAAAGAAGAACAAAGCTGGAGGGATCACAATCCCAGATACCTACATGATACACTACAAAGCTGTAGTAATGAAAGCCATATGGTCCCGGCACAAAAATAGACACATAGATCAATGGAATAGACTAGAGAGTTCAGAAATAAACCCACACCTGTATGGTCAGTTAATCTACAACAAAGGAGGCAGGAATATGCTATGAGGAAAAGACTGTTTCTTCAACAAATGGTTTTGGGGAAATAGGACAGTCACATGCCAAAGAGTGAAACTGAACCACTTTCTTACACCACACAGACAAATAAAATGGATGAAAAACCTAAATGTAAGAGCTGAAACTATAAAACTCTTAGAGGAAAACAGATGCAGTAAGTTCTTTGACATCAGTCTGAGCAGTAATTTTTGGATCAGTCTCCTCAGGTGAGGACAGCAAAAGCCAAAATAAACAATACATCAAGCCAGAAAGCTCAGAGAGTTTTAAGAGCTCCACCTAACCCTGTCTGTTTCCTGTCTGTAGATGGGCTGAGTAATAATAACGGCCACCTCTGTCATGAGGACTAAGCACCGTATCAGGCATGTGCGAGTGTCCAGGCACATGGAGGGCTCTAATGAATGTTGGAGAAGACAGGTCAACAGTGATGTGTGATGGGAGGCCATGGGAGTGCACAGAAGGGACCAAGGGGCGGGCTTGGGGAAGGTCTGCCTGGCTCCTGGGTCCTGGCTCCTGGCTGTGTTGCTTTTGTATGGGTACTGAGACTTGGAGGTCTTGTACCATCAAGCCCTTTCCTCCTCTCGCTCCCTTCAGAGTAGCCAGTCATCCCCATCCCTGGAGATCAGAAGTGCTCTGGATGTACTGAGCTGATCTGGCCCCTCCTGACCCATCATCCCCTAAGGTCCTGAGATCCTGCCGTTCTCTGGTCCCACACCTGCCAGGTTCTCCGTGATTGTGGGTAATATTCACAGCCCTCCTGCATCTGACTGTACCTGCCTTGTTGGCCATGCTACCTCCTGCCACTCTCTTACGCAGAACCAGCTTCTCTTTCCCATTCTATCGACCTCCATGTGTGTTTCCTCCCCCTGAGAGCCTTGTTTGTCTTTGCAGCTTCAACCCCATCCCACAGACATGGACTGAGTGCCTCTCTTTACGTCCCTTCTGGAACGAAGGACAGTTGATCCTCATTATTCATGGATCCCATATTTGCTCATTGCCCCTCCCACTAGTATATATTTATACCCCAAAGTCTGTACTCATGGTGCTTTCACGGCTGTTTGTGGACATGTGCAGAACAGAATGGCAAAAAATTTATGTCGCCCGTGTGTGTGTTTCCTGCTGAGACCCAGCAAGGCCACACCCTGCCTCCCTGATGCAGTGCTCCTACTGTGAGTGAGCATTCTTTCTGCACTCTACTTAATGGGGCTTTGGTGCATTTTTGTGCTTTTTGTTGATGATTTCACTGTTTAAAATGGCCCTAAGCATAGAGCCGAAGCGCTGTCTGGTGTTCCTAAACACGAGAAGGCTGTGATGTGCCTGACAGAGAAAATCCGTGTTGAGACAGCCTCCTTCAGGCATGCCTCATTGTGCTATTGACTATGAATTTGCTGTTAATGAATCACCGGTATGGTACAGCCAGAAAAAGGAAGGGGAAATTCAAGTGTATGCGAGGCTGCTCTCTTGTTTGGACCAGCAGCTCACAGTAACTTAACCCTGTATTTTCCTGGGGAGCAGTGGTTCTGTAATCACTAGTTCAGTGTTCGTGGAGACTTTAGAGAATATAAGGGCAGGCATACTAAGGATCAACTATATATATATAAAAAAAAAGATGGAGTTTCTGCTAAGTGCTAGACACTCTTCAAACCCCTCTGGTGCTTGGTGGCTTCCTACTTCAGCCAGCCCCGTGCTTTCTCTGGTCCCGTGAGCTCGTTTTGCATCAGTGTCTGCCTGTTCTGTTTGAGACTCCATCAAACCCTGCCTTCTGTTGCCTTTTCGTTGTAATTTTAACTCTCCTGTGGCCCCTAGATGGGCAGTTAAGTCCTCTAGGAGCAGAAAACCTTTGTCTCTCACAGTATCCTTCCTGGGGAGGGAGGCGATGAGGGTGCGCCAAAGCCAAAGCTGAAGAAATTGCTTGAATGGAACATGCTTGCAGACAGATCCTAGACACAGTAGGAAATCATACGACAGAACCTGTCTCAGAAGACAGGGTTCAGAGTGCCTGCCCGGTCAGGGGTGTTGTGAGACTCAGAGATGTTTGTAAAAGCCCAAAGTGAACCTCAAAAGTGCCATGTAAGTATTAGATGTTCTTTGCTGTGGACATCCGTGGGTGGTCTCATGAAGAAGGGATCATCGGGGGCAGGGGGTGGGGAGAGTGGGGGTTGCCCGTCATCTCCAGGCTAGTGGGGCCTCGTGTGGCTTGGAGGGGCTTGCTTGTCACCTTCAGCCAGTACCCCATCGTGTCAAACCCTCCAAGTACTTCCTGCTGCTGAGGGAAGACAGGCTTCAGATGGCCCTGGGTTAGATGCCCTCGAGCCTAACCAGGACTGCTTCTCCTCTTGGCACAGGCCGTTTGTTTTCCCGTCAAGTGTCACATGACCCTGAGTAGTAAAGGCTGGGGGCTTCCCTGCCCAGATACGGTAGGAATCTCGAGCCAGAAGTGGCTGCCTTGGCCGGCGGCAGAGCACGTCCGCCTGTGTTCTTGTATTCATTCGGGAGAAGTAAATTTTTCCTGTTGTTGTTGGATTTCTGCATAATTAGATCTGCAGGGTTTTTCTCTGGTTTGTCAGAATCTACCATCCCTAGTATTTCCCTTTGGAACTAAGTCACTTTGGTGTCCCCTGTGCCTGTGGTATTTCCCTCACCTGCTTCTCTGGGATTCTTTCACATCCTGTCATCTTCTGTCTCACTGTGGATGTTTATGAATAACATTAAGCATCTTCTGGACTTTCATCATTCCCTGAGCACAGAGATTGGGTCCGGTTTGATTTTTTTATATGTACCACTGTACCTAGTACAATACCCAAGGTGTCGTAGATCTATTATTACTAGTATTATTACTAGTATTATTACCACCTATTGAACTGATGGAATAATTTGATGAAAGTATAAACGGGTCATGGTTCTACACCAGGGTCTCTGGGGCAGTAAGGAAAAGGATGTGTGGAACTCACACTCACACTCCTCAGCTGTCCCAGGTGTGTCTGTGGCAGAGAAGAATCAGCTCAGCTCTTTATTCTGTGGTGAGGGAAGAGGTGTGGCATGGAGTAGGACTCAAGAAAATCCTTCTTGAGTCTAGAACATCCCCATGGGCACTGGGGGGGGGGGGTCCCTTTCACTGGAAATCTGTAGGGAAAAGTGACCTCCATGGGTCTGGAATTGTTGCCTGGGAAATGGGGGCCTGCCTGGGATAGGACCGCTTCTCAGGCAGCCACGACTGAGCCCAGTCAGAAGGGTCCATATAGGTCCTCCTCCTTTTAGCAGCAAGCAAATACCCTAGTGACTTAAGTAGTATAACACACACTGGCTCAGAGAATGTTCTAGTGCCACTCTAGTACACTTGATAACACATGGGCTTCTGAGGGTTCAGTTCTTGTCAATGGCCTTCCTTTGTTTAATGGCTTTTCAGGCCAAGACACTTGGGCATGATGCTGCCAGATTAATCTCACTGAAACTCCTTGATCCTATCCCTCAGAAACCCTAAGTGGCTTCACACTGACTAAGGGATAAAATCTAAACTCTTTAACTCTTACTCTAAAGTCCTTGAGGTCAGATACTCCTCACGAGGCTCCTCAGGACAGATGATGTGGCCTGTGATGGAATGACAAGTGGACTGGACTTTATTTATGGTCACTTCTGGAGAATTGCGAGACTAGAATAGTCTGTTCGCTCCTTCTCCATCCTAAGGATCGCAGCCCACCACATTGACGGCGGGGGCGTTTCAGTGCTTATAATGACATAAGGGCATTTGGAAGAACTCAGGGAGCCCTGGGCAGTAAACATACAGTTTGAGTTGGAGGAAGGGCTGGGGGGAGACAGTCGTTTTCAAGGCTGAAGTTCAGGATTTGTTTTGTCAGATGCCTGCCCCTCCCAGACGGATCCGCCTTTTTCTATCTCCCAGATGCCTCATTTCTCTCTTTTCCAAACAGGCCTAATGGATCCCGGCGGCTCCCTTCCCAGCAGCCTGAAGCGGAGATGAGCGGAAATGTTCTGAGAAGTGCTGGGCACTGCTCCTGAAAGGGGTGTGGTGTGTGCCCCTGGCACACTTACTGAAGTGTTGTTTGCCTGGCACAGGCAACTTTGGCCTGACTGACAGGTTCTCTTCTTTCCAGGAAAATTGAGAAAGGTGTGCTCTCAGACCTCAGAGTTCAAGGGCAAGATGCGTTCAGTTCCAGGAGGGAGAACTCTGAGCGGTCCGTTGTCGTGACTTGGAAGGAGGAGTAAACACCAGCTATCTCTTGCTTCTCTGATGTTTCTCGGCATTTATTTTGTTCCTTGGTTATTAGCATGGATTACATCTTGCCTTGTGTTCTCTTTGAGTTCTATCTTGTATTAGAACATCAACTCTTAGAGAAGGGATCCTCTGTGATCCAGTTTTCATTCTCCTGCAGGCATGAGAGGTGTGTTTCTGTGTGTCGTGGAAGAAAGTCTGTGATCTGAGACAGAGAGGCTCAGCTCTTAATAAGGGAGCCAGGGAACAAGTAGGAACTGGGAATTACGAAGAATGCATGTATTTTGATTTAATAATCAGAAAATAGTATTCCTATGATATCACATGCTTTATGTTTTCTGTTCTAAATCCTTAAGGCCTAAGGTCATGAGTCTTGCTGCTTCCCCTTTCTGTGGGGTAAGGCATGGGCCACGCTGGGTCTCGCAAGCTCCGGGGCTCTCAGTCCTGACCGTACCCTAGAATCACAAGGGGAGCCCATAAACACCCAGTTAACTGCGACTTGGGCGGTAGGATCCGGGCATCTGTGGTCACTGGACTCCGGGTGATTCCAGTGTGTGGCCAAGGCTGAGCACGAGCCACTTGAGGGCAGGGAGTCTGTTTTGTTCCTTGTGTTTTTTGCCAGGGCTGCCTAGGGCCGCTTGGCACAGGGCGGGTACTCCGCAAACGTCAGTGCCTCCTGTCCACATCCTCTCACAGATGTGGCGTAGCCTCAGTGTGATTCTCAGACCGAGCCCGGGGCCCATCCCTCATCCGAGGATCCTGTCTCGGTATCAGCATCCCTGTCTGTCCGGCAGTCCAAGCCAGAAACGGGTCTATCTGGGATCCCCTGGCCTTCCCTCCCTCCCACTCCAGGCCTTCACTGTGCTTGGTGACTTGGCATCCTAGGTAGCTCTCATCTCTGCTTTGAGTCCCTGCTCAGCTGCACATCCTAATCCCGCCGACCAGCTTCAGGGCCCCGAACCACTTCAGAAGCTCCCCAGCCTGGGATCATGACCTGAGCCGAAGGCAGAGGCTTTAACCCACTGAGCCACCCAGGCGCCCCTTAATCACCATTTAAAGACCCTGTCTCCAAATACAGTCACGTTCTGAGGTACTGCGGGGTAAGGACTTGAACATATGAATAGGGAGGAGGGAGACAGACTTCAGCCCATCACAAGAGAGGTCTGTGTGTCCTCAAGGACGTCGTGTTGTGTAAAGTGCCTGACCTTGTGTAGGTACTCTATTAATTCGGGGTCCTTCCCCTCCCTGACACTTCTGAATTCATATCTACCCCTTTCTTCCTGGGTGATGATGAGATGTGATGCTGTTGGCAGCCAGTGAGGAAGCACTGCGTGGAATCTGTCTGTTCAGCAGCTATTTCTAGAGTGGAAAAAAAAAGTCTCTCCCTCATTTTAGATAGTTTGTGGCATGGTTTATAGTCCTTGAGTGAACACTGGAGGCCTTGAAGTCTTAGAAAAATATGACAAATCACAGTCCTTCAAACTTGCGTGACATATTTTTATATGAGGCTGTTAGCTTGCCCTTCACATGTGACTTTAACCTTCTGCTCCAAGGGAGCAGCATCCCGTTCCCCTTGCAGTGGGACAGCTGACACATCAGCACTTTCCATACAGATGACCACGGGAGCACTGCTGCTGTCCCCCAAAGCTTCCCGTGCTTCCTTCTGGCCTCCTGTTCCTTCCCGGGAGCCCACCTTTCCAAAGTCACAGAAGGTGAGAGGGGAGCTACCCGAGAGGAACCAGGAGTGTGGAAACATTACTTAATTCCCGTTGAGTTCCTGACGGTGCCCTGGCACGGTGACGTGGACATGAGAAGAAATGTAGGAGCCTTTTTGGAGAGACGTGAAGTCCTGGAAAGAACCGAGGATCCACAGCACAACACAGTGGTCAGAGCCGCTGCTGCCGGTGGAGTGCCTGTTAGGTGCCAGGCGCGAAGCAAAGCTCCTTGGGTGCACGATCTCCAACCTTTGTACCACCTGGAGAGAAGGATTCAAGAGCCCACTTCTTAGGACGAGGAGCTGAGACTCCCAAGATGCTAAACAAGTCTCTTGTGACCCGCAGAGCCAGCAGCCAAAGCCAGGACTGCTTATGTGCGGACCTCTGTGGAGGAGGAAACCCATTGGGCTACCTTGGCACACTCTGGTGGAGTCATGGAGGTGGGAATGAGTGGGGGAGGACGGGAGGGCCCAGGTGCCCAGACCCGAAGTGACCTTGCCCCTTCAGATATCTGGGGAATGGAGGAAGACACAGCTCAGCCTTGGGCTGCAGGCAGAAGTAGCTTTGAAGAGACGAAAGTCGTTTCTTAAGGGCTGGTGCCAAGCTTGACACCTGGAAATGGGCGTGAACCTGGAAAGCAGACGTTTCTTACACGGGAGCCGAATCAGCTAAAGCCTGAGACATGAATTTGTCATCTGCTTTTTCTGTGTGGAGTTCCTACCCCGAAAGGACTCGATTCCAGAGTTGTTGGTGTGAGTGGGCTCCGAGAGTTTGGTGTTCTATTAAGGGAGGTTGGAGGGAAATGGGGAGAAAAATGTAATCTTAATGTCAAACCACTGTTCCCTTTATAAATTTTTTCTGGGTGTAAAATTATGGTCACAGAAAACAGAAAATTATAAAGGAAAAAAAAAATGTCTCTGATTTACCACTTGCCAATTTACCATCAAAATTTAAAGACTACCTTTCCAGTATCTTTTCTGTGCAATTTTAAGATAAAAAGGGGATCGTACCTGGCATCATAGTAACTTTTGATCACTTACGGCTACATCATGCATATTTTCCAGTATCTTTAAATGTCTTTCTCCCCCTTTGGGTGATGAACTATAATCTAATTAGCCCTTCCCACTGGGGCATCAGGAGGGTTGAGAGTATACCTGGTAGGATATCCCATTAGGAAGCTCCCAACAGCAGAATGGGGTGTCTAGTCTGGGAAATCTATGCTATTTATATACAGCTCACTCTGTTAATAATAATTACCTCTAGTAATAATTATCTCTGTTTAATATAGATATTCAGTATCTCTGGTATCAGCTAACAGTGGTCAGAACAGTGTCAGTGTCTGGCACTTAGAGCTACCTTGCTTTCTTTTGTCCCCCTAATAGAAGCAGTCCACATGTGTTACAGACCTTTTGTTCTGGAAATGAGTAGTGGAGGAAGATGATCCATCTTGGGAATGGTGGGTGTAGCCCAGCGTTCTTTATATGCACCCATGTTTGTACGTGATCTTTATGCAGGCACTGGTGTCTGAGCGCAAAGGCAGGTGCCCAGAGCACCACACTAGGAGTGTCAACGTGTCTGTAACATTGAGATGTTGTGAAGGAAATTGACAGCCAGAGATACATCGCAAAGTGGGCTTCCCCCCCACCCCTTGGAGTCCACACCAGCAGTGTGGCTGTTCCGGGGCCGTGCTCTGCCACCTGGGATGTCACAGTAACTTGAATTGATACCCCAGTCTCAATTAATTCTGGTTCTCAGGACGTTCTTGTTGCTTACAGAAAAATTATATGAATGACCTTGCCATAGGAACAGGAATTGTGCCTGCATTTAGCCCTTCCATTGGCCTAAACACACACACACACACACTCCCTCTCTCTCTCTCTCTCTCTCTCTCACTGTGTGTTAGTGGCTGAGCATTGAGAAGAGGAGAAGGGACAATATCCAGACTGATGGAGCAAACTTCTATGAATGTATCTTCAAAAAAAAAAAGGGTGGGGGGAAGGAAATGAAAAAGGCTAATGTCCTGTAGCAAACGAAAATTACTTGCAAATTCACAAATCAGTGTTGTTGTTATTTAACTTTGCTGTTGCCCCAAATTATTATTTGTCAATTTCAGGAGCAGGATATGAGCTGCGACCTGAAAAAAAGTGTTGGTTGAGTGGGAAGTCCAGTTGGTGACACACAAAATCAGGCTCCATTCGTGTCTTTTCACGAGTCAGGAATTCACAGAGGACCCTGGAGGAGGCACGTTGCATACAAAATCCCCTTAAAGCATTCCCTCTCTGAAACATGCAACATAAAAAGTGGTGGGGACATACTATCAGAGAAATTGGTTGTAATCTCACTCTGTTAACGACATTCCTGTGTGGAATTTGGGTAAGTCTCCCCACCTTTTTTGGACCTTGATTTCCTCATCTGTAAAAAGAAGTTTACACAGATTTGTAGTTTTTAATTTGTGTTTGAAACGTGCTTTGCCGTTCCATAGACATTTGATATAAACTTATTTTAAAGTGTATTTTTAATTTCTTTTAAGAATTATAAAAAAAAACCCACACTCAAATTGGTTGTTTCTCAAATTTTAACATATTTGAAACTATCAATGTGTTCATCTTATATTTAGCTCATCTCAAAGTTTATTCTGACATCTTTAACTTAAAAATAACTTGAGATTGTCAATGTGAATTATTAAAAAAAAAAAAAAAGCTGTTACACATTTGCCCTAACTTATCTCTGTGACTCTGAATTTTCTCAATAATATACAATTAAAATTTGGAAATAAACTGGATAGGGGCGCCTGGGTGGCTCCATCAGTTAAGCATCTGCCTTCGGCTCAGGTCATAATCCCCAAGTCCTGGGATTGAGTCCCGCATTGGGCTCCTGCTCAGTGGAGAGCCTGCTTCTCCCTCTCCCACTCACCCTGTTTGTGTTCCCTCTCTCGCTGTCTCTCTCTCTCTCAAATAAATAAATAAAATCTTAAACTGGATAGTATTACATAATAATCAAGTTCAGTGTTCTCATTGATTGTCTTTATAATTAAATGGTTAGAATTTTACTAAAAATGGAGTAAATTAAATAGCATAGTCCAGTGTCTGTCTGTCTGCTTAAGGGTTTCGTAATTACTAGCGGTTCTCCATTGTGTGTATTTGTTTTCCTGTAAGATTTGTTTTTAACATATTCTGCAATACTACCTCTGAGACTGCTTCAGATTTGATATTCTATATAAATAACACTTTTACATGTAAAGCAAAATATATTTGTGACCCTTCAGACATAATAGAATATACTGTTACACCATTAATGGCCATTAATGACTTTAGTAAAAGGCAGAGAATTAAAGTAATAAAATAAGTAAATGGTAACCATTATAGAAGAAATGTAGGCCGTATCCTAATTAATGAATTTGCTAATTACTTTTCCCGCTGTTTCGCTGCTGTTTGGCTATCAGCTGAAGCACATTATTGTGTATCTGGGAAAAAGACTGGAAAGACTAGCTTACACACCAGAAGAATTCCACCCCAGGGGACTAAGAATGATTTGAGACTTGCTTTAGAAAAACTTTGCTGGTATATGCATTTCACCTTCCTTCCTTTATTTTATGAAAACTACCCAACACATTTAGTGAAAAAACTTTAAGAAACTGTGTAAATTCAAGTAGTCATGATTATCAAAAAGTTGTTTTCAGGAGCAGCTTCATCCTGTGATGAGAATACAGTGACGCAGTGTGTGGAATTCCCATTTAAGGCTGGTATCCTTGGATAGAACAAATGCCCCTCATTTGATTACCTTTTATTCTTTTTCAGGAGTCACATGATGCTGGGTGTGTGCTCTAACACGGCATAGAATGTAATAGGTTCAACACACAGTGCTCAAAACTGCATTGGCCTCTCTGGACCAATACTCTGCCAGGGGTGGTTGGTAATCAGCCTGCCCTTTGCCTTTGGAAAGGGGATGTCGGCTCATTCCTTTTTCGGTGCTGAATAATATTCCATTGTGTGGCTATACCACAGTTTGTTCATCCATTTACTTACTGAAGGCCATCTTGGTTCCTTCCAAATTTTGGCAGCTGCTATAAACATTCATGCACAGGTTTTTGTGTGGCTGTTAAGTTTCCACTCCTTTGGGTAAATGCCAGGAAACAAGATTGCTGGATCATAGGATAGGAATATGTTTACTTTTGTAAGAAACTACCAAGGGTCTTCCCAAGCGGCTATGCCATGATGCATCGCTACCAGCCATATTATGAGCGGTCCTGTTGCTCCGCATCCTTGCCAGCATTTGATGTCAGTATTCCAGATTTTGGCCATTCTAATAAGTGTAAAATGATTGTTTTAATTTGTGTTTCCCTAATGACCTACAATGTAGAACATCTTTTCATCCACTCCTTTGCCATCTGTATCTCTTCTTTGGTGAGGTGTCCGTTAAAGTCTTTGGCCCATTTTTGAATCAGGTCATTTATCAATATCTCTTCTGCAAATACTTTCTTCCAGTCTGTTGGTTATCTTATTCTCATGAGGCTTCAGGACTTTAAATGGGTTCTGATGTGCACCTGAGTTTGAAAATCAGTGGGTTAAAATGTCAAGAGCATGTAAAGAAGGGGAGGATGACAAAGGGGTGGGTGGCGAGGGAAAAGCCCAGTCACTGGCAAGGGGCACAGACTCGCCAAAGCTGGTTCCCAGGCTGCTGTCACAGAGGTCCCTTCTTTCTTTTCCAACAGCAAGACTTGAGACTGGGTCCTTCCAGCATCTCTGGAGCATTCTTTGCCCTGGGAACCATGGGGCTGCAAATAAGTAGATGAGTCCCTAGTCTTTCTACTTTTAATCAATGCAAGCCATGGTTTTTTGTTGTTTTTTTAAGAAAGTTTAAGAGAGGCTTATAATGAAAAGCTGTCATCTTCTATGTCATTCCTGACCCCAAACTTTCAAACATTTCTCTGTTTAGTTATTAATGTTGGTTAGTTGCGAATCTCTAAATAAAATACTTCACCCACTTTTGGGGTGGTTTATTGTTGTCTTTGTGGCTCATTTTGTGCGCCTGGGTGGCTCAGTGGGTTGGGCTTCTGCCTTCCACTCAGGTCATGGTCTCAGTGTCCTGGGATCAAGCCCGGCATTGGGCTGTCTGCTCGGCAGGGAGCCTGCTTCCTCCTCTCTCTGCCTGCTTCTCTGCCTACTTGCGATCTCTCTGTGTGTCAAATGAATAAATAAAATTCTTTAAAAAAAAAAAAAAGGAGTAATGAAGTAGGGCAGGCATAAACAATCTGATATTATGTTACACATTTATTTTGTTGATGAACCCTTAATGTCTTCCTCATTAGAAAGAAGCATCGTGGTCAGCGTCTTTATTTGATTTTGATAGTAATCATCATTTTTAAAGAGCTCATATTTATTATCCTTTAACTTCAAGCTTATATTCATTACCTATCATTTCTCTTTCCATTGCTTTCAGCAGGATCTCTCAACATAGCATAAGAATATTCTCTTTCTTCTCCTTCCTTCCTTCTCCCCTTCCACCTGTCCAACAGCGTTTCTCCTCAATCTTTTCTGTGTCCACGTTGAGGACATCTGTCGTGTTTGTGGCATGTTTACTTGTAGATTGATTCTAAAAGTTGAAAACCAGTATATAGCATTTACATTATGAATTTGTAAAAACAAACAAACCAACACCAAACCAAACCAAAAACATGTCCTCACGAACTCATCCCGTCCTTTATTCCGCAGGGTCCCCTCAGAACTGGGGGCTTAGATTTGGGGGCAGAAGCACATAGGGTTAAAGAAGAGGATGGGAAGGGGAAGGAGGCAGGATCTGCCTGCTCCCCCCCCCTCCCCCCCCGCAGACACGCTCCCATTTCATATGCAAACTTTCAGTCAATTCCACAGTTTGGGTCCCTTCCACCTGGCTTGTTGACCACAACCTGGGGCCTCTCCTCCTTACTTGCCCCTCCCTGCTTCCCCCCACCACCCCCACCCCCAGCCAACTGTGCATTCTGGGCTGAGACTTCCAAATTCCCAACCTTTCAGAAAGTCTTCCAGTTGCTCCCTTGGTATTCCCTTCATTGGTATGGGTTCATGTTGATTCGAAGACCCCCTTACTGTCATTTTAATGCCCTCTGAGTGGGAGGGGAGGTGTATTCCTGCTTGTCCACATCTCAGTTGCCTCCGTCTGTCTCTGCAGCTGCCTCCAGCAGGACCTGAGTGCCAGAAGCTTTGGGATTTCTGCACTGGACAGGAGACTAGCTCAGATAACTGCACTGGAGTTGAGGGAAGACCAGAATAGGATAGTGTAAAGCCACATGCACATTTGGTTGCCTTGGTAACCCTCTCACTGTAAATCCCACCTGGGGAGGTTGAGGGAGAAGAGGAGAGCCGCTGTCAGCTGGTGTGGTGGGGGATTGACGAGGTAGGAGAAGGGAAGGTAATCACGGGCTTGGAACCGCTCGGCAGCTAGGATCCGCCAGCTAGACGGCTGGGAACAAAGTCAACGCTTGTCACTGGTATCCAGGGGGCCCCAAACTTGTTCAGTCATGCAAACAAAAAGACTCGGGAGTCGTTTGAGCAGGGAGAACAGACAGCAGCGGTTTGGGGGGCGTGGTCCTCTCCCCCAGTGCTCGGAAGGGCCCCTTGACCATCTCTTCTCCTTTTTCTCGGCCGCCTAGGAAATGACCTCCATGAAGTCATTTTTGAGGTGCCAGGAACTCTTCCCCCAAATAGCCAGGGTGATTCCCAACCTTCCCCAGCCAGGGCCTAAGTTCATATTCCATGGTCAGAGACAAGGCTTAAAACAGATCTCCTGGGAGAGGGAACCCGGCTGGCCTCAAGCCCTTACCTAAGCACTAACGGGGAAGAGTATGAGTGTCTGAAAAGACGAGAGGACACTGCAGAGAAAGAAAAGGAACAAGGAGTCATGATTGCTGTCCCTGGTCCCGAAAGGAAGCAGAAGGAGGACTAAGGCAATCCCTTGTCAAGGGGCATAGGGCAAGCTAATGGCAACTGACTGGTGTCACTTGGCACACCAGCCCCGTAGTCTGATTGCTGGGACAGCTCCAGCAGGGGTGGTGGGTGTTCCCTCGGTCGCCACTGCCTTATGGTCGGAGTGTGTGGCGTCCAGGGGCACGCTGCTGGGATGTGAAGCCCAGCTCTGCCACTTCCGGCGGGGTACGCTTGGCCGGGTTCCTCCACTACGAGTCTGTTCTTGGCTTGTAAGATGCGCCACACTCCTGTGTTCCTAGGAGTGTCACATTAACAGTGAAGTTAAACGACATAAGGCACATTGTCACCTGTTGTTACTGTGTAGCTCCGTCACTAGTCACTGTGGTTGTTAGGGTTGCTGTTATTCGGGGAAGCGCTAACATCTGTGATGATGATTTCAGCAGTCCCTCCTGGGCTGTTTTTTACCTTCCACACTGCCTTCAGGGCTGTTGGTTTTAATTCTCTCAAAACACCCTGTGAGATAAAAGGGGGAGGCAGAATATTCCGGTTAACAGAGGAGGAGAGAGACTCAGGGCCACATCATGTGTAAGTGACAGAGGTCAGACGCACACCCAGAGTTCTTTTCGTCAGCCAGTTTCCCCGCTCCACAGCGCCTCACCGGCTCCTTCTCCCCGAGATCTCCTTCCTCAGACCAAGGGCAGGGCGGTCCCAGAAGCCTCCCTCAGTGGGAGACCCCGCCCCATCCCGGGAGTTTCCAGCGACTCTCACGAGGCTCTTCATAAAAAATTGATGAGAGGGCTGCAAGGATCGTTTACCCTTGGCTGTTTGCTGATGGCGAGAGCGCCTTGCTCTGCTCTGCAGCTGGGTCCTCTGCCCCAGGCAGCACACCTGGAGCTGGCTGGCCAGAGGGAGGGGTCCCCCTGGGAGCGTGGACCGGAGCAGGGTGGGCCGCCGCCTCACCCAGGCCGGGGCCCCGCCCAGCTTGGAGCCATGGAGCAGAGACAGGGTGGAACCGGGTTGGGGGGGTGGTGCCGGTTTGTGCCTGGGTTGTCAGAGCACCTGCAGGGGGCCTCCCTCCTGGGCGGCAGCTGCTTCAGACCCAGAGCTGCTTCCTCATGGCACAGTCAGCCGCCGCCTCCACCCCCACGCCTCCTGGGGGCCGGCAGATCCCTCCTCCCCGACCCCGACCATCTCTTTCCCTCCAGCATCACACCTCTCAAGGCTCTTCATGGCTCTAACGCCACCCGAAGTTCTCAGCATCTCCCCAGTCCACCTCCTGGGGGGCTGCAGGTCTCAACGTAAACATCACGTCCCCAGCGTAATTGTCTCCTCGTCGCCCTGGCTCCTGGCGTCCTGCACTTTCCCGTCACACATTTCTCACCGTTGCCGATCGCACACAGGCGTGATTTGTGCCATTATTTGTGCCCCCTCTGCGCCTCTGCCCTGGACTGTGAGTTGCGGGGGGGGGCCCCCCCGTGGTCCGCCCCCGGCCTGGTACATAGCGAGGCTCAATAAATATTACATGAAAGTATTAAGTAACACTGCATGCAGATGCTTTGGACAGTGGGAAGTTGCTTTGCAAATGTGTTTTCATCTTGACTTTATTGCCATCCGTGGGGCGACCAAACAGTAGAAGAGCTGTCCACAGCAGCTGAGGCTTCCGGAAGAATCCGGCAAAACAGTTTATAAGGAGATGTCTCAGCTGCACCATCTTTTTGCTGTGGGGAAATAGGCAAGTCAACCTGAGAAGGTAGCCTGTAGCCAGTTTCAATAAACAAACCCGTATTTAGCATCCCGAGTTTGTCAGTGGTGCTCTGAAAGCTGGGAAAAGAAGCAAAAGACAGGAACGCCAGAGGGAACGGTGTGCGGTCCCTCTCGGGGTTTATGTTTGCTGCAGCTAGGCTGTTCCCACCGTGTCGATGCCCTGTCTTGGGTGAGGCCCAGGGGAATGTGCAGTCACCGGGATTCTACTGCAGAATCCCTTCTCTGATCCCACTTTCTCTCAGCTCCGCTGGACTCTCTCCAACACTCCTAGGAGATCTACTTGCTCTCTGCACCTCTGCTCAGCAGCCCCCGACCTCGCCATGTCTGCACCCTTGCCACAGTCCTGGGTGCTGCCCCACCGCAGTCTGGTTGCCCAGGCTGGCATACAGAGCTTGCATCATTCCGCCTAAACACCTGCTCGGGTCCCAGAGAGCTGGCCATCTTTCCACCAGCAGGTCACACTCTCCAGGGACATGTGCCTTTATGGACCACTTCTGCCAAGCGCCTCTTACATTCTCCACTGTCAAGTCCCTAGCCCTGTTCCCATCCATCGTCTCCTTGCTGGTTCATCAACTTCCTTAGCACCCACTGTAAGCCAGGACCCGTACAGGGCAGGGAGTATCTGGGGGACCCAGGCACGGGGCTCTTGCCCCCGGGATTCCCAGTACAGTGGGAAGGAAGACTCCCAGACAGTAGAAGCTCACGAGACAACTGTTGGAGGCAGATGCTTTGTGCTCCCTGAGCTCCGAGAAGAAGTTCACTCGGAGGGGGCGGGGTGACATTTGGGCACATGTAGGGTTGTTCCTGGAACACAATAACGATAGCGTGTCATCAGCAGATGGGCCGCGTGTGCCTGGGATGGGGTGACTCAGGGATGATCGCCCCAGGCTACAGTGTGGGGTGCGGTTTGTGGAAGGAAGTTGGACAGAAGTGGGAAGACAGATTGGGGTCTGATGTGAGGCTGCATGAGGTGCTTGGGTTTAGTCTCTGGGCATTGTAGAGCTGTTAAAAAGTATTTGGCACCAGGAGACTAAAGTGATCAGATGTATTTTAGAAATACTAGAAGCAGAAAGAGGATGAATGGGGGCTAGGGCACACAGGGAGTGGCAGGGAGAGCCGCTGGGAGCTGCTGGGACATCATTCCTTATTCCCTCGAAGTGGACTCCGTGAGGGCTGCCACAGGGCCCTCCACCCCGGAGAAGCATTTCCCTTCTCACCTTCCCCCCGGTCATGGCCCTTACAGCGCTTCCTCTGGAGGTGGCCTCCTTGTGAAGCCTTGGAAGTGGCTGGAGAGACAAAGAGCACATCCAGGCTGAGAGAGCATCCTGACCACAGCCACAGGGGGTGAAAGGTCACCGAGATTTTCCCAGCCACTTTCTCCAGCAGCCCAGGAGAGATGAGAGCAGATCTGTGGTCCTTGGAGCCTGGGTGAGCCTTGCGTCGAAGCTGGCGCTCAGTCCCTTTCTGGGGTTGGGTTGGAGAGGAGTCAAAGAGCTCACTATCGAAGTCCAGTGTTTTTTCTGCTTTTTGGTTGGTTTCAAAGAAATAGACTTGCGTTATAAAACTAAACAGATGGCAGGGTGTGGGGGGCTAGGCGAGACCCCCCACCTCCATTCTGGATTCCCAGAACAGGCTCAATTCTGCTGAAACCCGCGTTGTCTTTCTCTTCAGGCCTTCTGAGGCGGGACCTCTTGAGTTGTCCCAAGACCACTGTCTGCCTACATTTGGGATTCTAATTTGCAATTTAGGTGGTTGAAACATACAGAACTAAAACCAGTTTACATCACTGCTTGGAAAAAGAGAATAACTCTGTCATTGGTAAAAGAAAGCATTGCTTTAAAATCAACCTTCTTCCCATCCAGAAGTTTCTCCCTGGAAGGTAGGGGTTCTGTCCCCTCCCACCGCCAGGGTGAGCAGTTGCCTCCCTGCGCTTACTCCAAGTGAGAGGGACCAGTGCTGAAGGGGGCCGCTCCTCCAGCCCACCTTGTCCGGATTCGGCCACCTGTTCTTACTACCCAGACTTTACCTCCCCCCCTCATGTTCTGGAGGGCAGCTCTGCCTACAGTGTAGCTGAAGTCCGCTGCCTTCCCTCTCCGTTGAGTCCCAGTTTGCCCTGGCCCCTTGACATTGTGGGGAAGGTGATACCTCTCAACTTGGCCCTCCTAGTGGGTGCCTTGGAGGCTGGGTCTGCATATGAGCCTGCTGGTGGCTGAGACCTTCTCCAAGCCAGGAGACCCATTGACTGCCCTCTCATTCCCAGCACATGAGAGCTCTGGGTCACAACAAGAAGACAGAGCCTGGTTTGTGCTATTTCTTTTTAAAACCCAATAAATCCTGAAGTTTGTTTATCTGCAGTGTGCAGGGGAAGGGGGCAGCAAAGGAACGTGGGAGTGCGTCACCGTCCAGCGCATTGCTGACCTCACACTCCTGCTGCGTTGGCCACAGTGCCAGCCCTGGTCGGTCCAGCTGACTGCACCGTGCAGGTAAAATCCAGTTCTCGGCCCAGGACTCCCTGTACCTGGGAGAGCTGTGGAGTTCTTGGCCGCCAACCAGCATGACATTTGTCCAGCTAATGCGTGGTGTTGTGTTGGTCATGCTGCCGCTGTTGTCAAGGTTCCTGCATTTTCCACGCTGAGGACTTTATTGATGTGTGTGTCTAAGGCTCCCAGGTGGTGAGGTGGGTCCGCGTGTACCAGGGGCTCACAGCAGCCGAACAATGGAGAAGGAAGGCAGGTGACTGCCTCTGGGAGTGGACATGGGGTCCCTCTTTCTTCCCTTTACTCCACTCCTTTCTCTCTCATTCCTCCTCCCTGACGTCCTTCTCTTTCTCTCTCCCTAGTTCTTCCTCTTCAAACCTGTTCCCCCAACTCAGGCCCACACCTTGCCTTGAAGCATCAGGGTTCCCAGTGCTCGGTTTCTCACAGATGCGTATGAGTATAAGGCGTCCGCATCCCCGTGATTGTTCACTGCCTTGGTTATATCGGAAGGGACAGAGGCATCTCTGACTCCTGGCCCTGGGGGCCCAGCTGTCCTCAGACTAAAATGAACCTGGAACTCTCCTCAGGACCACACACAGGCTTGCAGCTCCGGAGGCCAGGCACCGTGCTAGGCACCAGCCCAGCACGTCCTCAGTGGGGACACGGACCAATTCACAATCCCCTCCTCCTTCTACTCTGCAGGGTGGCCTGGCTCCCAGCTCTGCTCTCAGGGAAGGGGGAGGATTGCAGTTTGGAGAGCTGACAGCGGCTGCCACACGGTCCATATGTGACTTTTGTTTCCCTGATACACACTAATTATACTTAATTGGAGGAGGAAGAGCTGCTCCTTCCCAGCTTGCCATTCTTCGTTGTGTGGAGCTCTTTGTCAGCTGGGTCGGGATCCCCCCCTCACTCTTGGAAGAAGGATCTTGGCTGGAAAAACCTTCACAAGGTCATTCTGAGGCCCAAGACATGCCTGGAAGCACCTCTTCCCAAAATCTGCCGCTGGAGCACTCTGCGGGCCTCCCTGACTAACCGCTCAAGAGTCCTTTCCCATTTCTGGGCCTCCGTTTTCTTACGTGGCAGGGAAGGGAGTCTTGGTTCCTGCTGCGGTCAGTGTGGACTGAGCGGGCGCGGAGCCTCACCTTGAGGTGAGGATGGCCACCTTTATCCAGATGACGTGAAACGCAGCTAAGCATGCACATGCCAGCTGGTGGGAAGCCCGGTGGTGTCACCATCGGGGATCCCGTTCTTTTGCCTTGTTTAGGAGCCCTGGGAGGGGGAGGGGTGCATTCCTGAGTCCACCGCCCACCTCCCAGCCTCCTCCTCCTCTCCTGCCTCTGTTGCTTTCTTCTCCGTTCTTCCTCCTCTCCCCACCGGGCAGGTGGAGCCTCTGTCCCCTTCTCCAGGGAGCTGAAGGCTGATCACTGCCATCCTCCCCTTTTCATGTCCAGTGGGGTTGGATGACCTTCCGTGGGATCCTGGCCATTAAGACCCGAGAGGCTTATCCGCGTATGGAATCTCATTACAGGCTTGCAGGGGACTCACTCTTCCTCAGAAACCAGCGACTGTCGCTGGGGTCCCTCCTAAAGCAGGCAGCCAGCGGCACATGCTGCTTCTCCAGGAGGGCCCGTTCCTGCGATGGGATCTCGGTGGCAGGTGGTTCTGGCTCGGAGGGTCTGCTCACCTTGGAGGGAAGGAGGACTTCACCAGGAGAGCAGAAGGGAGGGCACTGGACACCTGGCAGCGGAGGTCAGGAAGTTAGAACAGAGTGGATGCTGTTGCCGTAATGAACTTGGTGAGGCACTTTGTGAGTGTCTCAGGCCGTTTGCGTTCTTCTACCAGAGACTGCGTGGCTCATAAATAACAGAACTTTATTTCTCGTGGTTATGGAGGCTGGAAGTCCAGGATCAGGCTGCCAGCGTGGTTGGGTTCTGATAAGGACCGCTGACGTCTCACTGTGTCCTCCCATGGTGGAAGGGACAAGAGAGATCTCTGGGGTTCCTTTCATAAGGGCCCTAATACCATTTGTGAAGGCTCCATCCTTATGATGTAATCACCTCCCGAAGACCCCGCCTCATAATACCATCCCACTGGGGATTAGGATTCCCACACCTGGATTGGTGGGGGTGGAGGGGTGGCGGGAGGATATATTCAGTCTACGTCTGTGATTCATTGTAGATCCATTGCTAGACACCCCATTCGGGGCTGGATGTCGCAGTGTGTGCTGGGTCATAGGAGAAGATAGGAGTAATTTAGCCTAAGGTTCCCTGCCACCTGCCTCTGACAAAAACCAAAACACCAAGACTTAAAACACATATGCATTAGCTGGTGGGCCAGTGTCTCTCCCCACGTGGAGGTCTCTCCCTCTTGGAAGAACGTGAAGGGACAAGCCTGAGGAATGAGAAAGGGTCACGTCTCAAACCCCCTGGAACCCAGCTAGTGTCCCTGTGGAAGTTAAGAAGTTACGACTTCCCTCCAGTATATGGTTTCTACTTTTGAAAGTGTGTTTGGCTCACTGGCCTCTGTTTGTCCTTATCCCCATGAGGACGTGGGGCAGTGGGGTTGTTCCCGCTTCACAGACTTGACACTCCTCCTGGATTGCTCGCAGGCAGCCGCGGGACTCGAACTCGGGTCCCGTGACTTTTCTCCTCGGCTGTGACAGCCTCGAGTGGTCCAGGGATTGTTGTGATCCCCTGAGCCGTCAAAATACGTCTTCTCCTGCTTGTGAACAGGGAGATGCAGTCGCCAGGAGAGGGAACTTTTTTCTGCTCTACGAATGATTTCTCTGTCCCCGTGAGCACAAGCCCTGGGAATGATTAGCCTCCATGGGACTAATAGGAGGTAGCGTGTGCGCACATTTGCTGGGTAGCGGGCCAGGGGACTGGGTGAGAAGTTAAAGAACTCTTGTCAGATTTAAAGGGACTGAATGCAGGATTCGAATCGGACAAGACGTGAAATCCTCCCGTCTGGTTGGCGTCTCTCAGGGGGAGGGAGGTGTGACTATTACAAATCTGCATTTATAAATGATGTGGAGCAAGGGAGGTCTCGGGGTGCCTTTGTGCTGCCCAAATGTTAGGATTCGTCACCGAGCCGGTTAGGAGTGGGGTACTGGGGCTGTGGCGATGCGGAGGATGGAGTCCCTGCCCTCACCGAGCTTCCGGGCAGACACAGAAGACAAGCAAAGCAGAAACAGAACAGGAGAAGAGTGACGTGAGGACAGAACCAGGGGACGCAGCCTGATAGGCTGGTCTGGGAGGGAAAGGAGCATCAGGAAAGGCTTTCTGGATGAAGGGACATTTAGACTTAGACCTACAGGATGAGTCAGAATTAGCCAGGGGAAGAGAGGGACAGAAGCTGGGCATTGGCGGTGAGAGGCCAGAGAGAGCCTCGTGGGCAGTGGATGCCTACAGGCTCTGCTCTGACAGCCAGCTCCAGGCGGTTGGCAGAGGCTCTCAGGGGAGCTGGTGTCCCTGGCTCATCAGGAAGGAGAAGGTGATCACCGATTGCCAGCAGCTGCCGTAGGCGCAAGGTGGGTTGATAGTAATATGTCTGATACCTGTTTGCCATTTCTGGTCTAAAAGCAACACAACTTAAATGCTGAATCCCGTAGCTACAAACCAGGGATCTTCCCCACACTGCCATGGGTGCCCCCTGCGGGCAGGGAGTAAGTAGTCCCACGTATGGGTCCGGAAGTTTGGTAGGAAAGGTGAGGTCTGAACAAGGACTTCCTCCGGAACCAGCAGCTTTGTGCTTTCCCTCGATGGCTTATTAAATCTTGCCTCACAGAGAGTAATCTCCAAAGTCAGGGAAGGCACAGTTCATCTATGGGCGTCATGCAGCAGGTGCTAAAGCAAATATGACAGAAATTAAAGATGCAGACGCCGCTTTTGAGACGCTTACCCCTGGCTGGGATGTCTGCCCTTTAGAACAGAGCAGGCCCCAAATGGGGGCCTCACCTTATTTAGCCACTGAAATCATAACTGCCCTGATTTAGATTTTGAAAGAAGTCTTCAGCTATCCCAGATTTCTTTCCTTAAAAAAATTAAAAAAAAAAAAAAAAAAGAACAACTAAGAAGTTTCCCCTTGCATGGACAAAGGTCGAGTGAAGGAGTTGTCTAAACCCAGAAGGATTCATTGGTGGCACAGACACGTGTGATCCATCCTGAAGTCAGACTCCCAGCCTCCACAGCCACGGCCGCCCCCCTGGGGACCAGCACCCACACTTCACATGTGGGGACTCAACCCTGTCCCCCTCTCCAGCTTTGCACTGATGTGGGCGTGGCGCTCCAGTGAGGCTGCGGGAATTCTCTCAGTGCCGCTGGGAGGCCTGCGAAGTCTTTGTTCTGCTTGGCTGCTTATGTAATTTTCAAGAGAAAAGGCAGAGCAAAGACCAAACTGCACGCTCCTGCACGTTGCACTTGGGGGAGGAGGTGACAACCCCAAGGTCTGACGTTCCCTCTGCTAACTTTTCTCTTCCTGCCCTCAGTAGCTCTCCTCTTGCTTCCTCTCAGAGAGAGGAAGACAAAACAGGTTCCCCTCCTGTTTCTTACTCCTCGTCCCCCCGCCCCCGCCCCGTGTGTTCTCAAAGAAACCTTATAAGGGAAGCAAGCCATGGTGGGTGGCATCACCGCCTCCAGGAACATTCAGACCTTTGCACACCCCAGGGGAGGATGCTCACCGGGGCCTGCTCCCCTGCCTGAGATGTATTTATAGGGATGTGTTTGGCTTGGCTGGTGGCTGTCCTGCTGGCTGGTGTGCAGAGGGACGTCCCAGGCAGGCCCTCGGTCGGCAGTGGTGCTGGTCACGGGAGAGGCACGGGATAGGAAATGTGGCCTGAGTTGGCATCGCTGGCCAACATTTGCAGCAGCTGTCTGCTCGTGCACCTGGGCTTCCACAGCAAGGAGAGGCCTCCTATCCTTCCAGCACGGCAGCTCACTTCGCATAAACTCCCCCAGCTGCCTCACCTCCCGGCTGGAGGGCGGCTGGAGGGCATGGGACTTCATTTCGAAGCCCGGAAGGCCAGGAAGAGCTGTTTCTCCCAAGTCCTGGAGCATCGCTGCTGTTGCCGCTGGGGTAAGACCCATCTGAGCTCAGAATCAGAGATAACACAGTGCTAACTGCCTCAGGACCGGCCCTTCCTTCCTTGGCGAGGAAGTGCCTTCCAGTCACTATGCTCTTTTGGGGTCCCTGTGACATCCTGCTTGAACCCCCACCTTTACCTCCTGCTCTCCCTGGAGGGATTCCAAAAGCTTTCTGATCTGGGCTTCAGGGACCCATTTTCGATTTCTCTTCCCATTCGGGTTATATTTGGTCATAACCAAACTCTTCCTGCAAGCATGTAGGCTTTCCTGTGTCATTGGGTATCAATTTCTTGAGTCCCTACTCTATGTGGGACCCAGGACGAGACACTAGGGCTCTATCAGTGAAACAAGAGAGGTGACGTGTCGTCCCCCCTCCACCCCCCGCCCAACCCCAGGCTCTGTCGGGCCCTGGAATAATGATGAAATCCGAGCCAGGTAAGACCCAGGACCCCTGGCCCAAGAATTCTCAAAGTCAGAGGCCAGCGTTGCATCTTCTCTGTCTTGGAAACGTCAAGAGCTGCAGATCTCCAAGTCCCTTCTGAGGCATCAGTGGTTTGTCACTGTAGAACAACATCTGAAAATTCAGGCCCTTGAGCAGCATTTATTGTCACATGGTTTCTGTGGTCAGGACACTGGGCATAGCTTAGTGGGTGCTTGTGACATTAAATCTCTTGTGAGAATTCATCAGGCTGTGGCCAGGGCTTTTTTTTTCTTCTCACGGCTCACCTCAGGGAAGGTCTGCTTCTAAGATTGCCTCTGTGGTGGCCAGGGGGCGTCCGAAGGCCTCCTTGCAAGAACTCATGCGGAGGGCGCCTGGGTGGCTCAGTCGGTTAAGCGTCTGCCTTTTGGCTCAGGTCACGATCCCAGGGTCCCCGGATCGAGTCCCACTTTGAGCTCCCTGCTCTGTAGGGAGTCTGCTTCTCCCTCTGCCCCTCCTTCTACGCATTCTCTTACTCTCTCTCTCACATAAGTAAATAAAATCTTAAAGAAAAGGAAAAAGAACTCAGTAGATGACCCCCTAGGGCTGCCTCCCCTGGCTTTCCTGAGAGTGATCACCCACAAGGAAAGCCATGGCCTCTTTATAACCTCATCGGAGAGCGGACATCTCATTACTTCTGCCTCACTGTTCCTTAGAAGACGGTCAGGAAGTCCAGCACGCTCTTACGAGGAGGGGATTACACAGTGCCTGAAGCCAGGAGGCGGGGGTCGTTGGGGGCCGTCTCAGAACCTGCCGTCCACAGCCTCTGCGCCCCGCTGGGACTGGTCCGTCCTCCGTCTGCCGCGTCCTAACTCCCACACCTGCTGGGGTCTCTTCGTTGTTTCTGTAATTGTTACTGCTCTGGTTCCTCTTTCTCAGTAGGACCACAAGCTCCTGGAAGTCAGGAGCCCTGCGCTCTGCACCTCTTCCTCTCCCGCCCCCATCAACCATGTACCTGGCAAGTTACTTTCACATCATGTCGCCTTCAAATAAAAGGGGGAAAAGGCGGTGAAAATGTCTTAGACAGAAATAGAGCTTAGCAGCCTCACGGGGCGAGAAAGCTGGAGGTAGGCATTTCCAGGTTTGGCTCGGCCACTCAGCAATGACAGCAGCCCCCCCCCCCCCCCCCTGCCAGCTCTCCTGTGCTGGCCTTTGTCCCCAGGCTTGTCCCTGTGTGGCTTCAAAGTGATTGCAGTAGCACCAACAGCACTTTCTCTCCCACAGCCGTCCAGGGACAGAATGGTTTCTAATTGGGAAGGAAGCCTTTTCCTGAGCACCATCCCCTGCAGCGGGATTTCCTTTAAGACTTACCATCCTAAACGGGATCATATAACCAGCCCGTAAGCCAGTGGCTACCAAGGAGGGGCTGCGTTACCGCGCCTTTCACTCAAGGCCCTCAACAGGGCTGGTGTGGGATATCCCCTTGCCTTACGGGGTTTTGGAAATGTGTGAGGCTGTCACAGGAACCAGAAATGCTATTGACATTTAGTAAGTAGAGGCCAGGGTTCCTGAGCTGTTGACAACAGCGCGCCGTACAGCTGAGTAAAACAAGTAACTCTTCTCCAGTTCTAGAAACGGCTGCTTTAGACCAGTGGTTCTCCGCTGGGAGCGTTGGGGTGCCTCCTCCACCAGCGATCGGTCTCAATGTTTAAAGACCTTTTGGTTGTCACAACTCAGGGGTGCTCTGGCATGTAGGGCACTGCCAAAATCCCAGAGTGCATAGGTCAGCTCCCCAGCTGAGAATGACCAAGCTCACGGTGTCCGACACGTCGAGGCTGAGAAACCCTGGGTCGGAACCTTCATGGGTCATCCCTGGTCGGGCTCAGCTGCTTGATGGCTCACCCAGACCTGTTTTTGTTCACCCGGAGGAAGTGGGAATGGTTCCTGGTTGATGGCCCGTGTCAGCACCAGGACCTTGTGAGATCAGGGAGCTGGGAGAACACTCAGCTCCATTCACGCCTGGGATGGCCGGTCTCTGCAGCCCAGGCTCTGGTGTACCTGAGGCTTACGTGAGAGAAGAGGTCAAGAACTGGTTGGGAGGGAGTGTGATGGTTGTTTAAGCTTGCAGTTTTTTGTTTTGGTTTTGGTTTTTTTCTTAACTCTTAATCTCATTTTAATGTTCTGCTTCTCAGTTTCTGTTTCCATAAAGTGGGCAGGGAATCATGGTCTCCACACTGGGGCTGCTTTCCTTTGGGAAGTACCACAGGTGCGCCTGTCCCCCAATTTTCCCCTCCTTGGGCCTTGGAAGTCACATGGGCCCCAGGTGGTTCATGGTGAGGGTCACTCACTTGGGCTAAGATCACATGTTAAGAATGCTGAGAGGTCACCTCTGGAGACGTCGACTGCTAGTGGGGTGACTTTGGGCAAGTCACTTCCCTCTGGGGTCTTCATGGGAGCATGACACAAATCGAAATCCTCAGGCGCAGCTCCTGGCCCATGGTGACCTCTCAGTCTGGGCGGCTACCCTGTCTTCATCACCTCACCTTCTCTGCCTCTCCAGATAGCCTCTGGTAAAGGCCAGCTGAGTAGGAGTGGGGCGGTCAGCAGTACCCGAGAATCACAGAGACAGAGGGTAGCCTGTGGGCCCTGAGGCCAGGAAACCTGCAGAGGAGCTCAACTCGGCCCAGGGTAGCTCCCTGGGAGGGCAGGCAGGCCTGGGGTTGGGCTACCGTGAGAGGCAGCTGGAGGACTGAGGCCAGAAGGAAGGAGACCGTGCACGGGGAGCGGGAAAGGTCTGAGTCATAGCACACTTCAGTTCCACCTCGGGAACAAGCTAGAGAGTGTTCCTACACCATCTAGAACAGGGGCGACGAACTGAAGCCTCCTCACCAAATTCAGTCTCCCACCTCTTTTTGTAAATAAACATCTTTTAAATGCAGCCATGCCCTTTTGGGTATTATCTGTGTCTGCTTTTGTGCTGGAAAGCAAGGCTGGAGTAGCTGCAACATGGAAGGTCTGTCCTGCAAAGCCTTAGGTGTTTATCCTCTTGCCCTTTACAGAAAAAATTTGCTGATCTCTGGTCTAGAGGACTTCGTTCACATGGGCTATAGTGATTAGGGTCACGAACCTTAGAGTCAGACAGACTTGACTCTAACGTGAATGGTGCCACCTAGAATTTTTGCAGTGCACAGCCTGTTCAACTGTAAACATTAACCTTGCCTGAAAAGGATTTCCTGCAAGTTTTTGGGTGCTCAGCAGAGAAAAGAAAGCTCTGTCTGTGAAATATCAGCACCTCATTGGGGGCCATCCATCGTTCCTGCTGAAAGTTGATGGTAGCATGAGGCTTGGGAGGATCTGAACAGGCAGAATGGAGTCTAAATTTAGACTTTCCAAAGCCGCTTTGTAAACCAGATCCCCAGGAAACCCAGCAAGGGACAGTTGGCACACACCATCTCGTCTCTGGTTTGCCTCCACATGTTAGAAGGCTGGATGCATAAGAGGATAATTAATTGGCCTCAGATAAGGTATTGCAGGAGAGTCCAGGAGAAATCAGTGGAGAGATGAAGCTCCGTTGCTAGCTCCATCCAGTCCTGGGGATAGATACTACTACTCCTGAAATTTATGACGACATTCACCATGAATCACCGGAGGCCGGGCTGCCCTTGCAGGAGTTACACGTGTGCTTGCTCATTGTCATTCGAGCACAGCTGAACCCATGACCTTTCCTTCCTTCAAGGTGAATGCCAACTCCCTGGTTGGAAGTCACACCTGATTCAGAGCAGCTCTGAGCCACCAAATTCAAACGGAGAATGGCAGTGCTTTGCCCTAAGAAGTTGCCAGAATCACTCCTCTGCCCAGGTGGGCACATCTCCAGATGCTGGGTCTGCCCCTCTCCAGGACCCGTGGGCCCACGCCCCCTGGTGTGTCACACAAACAATGAACCACTAATCCAACACGTCTTAGGGACTCCGTGTTTTGTAATCAGCCCACCTGTGGAGAAAGGCAGAAGGTTTACCCGGGAAATTATAGAGGAATTCTAGAAACTGAGAAAGTAAAGAGGACTGAGAAGGGATGAGTAACAGTAAACTCACACGGGAACAGAGAAACGGCCAGTCAAGGGCTGCCTGCTTAGTGCTGGAATTCCGGAGCAGAAGGAGCTCCCAAGAGGGTGGCAGTGTATCTGGGTAGTTGGGGCTTGTCGTGAGAAGAACCTTCTGGAGCAAGTTGTATTGAGGCAGCAGACACAGGGAGGGCAGGCTGACCATGCAGGAAATGTGGGCATGACCACTTTGTAGACATAATGGACGGATGTTCTCAGACACTCCCAAGCCGCAGTCATTGTCCAAGGGCAGCTTTGTGCCGGAACCCGTGGAGCTTGAAGTCTAGCTGGGAGATGGTCGTGGATAAAAAGCTACCTAGCAGCCCAGATTCATGTGTAGTAAATGTCACAGACAGCATACGCACAAACACTGCAGGAGTGGAGAACAGGGAGAATGTCACCGGGGACACTCCAGGAATGGGAACTCTGGAGTGGAAGTGAGATGCCATCTGGATTCTGAGTGATGGGTGGGATTTCAGCAAGTGGGGAGGAAGCAGGAGGACATTTCGGGAACCGGGAAGGTGCAGGCAAAGAAGGAAGGCAGGAATTGAAAGAGTGTACTTAGAGGCCCATGAGAAAGGCCGAGTGGCTGGAAGCAAGTCTTCCCAAGGGGACACGGTCCTTGCCCGCTGGAGCTGATAGCTCATCAGGGAGACCACTGGCACACACGCACACACACGTGTGCACACATGTGTGCCCACACGCGCCCAGGGTAGGTGGTCCCTGCCCCATGTGAGAGGAAGAGGAAAGAGTTTTAAAAATAAATAAAGCACCTCTTAATTAATCACAGATTATCTGCATTGCAGCTGATCTGGAACAAATCCTGCTCTCATTTGCTGGTGATGTCATCCCCTCCCTGCTTAGGTGCTCAGTCCTGTCTGTTTACAACCCAGTGGGAGCTGGCAAGGGAAGAAGGCTTAAGCATCTCTTCTCATAAAGCAAAATATGTAATTGCCTGTTTGCTGTGCCCTTGGGAACTGGACCAGGCATATGGATAGAGAGTGAAAGCCGCTCCACTTTGGTTTCTGTTACCAAATGCACAGGGAGAGAGGAAAACAGAAGGCGGGACTGGGGTGATTCTTTGGTTCCCTTGAATTAGGTATCCAGGTGGACATTACTGCATGGGCCGCAGAATATGGCACAGAGGGTGGTCCCAGCACTGTCCATAACTGGCAAGGAATCCTCAGAGTGAATGGTAGTCATTTCTCGATTCATCAAATGTTTATGAACCTGTTTATGCTAGAAGCACTGAGCTAGCCTCCTCTGAACCTCAGTGCTCTCAAAGTCCCAAAGTGAGGACTTGGACCAGAATTATGGTCTCGCAGTGAACGTGCTGGCATTTGGGGGTTCGTGTCAGTTACTCACTGACAGAACTGCTTGGCAGGATGGTTAGCCAATCTGGCCCTGCCTCTCCAAGGCCAGTAGTGACTCCTAGTCGAATTAACCAGACAGGGCAGCACCATCCCTGGTTAAGGACCACTAGACTTGTTTGCTGTGATTGTTTCCTAGTCTGAAATTTCTCTAAGACCAAAGTTATTTTGCTGCTGGGACCAGTAAAAACATGCAGAGTAGAATCATTGAAGATCTTGACAAAACATTAGAATAGTACGTCCATCTTACTCAAGTACAAGGGAATTTTTAGCAAAGTTGTCAATAGCTAACATCTGCTGAGCATTTACTATGTACCAGACCCTTGGCAAATCTGTCATAAGTCTTCAGAGGGGATCTGGTTATTTACTATTTCAGATCATCTGTGTCTCCTGATTTGCCCCCTTAATTTCAGACATTGAGCTAACTGTTGTTTTGCCTCACTTACCATTTGCAGAGTTGTGCAAAATTCAGATATGAAAGCATCCCTATAGAGGATCCAACGGGGTGATGAGAACTAAGAAATAGCTCTGAAATTCACTCCTTTGTGCAGCATACAGTATTTGTTCTCTGAATGTCTGTGGACTTAATAAATTGTAAAACCTGCCACTCCCTTAAGAGCTATGACATTGCCTTTACTCCAGAGATCTGATTTTACATTGTTTGTTTTGCAGTTTTCCTCCCCCTTAGGTCCTGTGCCTGTAATTTGAGTCAGCAGCCACCAGGGGGCAGTCAGGATAGGATTTGAGCCATTGCTTTGCAGAGAGCTACATCCTCATCATCAAAGAGAACACAGTTCACCATGCCGGTCCTGGTGTCTTGCTAATTCTGTTCCCTTCTTTGCTGGGCAGAGAGTCCCTTTTACAGCGTGGTAATAAAGTTCTCTTACTTGGTGTGTGTGCTTAAGCTGCCTCTTTGGAAAGCAAGAGATACACATGTAATTAAACATCAGCACCTGGCAAATTCTCTCAAAATATCCAGAGACATTTGCGAAAGGGAGAAGCAAAGGGGCCAAGCAGAAACACAAAATTATCACTCCTTTATTTTCTGTCTGCAGCACGTTACTTTTTACTCTCAACCTTCCCAGCTAGTACTGAGGTATGCGTTTAGAGAGCATCACAAGTTAATTTCTCAAAAGTCAGAGCTGATCATTCCCACCCACGATTTGGGTGTGTGAACCTCTGGGGGGCAGGCATTTACATCAAAGGCACACCATTTGACGATCTTATCAAATCAATCCATCTTCTCTCCCTTCCAGGGGAGCGCTGTGCACAGCAGGAGGGGCGGCTGGGCAGCGCAGAGCCTGGAATCCCCTGAGCAAGCAGTGTTTCAGCTGGCTGGACAGATCAAATAACACTTGGGCTGGTTAACAAAGGACACGCAAGTGGGAAGGTGTTGGAGGCTGGAGTGTGGAAATTTACCCAACGTTATTTCTTTGACAGGAAAGGAGACATGGTCTGAAAGATGCCGCGTTCCTGCAGCCTGTCCGAGTCCAGCAGCACAGTCTCGTGCAAGGTGGTGTGGAGGAAGGGGTGACCAAGGACACAGCCCCGTCGGAGGCCTCTGGAGGATCCTGGCGTGGCAGTTGAGTGCCCCTCGGCTTTGGGACTTCCGGGGTAACTTGGTGTAGAGCTCGAGAAAGGTGGTTGGGTTTCTCCGGCTTTCTTCGCCAGTGCCCACCAGCCTGATTTGGGTCGCAGCATCTAAGGGGAGCTGCTAGAAAGGGGAGCCGGCAGAAGTAGAAAGAAGCCCCTGGAGGCCTCCAGAATCCATTGCTGGGATCCCTTCATCCTGCTTGGGACGCAGAGAAGAGCTACCAGGCTGCTGGACGCTGTGATAAAACCGAGCTTTGGGCCATCAGAAGTCCAGGAGCTCAGCCCAGCCACAGCTCTGCATTTCAGCCAGAAGGAACGTCTTTTTTAACACAAGATTCAAAGAGGAGAGTTTCTGGATCTTTTACCTTGAGGCTCATTACGGTAGGAAACATCACAGTCACATAGATCACGAGACTGGTTTTTCTCTCCAAGATGCTACATTTGAAGAAAGCATGAGCCATTCTAAATTTCGAGGAGAGTTCAGAGTACCGAGGAGTTGGTGGACAGCCCTCCTGATGCGGGTCAAGAAAGTAGTCTGAGCCTTCGCCTTCCGCAGCTCAGCAAGCATGGACAGATGCCACTCCTATCTCCAGAGGGCTGGTGGCAGTGACATCACCACGAGAAAAAGCAACCCTCAGCTCTGGGACTCGACAGAATGAGGTGTGCGGGGAAAGCTGCTCCCTGGGGCTTGGCCAACGTTGACCGCCCCTCCATCGCCTGGGCGGACCCTGACCACTGAGCCGACAATGGCTGAGAAGGGGGACTGCATTGCCAGTGTCTATGGGTATGACCTTGGTGGGCGATTTGTTGACTTCCAGCCCCTGGGCTTTGGCGTCAACGGTCTGGTGCTGTCGGCTGTGGACAGCAGGGCCTGCCGGAAGGTGGCGGTCAAGAAGATCGTCCTGAGCGACGCCCGCAGCATGAAGCACGCCCTCCGGGAGATCAAGATCATCCGTCGCCTGGACCATGACAACATCGTGAAGGTGTACGAGGTGCTGGGGCCCAAGGGCACCGACCTGCAGGGCGAGCTGTTCAAGTTCAGCGTGGCCTACATCGTCCAGGAGCACATGGAGACGGACCTGGCGCGCCTGCTGGAGCAGGGCACGCTGACGGAGGAGCACGCGAAGCTGTTCATGTACCAGCTGCTCCGAGGGCTCAAGTACATCCACTCGGCCAACGTGCTGCACAGGGACCTGAAGCCTGCCAACATCTTCATCAGCACAGAGGACCTCGTGCTCAAGATCGGGGACTTCGGGTTGGCAAGGATCGTTGACCAGCATTATTCACACAAGGTATGGCTGGCTGGAATGGCTGGTGGGGTGGTTCCCAGAACCCTCCAGGATGCTCACGGTCACTCAGGAGGGTATTCCCAGCTTCGCTGAAGCCAGGGGGCTGGGGTCCGTACCTGGGGGAGGCTGGAGGGTGCCAGAAAGACCACTGGCCTCACAAGCAGCAGCTGGCTGGGCAGGGGGTGGGAGCGGTGACCTGGCTCTTAGGCTTGGCTCTACACTGTGGCCATGACCCAGAATTCCTAGCTGCGCAAGAGGGGGTTAGAGAAGGTGATCTCGAAGATGCCTTCCAGCTCTAAACTCTATGACTTTAAGACTGTGGTTGGTGAATTTGCCTCTAGCATCCTCTAATCTCTGCCATCCGCCTAATACCCCCTCTCCCTGCTGTCTGTTCAGGGCTCCCCGTGAGGCTCCCCAGCACACCAGCCTTATGCTCTGGTTCAGCTTGCCTCCTACCCCTACTCTGTGTCCCATTCTCTCTATCCACGGACAGGCGGCACGAACAGTAAATCTGGTAAACTCATCCTCAGCGTACGCTATCTAGCTAATGGCTCAGCTCTCCCAGGTCCCACGGTGCTCTGGCTTCTCACTGTCATACTAACACTAGAGGTGTCTGGACAGGCCTGAGACCCCCTGGTCAGAGATAAATGCTCTTCCAGCTGCAGAGATCAGAGCTGACCCAGCCACACTGATGGACATGTGGATACTCGTTGTTAAGACCCCCAGCCTCTTCTTAACTAACCCACTTCTCCCTTCAGGAACTGGGAATCCTTGGAAGTTCTATTCCCCCACCCCTGGTTCCTGCAAATTTAGGGGAGTCTCTGAGCCCCTCAGCCCGAGCACATATCACCAGGCATCCCTCAACAGAGCTGTGGAGTGGGTGTGATTTCCAGCCTTCTGCCAAAACCTTTGAACCATGAATTTTTATTAGAATGAAAACATTCCCTAGGAAGTAGGTCAGCCAAAGTGGCCGAGGTAGGTCATGAAAGGGGAGGGTGGCTCTGACCTTGAACATGCTTCAGTTTCTCTCTAAGGCCCCATTCTTCTGCTCTCCCTTGCTACCTTATTTGCCACAGCCAGAAGGGCACAGACTCATAGAAAGGCACTGACCTGCATGGGGTAGCTACAGTGAGAGGGTATCCGGGGGAGGGGGAGGCAGGGCTCCCTGTCCCACCCTCACTGGCTAGAACTTGGGGTCCAGCCCAGATTTCAGACCCCAGATCAGCCCAGCTGGTTCGAGCTCCTTAGTGCCACCTTAACCAAGAGCTTGCCCCCATCCCCCCTTCCTGCGGCTAGGCCATCTGTCAACACTGACAGTTGACTTTGTAGGCAAAGCATATCCATGGTAAAAAAACAACAACAACCATAATAATAACAATGCCCTTCTGTCTTCCTAATACCCTTCGCTTTCTTCTAAGAAGCAATGACTCGAAACAATCAAACTGAAGGTTTTAACCCGAATCAATTCTTATTTGGTGAAAGGACCAAGCATCCATGACACTCATTTCTGGGATGCACAAAACCACTTTCTGAATTGCAATAAACCAGTACCTTTGGGAGTAAGAACAGGACCTCCCTTGATGAAAGGGTCTGATTAAGTGACGTGTTCTGGGGAGAGTGCTCCGAACAGCACGCGGGAGACTGTCTCTAAAGTCAGGAAAGGTGTTGGGGTGAAGATCGGCTGCCATAACAATTCTTAGAAAGTGCGTAGTGTGAGGAGGTGAGGAGGCAGGGGTCCAGGCTCCCTTCTGGCAGTGCTAACCGGGGATGTGGACAGTCACTTGCCCTCTGGGAGCCCTGGTTTCCCCATCTTTGACAGGGACGAGAGTAGATGCCATCTGCCCCGCTGGCTTGTGGTTACAAGTCAACATGGAGCATGAATGTAAAGCCCCACTGGAGGCAGTAAGGAGCCCGTCCGTTTATGCAAGGAGTGTTTGCTGAGCACCCCGGACCCTGGCCCTGGTTCCCTGGCTGGCAACTGTAAGTGGCTGCGTTTCTGTCCCTTGGGGCTGGAAGACACCTCTCTGGTTGGGACTTTCATGTTCCTGATGCCGAAGAATTTAGGTGTGACATATCTTCTTAGAGTGTCTTCAATAAAATTATCTGTGGGAGTTAAAAAAAAAAAATCACTGGAGCCCGATGTGAGCCCAGTGGGTGTTTGCGTGAGCCCTGCCTTTGGCAGGTGTCCCCCACACCCTTTCGCACCCCTTCTCCCTCATGTACTTTCGGCCTCCCTCGTTACCTCCTCATTCTAAGCCGAGTGATGACAAAAACTTTATATTTGGTGCTTTCATTGACCCAGTGTGCATTTAAATCAGCTCTCATTTAGTTCTCATAAAGCTGCGAGGCACTTAGGGCAAATGGTCCGTCTGAAATCGGAGAGAACCGGCTGTCTTGAGATGATTCGGCTGACTGTGGCGGGAGGGGTTCTAGAACTGGGGCCTTCTCGCATCCTAAGGCATGGTCCCTCTAGGTTCTATCTTGTTTTGGAAGGCCAACTGGTCCCCAGTTGAAATTAGCCTTCCCTTCTTCTGAAGCTCCCTGTTGGTTCTTACCCAACCCATAACCTGGACCTTCTAGCATCTCCCATTCTCTCCTCTGTCCCGTGGGTATTTGCGTGTGCCTCTTCTCTGCTCCCGGAGGCTGAGAGCCCCTTGGTTCTTGAGGGCATGTCGTGTGCACCTTATCTCCCCCATGGAGTCTGATCACTGTGCCTGAGACTTGGCCCAGTGGATCTCTTGACCATCTTGAACAGGTGGGAGAACAGTCACTTACCAGCACATCATGGGTGGGAAGCTAGTTGGGTCCACGGATTGCATGTGTGTAGAGGGTTTTGAGTCTCAGAAAGAGAGCAGGCCCATAATTTCTCCAGCCAGGGGCTTGGCGGGGGTCAGACGTGTGCATCTGCTCTTCCCTGTGTGTGTGGCGGAGGGTGTCCGCCTGGGAGCTGCTCTGAACCTGAGCCTTCCTCAAGTCTTATGGCTCCTGCATTCGCCTCGAAGAAGGTGGTGCTCACCTGGGCAGCAGCCAGCGCCTAGGTGTGGATTATAAAAGGGTACTCCTTTTTTTTCATGCTGATTCAGCCCAGGGCCAGGGCCAGACTTTGTGACCTGACTGGTGGCTGGACTTGGCCCGTTGGCTGAGCACCACCCACCCAGTTTCCCAGTCCTCACTGTGACTCCCTCCTGGGTGGATAGTGAGTCTCCTTCGCTTCCACATCTGCTCATCTAGCACGGGGCCTGCCATCCAAGGTCGTGTCCACTGAGTTCACCTGGTGAAAGGAGGTGCCGAAGGAAATGGCCTTCTCTTCTCCAGTGAGCAGCTGGCTTCCCTGAGACTTGAAGACACAGTCCGAGAGCATTCTGGGTCTCCCTTACCATCCCTCCCTTGGGGGCCTTGGTCTTTGCCAGGTCCAGAAGGCAACTGGAGTTCCCAGTTAGCCCACACTGTCAGGGTGATTGCAGTGGGTGGCAGTGGAGTGCTCTAATGGCCGCCTCAACAGCTTAGGGGGCACTTGTCTCTCTGAGTCAGTTACTCACCTTACTGACGTCAGGCCAGTCCTGCTCTTTGAGCAGCTCGTTCCTGAGTAGATCTATCAGAAGGCCTCACCATCACCTTGGCCATAATTTCACAGGTGACAAAACCAGAGCCTAGGAAAGAGACCCCCCACTCAGGATCTCACAACGTGTGGTCAGCACACATGGTTCGACCCCATGCCCACTGGTTTTTCTGTGCCTCTTTTCTCAGCGGTCTTCTGTCAAACAGTCACTGTTCCCATTCTGGTGATTTCCCAGGATTCTTGATGGAGTCACGTGGAGGATGTCAAAGTGTGTTCAGATGTCCGAAGGGCGAAGTCACTAACAGAACTGTTTGCCCAGTAGACACCCTGATGATACCATGTGGACATTCAAGTCTCAGTTCCTTCTCTACTGATCTACAGAACCAGCTCCTGACGGGGCAAGAGGGGAGTCACGAGGCCCCACCTGACAGCTGGCTTCCCAGCCTCTGCTCCTGCGATGAAGCCCTCCCCACCCACCTCCTCAGCCAGCCCGCTAAGGAGTTCCTTGTTGTCTGTGTCAAGAGGCTGCTGAAGGGTCAGAGCAAGTTTATTTTGAATTTATCCTGTTAGGAAGCAGAGGGTCTCCAAAGAGGCAAAAAAGAAATGTTGTTAAGACTCGGCTGAGTCCTGTGCAAATTCTACGTGGTGTCAGGAGCCCCCAAGAGCCCACAGCACGCTGACAGCCAGATCAGCTGTGTGAACTCACTCTCCTTCTGGAGGGGCCGCCGTGGCTGAGGGAGGAGCCCCCCATCCTCGCCTGGGCTGCCGGGGCGCTGCTAGCAGCCTCGCCTTTCCTCTGGGGGCCGCAGGCAGAAGACACCAGGAAAGAAAGCCAGAGTCAGAGGCCCAGCAGCGGCTGCACAGCCCACGGCACTTGTGCATTGGTGGATCAGTTGAGAAGATCTGAGTTTGTTCAGCCGGCCTGTCTTTGGGCCCTTGACCCCTTTCTGTTCCAGAGCCCTATGTCTTCATACCTCACTCCCTATCAGAGTGCGTTCACACTATAGCTACCGATCTCCTGAAGATGCCTTAGAAATTGGTGCCGGACCAGAACATCGACTTTGTCCCTGGGGCTAGTTAGAGGTGCAGGGTCTCTGGTTCCGTCTCAGGCCGACCCTTATCGGAAACTCAGGGTGGGGCCCAGCAAGCTGGGTAGTAACAAGCCTCCCGGTGAGTCTGATGCTGGTTCACTTTCAGGAACCACTGATCTGGGGCACCTGGGTGGTTAAAGCCTCTGCCTTCCGCTCAGGTCATGATCCCCGGGTCCTGGGATCGAGCCCTGCATCAGGCTCTCTGCTCAGCAGGGAGCCTTCCTCCCCCTCTCTTCCTCTCTGCCTGCCTCTCTGCCTACTTGTGATGTCTGTCAAATAAGTAACACGGCCAGCTTCCGAAGGCTGTGCATGGAGCTTCGGTCGGCAGTGTCCACACTGGTTTAACCGTGTTGATCAACCCCACCTCCTCCTCTCCAGGCCACTGCCTTCTGACAGCTTCTCATCTTTCTAGGCCGATATAAGCTCCTCCTGTCTGCCTGGGCAGACACACAGCCCAGATTCCCTTAAAACGGAACCTTTGAGGAGGAATGCTCATTCCTGGGCCTGAAGTAGGGTCTTTGCCCCTGATCAAGAGAGTGGCCTTTTGGAGTTCTGTGGGCTTGTGTTTTGAATGATCTCCGTCTTGGAGATGCGGGGAAAGGAGCAGCTCCCTACATGCAGGGAGGGAGGAGTAGCATCCCTCCCAGGGATCCCGGAATAGGACCGGGGTCTACGGTGCCAGCACTGGGAGAGGCCCAGCCAGAGCCGGAGGCCAGCGTTTCATGAGAAAATGGGCTCGTGGAAGGACAACTTGCTGAAGGCCCAGCTAGAAGTTCTTAAGCTGCTAAGCATGTTATTCCAAATCAGTGGAGCTGAAAAGATTTATTTAAAAGGCTATGAAATATCCCTTTTTAAAAGGGAAAAACATGACCTAGGGGATTAGAACAGAGGTTGTACTAGAGAGTCAAGTGTCCCTGAATACTCAGGCCCACTGGAGAGCTAATTTCGTTGGCTCTCAGAGCCTCCCTGCCCTTTCCCACGGCAGCCCTACCCCCAGGAGCAGGGCCTCCATGGTGTCCCTGGGCCTCCTGGGGTCCTCTCCTGCACCCTCCCTGAACATCACCCCCTGGCCTCCCTCCCTGGGAAGCAACCAGGGGCCATAGGAAAAATCTTTAGCATGGCCCGTGTACTGCCCATCAGAAAGGCAGCCAGCCAGAGACCCAAGGTAGGGTCCTGGAGGGGCCCTGCTGGCCAGGAATTGACCATTTATTGCTAGATCCTAGAGAGATCGAGGAGCATCTGGGGATGAGGCCAAGGTGATGAGTGACGGAATTAGGGGCTTGGAGCAATGCCTGTTTACAGCATTTCAGGATTCTACTGCTGGCTTCACCGCCCCAGGGTATCGCTGCCTTGCTTGCTGCCTTCCTCTTCATCTTAGGAAACAAAGCTCACCTTTTCTCCTGTGCCTGCCGGTCTGCCTCTTGGGAGGGGACGGTGAGCTGTTGATTAAAAGCATAAAAGGGGGAAAAAAAAAAAAAGCATAAAGGGATCAGGAGCTTCCTCCTTATTTTCAACACCAGCCTCCTTACTCACCTGGCGCTCACCCAGAGGAAGTCAGTGTCCCACCAGCCTACTGGAGAGGGGCTCAAATTTCATGTAGTAGGTTTGCTGCTGACAACTTGGCAAAGACTTTCCCTTATCTAGAAAGTGTCTTTATTTTCCTCTCATGTTTAAAGTTTGTTTTCTCTGGATATGAAATTCTGAATCTATGATCTTTTTTGCCTCAGTACTTAATAATGCCATTGCCTTATTTCCTGTCCCTATTATTTCTGAAGAGAAGGTCTTCATTCACATCATTTCCCCTATATGTATGTGGGTTTTTTTTCCCTCTGCAACCAAGATTTTGTCTTGAACCTTAACTTTCAGCAGCTTGACTGGGATGTGCCCGGGTGTGTGTTTCTTGGTGCTTATTTTATTTGGGATTCATTGAGCTTCTTGGTTCTGTAGGTTCATTTGGGACATTTCAACAATTTTTTTTCCTGCTCTGCTTTTTCTCTTTTCTCTTTCTGGGTTCTGATTAGATGTATTACTTAGGTTGTTATTGCTCCAGAAGATTGTACAGTCTTTCTTCTGTCTTTTTTAAAAGAATGGATAAGTTCTGTGGTTCTGTCTTCAACTTCACTAATCCTTTCTTCTGCCATCTCTAATTGGTCATTAAGCTCATTTGGTGAGTTTTCCTTTTTAGATAATATGCTTTTCCATTCCAGAATTTCCATTTGGTTCCTTTTTTATAGTTTCCCTTCGTGTGCTAAAATTCCCCATCTTCATCCATTGAGATCATTTTTTTCCCTTTTAAATCCATGAAATATTTAAAATAACTGCGTTAAAGTCTTTGCCAATTCCAAATCTGGGACATCTCCAGGTTGTTTTATATTGACTCCTTTTTTCTTCTGAATTTGGGTCACATTTTCTTTCTTCTCCACATTTCTCATAATTTTGTGGACATTGCAAATGATACTCTGAAAAGGAGTCTGAATTATATTGTCTTCCTTTAATGAGTTCAAAAGTTAATTTTGGTTTTTGTTCTGGCAGTCCATTAATTTACTGATGGTTCTCCTTAATTTTGTTAAGGCTTGGCTTTAGGCTTTGAGAGGGCAGGACTAGAGTAACCCTTACTCTAGAACATGGTCCTTAATTCCTAGGACCTGCTCTTTCTGTTGTCACTGGAATGCCTGGTGCTTCCCCTCTGGCTGGCTATACTGGAACTCCCATGGATCCAGTGGTAGGTCTCTAGAACCTCTAATATTCTTGCTCTCAATTCCAAAGTAGCTGCTCTCTGCCAGCCCACGCCAGATCTCACCCTGCGTCTGAGCAACACAGCACTCAGCCAGAGATCTTTGTGAGCCCCACCCTAACAACAAACTTCTGGGCCCCCACCTTATTGACGAACCTTCCTCTCCAGCATCTTGTCCTGCCAGTTCTGGATGTTTCAACAGCCCCAAACTCCAGTTCCTACTTCCCCAGATCAGTAGGACAACCGTGTTCTGCTTTGCTCCATCTCCCTGTGCTGTGGTTGGGCAATCTACCCAGGCAGTGTGCCAGGGTGAATATGAAATTCACCTTATGTGTTTCCTTACCTTCCCTCAACCCATTGTCCAATGCCTGAAAACATCTGATGTGTATGCTTGTCCAGTTTTGTCATTGCTTAAGACAGGAGGGCAAATCTAGTATGGCTACTCCGTCATGACCAGAAGCAGCCCCCCTCACATTCAGTGATGTAATGCTCTGTGTGGCCAATGACCCTTTATGCTAGATTGTAAGCACCTTGAAGGAAGTGTTGGTGACTTACTTATCTCTACATCCCAGTAGCGTGCTTAATGAATATTATTCGGTGGCATCAAGTGGAGAGCCTAGGGGCTAAGTGTAGAATAATGCACTGTTCCTCCTTCCCTTTGTACCTGATGTGCAGGTAGGGGAACTCCCTTTCACACAGCGCTTTCAATCCTGGTGGGGAGGAGCCCAGCTGCTCCAGGCCTTGCTCCAGTCCCTCCTCTTGGGTACTCCTGGGATATAAATATCTCAGGAACATGGTACTGTCTTACTCTATAGGCAAATATCCCTGTGTTTACACTGAAGACGAATGATTGGAAAAGTGAGTCAAATCCTTTGCAATTTTCACCTGAAGTGTAGTTTCTTTAATTAGCCTTTGCTGGGGTTGCCTGTTGAAAAGACAGTAGTAGAGAAGTAGGCTGGGCGGTGGGGGGAGATCATACTGCTGGGATTATCCGGACTTTCTTGGCAATCTTGTACATTGGTATTCCACTTCTTTGAGCCCCATCTCTAGCTTCCGCCCCCCCCCCACCCACCTTGTGCTGTAACATCACTGACTCGTTACCGTTCACTGGATAATCCCATACTTGGTGACAGCTCTGATCCCACACACTGTTCCTTCTGCTCCCACATGAACTCCTACTATCCCTGCAGACTCAGCTCAGAAGCCTTACCTCTGCAAAGCTTTGCCCAGCTCCCCGAGGGAGACTTAATCACACCTTCCTCCAGTTGCCCAAAGCACTTACTCCCATACTATGGTGATTATCTGTTCACATGGCTGACTCTTCCCTGATAGACATTGGAGCCCGTAGGAAACAGTATGTATCTCATTTATCTCTCTGTTCCTAGCACCTGGCACAGTATCTGACCCAAAACACATGTATATTAAATGCTAATTGAAATGAAGAGGCTAAGCCATACCTTTCCACTGAATCGAGTACGGTCCTCAAGAACATCTCAGAATAAAGCACGATTTCGCTCCTTCAGAGAAGCTTTCAAATATTTGAAGTCATCCATCATGCCCTTCTAATTCTCTGCAGCCTAGAAGCCCTTTGTTTGCATATCCAGGTACTGTTCTGAGTGCTTGACAGGTGTTAACCTAGTTAGTCCTTATACCAGCCTAATAATGTAATAAGAATAATAATGGTGATGATGATGGTACGTGCTGCTCTTGTCCCCATTTTAGATGGAGACACTGAGACACAGAGAGTAGCTTGTCCAAGGTCACCAGCTAGAAAATGGCGGCGCTGGGTGTCAACGCCTAGCAGTGGCTTCGGAGGTCACACTGTAGCTACTGAGCTAAGCTGCCTTGTAGGCTGTTCACATGATAATGTTGCCAGAGCTCACCTTCCCCTCCCCGTCTTTTCATTGACCTCCTCTTACTTGTCATACCCTTTCTTAGTATCTTTCGGAACAGATAATCTGTGATTTCACCAGCAGAGTCAGTGAGAGTGTGACCTCTCTGCTCCATAAATGATTTACTGTTCCCGCTGCCCGTGGTTTTTTTGGCAGCCGTGTCAACTATTATCTCATACTGAATTTGTTGCCAACCAAGTTCAGTTAAGCCCGGTATTCTCTGTTTTACATTTATATGCTTGATCTTCATCTTGTTGGCTTCAGACAAATATTCCAGCCTGATGAGACCTTTTTGGATCTTTGTTTTATCCCTTACAACGTCATAGTTGATAGTTTTATCCCTTACAACGTCATAATTGATAAACCTGTCTTCTAGGACTTCACCTGTATCACTGGTTTTAAAATGTGTAAAGAGATTAGGTGAAATGCTTCGACTCATGGCGGTTAGACACTGCTCTCCAGGGTGACACTGAACCTGAGCTAACAGTCTTCGGATTTAGTTGTCCAACCAGTTGTGAGTTTACAAAATTATATAGTTATCTGATCTGTATTTCTTCACTGTCCACAAAGATGTCCTAAGAGATTTAGCTAAGTGCCTTGTTGGGATTCAGGGACATTTTCCTTCTACCTCAGTACAATTTAAAACTCATCCTTAAGTTAAAAAGCCAAAATCAAACTGAATGACCAGCTGCAACACTTTAATTCCTAGATACACAGAACTCAGACGTGGCAAATACCACCTCTTTACTTAGAACCTCATACGTGAACATCTCAACTTGAAATCATATTGGAGGTTAGGGGATGGTTAAATAAACTGGCTTACCCACCGTACAGCATGGGATACAACTATTTTCATTGGTGTTTTTGAAGAGTTCACAATAGCATAGAAAATGTTTATGTCATAATGATTAGATTTAAAAAGCAAGATACATAATTGTATAGATGGTGATCGTAACAGCTGGAAACACAGAGAAAAGAATGACACGTTGAAATTGGCTAGAGGTTAAAAGCTCCAAACTGTTAACAAGGGTTAGACACGACAAATAAAAAGAAGGGGATTTCCCCCCTTCTGTTCATTTTTCTATAGTTCCCAAAAATGTGCAGCAGGAACATGGATGGTTTTATCACAGTAACCTTTTCAGGTGGGAGGTTGGGGGAGTTTTGTTACAAGAGTCTGCTTGCCAAGAACGTGTTTATTACAAGAGTGGTAAGCCCGATCACTCCCTCCATGAGAGAGAAGGGCGAAGCCCACCAGCATCTGGGCCGGGAGTGTACACACGCTGACCATGACATGTCACATGAGTTTTACCCCCTCTCCCCAAGGGTGGTCCAGCCTCGGCTGCTGGCCCCATGCCAACCATGGGACAGGCTCTTCTGGGTGCACCACGCCCTTGGGAAGCTGGATGACCCTCCTCATTGGTACCAGGTGACCCAGAGTGAGTTACCTCACCTGCTGCAGGCTGGCCCCGTCCCCTCCTCATACTAGATCCTGCTTCCCAGGGCTGTGTGTGCAGTGCATGGCACCAGGTCAGGCATCGGGAAGCACTCGGTAAATATTAGCTCTTCTCCACTGTGATTATGAATCATGATTGGAGAGGGTTTCTGTGTTCTCAGACAACTGGAAATTCTAGCACTAATGATAAATATTATTGAGGCACTTGACCATGCTTTAGTTTCTCATCTTAGATAAAAATGGAAGGAGTGAAGAGGAGTGGGGACAGGTCAGAAACCTTTATGGGAATCAGTTGTCAGAATGGATTGATGAGGAAGCACCATGCTTGGAAGAGGGTGTTTAACCTGAAGGTAGACCAGGCTGCTAAATGTTGGCACTTCTGCAAGGTAATGAGGTTATACACTAGTGTTAATATTCAAAATAGTTAACGATTGGTAAGCTTGGGGACCAGCCAATCAGAATAGACATTGGTAATGGCCTCTCAGAATGGATCCCAGCAATGAGCACCTGTCACCCCTACCCATCCACCCTCTCCCATGCACAGACTGGAGAGGAAGGCCTCTCCTCCCCAGAGGTACTCACTTAGATGTCCACCTCCAGTTCCATATCCAGGAATGCAGAATAGCAACCATGAGGTCCATCCTGGCACAGCTGTTTGGGAAGAGGCATAGCTGCCCCAATGCTCATTCTTGCTTCCTTCCCCTCTCTTCCATGATGTCCTGTTTGCTTCTACTGTCCATCACACGCCTGACAACATCCTGTTGTTGTCCGAGGCAGAGAAAAGGAGGAGCCATTCCTTGTTCTGCCTGCTGCACCATGATGGCCTCTCCTCTGTCCCCAGGTGACCTGGACAGCAGGTTTCCAGAGTGTGGGAGACCCTAGGGTATGGTCATGGAGGTTGTATTGCACTATCTTCCATGCAGAACGATGACCATCTGCAGAACCACGTGTCCTCCTGGCAGCTCAATTAAGCAGCTGTGAAATGTGGGACTCATCTTCTTGGGGATGAATTTTTTCCATTGTCCATTTCCCTAGTGGTCCTCTATAGGCCTTTTGTCTTAGCTCTATTCTGTGGTCACCAGCTGCCCTCAACCCTGACCCTGATCAATTTGCAGATGCTAATGAGAGAGCATGAACAGCTGATGGCCCCTGTAGCTGAGGGATCAATATCATCATATCTACCCTGAAGTTTTTCCTGGAATTCACAGTAATGCACTCTGGGAGTTCTTTCCCACCCGTGGTAGCTCTGGATCCTCCTCTGAAGGAGGCAGGTCAGGTTAATTATTGTCCTTACTTGATACATGAGGACTAGGGGACCCCTGGGGCTCATCTAAGACCCACTGCTAATAGGAAGCAGAGCCTGGACCAGACCTGCCTCCAGGGACCTGGACAGCAGCTAGTGCCGCTGGGCTCGGCTCCAGAACTCAAAGACTCCCAGGTACTTGCTGTGATGAGAAGAAGGGAGAGTCATGAAATGGGGAGCACTTGCTTCTGCTTTTCCCGTGAAGAAAGTTGGAGAACAGAGCAGTTTTGTCATCTGCTGTGGGGCCCACAGTGAGCAAAGGTGGGGCCTGGACAGGAAAATGCAGTCCCTGTGTCCTAGGCCCCTTCTTCTCTCTGGGACCCCACACAGTCTCTCACCTTCACATGTCCACCTGCCGTCCTCCCCAGTGCTCCTACACCACTCTTTCCTTCCACCTCTCCCCACTGGATCTTCCTTCCATTTCTCCCCACTGGAAACTTACTGGGGCCACGGCCTGCTTCACTGCCCCAGCACGCAGCTATTTGGGAAAAAGCTACCAGTGAGGGCGCTTCTTGCAATAGAACAGAGGTGTATATCGGCTTTTACACTAACTTAAGACATAATCAACATCCTATACAACTCACCCATTTGAAATGTACATTTCACTGGCGTATATTCACAGAGTTGTACATCTATCACCATAATCAATTTTATTTTATTTTTTAAAATATTTTACTTACTTATTTGAGAGGGAGAGAGCATGCATGAGTGGGGGGAGGGACAGAGGAGAAGGGAGAGAGAGAACCTCAAGCAGGCTCCACGCTGAGTGCACAGCTGTAAGTGGGGCTTGATCCCACAACCCTGAGATCATAACCAAAGCTGAAACCAAGAGTCAGACACTCAACCGACTGAGCCACCCAAGTACCCCCAGAATCAATTTTAAAACATCTTCACTACCCCCCACAAAACCCTCAACCCCCTGAGTCATCACCCCTCAAGGTCTCCATCCCTTCCTTCTCCAGTCCTAGGCAACCAAGAAGTCTACTTTCTTTCTTTATGGATTTGCCTATGCCAGGCATTTTATATAAATAGGATCATGTGGTGTGTGGTCCTCTGTGACCGGGTTGGTATATTTTCAAGCTTCATTCATGTGGTAGCGGGTCTCACTGCTTCATTTCTGTTTATTGCCAAATGACATGCCAGAATTGGATACACCACATTTTGTCTCTCTGTTCCTTGGCTTATGGCATTGTTTCCACTTTTCAGCTATCATGAATGATGCTGCTGTGAATGCTGATGAACCAGCTTTTGTGGGTCTGTAGGTTTCCATTTCTCTTGGGTATAAACCTAAGGTGGGATTATTGAGTCATATGGTACTGTTTGAGGAACTACCAGAATGTTTTCCAAACTGGTGGCACCATTTTACGTTCTCACCAGCAACAAGGGTTCAGTTTCTCCAGATCCTCAGTAACACTTCTCAGTTTCTGTTTTGTGTGTTTGTTTTCATTCTGGCCATCCCAGAATGAGGGATGAGGGTGTGCGTCATTGTGGTTTTGATTTCCATTTCCCTGGTGGCCAATGATGTCGAGCATCTTTTCATATGCTTGTTGGCCATGTGTAGATCTTCCTTGGGGAGCTGTCTGTTCAGATCCTTTGCACATTTTTAATTGGGTTATTTGGGTTTTGTTTTATTATAGAATTGTAAAAGTTCTTTATATATTCTAGATATAAGTCACTTATCAGATAAATAACTTGAATTTCTGTCACTCTGTGGGTTATCTTTCGCTCTTTTGGAGTTGTCCTCTGAAGCAAACTTTTTTTTTTTTTTAATTTTTTGGTACCCGGTTTATGTTTTCTTTTGTTGTTTTTGCAGTTGGGGTATAATCAAAGGTTGTGAAGATTTACATGTATGATTTCTGAAAGTTTTATAGTTTCAGGTCTTACTTTTGGGTCTTAGATCCATGTTGAAGTCATTGCTGTAGATGGTGCGAGAGAGAGACCCAGCTTCATTCATGTCTCTCCTCATGTCAGAACACCACTATGCTGATGACTGAAGTTTGGTAGTAAGTTTTGGAATCAGGAGGTGGGTCTTCCAACATTGTTCTTTTTCAAGATAGTTTTGGCTCTTCGGGTCATGAAGCAGAATGAAGTGCTAATACGCATGCTGTGTGCCATGGGTGAATTTTGAAACCATTATGGTAAGTGAAAGTAGCCAGTCACAAAAGGCCACCTGTTGTATGATTCTGCTTCTGTGAACTGAACAAGATAGACAAATTCATGGAGACAGAAAATAAATTAGTGGTGCCAGGGGCTGGGAGTTGGAGAAAAATAGAGTGTGACTTCTAACGGGTATGAGGTTTTGTGTTGGGACGATGAAAATGTTCTAGAATTAGTTAGTAATCATGGTCGTACAACCTTGCCAGTACACTTAAAACCACTGGATGGTACATTTTAAAATGGTGAATTTTATGGTATATGTGTTGTATCTCAAAAAAATTTTTTGAGAAGTAGAATATCCCTCTCTACTTACAAAATGAATATGTAGTTTAAAACATTTCCACGGGGGCACCTGGGTGGCTCAGTGGGTTAGGGCCTCTGCCTTCGGCTCAGGTCATCATCTCAGGATCCTGGGATCGAGCCCTACATCGGGCTCTCTGCTCAGCAGGGAGTCTGCTTCCTCCTCTCTCTCTGCCTGCCTCTCTGCCTACTTGTGGTCTCTATCAAGTAAATAAATAAAATCTTAAAAAAAAAAAAAAATTTCCACAAAAGAAAACTTCGGCCCAGATCGCTTCACAGGGGAATTCTACCAAATATTTAAGGAGGAAATAGTACCGGTTTTACAAATTTCTTTCAAAAAATTGGAGAGAAGGGACTAATTCCCAACTCATTCTAAGCATTTCAGTGATAGCAAAGCCTAACAAAAACATTACAAGAAAAGAAAACATATCTCCCATTAAGATATATGTAAAATGTCAAAATGAAATTTTAGCACATTGAATTTAATGACATATACAAAGAAAAACGCATATTGACCAAGTGTGTTTTATCTCAGGACTGCAAGTTTGGCTTAATATTTGAAAATCAATATTATAACTATTTTGGAAAATGATTTGGCAGTTTCTTTAAAAGTTAAATTTACATCTTCCATATGATCCAGACTTTCCACTTTGATATATTTACCCAAAAGACATGAAACTATATGTCCATGCAAAGATTTGTGTATAAATGTTCCTAGCAGCTTGCTTTTTCATAGAGGATAAACTGGAAGCTACCCAAATGTCTGTCAACATTCAGTTGAACCAACTGTGGTATATCTATACAGTGGAATTACTACTTAGCAATAACAGGGAATGGACCATTTGCAACAATAGGAAATGGATCTCAAAACAATTACGCCAAGTGAAAGAAGCCAGACCAAAATGAATGAAGGAAGGAATGAATAATGAGATCCTGTAAGATTCCATGTATATAGAATTCTAGAAAATGTAATCTACAGTATTAGTAAACTGATCAGTGGTTGGAGAGGCAAAGAGGCATGGAAACTTCCAGGGGTGACACATGTGTTCATTACTTTGGTGAGGATTTCACAGTTGGCATATGTATGTCAAAACATATCAAAATTGTACACTTTAAATATTTGCAGTTGTGTGTCACTTGTACCTCAATAAAGCTGTTTTAAAATATAAATATTCAGGGTGCTTGGGTGGTTCAGTGGGTTAAGCCTCTGCCTTCGGCTCAGGTCATGATCTCAGGGTCCTGGGATCGAGCCCCACATTGGGCTCTTTGCTCAGCAGGGAGCCTGGTCTGCCCCCCACTTTGCCTACTTGTGATCTCTCTCTCTGTCAAATAAATAAATAAAATCTTTAAAAAAATACTCGGCATTCCGAATGCCAACTATGATCTAGCTTCTGAGGACACAAGGCTGAAAATCAGTACCCTAGCCGATGTCCCTGACTTCAGGGAGTTTATATTCAAGTGGGACGCTTACATAGACTAGATTTTTTCACAGTGCCACAGTTTGCCCATAAAACTCCTTCAGCCCCAGATGGCAAGTTCCCTCCCGGACGTGCAGGCAAAGCGGCAGCACAGCTGGGTACAGGGCTGTGTGGAGTTGGAGCATAGCCACAGAGCAGTGGCTGGATTCTCTCCTCTCTCTGGACGTCCCCATTCAGCAACAGACTCCCCATCCACGTTCCCACCCTTTCCAGCAGGGCGTGGTCAGGCGTGGTGGCCCCTGTCAACTCAGTGGAGCAGAGCCCATCTTTTTTGCTTAAAATCTGATGAGTGGCTTGTTATTGCCACAAAAAAGAGCTTTACTCCCTTCATCCCCTTGCGTGGATGGGGAAGAAGAAAGACCTTCTACCCTTGGCATCACCCTGGGGTGATGGCGTGGACTGGATCAGCCCATTAGAGGGGCTCCCGCTGTCCTCAGATGAAGGCAGGCCTGGGGGAAACTGTCCCCCCACCACCACATACACAAACGGGCTCTTGAGAAGCCACTGGCAGGAAAGCACTGGGATGAAGTTGGAAAGGATGGGGCTATTGCAGGGATTAGGAAGGAAGGTCAAGGAAGACCTGTGTGGACTGGGGCCAGAGGGCCAGCAGCAAGGAGTGTGTGAGGTGACCTGCTGGCGTCGTCTCATTCTGCAGGCTTGGCACCCAGGAGGACACACAGCCCCAGTTTTGCTCGCCTGCCATCTCCCTCTCTCCTTCTCTTGTCGCCACCCCTCATGGCTTCCTGCTGCTGGGCCTCCTTCCTTGCTCAGGGCATTCACAGTGGGCATTGCAGAGCTCACTAGGATCACAAAGTGAAGAAGTTGCTTGTTTGGGAACAGACGCTGGCCTGAGGTTCAGATGCTGTGATTTCTGGCCTCCATGCCACTCCCAGCAACTCAAGTGACCAGGAGAGAATATCACTGCTCTCTGCCTTGGCTTTCCCATCTGGAGACGAAAACAATGGTTGCCTGCATTTCCTCTCTCCCCGGGGCACTGAAGCAGAATTCAAAGTGAAGACCATTTCAAAGACCGGTGGGCTGGCGTCCGAAGCCTGGGTCCCAGCCCTGCGTCCCGCACGATACCGGCGCAAGTCAGTCCGACCCGGGAGGCTCAGCTTCCTCCCCATCAAACGAAAGAGAATATGGGCCCACGTCCCCCACAGACAACTGCGGGGGGAATCAGAGTCCAAAGACAAGAACATAGAGATAGAACTGTGCCCGCATGTGTGAGGAGGCGCCATGACCACGGAAAACCACCCAGGGGATACTTACTGAGCCCCTCAAGGACTCCCCTCCCAGTGTCTTCTTCTGTGGTCCATCTTGGGACAGAGACCCCAAAGTTCGGGATGTGTGCAGTTAGAGCAGCGTTCATCTCTGAACTTCTGGTCTTGGCCCTGTACCCTCAGCAGTCCCCAGGAGGACCAGTTCTGTTAGGGTCACCCTCAGACTGTGTTCGGGAGAAGCAGCCTGTTTTAAAAGAGTGTCCTTGAGCGGTGATGACACTTGACATCCAGCCCCCCGCGAGGGTTCTGTTGTTTCAGTGACGCGTGTCTGCTGCCTTTGAGGTGAGTGCTGGGGCGTGTTGGGGCTGGGTGACTTAACAGTTCTGGAACGGGGCTCGCTGTGGGGAGCAGAATCCCGATTTGGGGGGGCCTCTCCGCTAACTAGAGCAGCTTGGTTCTCAGAGACACAACGTCAGGGCCACATTAGACCTTAAACAACAGCTCATCTTATTCCCCAGAGGGGCCTCCCCAAAAACAACTTGCCTGAAGTGATATTGGGGTTTCAATTTGACTTTGAGAAGCAAACGAGTGAGAGAAAACAGAGACAAGTCTCTCCAGGAAGTCCCTGGCTTTGGTTTTTCACTTCACATTGGCTCTGAACGTCAAGCGGACGGGATGCCGCGTTCTCCACTCTTCGGCCTGCCACCGGGCACCGTGATGTACGAAGACTCAGACGCGAAAGCTGATGACATCATTCAGTCGACAGAAATCGAATTCTATTCCCTGGGCGCTGTGTCCCAAGGCAGGAAATTGAATGGGGACATTTTAGATATCTTTCCGGCAACAGGCGTTGAAACAGAACGTCTTTTTTGCTTAACCCCACCTTTAGCCAGAACACTGACCCACCTCCAAATAGCACAGAAACCCAACTTTCTGCTTCATTTTGAACAGTGGGTTTTCGTCTTCAAGGTGGCTCCTGACTGAAGCAAACCACAGCCTTCCGAGTCTGTGCTTGTTGGATGAGCTCAGTAAGGCCGTGTTTGGTCACACTACCAGACCATCTCCTGGTCTCCCGTCTCCACATCCCTTCCCCTCATTAGAGCTTCCGTCCACAGTTTGCTGCCCCCCGTCCTCTTTCCTGCCCTCCCCCGTCCCCACAGGAGCACCGCCAGGTGCTTCTTCCTTCTCTCAAAACCCCCAAGGATCTTAACAAGAAAGCTGCATCAGCCATGTACGCGTCCGTAGAATTGTAGCACGAAGCCATACAGCCTGGTAACACTGATATTTTAAGTTTTACTCTTCGCTGGGAAAGGGAAAGGGATTTTCAGGCAGCAGCCAGCAGGTGGAGGCAGTATTTCTCAAGCAACCTTCCTGTGGCTCCGGAAATCATACCACCTCACGGTTCTCTGCCTGTGACCCAGACCTTGGGTCTGCTCACCCGGAGCCTCCACGCAGGGCCTCAGCCAGTCCTGTGTGGCGTCCCCCTGACCCTCTGGGTCAGTCTTTCATTGCTCCCCATGGACTACGTGGTAGGTGCGAGCCCTGTGGTGCAGGTCCGTGTAGCTTTTGTAGGAGAGAATCTGGACACCGAGCGCTCAGCAGGGCCTTGGGTCCACGCTCTGTCGTGCCCAGGAGGAAGAACTCCACAGACTATAGGCTATAAGCCCTGATCCTAGTCCTTATTAACTGTGGGACTTGAGCAAGGGGTTTATCCTCTAAGCTCCATTTTCTTACCTGCAAGACGGAAATAACAGAACCCGTGTCACAGCGTTGTTCTAAGAACTGGATAAAGAATGCCAAGCGCTTAGCACAGTGCTCGGCAGGGAGGAAGTCCTCTGGAGACACGAGCTTCTTACTGGATGGAGCAGAGCCAGAGCGTGAGGGAGGAATCTGGGATAGGGCAGCTTGGGGCCAGGACTCATTTCCGTGAATTCAGCTTTAAGCCGCTGGTCTTCATGCTGGGGGAGCTCCGAGTAGGGCTGGCTGGCGACTGCCGGGTGCAGGATGAATTTTGGACTTGGGAGCAAGGACAGCGGTCTTTCTGTTTTGCAGCCCTCATTTATCTGAGCCCCAGGCAAGATGGAAGGTAAAGACAGTCTAAACCATTGAACAGATGGGGCCTCACCCATCCACGGGGTCTCTCCGTCTCCGTCCCCGTGCCCACCTCTGGGCCTCTGGACCCTCACCTCACACATGATAACAGTGATATTCCTGGCCGGGTTTACAGACCCCCCAGCAGATGAGAGGCAGCAAACCAGGGACTAGATGGGCACCTGAGAGCAGAGAGAAGGGACAGCTGATGGTCTGGCAAGTAAGGAAACAAAGGATAAAGGCAGACATCCGAATTACTAGAAAATCACAGCCACTGGGCTGTGGAGAGGGGTTCCTGCCTCCCTTTGATGTCCGAGAGCCACAGCGTCTGAAGACTCAGAGTCGTGCTGTTCTAAACCCGACTCTGCCGAAGGGTGTCCAGTCTCGGTCTATTTTCAGAAGCCAGTTGTGTAATGTGAATGGAGATAAAAATTTGAGCTCTCCCACGCATTTGCTGCGCCCTTGATTAACCGGTCATCGTGGGAGTCCCATGGTCATCCTGTGGTTTGGGTAGGGCCCTGTCTACCATTTTATAGATGAGGAAAACGAAAACTGAGGGGGGCTGAGATTGCCCAGGCTTCTGTAGCTAGTGAGTGTACATGTGGCTTCACTCCAGGACTTCAGACTTGAGGTCTAGTGCTCTTCCCCACACAGATGTTGTCAAACTGTGTTCCTTGGAGCCTGGGGGTTCTTCCCCAGGGGCTGCCGCAGGGATGCAGGAAGGCCCTCAGGCAGGTCTGGACCTCCCACCTCTGACTCAGCAAGAGGTGCTAGGTGTTTAGCTGCCAGAGACTCTGGATGGGGAAGCATCAAAGAGGTCCTGCTGCTTGGAAGAAAACAAGAGAATGAGAGAAAAAGAGAGCTTTGAAGCTACTGAGAATGGTGCCCTTAATAGTTGGGGATCATTTCTATCCAAAACCAATTAAAATCAAAAGAAAGGCTTGGGACTATGTGCATATAGGGCACACCTGCTCCCCGGCAATCTCAGCCAGCTTGAATGACTTACCCCAAGGGTGTCCTGGTCCTGCGGGACTCAGGTTCCCTGCGAGCTGCCCCAGGTGGGCTCATCCACTGGCCTTAGATGGGCACTTCTTGGCTCCCCTTCTCCGCAGCCACCTCCCTGTGCAGGCAGAGTCCTCGAGCCACCCGGGGCCATCAGTGCCTTTTACAGCCTCTGTCCCCATGGTGTCCTCACTATCTGCCAGAGCCCTGTTTTCACCTCTTCCAAGTGGGCTCCCGACTGCATGTGTCTCCCCAGCTGTGAATACTTGATACTCACTGGAGGAGTGAAAGATGTCCTCCTGCATTTTAATAGTGGCCCCCTGCACATCCAGACTATTACCCCATATAATTTATTCCAAAGGTGGGAAATCAAGCACAACAAAGGACTTCCGGGAAGAGTTATTTGCATAGAGAGGGCTTCGGTAACACCGTATAGATGGCACTGATTCGCTTGGGAAGATCTGGCCTCATTGCCAGCCTCCGGCTCTGCTCCCTCCCTCTACACCCACCCCACCCTCACCTAGAGAGGGGAAAGAATGTGAGAGGGGCATCTGGGGTTAGTCCCTGACTTACCATCGCCGTCCTCAGTGGCAGACACCGAAAGTGGGAAGTCTGTGCTGGGTGTGGTGGGAGGGCAATTGTGCCTTGATTGCCCCGAGTCGCTCTAAGAAACCAATCCAAACTGAGAGCGCTTGACAAACCTCAGTGGGCCCTCTGTGGCCATGGGTGGTGACACTGGGAAGACAGGACGGAGACTCACATCTTAGCCAAGCACACGGGGCGGCATGGGATATCCGGTGTGGAATGAGTGACACGGACGGGTCTTCTGGAGAAAACTTTCCTTTCCCTCCCCCTGTCTCTGGCCCCATTTTCCTTCAAAGTTAGAGCTCTTTTGGAAAGAGGGTGTCTTGAGGATGTGGGCGTGAAAGTAGCCTTAATTTAGGTCGTCAGGCTCTAGGTAGGAAGTGAGAGGCGGCATTGCAGGGGAGGGCACCAGCGAGGGACAGGGGGTGAACATCTCACAGAGAGCAGAGCCTCACCCCCCCGGGAAGCAGGGAGAGGAAGGCTGGGGGCAGAGCAGTAAGAACCCGGGAAATCAGGCTGAGGCGTTTGGGCACAGCAAGCAAAGGGGCACCCTTGAAGCCTCTCAAAATAGAGCCAGGGGCATCTGGGTGGCTCCTTCCAATTAAGTGGCCAACTCTTGGTTTTGGCTCAGGGTCATGGGATCGAGCCCCACTTCGGGCTCTGCACTGGGGGGTGCAGCCTGCTTAAGATTCTCTCTCCCTCTCCCTCTGGCCCTCCCCACTGTCTCTCTCTTAAGAAAACAAAATAGAGCTGAGAAAGGAAGGACTGCGTGGCACTCTTCAGAGCAGCGTGCTTCACGCGTGTTTTCTGTTTCATCCCGACAGCCCTGTAGGGAGTCTTCTCAGGGAGGTTAAGAAAATCACTGTTAAGTCACCAGCACGGAAGCTGCTGGCGCAGGACTCAAACCCAGGTCCAGAGCTTGTGTTCCCAGCACCGATACGCCACCTATGAGGTATCTCTGTCTGGCAGAGGAGTGCGGGCTGTGGTGAGACCAGAGCCAGGTCCTCCTGCTGAGAAACCCTCCAGATGCTTCCATGCCCCGTGTTCCCCCCCCATGCTGGAGCACCTGAGAGGGTGCCCGCAGACAGCCAGGAGGATTTGTGTGGGGTTTGATTTTTGCTGTTTAAAAAAAACATCAAAATCATCATTGCGGGAAGAAAATCAAGCCTTCGTTGGGCTTTGCCTTAGTTTGCTGGGGCCGCGTGTCAAAGCAGCCCATGCTGCGCGCCCTACAGAATGGAAACCCCTTACCTCATAGTTCTGGGCGCCACACGTCTGGCCTCAGGGCGTTGCCAGGGTCGGTTCCTCCAGGTGCTAGGAGGCAGGGTCCCTTCCATGCCTGACCCTGGCTTCTTTGGCAGTCTTCGACATTTCTTGGCTTGTAGACGCTTCACTCCCTCTGTGCCGTCACCTTCCTATAGCCGCCTCCCCACGTGGGTGTCTTGTGTCCACATTTCGTCTTCTGGTAAGGACACGAGTCAGCCTGGGTGGAAGTCCACCCTGCTGACTTCATCTTAACTAACAACACCTGCAGTGACCTCTTTCTGACCTGGAGTTAGAACATACTTGGCGGGTTGAGGTCATGTCCCCAGAGGTCAGCCTTCGATTCAGTCATTGGCCACAAGCTCAGGGCTTCCTTGGCACACATGGGCGCTGGCTACAAATTCGGGGGCCCACATACCCCCTCATTTAAATGATTCACAGAACTCAGGAAAGCCCTACGCTTCCGACTACAGTGTTCTTACAAAGGTTATGAATCCCAGCCAGCCAGAGCGAGAAATCCCAAAGGCAAAGCCCAGGAGGGTCCCATACGTGAAGGTTTTTTGGTGTCACCAACCAAGGACATTCACTCAACGTCCAGGGTCCAAAGTTCTTCCTGGGCTTTCATCATGTAAGCATGGTTGATTGAGTCATTGGGCACCTGGATGAACTCAAGCTCTAGCAGCCCCTCCAGCCCCCAACCCAGCTCTCTGTTCACATGGCCAGACCCATCCTGAAGCTATCTGCAGGCTCACAGTGAGTAACAATCTCCCTCTTGACACGCAGGACATTCCAGAGGGTTTAGAGGCGTCTTTACAGGAACCGGGGGCAAGGACCAGCCAAATTCTCTATTATATAGCGGTAGCTAGAAGTGAATCTAACAGAAGGATGCCGACTGCATGTTCACACTCCCTCTAAATGTCCTGGAATACTAGACGGTGACGAAGATGAAGCAGCTGTGGCTTCACACACCGACTGGCACTCGTACTACGGTTTTGAAGACCCAATGCACTCACAGCGCTTTCTCGTAAATATTGAAGCAAAGCTCATCCCCCTTCTTTGTAACAATCCGCCTAGGGTTGCCGGACCTGCCGGGTGGGGTGCTGGAAAGTTGTATAGAGGCTGGACTTCCTCTTTGGGGCCCACTCCCCCTGCCCCGTGCCCCTCCCCTTCCTCAGAGTCCTGCTTTCTCTAAGTGTCCAGGGCCCTTGCAATCTCCGCTCTCCAGGAACTTTCCAGAGGCACTGCTGAGTGTGGAGAATAAAATCCCTGCATACTCTTTCGCCGGGGGAAGGCATGGAATTTGCTTTTTTAGCTATTCTTCTAAAAGTGAAACCAAGGCTCTTGGTCAAGGAATTTAAGTCAGCCGGGTGGCAAGGGGAGGAGATCAGAGACCTTTTCTGGTGGCCAGAGATCATACCAGCTTGTTTTGTAAGGAGGGAAAGAAACATCCTTCAAAACGAAGCTAGCTTCCTCTGTAACCTTTCCCTCTTCACAGACTCTCTGGGGTGACCAGAGCTCTAGACAGTCTGCCTCAGGCTATGAGAAGTGAGGCCCTGCTGTGATTTACGTCAGGGAAGGTTCCTAGACTAGGTCAGTACCTGCTTTCCTGTCTCGAAGAACCTGACAACATGCCTCCCTGTCCTCCTCGGCCCCTGTCTCTTCCTTGGCCCTTTGTCCTCCTGGTGAGAGCCGAATTCACCACAGAGTTGGTGAATCCCAACTCAGGACCTCTCACAATGTGTTCATATGGTCATATATTTTTGTAATATTTGCAAGTTGAGCTGTCTTGGCGGCCATCAGCTAAGAAGGGGCCTGTTTCCATTCTGACTTGACTCCTACCATGTCTTCCCTCGTGTTGGGTCATGCTGGCAGGGCTCAGCACCTGGGGCCTCTGAGAGGAGGCTGGGCTAGTGGTACTTAGCTTTGGGTTTAGTCGAGTATATTTACATGATTTGCAGTTACTTCTATATATAGTTCAGTCATTGCCTGTCGTCTTGGTGTGGGAATAGCTCCTAGGAATCCTTTGGTGGCCCCTGAATCAAGTCATGGAGTGTCAGCCCACGGAAGAAGCAGAGCCCACCTGCAGCTCATAACGTGTGGCCACGTCTGGCCCATCCTGGTTCACAACAGCCTGGTCAGTGAGTGCCACCAATTCAAATAATAAAAGTTGAGTCACCACACGAGAAAGCTAGAAATGCCCCCTGAGTCTTACAGCGCATACATGAAAGAGGGCTTAGTAGCGTTTTTCCCAAACTTGACAAGAGTCCTAAAAATATATATGACCTTACCAAACGACTACTGGAGGTTAGAGAAATTTATAAAATACCAGTCATTCTGAAATATCAACCATAGTGAAGACTGAGTTAGCTTTTCAGTTATCTTTCAAAGACTGAGTTATATTTAAATTCTGACTGTGAAAAATTACGGTACAAAATTGCCGTACAAGAGATGATCAGATGAGGCGGTATGTTTCAGAAGTCTGCTACCTGCAGTTTGCCAAGCAGCTAATTAGTAAAAATGTTATTTTTGTGAATTGTGTGGTGCTTGTGGTATTTGCCAGCTCTTTATAATCTTTAATTTGCTACAGTTTCCTGACTGAAAAATACTCATAATTTTGTATATTTTTTAAAGATTTTATTTATTTATTTGACAGACAGATCACAAGTAGGCAGAGAGGAAGGGAAGCAGACTCCCCGCTGAGCAGAGAGCCCGATGCAGGGCTCAATTCCAGGACCCTGGGATCATGACCTGAGCCGAAGGCAGAGGCTTAAACCACTGAGCCACCCAGGTGCCCCACATAATTTTATATTTTTAAGAGGCCCCCAGAACTTACCCCAACCTCCTTTTTGTTTCGTTCTTCACACCCTCAGGCCCTATCCCCTCCCTCGCTCAGGGATGAGTGTCCTTTGGCTTAATGATGGTCTTTGTAGTTAAACCAGAAAACTCATTGCACAGAATTGGCTTGTAAGCTCCCTGAGCTTACAACTCAAGAGTGCCTCACACACCCAGACCTATGGGAAAAACTCAAGAAATGCCTGTCAACAAACAATCCCCTCTGAAACAGGACTGGAATTCCCTGGAGCAGGTGACCCCAATGGTTCCTCAAGTGTGGGGCATTTCAGAAGTGGGACATGTCTGGAGGCCTGCAGGTGTTTTTGGAAGAGAAGTATTTCCGCAGAGAGAGGATGTGATTCTTGGTGGATAATGTGATCCAGGCAGCCCAACCACCAAAAAGAGAAGACCCTTCTTGAGTCAAGCTCAGACAGAGTTATTAAGCCCAGAACTGGGTTTGGACCCTGACAGGACCAACATTGGCGGGGAGTGGGGAGAGGGGAGGCTGGAGTTGGTGTCAGGGCCTTTCCACCACCCTCTTCTCTGTCCCCACAGTCTTCCTCCATCCCCTGCAGCCTGTGCTTCTTCCCTGGTGGTTGGGGGAAGGGGACAAGGGCAACCACCCTGCAGGCCGGCCCTTCCCCGCCCCCCCCACAGCCCCTTGCAGCCTGCCCTTCCCCACCCTTGAGGCCAGAGCCTCTGTGAATTCAGAGCAGCCAACATTTTTGATTGCTTCTGTCACACATGGTCACCTGGGCCTTCAACCTCCTCCACCTGCAGACCCCAGGCACAGCAGGTGCAATGGTCCCTGCCCTCAAGGGCCCAGAGATGAGTGAGGGCTGCAGTGTGTTTCCGTCCACACAGAATGCGTTCAGCAGGAGCCATAATGACACAAGTCCTCGCTAATAGAACAGAAGACAATGGCTAACAGGTCAGTGTTTCCTCTCCCAGGTAAGCGTGTGAACAAGAACCTTGCCCAGTATTTCCCAAGGTGTATCCAGAGAACGGTTGGTCCCCAAGACATGCTTAGAAAATAATGCTTATGCGGACAAAGAGGGGTGCCAGGTGGTGCATCCTGAACCCCATCTAGGAGACCCTGAGACTCTGTAAACCTCTTGGTTGGTGTCCACCTGCCTGAAGGGTCTGTCTGTTCACACGCTGTAGCTCCTCCCATCAGCCTCTTTGGGATGTGAGCCCGTTTTGGGAAACACTGTCTTAATCAAAGTAGTGACTCCATAAGGGAGACTTTCCGACCCCAGGCCAGGGAGGTAGCCAAATTCAGAAGTAATGGGGCTTTTTTGGCTCATTCTCCCCCATTCTGCAGGCAGCTACTTCCTTTCCTATAAACAGGCTGGGCCCAGCAGGAGTCCTACCCTGCCCAGTGCCAACTTCCCCAGGCTCCTGCCCTTCATAGGCTCCCAAGAGAGGGATTTCCAACCTGTTCAGGTGAACTGCCGGGGCCCAGTGTCCGTCCCTGCCCATTGCCATCCATATAATCAAGTCGCCCCAGGGCTCCAAGATCTGCCCCTCCCTTCTAACATGCACCTGACCCTGCTTCCATAGGAAAAGGCAAGACCATGACAACATAGCCCTCACTTTTCTCAGTCTGGTTCCATCTTAATTATCTTACACAAAGGTGGTGGTGTATACCCCAGAGACTTCTGAGGAGGGGGAGCCCAGAAGGTTCTTCCGAGAGCGTCCTGCAAGCTGAAAAGAGGGAGAAGGCTTACCCTCCAGGAGGGGATGGTGCATGAGCAGCCATGAGAGGCTGGGGCAGAAATGGGGATGGAACTGTGTGCTGTGGGACTCGATGTTGGGCCTGTGCTGTTGAGCTCCCCGCCACAGAGCCGGGACAGTGACAGCGCCCATCCTGCAGGTCCATCCTCTTTTTGAGAGCAGAGGTGGAAGGATTGGAACACAGCGCTGAGTCTGACCTCCACCTTGGCCCCCCAGCAAGATCCGCAGCATCAAGATAATGTCGGGTGGAAAGGAGCCCCTGGATTTCAGAGGGCTGGACTTGAACATGGCTACTACTCTTGCCCCATGATTTTCATGTGGCCAACGAACGTCAAAATAATTTATTGGCTCGTGGTCATTTCCAGAAATTCCGCTATGGGCCTATCAGTCATTCCTCCAGATTACATTCATTCCATTAATTCACCACATTGAACATGAGCATCTCCCCTGAGCAACGCAAGTGGAGAGAGAATGTCTGGCCCCTGCCTTCTGGATCTCCCCTGCTCCTCGGAGTTGTGCATTTAGAGATGACGGGATCCAGGAACACAAAGGCTTGCCCAGTAAGCCAGGCAGAGGGGGTCGGGCCTGCGGGAATTTCCCCAGCTGTGAGATGGAAAAAATAAATATTTCTCTTCCAGGGTTGTCATGAGCTCAGCTGAGCTAATGCGGGCAAGAAATCCCCGGTGCCTCATAGGAGCTCCGCATGCGGTAGCTCCCTCCCCCGCCCTCCCAAAGATGCTTGGTTACCCGCACCTGGGTGTTAAGGAGAAATCTCAGAGGAGGGTTTTCGAGGGGAGGGAGAAGGTTAGAGTTCTGTCCTCATTTGGAGGTGGGGCTGGAGGACAGAAAGGGGAGACTTGGGGCTCAGAGATGGACGTCTTTGATGTTTCCCCACATGGCCACAAGGATCACTGATGTCCCCTTATCACAGAGGCCTTCCTGGATCACCCACCTAGTCCATCTGTCTCCTTACCCTGCTTGCTTTTTATTCTTGCCCCATCTCCAGGGGACATATCTGTTTGCTTGTTCCACTGTCTTTCCGGCCAACAGGTGCACCCCGTGATGACAAGGACTTTGTTCTGTTCATGGCTGGGACTGCGTCTCAGCACTGCCCATTTTTAGCCAACCTAGTTGCTCACCACTCTATATTTTTCTCACAGAGTCATTTTGATCATGAAATGCACTAGTAATAAACCAGCCCTTGGCACCGAGCCTGGCATATCGTTAGCTTTTCCAATAAATGGCAGCCATTGTTACGACTGGTCGCTTTCCAGGCAAGGTCTGCTTCCCACGGTGCAGCCGTCCGGGGAAGTGTTTGTGGCTGCTCAAGGGTTCATCTCATCCCGAGTGGGGCTACAAACAGAAGCTATCCCAACTGGGGAGCCTCGAGAACACTGCTTACCTTTCCACAGTTGATCTGTAGGGCACCGGTTCTCAAACATGGCTCTAAAGTGGGATCACGTGGGGAACTGTAAAAAGTACGGATGCTGGGGCCCCCCAGCTGGAGAGTCTGCCATAGCTGGTATGGCAGATGGCCTGAGCATCGGGATTCTCTGAAGATCTCTAGATGCTTCTAATGTGTGGCAGGTTTGACAGCCACTGCCCCAGAGGGCCACCAGATTTCCCCTCGAAGGTCAGCGAGACAAATGACTAATTAGGGCCTGTCAGTTAATGGGTCTTCCTAATCCGAGTCTTTGCTCACAGACCAGCCCATTGAAAATTAGTCACTTGGGCCCAGCAGGGCCACTCATTTAAAGGTTGCGGTTGTGGTGGGCCATCCTAAGACTCTAACGCCCCACAGAGGAATGCTTGAGGACCAGGAGTGCAAACAGATGGGGAAACTGAGGCTGAAGGCGTCCAAGCAAAGCCTTCCCTCCATCCACCTCTCTAACCAGCTCAGAGGCCCATCCCTGGCGAGGATGGTGCTGGTGATAGTGCTGGTGATCTTGGTACATCTTGGTACATCTCCAGACAAACAGAACATTTTGCCATGTCTTTGACCTGTGGTAGAATGGCGAGTTCATGGTTTGGGAGGACAGTGTCCAAAGCTTTCATCTGTGGCGGAAGCTCTCATTTTATTAGAAGACAACCACATTTCAAGAAGGCGCTTTTTAAAAAGAAGGCCCACCCCATTGCTCCCACTTTCCTGCTGTTTAAAAGTAAGAGGCAAAGGGCCCCTGGGTGGCTTAGTTAAGTAGCCAACCGTCAGTTTCAGCTCAGGTCATGATCTTGGGGTTGTGGGATTGATCCTCGCATTGGGCTCCGGGCTTTTCTGGAGTCTGCTTCAGATCCTTTACCTTCCCCTCTGCTCCCCCGCTCCCGCCCCCCTCTCTCAAATAAATAAAATCTTTTTTAAAAATCAATAAAGAAAAAGTAAAAGTAAGAGGAAGAACGTTGGGCTGAGTGAAATGAGCCAGTCACAAAAGGACATGATGACACTTGTATGGGTAGGAAAGTAGAAGGTTGGGGTCGGGGCCTGGGGACTTGTTTAATGGGTACAGACTCTGTTTTCACTATGTGAAACGCACAGTGGTGATGGTTGGACAACATCGTCGATGTACTCAGTGCCACTTAATTGCTTGAAAGTGGTTAATTTTATGTTAAGCGTGTCTTGCCACAATTGAAAATAAAATTTTTTTTCAAAGATTTTTATTTACTTATTTGACTGAGAGAGGGAACACAAGCAGGGGGAGTGATAGAGGGAAAAGCCAGCCTCCCACCAAGCAGGGAGCCCAATGTGGGGCTTGATCCCAGGACTCGGGATCACGATCCGAGCTGAAGGCAGATGCGCAATGACTGAGCCATGATTCTTTCAGGGCACCTGGCTGGCTCCATCCATAGAGCACTTGACTCTTGAGCTCAGGGTCATGAGTTCATCTCTCCTTTTTTTTTTTTTTTTTTTTAACTATAAAGAGAAATAACCACATGGCGTCTTTAGGCCTTTACAAACTTAACTGGGCTTTGGTTGATTTCCATGGAAACCTAGGAAGAGGTTGTGAATTTCACTGGCCAGGATCCCCCCTGTGCACAGAGTGGGGAAGGAGCAGCCCAGACGAACGGGGACAGCGATCAGTGTTGAGGGCATCTTGAAGTTAATGACCGCTCTCTGTGCAGCCGACTGAGCCCTACTCTTTCTTCAGCCGTGTGCACTGTAGCTGTATGAACACAGCGTACCCCATTACTTACCAGCAACTGCGCTGTGCACTGGGCTTTGAAGACTGTGTGTTTCTTTCCTCGCCTTGAGCAATTCCCTGCTGTATATTTTCATAGAAATGAGTTTAATAGAATGAGTTTGGAGTCAGCAATAAGAAAAGCTCTTTGGCTGTGGTGTTACTTCTTTTAAAAAAGGCTTCTAACGTGCCTGATGGGGATATTGGCACAAGTAAGAATTACACCTTAGGAGGGAAAAGACTGAAGGAGGAAGGCCATACATCTTTGCTTAGAGGGGCCTCTGGGAAGGTGTTGTTTTTCTAAATGATCTTTGATGAGTGTCTGTAACACAAAGAATTAACCCCATCATAGGTCAGCCTGCTGCTCTGATGGGGAAATCTGCCTGGGCTGTGAGCGAGGCAGATCACAAGTCCTTAGGGCCGGGCATGATGTGCAAGATGAGTAGGGCCTTGCTGGCCCCGGTGCGGCCCTCTGACCTCGCAGCATCACCTCACCCACCTGATTACCTGAGCGTGCACTGACTCAGTCCGGGTCCCCAGGTGTCCGAGTGCACGCCAAAGTCCAAGAAGCGGTGCTCTGGATGTCCACCAGGGGAGTGGTGTCAGGGTTCCCCGAGCTGTGCCTGGACGCCACTCCCTGTTAGGAGCCCAGTCCTCTCCCCCTCATTCCACTCTCCCCCCACCCCTGATGCCTTCGATAGCCCTGATGGCTTTAGAGGCTTTTCTGATATGAATGGCAGGAGGGCTGTGTAGTCAGATGGAAGGTACACCAGCCGCATAGTCTGCGGCGGAATCCCAGCTTGCCCCGTACCGCCTGTGTGACGCTGGAGAGACCGCTTACCCTCTCTGTGCCTGAGATTGCTCCCTGTAGAATGGCTACAGTGAAAGTCCCTGCCTCCCTGGGTTGTTGTGAGGATGAAGTGAGTTAATCCATGTGAAGCAGCACAGTTTGACGAACTCAGTGAATGTTAGCTATTATGATCCTATTACAGAGATTTCTGTCTCCTGCTTTGGCTCACGTCTGTCCCCAGAGCCTCGGGGAACAAGCTTAACTCTTCCATATGACAACCTTGCAAACATCTAAAGTCAGCTCTTGGGGTCCCTGGGTGGCTCAGTCATTTGAGCATCTGACTTTTGATTTCAGCTCAAGTCAGGATCTCAGGGTGATGAGACCGAGCCCCACGTCAGCCTCTGCACTCAGCATGGAGTCTGCAAGATCCTCCTCTCTCTCCCTCTTTCTCTGCCCCTCCCCCACCCATGCAAGCTCTCTCTCTCTCTCTCTCTCTCTCTCAAATAAAAAAACACTTAAAGGCAGCTCTCAAGCCACCCACCCCCTTTATGTTCTGCAGGCTAAAAATCCCACGTCTTTCCCATTCCTTGTGTGACATCACTTTGATTTCCACCGCACGCCCCCTGGAAGATCTGGGAATGCGCGCGCCTGTAAGAGTCACAGCACCTATGTGGCAACCTGCACAGACCCCTAAGGCTAAAAATTTTACTTCTCCATAGCCTGATTTCTTTTTCCCTTGACCTAGTTTCTTCTAGATCAGACAGGGGTGCCTGTGTGTGCTACAAGGACATGTGGTGCCTAGGGGCCTTCCCAGGGGCCTTCCTGAGCCCCAGGGTCCTCTGCTGTCCAGAGAGCAGCATCTTGGTGCCAGTCAGGCTTGCAAGGCTCTCTAGGCTGCGAGGGACAGGGACTGCAGAGCCGGTAACCACCTTGCTCCATCAACACCCTGCCCGGTAGTAAGAACCTGCAGGAGCCCTACCAGAGGACGCAGACCTGTCCAGGGGGATCTGGAAGAACAGAGCAGCCTCTCACGGCCTCTGATGAAACTCCCATCCTACTCACAACCCCTCCTTCCTCACTCCACAACTGTCCATGGCTGCCTTGGTTCTTCCTGGTGTTCTCCAACTGGGCAGGGGCACGCAGGCTCCCTGGGGAGCTCATTCAGGATGGAGACCAATGACTCCAGGTGAGCAGCTTTGGGCAATCTGTACCTCTCACCAGCACTCCTGATTCTCCTTGCTGGGGGTCCACTAACTTTCAGAATGAAGGTCGTTCTCCTCAGCCCCTTTGTCCACATGCCCAGATGTCTCTCTGTCCCCTGAGCACATTCTAGGTCTTCCCACCCCCTACCTTGACTCACACTGGTGCCCGTTGTCACCACCCAGCTATCCAAGATGTCCCCTCCAGCAAGACCAGCTTGGACCACATCTCCAGGAAGCCTTCACTGACCCACTGCCAAACAAAGCCTGTCCCTGTGCATTCTGAGCGGTCCTCTTCCTTGCTGCTTATGGGGGCTCTGGTGTGTGTGCTGGTGGTGGTCCAGCGACGTGCAGGTTAGAGCGAGGACTCCAGAGCGGGACACCCTAGGCTACATCCCAGTCATACGAACTTGGGCAGGGGGCCCTGTGGAGAGCCTGCATCGAGAGGCTGACGGGAGGATGGCAGAATGAAAGCGTGCAAAATGCTAACCCAGGAGCGCCGTTTGTTAAGTGTCCGACTCTTGGTTTCAGCTCAGGTCCTGATGGCAGGGTCATGAGATCGTGCCCCGCAGGCTCTGTGCTGAGCTCAGAGTCTGCTCAAGGCTCTCTCTCCCTCTCCCTCAGCCCCTCTTTCCCACTCCCCCTCTCTCTCATAAATAAATAAATAGATCTTTTAAAAAAAAAAGGTCAAATGCTAACACAGTGCTCAGCACAGAGTAGGTCCCACGTAAATGTTGACCGAGATCATTTCCTTATCCTTCTGACAACCATATTGACTATTTCATCTCTACCTACATTATATGCTCTTTGAAGACAGGGCTGGTTTTAATCATCACTTTCATTTCCACCGCACAGGGACACCACATGCCACAGACTTCCGGTAGAGAAGGTGAAGCTGTCCGAGTCCCCACCACCCTGGCCCGGAAGCGGGGACAGCCCTAAGCAGCCATTCAGTATGAGGGGAGAAACCAGCCTTCACACCTTGTCACCCTACCCACCCTCCCCAAAACGCACTCAGCTACAGCTGACTGGGCTTTTATGCTTCAGAGGCTGTGTCCCCGTTTCAATTCTCCTGTCCCTGTGAGAGGCCAGAAGGGTGAAGTAGAAGGCGTATTGGAACATGGCTTCTTCCCTAAGCTTCTGTCTCCCAGACACAAGGGGTCAGGCTCAGGAGGCACAGAGCTGGAGCCCACCCACCCCGTGCTGGCCGCGGATCGGTGCCCACCCTTCTGGGGTGAGTTTGAGCAAGGCTGTTCTGGATTCCCTGGCAGGCAGCTGGGACTGAGTGCATTGTTCCCGCTCCCTCTGCCCAGAGGATGCTCAGAGCGTTAATCAGACCTTCCCTCTGGATCTGTTGGGGATCCCTGATTACCCTCGTCAGAGGGCAGCCACTGCTAGATAATTTCCCAAACACCTCCCGTGCTTTTAAAATCAAAACCTCCCCTTGGCTGTACTGGACCCTAAAAAGAAGTGACACTGGCTGGTTGGAGCCATCGCTGAAGAAGGCCCAGAGGCCCCCATGGCAGGGTCTAGACAGGGAGTCCTGGCTAGATGCCTCCCGGGAGCACCTCCAGACAGGGTGGCAGGAGGAAAGGGACCCTCAGGAAAGGGCAGCTCCAGTCCTGCCTCTTACGTGCCGAGAGGGGGCCATGGAGAATCGTGGGAGTGTTGGTGTCCCGTCTCCTCAGAGACCCACACAGTGGTGCACCACATGGAGACCAGGTATGACGACAGGTTTCATCCACATCCTGATGGAGCTGAAACTCTCCACACCCTGCAGGCTCTGACAGGAAAGCCATTTAAAGATACATGTTGAGCCCATCTACTTACTGTTTTGTGAGCCCTTCTGATAAAACTCTCCATTCCTGGGTATTCTTTACTCTTTTTTTATTCTAGGAAGTTCTGGCTTTCACCCCACCCACTCTGCTGAAACGTTCTTGTGGGCCCCAGAGCCTCTTGCTTGGACACCCAGGGCTCATCTCAGCTGAGGGCAGGACCCCTGCCACCACCTCCTTCCCCATGTCTGCCCTCCCTTGCCCTGCCCCGCCTCCCCTTCCAGAAAGGGAGCCCCCTCTTTGTTCCCAATGCCCCCTTCTGCAGGGCTCCTCTTGCTCCAGAAGCTGACAGAAGACACTGCAGCTTCCCAAATTCTCCTCTGCCCAGTGGCTTCTGAAACACATCAGTATATACTCTGTTTTCAAAACGGCTTGAGGGACAAGTGACCCTGGGGAAGCAGCAGGACCTCGGTTTTCATTCCGAAGTAAGGAAGAGCTGTTGGGTGACCTTTCTCAGCTGCTGTCATGGCCTGGCCCTCATTTCTGGCTCGGGGGCAGCCTTGCCCATGGAAACATCTTTCTTTTACTTTCCAGGCAGGTGTTTCAGAAGGAAGCCTCCCTGTGTCCCCACTTCGGTCCTGGGGCCTGCGGATTGGCAGGTGTTAATGACAGGAAATCTCATCCCATAGAAGACTGCTCATTTACATATCAGAGAAAACTCCCCTCTGGGTGACTCTGCTTTTGTCTTCCTCTGGCTGCCTCAGCCTCTGACTGGAAAATCGATCAAACCATTCTTTACTGATGACCTGCCCACCCAGAAGTGCACTTCTGCAGTTTGGCTTGTGGCTGTAATTTTTTGAAGAATTTTTTTTTTTTAAGATCTTATTTATTTAAAGAGAGAGAGCAAGCGGGGTGGGGACAGGGAGGAGAGAATCTCAAGCTGATTCCCTGCTGAGCACAGAACCTGCGATATAACCCTGAGATCATGACCTGAGCCAAAATCAAGAGCCAGACGCTCAACCGACTAAGCCACCCAGGCGCCCCTAAAATTTCATTTTTTATTTAATTAATTTATTTATTTGACAGAGATTACAAGTAGGCAGAGAGGCAGGCAGAAAGAGAGGAGGAAGCAGGCTCCCTGCTAAAGCAGAGAGCCCGATGTGGGGCTCAATCCCAGGACCCTGGGATTATGACCTGAGCCAAAGGCAGAGACTTTAACCCGCTGAGGCACCCAGGTGCCCCTAAAATTTATTTATTTATTTATTAAATTTTTTTTTTAATTTTATTTTTTATAAACATATATATATTTCCCCCCCCCCCCAGGGGTACAGGTCTGTGAATCACCAGGTTTACACACTTCACAGCACTTACCATAGCACATACCCTCCCCAATGTCCATAACCCCACCCCCCTCCCAACCCCCCTCCCCCCAGCAACCCTCATATTTATTAAATTTTTTTAAAAAGATTTTATTTATTTATTTGACAGAGATCACAAGCAGGCAGAGAGGCAGGCAGAGAGAGAGAGGAGGAAGCAGGCTCCCCGTGGAGCAGGGAGCCCGATACGGGGCTCAATCCCAGGACCCGGGGACCATGACCTGAGCCTGAGCCGAAGGCCCAGGCTCAATCCACTGAGCCACCCAGGTGCCCCACCTAAAATTTATTTTTTAAGTAAGCGCTACACCTGACATGGGGCTTGAAGTCACAACCCCGAGATCAAGATTCGCATGTTCAAGGACTGAGGCAGCGAGGCACCCCAGTCTATCTGTAACTTTTAGGATCACACTTAAACCCCTAACAAACCACCGTGCATACAGCAACATGGATAAATCCAGCTGCTTCGTGTTAAGTGAGGGAATTGAGACTCAAAAAGGGGCGAGGACTCCATGTATATGGCATTCCATACAAAGCAAAACCGGAGGACAGAAAACCGGGATCGCTAGGGGGCTAGGGCCAGGGCGTGGGGGATGGGTGACGCGACAGGGACTTGAGGGAAACGAAGAAGTTCATCTGGGTGGGAGCACTGAGGAGAGGGAAGGGGTACGCTGTGGTCGCTTCCTCTTTCCCCCTTCCCTCCACCAGTTTGGGTCCCTCCTCTGAAGAAATACGTACCACACAGGAGAGAGAACTGCCCTCGTACTGTAGGGCTCTCGGAAGGTTTGAGCAAATAGATTCTAGATTAATTGATCAAAAGCTCCTGGTGGGTATTGGGGCTTCTTAACTTTTCATCTGCGTGAGCCTGGGTCTGTGAGAGTTCCTGCATCAGGAAAAAGGGCAGTTCAAATGCTGAATGGGGAGTTTCATCAGCAGATATCAAGACCATCCCTGGGCTCTCCCACTGGACCCCTTCCGTCCGAATTGTCTCTCCTTAACCCCCAGACGGGTCTGCCTTCTCAGTTTAGAGACTGTTCCGGGTCATCTGAATGGACACTCCCAGGTTACACTGTTGGGCCAACTTTCTGGCCCAACATGTAAAGAACAATTTCCAAGTTGCCCAGCTATATTTTCCATTCTCTTCGGAACCACGTAGCTCCCCACCACATCTTGTAGGGAGGGCTTCTGTCCCAGACCACAAATCCTTGAGCAGTGGCTGAAATCAGCAAGGACATCGATGCCCTCAGAAAGACACTGTGGAGCTCCCAGAATCCTCTGGGCCAACCAAAGCTGCACCTACTCTCTGTTCAGGGTGTTTCTGTATGCCCTTCACCTGCACCCATTACGGAGCGGGCCTTACCCGTGGTCAGCAGGGGCTTGGCGTCCCCAGCTCTGTAGCCGCATTAATTCTTAGCTTCAGCATCACAGTAACTGGCTTGATTTCAGATGTGTGGCCATTGCTGAAATTCAGCCGCTGGATCAATGAAGTTCCAAGTTCTCGTCATCATTCCGTTGATGATGGTAATGAACTTGAGTTTGGCTCCTAGGCATCCAGCTTCTGACTAGATGAAGGCAGATTCGTTTGGCAGGGTGATGTCACGTTGGGGTGGGAAAGCCTGCCTTCCGGAATGTTGGTCTCTTGCCTCCCTACCCATAGTGGAGAATCACTGGGCCTCAGGGAAGGCTCCAGAGTGGAAGGATCCTGGACGGGATGCTGTCTTCGGGTGGAAAGAAGCAAGAAGGTGCTGGGGAGAGAGGGTATGTCTGCACAGGGCTGCTCATCAGAGCCAGGGGTCTTGTCTTCCAGGGTTACCTGTCGGAAGGGTTGGTGACTAAGTGGTACCGCTCGCCGCGCCTGCTCCTCTCCCCTAACAACTACACCAAAGCCATTGACATGTGGGCTGCCGGCTGCATCCTGGCTGAGATGCTCACAGGGAGGATGCTCTTTGCTGGTAAGTCACTGCCCGTGCCATCTTCCTTCTCTGATGTCGTTCTATAAAAAGGGAGAACTGATTGAAAGGAGAAAAAAAAGGAAAAAACCACACACACACACACACACCCAAAACAAAATAAGACAAAAAAAGATGGTAAGCACAAAACATTCTAGTCTTTCTCTTTAAAATGACCTGTATGGCTTAATGGACCTACTTGGGAGCCCCTTATCATTTCTGGCAAGATACCAGAAAGGCTGAAAATAGCCTTTTGAGGGCAGAACTTTCAACGTCAAGTAACGACTTCTATTCAGACACCTTGGGGTTGACCACTGGAAACATCCATCCTACATTTTCAGACCCTTCCTCTTCTCTCCCTGCCACTGTGAGCAGCCAGTCTGGAGTGTTCATTTGGGAAGGGGACCACACAGGGGCTCCCAGGGTCCCTGAACTGACCCTCTGTGAGCTCGCACAGGGGGAGGCCAAAGGGACCGCTTCCAAACAGCCTGAGCCGCAGGCCCTTGCTGGGACAGCATCGCAGGAATCCTGTCCGCTCGGGGCTGCACCGGGCGTCGTTGGGGGACACAGAGGAGCCCCACCATAGGACACCAGCTTCTGGCAGTTTAGAATCGGTGGTAAGGGACAGGCACGCAGAGCAGCTACATAAATCTGGGGACTTCTTGAATATAGAAGGTCGGTTAAGGATTTAAACTGGTGGAAGTGAGTGGAAAGGCTATCAAGCAAAAAGGGAAAATGGAAGCAGTGGGAGTAAGAGCAGCCTGGAGGTCGAGGGGGACAGCGAGGAGAGAGACCTGACCCCTACCAGGAGTGCCACCGCGCCGAGAGAGCGTCAGTGCTCCGGCCGCAAAGATGAGTTGCGTTTCTGAGACTCGTAAAGACTGAAGCTTCTTACGGCCGAGCAACCAGCCTGAGGCCTACCAGGGAGAAGGTGCTCAGTAAGTCGACATTTGGTGAAGGAATGAAGGAGGACAGGCGTGAATAAGTGCCCGACTCCGTCCTGTCCCAGCACACTTCTCCCACGCACCTGGCATAGCCTGTCCTCCTCCCCTCTGCCTCAGGGAGCACAAGCCGCATTCCAGAGCCAGCTGGTTATTTCTGATTGTCCCCCTCCTCGTTAGGGTCCTTCTAATTGGATACCCAAAAGGCGAGGCTCAGTCCTTGTTTTAAAATCACTTCCTTGCCCAGCCCGGGAAAGAACACGCAGAGGCGTCTGGGACGGAGCACTGGGCCCAGCCGTTCCTGTCACATTAGCTCTGCTGACTCAATCTGTATCAGACGGGTCCATTCCAGAGGCAGAGACACTTGTCAACGCCAAGCCCCAGAGATGGCAAGCAAATTGCCTGCAGTCACACAGCAGGCTAGCGGCCGAGTGAAGACCCGAACCCGGGTCCCCTGGCCACCGGCCCCGTGCTGCTCCCACCGTCCTCCCGGAACCACCGTGGGGCTTCCACCACCCCAGCCTCTCGGGCAACGCACTTAACCATGTGGTATTTGGCTCCCCAGGGGCTCACGAGCTGGAGCAGATGCAGCTCATCCTAGAGACCATCCCCGTGGTCCGGGAGGAGGACAAAGACGAGCTGCTCAGGGTGATGCCCTCGTTCGTCAGCAGCAGCTGGGAGGTGAAGAGGCCACTGCGCAAACTGCTCCCCGAAGTGAACAGCGAAGGTACCTCCGCCTGGGGCCAGGCCAGCCTCCGGGAGGCTGCGCTCCGGCTTCCCCCAGGGGCCCGGGCGGGTGGTCAGCTTCCAGAAGGACCATGCCGAGTTCCTAGACGGAGGGGCCGAGGCCATGCCACTGCGGCAGGAGTTTGCCCCAGCTCCTTCCAGAATGAGTGTCCCTGGCCCCCGGAGTTCCGCCGCCAGGAGACCCTCAAGGCAAAGCTTGGCGTCCTCCAGAGTCTATCCTTGTCTTTGCTTCCTTTTCCTTCTCATCTTTCTCACTCGCCTTCCTCCATCTCCTCCATCTCCCCTTTCCTTGTTTCCCTTGATGATGTGATGCAGAGAACGTGGGTTTTATGAGCTTCAGACCCAGACTCATTGCCCAGTTCCATTGGGGAGTAGCTGTTTGGCCTTGAACGAGTTTCCTAACCTCTCTGCCTCTGTTTCCTTAATTGTAAGATGAGTGCAGTGATCCATGTAATGGGGACATCGTGACGGGTGAGTGAAATAGAATGTGTAAAGCCCTGGGCCTAGGAGAGTTGCTTCATCAGCTGAATGTTAACATTAGAGGCACCTGGGTGGCTCAGGCGGTTAAGCGTCAGCCTTCAGCTCAGGTCATGATCTCAGGGTCCTGGGATTGAGCCCCGTGTCAGGTTCCACGCTCAGCGGGCAGTCTGCTTCTCCCTCTCCCTCTGCCCCACTCCCTGCTCATGCTCTGTCTCTCCCTCTGTCTCTCTCTCAAATAAATAAACAAAATCTTTAAATAAAATGTTAACATTATCACTGGATCTCACACCTACCAGAGGCTTCCTGAGGAGACCCCCTCCCCGTGTTAGGTAGGACACAGGTTCAGCCAATTGGAAGAGACACCCAAATTCCTAATGACTTACATAAGATTTCTCTCTCATTTAAGAAAAAAGAAGTTAGGAAGCTTATTTCTCTCTTCTGTAGTAATCACAAAGCAGACAGTCCAGGGCCAAGACGGTGGTCCTGCTGCAAAGTCATCCAGGGGCGCAGGCCCCTTCCGTCCTGCTGTGCAGCCATCTTAGGGTGCTGCCCTTACTACCCGGAGGAAGATCAGGAAGGGGGGCAGGTCCGCTTGCCCTTAAGGTCATGAGCCGGCATTTGGACACCTCACCTCCACTCGCGTTTCATTGGCCAGAGCTCAGTCCCGTGGCCCCAGCTTGCTGTGGTGGAGGTGGTGAAATAGGTGTTTATTCCACCACCACTTTGTGTCCATTATTACGAATGAGACCATCAAGAGACCAAGAACTTGGACCACCGGTGTCTTCTAACAATGTCCGTGGCCATGATCCCGGCTCAACCATAAGCTGCCTCAGTTTTCTCTTCATGAAAGGGGAGGAAGGATCATTTCATTCCCCACAAATTAAGACTCAGCCCATCTGTATTTGAGTCCCAGGGACCTGTAGACACCCCACCATGAGATGAGACGGGCATTCACCTCTCAGGAATTCCGGGTCAGGGACGTGTCACCGCGCCCCTCCCCCAAGCAGCCACACACACAGCAGCCCCTCAGTGCCCTGGCTCTCAGAGTGGTGGGCTGTGTCTCCACAAAATCAGAATTGGTCCTGTTAGGAGATGAAGCTCCTCATTATCGTCGGCAGCATCCCCCGACGTGCCTTAAGCCCCCACAGTGTCAGGGATGGAAGTTCCGATACTCGAGAGGTGCTCTCACTGGGAAGATGGTGAGAACCAAAATGTGAGGGGAGAACAAAGACTAAGGAACGCATCCTAAGGGGCCAACGAGAGCTCCACCTATTTGGGGAGAGGAAGGGAGTAGAGAGGGACAGAGAAGCTGGCCAGGGGGACACGGTGAGGCCCGGACCAGCAGGGTGAGTCATAGACCTGTAGGTAGGAAGTGAGGCTGGAGAGGTGAGAAGGGCCAAGAGGCCAATGACTTTGGACTCAGTCCTGTAGCTGAACAGTGTTCACTGAAGCTGGGCGTGATCCTCTCTCCCTATGTGCCAAAACTCAACTCCAACCAAAACTCCCTCACTGGCCTGTGGCCTTGAAAAGCTGGCCTTGAAAGGAGGTCTCCAGCTGACCTCTGGCTTTAGGAGAATGAGGGGTCTCCAGAATGAAATATGGGTCGGGGGAGAGCACCAAGGCCACCCACCTAGGAGAGCCGGCTGGTGACTTGCAGTCCCTCCCTTTTCTGTGCATCCGAGGCACCACAGGCTGGGAAGAGGCAGGGTCTCTCCCTGGCTGTAGCCTGCAGAGGCTCAAAGGGCAGCCTGGGTGACTCTGTCCCTCAGTGGCTGACAGAGCCATCAAGGCAGGACGAGGGAGACAGGCCCCAAGACCATCATATCGAGGCATCAGTTCTGAGCTCCGTTTACCCTACAAAGTAAAGGTGTCACAAGTGACAAATCTGATGGGAGTGCTCTGGGTGAAGCAGGGTTGGGGCCCTCAGGGCCCACCTGCCTCTCAGTCACCAAAGATGCTCCTGAGGATCCTTCCAGAACCCCGGGGGCTCTGGAAAGTCCCTTTTGAAGTTCACTGGGCCACAGGAAGGTGACAAGATGGTACGGAAGCCTCATATTAGAAATGCCTTCAGAAAATGTGGGGAGGTTGAGCCCAGAGGAGTAGGGGAGTGGGAGGGCTTGGTTTCTGCATTGAGAAAGACAAAGCTAGTGCCGTGGCAGATACATCTGGAAACTCCAGGAAGATCTGCTGGCGGTGTAGACACGGCTCGCCTCTAGTCCGGACAGAGTGGGGGAGCCTGGGGCTCTCCCGGAACCCAGGCCGTCAGAGAAGTGTCCTGCCATTTTCAACACTCGGCCTTCAGGGTCTCCCTGGACACCTACTTCCAACCTAAGCCAGGGGAAGAGAGGCGAGAGACTCTTAGAGGAGGCTTTCATGCATCCAGGCTGGAAGTGGGGTGCTCTCCCACCCCACCCCCCAGCCTCCCATCCCACAGCCGTGTCAGACAGCAGGGGCGGCTGGGAGAGCCAGGCCAGTGTGTGCCAGGCAGAGGGGCCTTGCCCAGGACCGGCTGCTGCCTTAGAACCTGAGGGGACCGAACATGGGAGACCTGCAGAGGGCAGAGCTAGGCCTGGGGTTGGAGGTTAAAGGGGGCAGATTTAGCTTAGAGACAAGAAGGGATTTTCTAGTCTTTAGGCTTCTGGAAGTGTCTGGTACCTGCTAGAAGACCAGCTGTCAGGAAGAGGAGGGAGGAGACTCATCTTCACTAGAGTCCGTGGGGGGCACTTCAGGGTTCGCTGGGTCTTTGTTAATAACAGTGATGCCGGTGATGATGCCTGCCATGTCCAGAGCTTCAGCTCTCTCCTGTCCTTGTCGGAAGGTCCAAAGTAATCAGCTGGATCGAGGGAGGGCGGCAGCCCAAACAGGGAGAAGCTCACCCTGCCCAGAGCCAGGCAGGGCCGGGGCGGACTGTGTGCTGCGGCCCGGTTCTTCCCAGCCCTGCCCATCAGGGAGGGTCTTTCAGGTCCCCAGCCCTGACCCAGAGGCTCCCCCTGAGCCTCTGAGCTCTTTGCGGTGATCGGAGTTCCTGCTGCTTTACTGATCTTGCAGTCTGGGCTTACGGAGCGGCACCACGTCCTCCCGGGAGGCTGCGGCCTTCTGGATCCCTCAATTTCCTGAATCATTGATGAATTTTGCTGCAGAGAGACCCAGGGCTGGTGTGAGGGGCAGGGCGGTGGTGGCTGGCTTGCAGCCTTTCTCCCCTACCACGGGGGTGGTAACGTGATTAGCCCCGCCGGGATTCAGGTGGGCTCTCCCGCGCTGAGACGTCATGCAAACCTCCAGACTAGACCTTGCGCTGAGATGAGCCGGGGCAGAGCCCACAAGGCAGATGGCTGCCTCTGCCCCGCCTGGAGAAGGGACACCAGTCCCGTGCGCAGAGCTGGTGTGTGGCCACTGCGTACCCACGCCACTAGACTGGCTACCAAAATTTCGATGTACTTTCATGCTGGCGGGCAGCCAGCCACCGTACAGGGCTTCGGAGTGTCCCTTCCTGTCCCCAGGTTCTAGTGCCTAGGACCTCCCCTTGATCTGGACCCGGGTCCCCAGGAGGGCTTCAAGCTTGGTGGTTAAATATTTTAATATCAAGCCTGCTGTTGTTTGTCAAACCTCCAGGCGCAGCCTGTGGTAGGAAAGGCAGGGCCAGGGAGCCCTAGGCTATCGGGCCTGTCCCACCTGCCTCACCTTTCGGTGACCTGTCTCACAGGTCACTGCGGGCACCTGGGAGCTAAGGCTCCCCCGGGCACTCCAGCAACACACAATTTGTAGCTAGTGGGAGTGGGTGTAGAGACACTGCAGCTCCCCCCGACTCCACAAGGGAGCCACCTCTGAGATGTGTCCCATGCTGTCTCCTAGAGGACGCCCCCCTCCAACAGTGGGACTGAGCTCCAGGTGTCCCACTCATGCGCACAGTCCCCTCCCCTGCCAGTGCTTCCAGGGAGGGTCACCACGTACTCGCCTATAGCCTAGACCAGCCTAAGGTAGACTCCTAGCCATGTACTGGCTCTTAACCATCAGCAACTAGAACAAGTCACTTTTCCCCACTGGGCCTCTGTTTATTCATTCGTGAAATCAGAAAAGCAATTATCTACTCTGAATTTGCACTGGATTGTGGTGAGGATCACAAGAAAGGAGGATGGCTGAAAAGCTTTCTACAAATGGGAAAGTACCAAAAGGTGTCTCTGCTAGGCAGGGCAGTGAATGACTTTCATATCCTGTTTCGCTCCCTGCAGCCGTTGACTTTCTGGAGAAGATCCTGACCTTTAACCCCATGGATCGTCTAACAGCAGAGATGGGACTGCAGCACCCCTACATGAGCCCCTACTCGTGCCCGGAGGACGAGCCCACCTCGCAGCACCCCTTCCGCATTGAAGATGAGATCGATGACATCCTGCTGATGGCTGCCAACCAGAGCCAGCTCTCCAACTGGGATAGGTGCGGTTCCAGGGGCCTCTGGCTCTGGAGTGTAGAATCCACATTCTCATCCTCCCGTTTCCGTTTTGCCTCTGATCCTCCGTGACCTTTCCCTCTGCCTCCCAAGCTCTATACCCCATGGGGTTCTTTCCCCACTTAGCTTTCTGCCTTTCTCTCCTGTCCCCATGCACTCCCAGCAGGTGAGCATGTGTGGGTCGGGAGCCTTCCTTTGTGCAACACGGCCACCACCCCTGTCCTCCCCACCCTGAGTGTTCTAGAGCCAGGGCTCAGTACAAGGTTCAGCGACATTTAAGGAGTACTGCACTTCTGGCAGACTGGGAATCTGCCCTAGAAAAGTAGACTGCACCAGCGCACAGAGAGGAGACAGTGTGACATTTATTACTGCACAAAATTTCACATGGTCCTCATCGTTGAAACCTCCTGAGAGTGCCATGAAGGGGGGTGCCGTTATCACTACTGCTCAGTGACACATGAGGAAGCCACAGCTCAGAGAGGGTAGAGACTAGCGTCAGGCCACACAGCTAATGCCTGCCTCCTGGGGGGCCTCCTGGATCTGCATCTATGTCAGACACCGCTAAGCAGTGACAGCACTCTGGCTTCCCAGACTGGGCTGAGCCTCCGAATCCTTCCCAACACAGTGTACCCGGAAATCACTACCCGTGATTCAGCATTGGGTAGAACACACATTTTTTAACAATCTCTGTGTAGGCATGTTATGATTTCTCGGGACCCTTCCTGTTCTGACGTTGAGATGAGGCAGCTAAACATTTGGGCGTCACCATCTGCTAATCCGGGGCCGGGAGAGCTGAGAGCTGCTCAGTTTAGAAATAGAAGTCAAGGGCTTAGCGGCTAGGACTCCGAGGAGGCCTAAGTGGGAGCCCCGCTGCTGTGGGAATGTGACAGCTAGTTACATAAGTGACAGATGAGCAAGTTCTCCTTTTCAGTCATTTGACAGATGATAGGTTTCAGCGTAAGGAGGCAGTGGGAGGGCCGGGGCAACGTTGCTATTTTTGGACAGGTTTGTGGGTTTGTTGTTGTCGATTGTTGTTATCAAGAGTTGCCAGCAAATAGAGATTAATGAAGACCCTTCCTTCTGCCACCCCCATGCCTTTCCCGCCCTTGACTGTGGTCCCTGCAGCCCCTCCCCCCTCTGCGCCACAGCACTTAAGGGCTCAGAGCACTGGCCCAGGGAGGCCTACCCCGTGCTTATCACGGCTCTAGTGCAGGGCTGGGGCCAGGAAAACTGGCAGGGTTTCTTTAGCCACTGCCCACCAGCTCTGCCCATTTCTCAGCCTGACAGAGTTCCGCTCCCGACTTTCCCATCACACCTTCCTGATGGAGATGGGCCATCCATGGCAGACTCCCTCCTACAGGCCCTCCTGCTTTGGGCAAATGGCTTAACCTTGGATGAGCGCCAGCATCACGTCCCAGTGGGGACATCGGGAAGGCAGCATGATAATGCTGATTCCACAGAGTCTCGTCCGAGACCTCTGAGAACCGGCGCTTGGCTCCCGGTGTGTAGCAGTCAGGGATTAGGGTCTTCTCAAGTTCTTCCTCCTAGAAATCTCGGCGGTTTCTAGGACTCTTACGGGAAGAGGCGGTGTTCCCCTCTGAGAGGGACTCCTGCCCTCGTGGTGTCACTGGGAGAGAGGCAGCAGTCCTGGGGCCTCCCTGTGCCTCGTAAACCACATCGTGTGGACCGCTCCTCTGTGTCTACGCTCTCACAGCCAAACCTGCCTGTCTTTGGTGCTCCGGCTTTTCCTGTGTGAGCTCTGGGCATCCTGTACTATGAGCAGCTGGCTGTGGGCCACGGCCTTCCCTGTGCTCCCTGCCTCCCTCCACACAGTTCTGCACAGAGCACCTGGCATGGGGAGGAGAGGGCCCAGCTCGAGCTGATGGCCTGCACACCTGCCCTTCATTTGCTCTTGGCTAGCTGACTTTGCTCTCCGTGGCTGCAGGGCACTTGACAGAAGGCAGAATTCCAAGGATCTTTGGCCTCTCCGGAAGGTGTCTAGAACCTTTCCATAGATCCCACCTACACTGCATTGTTGCAGGGTGCTGGGGGGTGGGGAGGCATCTAACCAGAGCCCCTAAGGCAAGAGGTCTTAGCCCAGGCCGTACTTTAGCATCCCCTGGGGATGTGTTAAAACCATGCAGACGCAGAGCCCCAGTGGAGACCTGCAGAATCAGAGTGTGGGGTGATTCTAATCTGAGCCAGGGCCAAGGAGCACTTACCAGGGCTCCGCTACTTGAAGTGTGGTCCCTGGACCATCAGCATCACCTGGGAGCTGGTTAGAACCACGGACTCTCTGGCCCGCCTTGAGGCTACTGGATCAAGAGTGGCAACTTTGCAAGGGTTGCAGGTGATTTGCATGCCGAGTCTGAGGAGTACGGCCTTGGTGGGTCCATTTGAAAGGAGGTTCCACGAGGCCAGGGAATTTGTTGTTTGGTTCACTGCTGTGCCTGGCAATGCCAGTGCCTTGCACTTAATAATGTGCTCAAGAAATAACTGTAGGATATTGAAAGAGTTACAGAAGAATACAAGGGTTAAGCCCCCCCCCCCAAAAAAAAAAAAATCAGTCCTTCCACCAGAGCCCTGGGGGGTGTGGGTGGGGGCGGTCACGGAACCAGAGGGACAAGAAAGGAATGGAAAGGCAGTCTGTGCGCAGCAGACAGGGGTGCGGGGCCTTGGCTCCCTCGGGGAAGGCAACTCACCATTCCGTTTGTCTGCACCCTTGCAGGTACCCTGTGAGCCTGTCCTCGGACCTGGAGTGGAGGCCAGACCGTTGCCAGGACGCAAGCGAAGTGCAGCGCGACCCGCGCGCGGGCTCGGCGCCGCTGGCCGAGGACGTGCAGGTGGACCCGCGCAAGGACTCGCAGAGCAGCTCGGAGCGCTTCCTGGAGCGCTCGCACTCGTCCATGGAGCGCGCTTTCGAGGCCGACTACGGGCGCTCCTGCGACTACAAGGTGGGCTCGCCTTCCTACCTGGACAAGCTGCTGTGGCGCGACAGCAAGCCGCACCACTACTCCGAGCCCAAGCTCATCCTGGACCTGTCGCACTGGAAGCAGGCGGCCGGGGCGCCCCCGAGCACCACGGTGGCCGCGGACGCTGGGCCACACGAGGACGAGCCGGCCAACCTCTTCCTGGAGATCGCACAGTGGGTCAAGAGCACGCAAGGTGGCCCGGAGCGCGCCAGCCCGCCCCCCGACAGCCCTGAGCGCCGCCTGTCTGCCTCTCCGCCTGGCCGCCCGGCCCCCATCGACGGGGGCGCCAGCCCCCAGTTCGACCTGGACGTGTTCATCTCCCGCGCCCTGAAGCTCTGCAGCAAGCCCGAGGACCTGCCGGACAATAAACTGGGTGACCTCAATGGCGCGTGCCTCCCCGAGCACCCCGGCGATCTCGTGCAGACCGAGGCCTTCTCCAAAGAAAGGTGGTGAGGGAGAGGGGGAGCTCCAGGCACCCCCAAGTGGAGGCCACCCGGGAAAGCCCGGCCTGGCAAGAAGGAGCTGGCCCTCCTCCCCGGCTTCTCCACCGCCCCTTGTACCCCTCTCTGCTGCCTTGGGGTTAGCAAAACACAGGAAGGATCCGAGGAGGGAGAGGAATGTCCATTTCTTAAACTGCCTTAATAACTAGCCTTTAACTTCTGGGAGCAGGTTTGAACAGGAGCCTAGTTTGGGGGTTGATCACTTTCCCAGCAGAGAGGGGGCCCTTGCTAGGTGGCGGTTTGCCGGGAAGCAGTGTGTCTTAGATAGCAGTCTGCAAGCCCGGCCGGGTGCAGAGGAATCTTGCTGGCTGATGGTTGAAGCCATCTGGCCAGTCTAGCCTCATGGACAGAGGAAGGACAGTGAGGCCTGGAGAAGCCAAGTGAAGTGCTTACCCCCAGGGCAAGGCTGGGAGCCGGGTTCTCCTAGGCCAGTGTCTGTCCACTCTAAACTGTCTTCCTCTGCTGGGGGCCCTGTGGCTTTCCAGTCAAAAACCTTGGTCCAAGGTGTTTCTTCCCTGCCCATCACCATCTGCCCTATCCCATCTTTTATTCAGAGCAATGTTGCTTTATATTCCAAAATGGGAAACTGAGTTAGTTTTACTCTACAGACCAACCAGATATTTTCTGGTTCCTCAAGTCTTTCAGTAACCCCACCTGCCACACCCCTGTTTGTCTCATCCCTGTGTGGTCTGAAAACCTTGGCTCAGATCAGACCAGTGTGGGATCTGTGGGTCCAAGAGCTCATCTTCCAGACCTGGGCACACACCTCCAGAACTCCCTATGCACTTTCCTGACACATGCACGGATGCAAGGTCATGGCCCCAGCTCCCCAGGGAGTGTCATACACAGGTGAGTTTGAAGACAGCAGTCCCAGTAATGCCTGCAGCCCAACACCCAGTCCCATACATGGAACCCACCCGCAGACATGTACAGAACTCCTCTCCCAGCCTACCTCGGGAACTAATGTTCTTGGCACAAATTGCGCCTTTGGAGTAAACAAGGCCATGAGGTGCCCGCCATAGAGCAAATGTGTTAGAGAAGATTTCACATGGGACCCATCATGCTTCGTGAATACTGACCTTGATTTTGATCACCCATTTAGCCCTGGCAAAGAGTGGTCCCTAAAGAAATGCATGGAAAGCAAGTGGCCTTGGGAGCAAGGTGGGAAGATGGGAAAGGCGGGGTGCCAACAGGAAAAGTCCTCAGGGGTCAGGCACCAGCATAGAGACCCCAGGACACAGGAAGGGCTTCCAAGCAGCCATGCCCCTCGTAGCTTCAGGCTGAGTTTGGGGCGTGCATACCAGAGGTGTCCTCGCATTCAGAGCCTGGGGTGATAGTATAGGGGCACAGCAAGCCCTCTGCGGAAGCAGAGTCCATTCCCCGAAATGCTCTGCCATTCCCACCACTGGTATTCTGCCCCCGCCCAGAACCCCCAAAGATACCCACGGGAGGTCTAGCCAGTCTGCAAACAGAGGACTCCCCAGTGTTGGCCTTGGGCTGTGTTCACCCTCACCTTAACAGCACCTTAAACCTATCCGCTAACTAAGAGTTGTACATTGAAACCTGCAACACGTTAGAAACTTATATTTAAAAACAAAATTAATCACACTGACCATAATTTTTAATGGAAAATATGTAAATATGAAGTGTTTGAGTTTCTTTCTTTCTTTTTTTTTTTTTTTAAATAAGACAAGGAGATACACACCGCTCCTCATGTGCCACTTGTCCTCAGAGGGCGGCTTTACTTTTTTGGTAAAGGAACAAGCTGCTGACCCTGACCAGGAGTTCATATATAATTGTTATTATAGAGGAATTGTTATAACTACTCATGTTTTCAAAAGATCTATTAAACTTGATCAGGATGGGCCAAATAAAGTTTTATTGGAACACAGAGTCCTTTATTCATCGAAGTATGCTCTCATTCATTTATGTATTATTTGATCGCGTCTTGGGCAGTGGTGGAGTCCTTGGAGGGAGGCTGGCTTCTCCCTGCACCCCGGAGGGCAGGATTTTGAGGGGTTGCTGTCGGCGGGGAGGGGAGCAGAGAATCTATACGGATTGGTAGTCGGGGGAGTGATTCCAGAACTGCCTGGGTCGGGCCTGGTGTCCGTCCTATAGATTTCAAACCATATCTTGGAGTTAACCCCAATCCTTCTGAGCAAGGCTAAACCTTTCGTCCAGCCCCAAAGGGGCCAACATCATGAGATTTGGGGGAGCCAACACCCACAAATACCTCCCCGAGCCACACTTCACAGGTACCTGAGAGTCCCCTCAACTGAAGTTCACCGCTTTGTAAGACCGGCCGGACATTAGTCGTGACCTCATTTGTTATTCAACAACTATAAAATAAGACAATGGAGGGGGACGGGGTGCCTGGGAGGCTCAGTGGGTTAAAGCCTCTGCCTTCGGCTCAGGTCATGATCCCAGAGTCCTGGGATCGAGCCCCACATCGGGCTCTCTGCTCCACGGGGAGCCTGCTTCCTCCTCTCTCTCTCTGCCTGCCTCTCTGCCTACTTGGTGATCTCTATCTGTGAAATAAATAAAATCTTAAAAAAAAAAAAAAAAAGACAATGGAGGGGGTTCTTAAAATGTGTTTCTGTCGATTTGGACTTCCCTGAAAGGCCCTTGCCTTGGAAGAACTTTCTACTGGTGGGCTGCATTTGAGCCAAGAGGAGCAGCCCCGTTAAGGGAGTTGTGGGATTCTCTCCAAAATGGCAGCAGAGAGTGGCCATCTCTCTGCGGGGCAGAGGTGGATGAAGAGAGCACTGGGGGCGGGGCCAGAGTCCTGGTGGGAATCTTACATTGCCCTTGAGGCCCAATTTGAGGTGCTGGTGGGTGTGGGAAGTGGGGTTTGAGAAGCCCCAAGAGCAAACAGCAACAAAGGATAGAAAAACTAAGAAAGGAGCAACCCTGAGGTTGACCCTTGAGCATTCCAGCTTTGAGCTGCCGGGCCCGCTTGGAGACGGATTTTTTATAGTGGGATACTGTCAATGTAGTTTCTCTTGAGCAATTTTCTTCTAACATTTTCTTTTCTCCAGCTGACTTTATTTTAAGACTGTAGCATATAATACACATAACATACAAAATATGTATTAATCAACTTTGTGTTATGGATGAGGCTTCTGGCCAACAGTAGGCTCTTAGCAGTTAAGTTTTGGGGAGTCAGTAGTTCCGTATGCAGATTTTCTGCTTAGTGGGAGTCGGTGCCTCCAAGCCCCATGCTCAGGGGTCAACCGTACGTCCATTCACGTATTGTCTGATCCTGTCTCCTGTGAAGATGTGTTTCTACTCACAACACTTGTGACACTAATTGTGAGTTTTCCACGCCAGACAGTTCTCCGGTTCTCTGTACTCTGACATTGGACGTGGTGTCCCAACCCTCCAGATAGCTTCTGCCCAGCTTGGGGCCTGATCTGTACAGTAAGGAAAATCGGATGGGGCACTGGCTTATTTTCCTTCAGAGGCAAATCTTGAGACAAAAAAAAAAAAAAAAGGCAAGTCGTTCGGGAGTAGGAGGAATGAGATCAGAAGCTAGAGCGAAGGAGAGATGACGGAGAAGGGAAGGAAGCCGGTCACGGTGCAAGTCACCACTGTGGGAAGGAGGAAGCATGTGAATGACAAGCCTGTGGCTGAGAGCAAACCTCCTCTTCAACAATTGTTTCCCCTTCCGTCTCCCAGAGCTGCTAACACGTGGTTTACATCTTCTCCGCTGTAATTCATGGGCTCGATACTAAGAGTTTTAAATATGACTGAGAAATGCCTTTGCAGAAACAAGGACACCGGGAGCCATGCTAAGTTGGTTCAGGGCATTGGCACGGTATCAAACATGGTCGTGGGGGTTCCAACAGCCATGACGGTTGGGTCATCACCATCTCGAATTGGTTCCCTCAAATCAGTCCCTGAGATGGGGGCTTCTCCGCAAGTGATTGTTGGAAGGAAAGCGCTAAGAGAAGGGAGAGGACAGGAAGCAAGGCTGGGGAAGAACGCTCAGCCAGCACGAGGTCCGGGTAGAGACCAGCTTCAGCCTGACACCACACAGAGCTCTGGAGAATGAATGGCACCAGGGAGTTGATCCCACGTTGAGGAAAAGAGGCATTTGTGCCCCCATGTCAGCTAGTGACTGGGGACTGTTGGGGTGGAGTGGAGGAAAGAGCCCATTCAGCTAAGGCCAGTTCTCCTAGGAGCCAATTGGCAGCCAAAACCCACAGCAGCTGGGCAATGGGTCCCCTCAGCGCACCTGCTAAACGGGATCTGGGCAGGGCACCATCTGCATTGCAGGACAGTGTGCTAGGCACTGTGGGGGCAAAGAGGTAGAAATGAGAGACTGCCACACTTGGCCCCCCCAGGGAGCCCTCCAGGGCCAGTTCCAGCCCTTTTGTTATTAATTTCCCACTGTTAACAGTCCCCAAAGTCACTTCTCCACCACTGCCCCCCACCACAGAGTCCTCCGCCAAGTAACTATCCGGAGGGGGCTTCCCAAGACCATCCTCCAGTTTCAATAATTCACTAGAAGGACTCACAGGACGCAGAAAAGCTGTCGCACTCACACTTATGGTTTATTACAGTGAAAGGATACGGAACAAATCAGCAAAGGGAAAAGGGGGGCAGCCAAACTCCTGGAGAAACCAAGCACAAGATTTCAGGGGGTCCTCTCCCAAGAAAGTGGCATGGGGACATGCTAATTCTCCCAGCAACAACGTGTGACAACCAGTGAGTCTCATCCCAGCCTTGGCATCCAGGATTTTTATTAAGGATCAGTTCAGCTGGGTAGGACCATGGGACTAATGTGAGCTCCTGTGTGCCCAGCACCCCGGCCCAGGTGCCAGTGGGAAAATATGGCCTTGGCCTCAGCTGTACAATAGAGAATCCAAAGGCTCCGGAATCACTCCCAGGAGCCAGCCAAGGGCAGTCCTTCTGAAGATAGGCCGCGCTTTGGAATGTACAGGGTTTGAGAAACGAGGACCTGGGAAGTGAACCCTCTTCTACAGGGTAGGTCTATTTGTGACACATTGGATGTATTTGTGCCTCCTGCCATTCTAAAGTCATGTGAGAGTCTGTTTTATGTGAAATTTACAGCAAAGCTGAAGCAACAGAGCTTTGCATCCTGGAGATCTTAAGAATATGCAGCATTATTAAAATATAATATTAAAAACATGCCTGCTGAGGCCGGTGTCAGGCAATCTAACACCTGAGATCCTTTTTCTTAGTAAATCATGGTCTGCTCGTAAGAGCCAAGCCTGCTGACAGATCAGCAAGCTAGCTAACCACTCATTCTGTCAGCGTGGCGATTACCACTGGGGGAATTACGCTGCAAGCATGACAGACTGCTGTAGGAAGCAGGCATTACCAGCTCCCCCGGAATGCCCAGCTGAGGACACCAGGGTTCTGCTGCTGAGAGAGGTCCCTGGCAACATGAAGCAAGAGGCAAGACAGGAAACTGAGGATGTCAAGAGTCAGGCTGAGCCACACCCAGCTCCCACCTTCAGAAGATGGTTTTTGGCAGGGGTGGGGGTTCCTCTAGAGGTGAGAAGGACAGAAAAAATCGAGTCCCCACATATGGGCTCCTACTAGGTAGAATTAAAGGAGATGATGGTTTCTTTTATGTTCCAACCCGATTAGACCAAGGTGTCTGGATATTTGGTCAAATATTATTCTAGATTTTTCTATGAGAGTGTTTTCAGATGAGATTAACATTTCCAAGGTGCCTGGGAGGCTCAGTCAGTTAAGCATCTCGGGCTCGGGTCATGATCTCAGGGTCCTAGGATTGAGCCCCGTGTCAGGCTCTGTGCTCAGTGGGGAGCCTGCTTCTCCCTCTCCCTCTGCCCCACTCCCTGCTCATCCTCTCTCTCTCTCTCTCTCATGAACTCTCCCTCTAACAAAAAATTAAATCTTAAAAAAAAAAAAAAGATGCAGAGATGCCTGTCTGTCTTCACTGTTGTTTGAACTGAGGGCAAGCCAACTTGGGAACTGTGAAGTGACCAGGGTACTCAAGTGTTCCTAACCACAGAGGGAGAAGAAGAAGAAAGCAGGAGACAGAAGCTGCCCAAGTGTGGGGCAGTTCCCCCCATCCGAGTCCCTTATAGGAACCTGATGGTACCCCCTGCACCCGGTTCTCATTGGATCCCCCACGGCTTCCCCGAATCTTTTCTGAGTGGACTCTGTTACAGACCACTGAGAAGAGCTTTGACTCACCTGCCTTGCTCCTGCCCCGGCCTGGCCTGCAGGAGCCGTGCACGAAACCCCCGTACCTGACCCGTGTGTAGGGCAGCCTTGTCCCCTCAGTATCCATTCACACCAGCATAACATCACAGTGATTCCCTGCAAGCAGTGCTTAGACAAAAAGGAGGGCGCTGAGTAGTTTTGTCATGTGAAGGGCTTCGGGAAGGATGTAGATAAAGCCCACATTTAGGCCAGAGTTGGGTGAAAAGAAACTCGAGAGAGCAATGAATGCCAGATGCGAGGGGAGGTCTCCTCTGCTGACCCAACCTGGGCAGGGCTGATCAAGGTCAATCAAGGCCAGGAGAGGTCCCTCTGGCTTAGCACAACACACAGGGTCCAACATTCCTACTGGGAACTGGCGTTCAGAGAGACCAAGGACACCAAAATGTTGGTGTAATTAAACTTCCATCAAAATCTGTGAGCAGGAGAGTTTATCCAGCCAACAAACGTGCCCTGACCACAGGAAGAAGAGCCACAGCTGTTTTTTACCAAATGGATCTCATTAAATTAATTATATTACCCCGGACAGCTCATTCAACACCCTCAAACGAGTTTTAATAAAATCAAAATTGTTGTAGCAGAAAGAGACCATCTAATGAATCTAATTCTTCACCCTGGAGATAAGGTTGTAGGTTCAGAGAGACTAAGTGACAAGGACAGGTCACATAGCAAGCTGGTGGCTCCTGGCTCATAAGGTAGTGCTCTTCCTTCTACAGCATGATGCCTGTCTTGGGACCTGAGGCATTCATTATAGTTAGCTATCCAAAAGCTGGTTCCCTCCCTAAGACTTCCTGAAAATGATCCACGGCCATGTGACCCAGTTCTGGTCAGTGAGAGATGAAGGGATGTTTCCTGGGAAGCTTCTCAATACTTGGGTTCGAAGGGCATCTTGAGAAGAAAACCCTTTACCCTCTGCTTCCTACTTTTGAATTTGGATGCAATGCTGGAACTATGGCAGCCATCTCGAACTCATGAGGCAACAAACCAAAGGACAAAAAGTCAAACAGACTGTGGAGGTGAAAACGTGGGATCAAATGAGCTCAAGTCTGTGATGATGTCAGAAAGCTGCAGAACCAGCCCTAGAACTGCCTACATTCAGACTTTTTTTTTTTTTTTAAATACGGGGGTGGAATAGACAGAGGGAGAGGGGGATGCAGATTCCCCGCTGAGCAGCGAGCCCAACTCGGGGCTTGATGCCAGGACCCGGAGATCATGATCTGAGCCAAAGGCAGACGCTTAACCAACTGAGTCACCCAGGCGGCCCTACGTTCAGTTTTTTTAGTTAAAAAACAGTAAATATCCTTATGATTGAGCCAGTTAGTCTTCAGTTACAATTTTCTTTCACCTGTGGTAGTAGGCATCCCAGGGAATACAAGGATTATTTGAAGGTTGCTGGTTCCTCCACGATGGTGTTCTGCCTCGTTCCCGTAACGGTGCAGTTTGGGTTCCCGCCGCTTGGTAGATCCTTGGTGAAGTGTTATTGTCCCGTTCTCTAAAAGCTGCAGTTGGCAAACTTCTTTACACGCCTGCGACCACAACGGCTGACGCCAAGGGCATATTTCTACATAGCTTTATGCCTTTTATTGCAAAGAACCTGGCTTTTCCTAGAACATATGAGCAGCAAAAGTTTCAAAACTAGAGTGCTTGGGTAGCTTAGTCAGTTAAACACCCCACTCCTGGTTTCAGCTCGGGTCATAATCTCAGGGTCCTGGGATCCAGCCCTGCATTGGGCTCCCGGCTCAACGGGGAGTCTGCTTGTCTCCCTCTCTCTGCTCTCCCTCCCTTCCTTGCCCCCACCCCACAGTCTCATGCTTTCCCCCTCTAAAATAAATAAATAAATCTTTTCCCAAAAAGCGAGTTGTCCTGTTTAAGAAAAAAAAGAGTTCCAAACCACAGTGAGTGTTTGAGCTCTTTGGTAGACTCAACAAACAGCCAAGTGTTGGCTCTCACCCCAACCTACCCCGGGGAGAAACCCTCTTGCATTATTTATTGTGTCCTTAATCTACAGTTCTCCAGCCATCCCATGTCTGCTGCCTATTTTTTGAGATCTTTGCTAGATACTTAGCTACATTCCTCCTTTTCAAGTCCTTCTCCCTGGCTTTCCTGTCTGCTCCCATCTCCCACCTTTCGCATTTGCTGAGGATTAAGACAGAGACATGCCCATCTGCAAGCCCCATTCCCTCATGATTTCAGGTCATATTTCTCCTTCTCAGAGGAGGGTAGGAGCAGCTCCGGAGAGGGAAGAGCCCAGGAGGCTGTGTCCAGCCCACAGAGCACCACCCTCTCCATTCTGTACTCCTGACCGGAGCCCCGCCCCTCTAGAACAGATGTGGCTTAGAGCTCAGGACAGAACTAGATAAAGAACATCCCTTTCTCCACCATTATTTCACGGAGGTCTCTCCTCCCTGCTTCTCTTCCCATCCAAAAGTACTTGCCCTACTCTTTTGAAATTCTGGTTGGTGGACGGTCCCAGTCTGCGCTGTCCAATCTAGAAGCCATGACCACACGTGGCTGCTGAGCCTTTGAGAAGTGACTGGTTGAAGTGGAGATCGGTTGTGTCAAATACACACCAGATTCAAAGACTTGGGACCCCCAAATTGAAAAAAGAATGGAAAATACCCTTATATTTTTTAATTGACTGCATATTTTTATATTTAATATGATTGCATATTAAAATTGTAAGGTTTGATATCTTGTATTAAATAAAATATATTAGGGCTAACTTTACTAGTCTCTTTTACTTTTTAAATGTGGCTAATACAAACTTTTTAAGTTACGTGGGTGTCCTGCATTCTACTTTTTTTTTTTTCTTCCCCACATTCTGTTGGATAACACAGTTCTAGAATGCTATGGGCTGATGCTGGCCTTCATCCTTTTATAATAATATTTCACTTCAGGGTTTCCTGGGTGGCTCAGTCAGTTAAAGCCTCTGCCTTCAGCTCAGGTCATGATCCCAGGGTCTGGGGATGGAGCCCCGTGTCAGGCTCCTTGCTCAGCAGGGAGCCTGCTTCTCCCTCTGCTGCTACCCCTGCTTTCGCGCTCTCCCTTTCTCTCTCTGACAAATAAATAAATAAAATCTTTTTTTTAAAAAGGTAATATTTCGCTTCAGCAAGGTCTTCATCTTCTCAAACTAAAGGAGTGGCCCTCACAGAACTCCAGGCCCCACGCAGCCTTGGTGGGCAGATCACTTTCAGATCAAATCAGAGATGGTTTTCAAACTCACTCAAACGGCCCTAAACGAAAAAAGTCGTGTTTCTTAAACAGATACAACAGTGTCTCTCACGTTCTGAAGTCAAGAAGCAAAGCGGAGCTCAGGAAGGACTCAGCAGAAGCCCCCGGGGAGCCAGGGGTCACGGTTCCTCGGTTCACCTCCTTTTGCAAAGAGTTTCATGATCTCATCTCTTGGCTCAGCTGCTTTCATTTCACTTGAAGCCCTGCACCTGAATGTCCTTCTGCTTCATCGGAGTTTAGCCAAATCGATCACTGGAGTCACCAGAGCAGAGTGGAGGATCAAGATGGCCCGCTTTCCTGATTACAGGTAATATAGTTATCTCTAGCGGTGCCAGACACTGCATTTTACATCTGGGTCTCGTGGCTCCGAGCTGCGATTTATGTATTAGACTTGACAATGAGACGAGTCTGCCCTGTGCATACAGAAGACCTTTCGGCCAGAATCCGAAAGTGGAGATGTTATGCCAAGGCTGGCCACTGCTTTAATGAAGGGCAAGCTCCCCTCTCTCTCCAGGAGCTGAGCTTCTGGCTTGCAGAATCAGGCCGAAGGGGATGGATACTCTTATGATAACTCATCATCACAAAGATCTCCATATGAGGAGGATCGTACAAGCAAAACCTCATCCCTTAAAACCTAACGGGACCTAGTGGGATGAAAAAAAGCAGCCAGGGCTAGACCTCTCAGGAGAGAGGCAGGTGCCCCCCAGGTCAACGAACAAAGCTCCACCGGATAGAAGCCTCCCCTGCCCTCCCACTCAAGTCCATCCCAGAGCCCGGACGTCTGTCCCCCACTGCATCTCACTAGCACCTGCAACCGCATTACCTGGAAGGAACAACACATTGCCCTAGCCAGAGAGCCTTCACCAGCTTACCTAGCCTGAGAGCACAGCCCGAAGAAAGGGGAGGAGAGCTTCCTGAGGCCGGCTGGGATGGGCAGTAATAGTGTAAGCCGGCCACAGAATGTAATGTAGAACTATGCCAGCCCAAAAGATGCCTCTTTGAGTGGAAGGCGCTTAGGAAGCAGCAAACATAGGAGAGCGCTCTCTACATTTCCTCCTTTCTGCCTAAAGGCAGGGTATAACTTTCCCTTTGACTGCAGACAAACTCTTCTCGGCCTACCAGAAGAATCTGCAAACTACTCCATGTGTTTCCTCCCACACAGTCGCCTTTCCCACGGCTCACCGCCCTTGGGAGCCTGAGACCCCTTGCCTTTGTCCTGTTGTCTCTTTATGAAGCAGTGCTCCTTGTTGAAGCTGCTGGCAGCCCCGGCCGCCACTTCGAGTTACTCCTTATTTGAGGTTTCTCCTACATGATGTCACCACTGTATTAATAAACTGTTCCCTCTTGGTAAGCTGTCTTTTCGTTTGTGTCCCCAGTGAAATCCTAAATGGGGAGAGGTAACATTTTGCCTCCCCTATGAGAACCTCTTTTCCAAGAAAGAGAGATGGAAACCACGGGGGAGGATCCTGGACTGGTCGGGGAAGGAAAGATTGAAGGGGAGGGGGGCTTCCTGTAGGGAGAGGTGGAGAAGCACCCACTGGGGAAAGTGTTTTTTCTTCTGGACAGAGAATCTGAAATCCTGCATCGGCAGAGGGAGGGTCAGGTGGAACCTCGCAGGAAGCAGACCCTGTGGGTGGGTAAAGGTGGGGAAGGAGACGTGTTCTGACGGGAAACCCCAGGCACTGCGGGGCCCCAGAGCTTGACCTTCCTTTTTCGGCACCAGGAGTCTTTAGTAGCTCGGATGTTGCCTCCCTGGGTTGGCCTGGTTACAATCTGAAGTCTCACAGTGGATATTTCCTTGGTAGCAAAGCCTGAGCGGATTTCTCCCTCTAAAAATTATGTTACCTCATTTCCCAGGCCCGGTGGCCTCAGAGCTAAGCCGGCCTTGTACCACAAGCAAAAGGATGGCATTCCTTTGTCTCTAGTCTAGCCTGGTAATGCAGAACTTCCTAGCCTTCATCAAATTCTCCGCCAATAGGTCCTGTGGTCACCAAGAGGAACACCTGTGTCGGCACCAAAGAAGCCATCTTGGCCACACCTGACGCCTACCATGGCCTCCCTCATCAGCTCAGGCTCTGCAAGGCCTGACTGCGATGGAGGCCTCAGACCTAATGGCCAGGTGACGGCTGCGGGGGCTGTGGTAACTGCAGGAAAGTATGGGGAAACCTGTACAAAGCCTCTTCCGGGGACTGCCAGAGGCACTCATAAATTCTCCAAGTAGAGCCATCCTGTCTTTGCTGCCTCTTCCTGTGTCAAGGCTCCCTTTCCTTTGACTGAGGGAAGGAGAGGGGCTTGGTCCCCTGAGGCAAGTGGACTGCTAGCAGGGCCCTCCTCATCAGCCTCCCCCTCTCTGGGGCTCAAGCCAGAGTCTCTGCTGTGCAAGGTTACCCCTTGGCTCCTCTTTTCCAGAAAGAAATCCTATTGACTTAAAAGAGGGAGGGGGGAAACCTGCTAGGGTTATAGGATTAGGCTCTGTGAAGCCGCTATTAACGTTTTATGGAGCCCAGCCTGGCTGTGAGGGCAGTTAGCCTGCAGCCCACCAGCTGCTCGGCCGCCCGCTCCAGCCTCCCCCTCCAACCTCCCTCTCCAGCCTCCCCCTCTGCTTCTGAAAGGCAAAGCATGATTCTGGCCTCTGTGCCCAGAGCGGTTCCTAGCGGACAACTCTCACTTGTTAACACCTCTGGCGGCTTGCCGGGAAAGCCTCCAGATCACTTTGTGCAATGTCTGTTTTCCTTTCTCTTTTCACACTCCTCTATGGGGGCCGCTGGCCAAAATTCATCACCTCGGTGTCTCCCCATCACTTACGCCCCCACCTGCTTCAGCCCAGCCCCGGGGGAGACATTTTGTTTGCACAAACCAGCAGGATGACAGAACGGCCATTAATATTCATGGCCTGGGATCCCAGGAACTGGGTTTTTCCACGGTGTGGGGGAGGATTCCTTGAGTAGGCTGGGCTGACAGATCCGAATTGGGCTTGGAATGCTCTACCTCAAGTGCGGACTCAGCCCTATCTTCTGTCAAATGGGTCTCAGAGCCGCCGGAAAATCCTGGCTAGTGGCCTGATGTGGCCGCGTTGCCCAAGAGTGCCAGACCTTCCATTCTCTGTAGTAACAAGTCAGTGGCAAGAGAAGGGACCAGAGAGGACTACCACATGGGTGAACTCACGTATGCTAAAGGGATTTCCATTTAAGGGGATTTGTTTAGGAGGAACTAGCCCTGGAATAATCCCGTGAGACCGCTGCACCTGTGGGGCCCCTGATTTGCAGTGGAATGTGTCATTCTTGGACCAAAGGCCAGGGTGATGGTAACAGAGGAAAGTCTTCCAGAGACCGCCCACCGCTCCGGCATCTCACCCTCTCCACGGCCACCACTCACACCATTACGGCCACTGTGGAGGGATCAGCCCCTGACCTCCCCTGGAGAGCGCCGTAGTTCTTTGTAACTGGGTTTGTGTGACTTGTAGCACTGTAGAGATTTAACGGGAACCCAACAAGGATGAATTAAAAACCATCAGACTGGGACTTGGTGACAAGCCCTTGCTTGTTGGAGGCCTTGATTGTAATGGCTATCCTTCCAGTTCAGGGATGCTGTGAGAAATAATGAGTGTGAATGAGGGTTGTCGTGTTGGGAGATTATATAGCAGATTCTATAGCATATCTTTAAAAATTGTATATAGATCGACCTCTGTATACCTCTTAAGACGAAGGCTAATATATTCGACCTCTGTATACCTCTTAAGATGAAGGCTAATATATTCAGTTTGGGGGCTGAGATAACGGGCAAAGGAAGATTGTGTTCTTCTTCTTTTTTTTTTTTAATTTTATTTATTTATTTGACAGGCAGAGGTCGCAATCAGGCAGAGAGGCAGGCAGAGAGAGAGGAAGGGAAGCAGGCTCCCCGCTGAGCAGAAAGCCCCAAGCCGGGCTCAATCCCAGGACCCTGGGATCATGACCCGAGCCGAAGGCAGAGGCCTTAACCCACTGAGCCACCCAGGTGCCCCAGACTATGTTCTTCTACATGAAAATCATCAACAGGTACCCACAGACTGGGAGTTGCTGCAGACCAAGCATCTGCCAACAGGGGGCAGAAGCCAAGCCACTGGCTGTCACTCTCCATGTCACAACATGCAACCGCTGGAGAGGAAAAACTTTTCCTCTCCCACTTAGGTTCTGTGTCTGGGGTCTGTGAATTAAATTGACAAACGACAGATTAACGAGAGGACAAGATTTATTTGTATACACATGGGAGCTGACGGAAGAAGTAGCTGGCTCTTTAAATACTTGAAGCTAGAAGGTTATGCACCAAATTTAGTAGGAGAGAGGGTGGGGGAAGAAAAGGCTTTTAGGAGAAAATAAATGGGTTTTAGGAGAACACTCAAGAGATAACGTTCATGATAGCATCTTTCTAAACAATTATGAGTGAACTTTCTGTTTCTGTCAGGGCCTTAAAACCACCCTGAAGAAGGGATTGGAGTAGATTTTATTCACATTCTCCCTTCTGGGAGTAGGTCTGGCCTGAAGAAGGAATTTATCGCAGCCTTATTTCCCAGATTTTATTGCTTTTAGAGTCAGATAAGGGAAGCTCTGAGAAGGTTTCTTTCTGCATCTTTTGATTCTCAGTTGCCTTCAGCTCAAAATAATCTTTATGCCCAAGTGGTATATTTCGTGAGAGACATATTCTTATCTCTTTCAAAACTGAGAGGGGGAAGTCTTCAGCAAACCACTGCAGGGTGAGGCAGCCCTCTCCTCCCACCCCGAGCAGTCACTCTAGGATTCCGCTGGGAGCACCTTGCCCCCACAGAGCACTCACCTGCCCAGAGCATCCTTGACCTTCTAGCAACACTGGCCCCCACCCCCCAGCTCCCTCTGTTGGAAGAAGAGAGGGCAAAGTGGAAGACACAATGACCACTGTTAAGGGAAACACAGGCTTCTACCTTTGCTGCTCTTTTGTTCCTAGCCAGCCGGGGGTGGGGCAGTGTGGGGGGGTGATGATCTATGAAGAAAAGTTGATATCTCAAAAACCTAAGTTGTTGCTGGAAAACAGCCTCAAAATGAGTGTTAAAGGGAAAAGGTGGGGGTGGTGTGAAGGGCAAGGCCAATTCTCAGGCTTGAGCCCCCAAGATGGCCTTGGCTGTGGTGGGAGAGATGTGAGAGCAGGAATGGGAACCCTGGCTGAGACTGAGAGAGGCGCTGGTCCATGTTCGTGGAATCTGAGCTGCGGGGACAAGGGAAGCAAGGGCTGGTTGAGATGCGCGATCAGATGAAGGGCCAGGCTGAAACCCGAGGGGCTGGTCAGGATAGATGAAAGGAGAGTGGATTCCCTTCCGGGTGAGATGGACTGCAGGGAAGTGGAAATGTGGGGAAGAAGGCTCGGGGTACATGCACTCGTAGTAGCAGGCAGACTACAGGCCAGGAGACAGGAGCTCTGGATGCTTCCCTCGCCTGCCTGCAGCATGGGGAATGGGGACCCTGTCTGTCCACATGGCCCAATAAAGATGGTCCCAGGAGATGATGGGTCCAGAAGGGCAACATACTATGCGGTCTGGTACACACGTATGGTAGTTTAATGGAAAGCATTACTTAAAAAGGAGGAATTCAGGTGGACACACACCTGGATGGAAGCCCCTGCAACTTCAAGAAGTTTCTTCGGAGCAAGTCTCTAAGACAACAGGAGCTCCAGACGAGAACGGACATGGTTAATGCAACAACATGCCCCATAAAATGCCAACAGGGCACAGGGCTCGGCACAGTGAGCCAAGTGCCCACTGGGGATGCAGCATGAACAGAGCCGACCTTCTCCTGCCCGGAAGGACCTCGCAGCATGGTGAGGGTAGTGGGAAACGCACCCACCATGGCTAGTCCTATGCTCCGAGCATCGCCCGTCTGACTCAGGCGAATGGCCGAGCCAGCTCTTCATTTGGGAATTCGGATGCCTTCCATCTGCCATGTTTGGTGAGCTGTGCACCCCAAATTAGGTCAAATGCCTGGTGATGGAATTACCAGGAAGTACAGGGAGTACTGACTGTGGGTGTGGGGAGAAATTGAGGGGTGAGCAGCAGGCAAGGGAGGGAGAGTTGAGGAGAAAGCAGCCAGCAGCTGCGGCAAAGGAGAGGATAATGAGATCTAACTGGACTGAGCGAAGGCAGAGCGTCCTGTCTGCGTCTGCTGAGCACCTGCTCCAGGCTGGAGGGGGCAGTGAGCAGTCCCACGGGCCACGCGTGGGCCAGACTTGCTTCTGAGCCAAGCTGGCTTTGTCGCTTCCTTTCCCACCTGCCCAAATGCTTCTACTCAGCAGAATTTGGAATTTGCCAGCCTTTAGTTCAGATCTGTAGGCTATGATTTCAAGGACTTCAAAATAGGGCCCCCGGAACCCCTCACCCACTTGTAAGGTGGGGAAGGAAGCTCCACTGTTAGAGACCCCTTCTCCCTTGGGGAGGGGGCTTTGAGATGCTTATCACCTGTCCAAAGACCAATGGAGTGCCTTTGGAAACCAAGGGATTTGGTACCCTATCAGTGGTTTGCCTCTCACTGTCAATGAGTTTCTCTTAAAGAGCTAGAGAGAGCCTGCCTGGGTCTTATCAGAAGGGCTCTGGGGAGGGAGAGAAGATGCCCCCAAGAGAACAAGGAGGGGGGCTGATCCTGAGATGAAAGGAGCAGGGAGAGGGAGGGAGACAGTAAGGGATGATGGAAAGAGGAGACTCAGAGAAAAGGGGAGGGAGGGAGGGGCGCCAGAGAGACTCCTGCTGAACAGTGACATCATGTTTTTCCATTTACCTCATCTGGCGCAAGCTGCAAAGGGGCTTGTTTTCCTGCAAATTAGAATGTCACTCAATTTGGTTTTTGTCTGTTTACCCCCACGAGCTATTCGTCCTAATGACTATCTCTAATGGCACACTCCCAGCCAGCTCCACGCTTCGCGACCTGCCCTTCTGGAGGCCAAGGACGGAGATCTATCCGGACACACGCAAAGCACACCCACCAAGCGGGAAAACCGACTTATAAAAAACTGTGGAAAGATGTGGGGAGAGCCCTGCGTGCTGTTGGCCCTGGGCACCTGCAGGAGAAGTCGGCACCACTCATCTGACTCCCAGCACGCTGGTCTCTGCTCTTCCCTGCTCTGGGAGGCCAGAAATGTCCGTTCCGCCTCCGAGACCCTGACTCGAAGACCCAGCACCTGGAGCCAAACCTCCCTCAGAATCAGGGAAGAAATTAAATGAGCAGGAACTGATTGAGTTTCAGAGCGAGCAATGCTGGGTTTATAGAGGTGGTGCCCTGCTGCAGCTGTTCCCATCTGATCCTTGGGCCTCGTTGTTCCAACTGACTCGGACAGTAGGAAATGAGGACATCTGGAGGCGGAGAGGTAATTGGCAATTGGGCCAGTGTCCGTCTGAAAGTTTTCCTGTCCCTGTGAGCTTAGGTCATCTTTCTGTGCCCCTGTTTCTTGACCTGCAAAACCAGGACAATTAAAAATTACCTCAGGGGACTTTGGGTGGCTTTGCTGGTTAAGCGTCTGCCTTGAGCTCAGGTCATGATTCTGGGATCCTGGCTTTGAGCCCCAAGGGTTCCCTGCTCAGCTGGGAGTCTGCTTTTCCCTCTCCCTCTGCTCCTGCCCTCCCATCCCCCTGCTCCTGCTCTTGCTTTCTCGGGAGCTCTTTCTCTCTCTCAAATACATACACACATACATACATACATAAATACCTTAATTATTCCTTCAATGAAAAAACATGGAGTGAGGATCTGCTATATCCCAAGGACTGGGGCAAGGGCTGGGATAACATAAGAATGACAGTCCTTGAACAACCAAAAGCACATGTCCTCCTTCCCTGTGAGAAGACTTCAGAGCTTGCAGAGAGAGCATCCATGTATGACCTCAGCCCAGACAGGGAGAAAGGCAGGAATGTTCCAGATGGGAGCACCAAGGGAGCAGAGCTTCCCTGCTCTGGCCATGACCCCACAGCGGGTCTGTGGCTGGACTGGGGTATGGAATCGGGTCCGAGCTTTAGGGGTAGCCTATGATGGGGGTGGGGGGGTAAGTTCTATAGACTGGATGTTTGAGTCTCCCAACATTCATACGTTGATGGTGATGGTGTTAGGAGGTAGGGCCTTTGTGAGGTGATTAGGTCATGAAGATGGGTGCTCAGGTGTGGGATCAGTGCTCTTATAAGAGAGATTCCACAGAGCTCCCGCACCTTCTGCCATTTGAGGACACAGTGTGAAGAGAGCAGTCTATGAGGAATCGTGTTTCCCCCAGACGCTGAATCTGCTGGCTCCTTCACCTTGCGCTTCCCGGCCTCCGGAACTGTGAGACATAAATGTTTGTTGTTTATAAGCCACCTTGACTGTGATTTCTATCAGAGCAGCCTGGACGGTCTAAAACAGAAATTGGTCCAGGGCGCCTGGGTGGCTCAGTTGGTTAAGCAACTGCCTTTGGCACAGGTCACGATCCTGGAGTCCTGGGATCAAGTCCCACACCAGGCTGCCTGCTCAGCAGGGAGTCTGCTTCTCCCCGGATCTCTCTCCTCTCATGCTCTCTCTCTCTCTCATTCTCTCTCTCAAATAAATAAATAAAATCTTAAAAAAAAAGATAAAACAGAAATTGGTCCATGAAGTGGGGGGGGGGGTTGCCATAATCAATATCTAAAAATGTGGAAGCAGATTTAGAACTTGGTTCTGGGTAGAAGCTGGAAGGGTTTGGGGGTTCCTGCTAGGAAGAGCCTACATTGCCATGAAGGGCCTGTCAAGGCCTATGCGGATGCAGGGGGGCCCAGAAGCAACAAGGAGAGCTGAAGAGAATGCCTTTTCACCTGATGTGCTTCTGCTTTGCCTCTCTTCCTCCTCAGACTGGCTTTTTTCTGCTTTCTCAGCTGGTTGAAGCCTAAGGGGGCACCAGTTGCTAGTGGGATCCAAAGCAATGAGGAGAATGCAGAGCCCTTGGATAAAGGGGTACAGGTGAATGGCCCTGTGGAGTCAGAGCCCTCTGGTGGGGGAGAACAGCCCCATTACCTCAGGAAATTCCTGGTAACTAGCTGTGAACAACCCTTCTTTCCTGACAGACAAAGCCAGGCTGAGCTGTAATGCCGCTTTCACGTTTTGAGCCTCGAGCCTCGGAGTGAATTCATTCATTCATTCATTCAACAACTGTTTGTTGAGCACTTGCTTTGGGTCAAGCCCCATGGGGATAGAGTGATGAAGAAAGCAGACAAAGCTCTCATCTGCAAGGAGCGTGTGGTCTAGTGCAGTAGACCCCGACTTTCCCACCTCGTGTACACCTAGGAAGTGAGAACATGCATGTTGCATAGCAGGGTGAACGATGAGGTTCACCTGGCTAGAGGGGACCAGCCCAGATTCTCTGGCTGACCTGGGACCACCGCCCCACCCCGGGGCTGTGAGGATTCATGTTGCAGTAACCCACTTGCAGTAGCCCACGGGCTGGGACACTCCAGGAGGAGGACCATAGGCTGATCTACAGCCAATGGGGCAGTGGAGCTTCATGGAGGACCACGAGTGTCACCTCAGAAGAGTACGACGCTGCCACTGCTTGACACTCCTCCAAGGCAGAGGCAGGGTTTGCATCCTTCTCCTTGAATCCTTGAATCAAAGCAGGCTTGTGACTGCTCTGACCAGAGTGGAAGTTATGCTGTGTGACTTCCAAGTCTGGGTCACGAAAGGCCAAGTTGTTTCCATCTTGCTCAGCGGAGCCTGTGCACTTGAAGAACCGAGACTCCACGTGAGAAACTCCACCTCCCAAGATGGCGTCCCAGGAGACCTCATGCACGTGCTCAGGTCAGCAGCCCCTGCGGAGCTGTCCTTCAGTCAGGCCTCTCATGTGTGAGCCAAGAAGCCTTCCGGGAACTCCAGAGTCCAGCTGTTCGAGTATTCCCAGACCGCACGGAGCAGAGACAGCCCTATCCTCTGTGCGCCTTCTGTATTCTTGACCCACAGAATCAGTGACATAATGACCTGCTCATGGTCTTACACCGCTAGTTGTCAGGCCGTGGTTCTGCAGCAATGGAGCAACCAGAACCAAGTCAGGCGGGGGCTGAGGTTGCTGGACCGGCCCCAAGTGGTGAGGAAGACTCTCAGATGCATGCCGGGAGGACATGGCTGCACCTCTGGTCATTCTAGCAGCAGGAGAGACCTGTGGGAGACTTAGATGCTCTGGTCCTCCGAAAGGCGAGGCTGGCGGGGGAGGAAGGACGGTTTATAGAACCCTTGGACTTCCTGGCAGTGACAAAATGAGTGCTTCCTGAGGAGGTCAGCCTTGTGATGGTGGTCTACAGTCCACTCCTCCGGCCTTCAGGAATTTGGCTAGTACCCAACTCCCAGTATTAAGTCCCCTTGTCAGATAACAGCCAGAGTGGCCTCTGACACCTGCAGATGAATCTGCCTAGGACAGAGTCCACACACCTGCTTAGAGTCCCAGGGCTGAGTCCCAGGGCTGACTGGACGCCTCTCCATTTCAGAGGCTGGACCTCAGCCTTTTCATTAATTCTCTGAGCTGCCCAGAATCCTTCAGTAGATTCCCTTTGCTTTGCCATAATTGATTTTCCTTGTTTGTGGCCAAAGAACCCCAAAAGATACAAAATTTAAGTTGCAAAATGAATGGCTATCTTGTATTTATTCCACTTTTGAAGAACTCACTTTTCGGATGAACAGGATAGGGGAAAAAAGATTTCCATAGCACTGGAAGATACAATTACGATTTTTTTTTTAGTCTTTAGGAGCATCTTGTTTGTATAGAAAAGAATATTCCGGAGCTACTTTGAGATTGAAGGTTAATGTTCAAACCATTCAAAAGTCTAGTTTTCCCTACGTTTTTAAGTTCAATTTAGAGAAAAATTCTATTTATAAATTTCACAAATGTTCACAATAATTTTTAAGGAGACTTCTGTAACAATTAAATTCCTTTAAATATTTTAACTGTGTTGATAAATCCAATGCACTCAATTTCCTTTTTGAACTAATTCAATTGTCTGGCAAACCAAACAGCTTTTGCAAGCTCTTAAACAATTCTTACAAATCTAATAAATGAAGTTTATAAAAATGATGGGTAAGCTCTTCTCAGTGTTGCAGTGCTGTTTATAGGCCAAAAATCTCTTGGCACTTTTTAGCTTAAAACCTTAATGAATTAATTGCCCAGTACCCTAATAAGACAAAATCTCTGAGTACTTTCCGATAACTCTCATGCCCTAACCACAGTCTCTCAGACACACTCAGCCATGACTGCAGCCCACCAGCTCCTCTCAGGGGAGGCTGACAAACCCCCACACCCCCCACCTCTCTTGCTTCTCGTCCTTGTCTCAGACCCAGAGCAAAGCTCTCCTGGGAGCCACTCTGCATTCCCACATGCACATGGAGATGAAATCCAGTGGGAAAAAAACACCAGTGCTTCTTTTTTTTTTTTTTTTAGATTTTATTTATTTGGGAGATGGAGAGAATGAGCAGGTGGAGGGGAGAGCAGAGGGGAGAGGGAGAAGCAGACTTCCTGCTGAGCAGGGATTCCCAACGTAAGGCTCGATCCCTGGACTTGGGATCCCGACCTGAGCCAAAGGCAGACACTTAACAACTGAGCACCCCACCAGGGCTTCTTTCGATGCACTTCTCTACTGTTCCTTGGGCAGATCCATGGTGCATTCCAGAATGTTCCTCAGAGGTGCCGGCAGAATGGAGTCTCAGTTATCCACAGCAATAACCAGTTCACTTTTGCGCCCAGTTCTATTGTTTTACTTCTATTCCCTGAGATTCCTTGTCAAAATAAACCACCTACCCCCTAGCCATCATTGTAGCTCTGCTCTCTAGTGGGGGAATGCAGGCTAGGACAGATACCGGCTATACACGTTATTCCCAGATTTCACACAATAGTCATACCGTGGGTTTGGTTGGGTTCCTAATCTCTGTTCTCAATTGTGCGTTCTCCTCAGGTTTCAAGGACCCACTAGAGCTGGCATAACGAAGTCCCACAAACTGAGTGGAAATTTATCCTCTCCCATTTCTGGAGGCTAGAAGTCTAGAGTCAAAGTGTTGGCCGGGCTGTCATTCCTCTGAGACTCTGGGTAAACTCTTTCCTTGCCTCTTCCTAGCTTCTGGTGGCAGTTAGCAATGCTTGGAGGTCTTCCGTCTTTGCCTCCCCCTTCATATGGCCTCCCTGTGTCTTCATATCATCTTCCTTCTGTATGTGTCTGTGTCCAAATTTCCCCTTTTTGTAAGGTTACAACTCATATTGGATTAGGGCACACTAGAATGACCTCATCTTTACCTGGATAAATCTGCAAAGACCCTGATTCCAAATAAGATTATATTCTGAGGTACTAGAAATTAGACCTTGAATTGATCTTTTTTTGGAGGATAGTTTAATCTATAACATCCACTAAGGGAACAATGAAGTAATTCTAATCAATGAGAGGATTTCCAAGCAAACTCTGAGGTTTTCTTAAAGATGGCCATTTTGCAAGTTGGCCAGAGACTGTGGGAAGATACAAGAACAGGGACTGTCATTCTCCAGGACAAGGACAAACAGAGCCATCTTCTATAATCATGGCGCCATGTGAGTCTAAGTCCAAGTCCATGCGTTCCAAATGGGATTGTGAAACACATCGTACGCCACAAATTCTTTCACTCAGCTTTGGCTAGAAAATGTGGGAGGCAGCAGAATCTCTAAGACCCAGTTAGTTGTTGCTAAAGAAGAATTCTGGGAAAATTGCCGATTGTTGATACAGGTGCTCTGAAAAAACAAGTCTTGAGGTAACCATTAAATCTTATTAGGTGGAAGAAATAATAGTGAATATTTACACACCTGTGAACAAATAATGTAAGCTAATTCTACCCACTTTCTGCATCTTGTCATCAGAGTTAAAATCCTGTCTAGTTTGCTAAAAAGCGCTGATTGTTTTACTCTTATATCTCAAGGATTTTGACTCACAATCTTAAGACTAACATGTAACTACATTTGGGAGAATGTTTATGATAGAAAATGGTGTTTGTTCACTTGGAGTTATAAGCTACATTTGTCACAGGAAGTTGGTATTTCCCAACAATCTTGGTAACAAATTCACTATGACATTATTTGTCTAGCTCAAACTAACTCAAAAAGATTGAACCAGTTTTCTTAACATTAGGAATATAGCTAAAGGGATAATTTTTCTTACAACATGCATTTATTTGTGAAGTGGTTCTAACAGATTAACGTTAGTCATAGTCTGACAGGGTGATCTTACTAAGTTGCTTGAATTCAAATTGCACATGACCTCATTCTTCAGTTGAACGACTCTTTACCTAAGTCAAAGCAACTTGATGGGATTTGACTGTTTACCTGATTCTATTATGAAATCTTTCACAGTCTCCCTATAATCCATGAATCCATTTGAACCTATCAAAATGACATTTGACTGGATTCTGCAGATCTCTCTGACTGTGTTTCTAGCTTACTAGTCATAACCTCTAAGGACATACAAATGACAGGAGAGAGGTTGATTTCTTTCTTTCTTTCTTTAAAGATTTTTTAAAGATTTATTTACTTATTTTAGGGAGAGAGAGAGAAAGAGAGAGAAAGTGGAAGGGCAGAGGAAGAGGGAGGAAGGACAGACGGAGGGGGAGGAGAGAAGTAGACTTCCCCCTGAGTGCAGAGCCTGATGCGGGGGTTCTATCCCTTAACCCTGAGATCATGACCTGAGCAGAAATCAAGAGTTGGACACTTAACCAAGCCACCCAGGCACCCCGAGGTTGACTTCTTGAAGAAATATTATCAGATGAGCATCCACTTGATTCACAGATGAGGTGAAAAATAAATAATGAACCAAGAGGTTGGATCCTTACAGGGAATATTAAAACCTCTTAAAGAAAATGAGTGCAGTGTTGGCAAACATTGTGTATTTGGGTTTTATTTATATTAAAAGGAAAGCATATATTAAATTATATCAGAATAAATTATATTAAAAGCTTCAGAGAGCTCCCTGCCTCTAGAGCACTTTGAACCAAAAGACCCTCTCTCTGGTCTCTGGAAGTAATGAAGCAAAAAACCACACATTAGCTTCTGGCTGAGCAAGGCAAATATTGCTAACATCAACCTGAATTACCTGGGCTGCTCCCCCGATCCCTGCCCCAGGCCGGCTGACCAGCAGAGAAGTCTCCCAGCCTGTGTCTCATTTTTCAACAGTAAAATACCTCTTACTTACTGACAGGAATCTAAACTCTTCGAAAGATCAAGCAGGGGCGAAGTGGCCACTTCCAAGACATAGACAGTTGTGCCACCCAGAAATACATGCCCATGGCTGGATGGAGGGATGACAACTAAGCAGGTGTCTGTCAAGGTGGCTAATCCACCTTGATCTCTTTGGAAGCAGGCTCTGAACAAACAAAAAGATACGGTGAAGAAAGCACGGGGAGGTTGAGGGGAGCCAATGCCTCTCTTGAAGGTTTTGCTCCCCCTGATATAGTCATTTCCCTCACCTTCCTCCAGCCTGCCTTCAGTGCATGGAGCCCAGGGGCCCCCGCTGTGAGGGCTGTCTGGAGGTAGTCTGGACTGTGAGGCTCCTGGGGCTTCAGGCTTGGAGTGGGAACCACATCTTTGAATTTGGCAGTTTGGTTGATTCTGGAGGCTTCTCAAAGAGCACTTGGGGTTCATCCTCCACCCACCTCCAACCCACCAGAGGCTCTCCTGGCCATTCAAGTCAGATAGCACTCAATTTACCTCCCAGGAGACAAACCTAGCTCTCAGGCTACCTGAGTGCCCCTACTCCCAAGCCTCCTGCTCCTGGGGGCAGTTCTGGACCCAACAGAACTATCCTCCCCCCTTCCATCACATCCTCATTCCGCCCCCTCTGACACAACTTACAATTTTTCCTGGTCTTTCCAATCTACTACTGTTGACAGCTGGCCATGGGCTCAAGGCTGACGCATTATCCACTTTCAAGACTCACTCAAGTACTCGTGAGAAACTGTGGGAGTTACAAGTTGTCATGCCTTTACAGGAGTCTCACTGTTGCTGCTTCTCTTCTGCCTTTCTAGGTTACTACACGCACATTCCTGTGGCTCTCAAGTGTCCGATGTGGGTGCAAGAAGGTGACAGTTCACTCCTTGGTTTCAATTCTGCCCAGCAAATGTGATCCCCTGAAGACTCATTCTGCTTGAAAGTCATCTCAAGGTTTTGAAATAGGATAATGGTTGTTCATCCCCTTCAACTTGGGAAACATCTCCAAGTCATATCCTTGCAAGTTACAACCCAGTCACACCCAGGCATGGAGACAATGTGGAGGAGCCCACACCCATCGTTTCTGAACTGTCTGGATCCCTTCCGGCGAACCATGCTTAGTGAATGGGCAGATAATCACAACAGCAACACCACTGACCACTGAGCCACACTAGGACAACCACCAGGAGAGCATGAGCACTAAGGAAACCACATAGCACCAGAGATGTGATAAGCCACTTGACAACACTTTTACAACCTCCTATAATAAAGACAGCTATTAGTGGTAGAAATGATAATGATTATAGTCAATATTTATTGTCTGTTGACCATGTCTAAATCAGTTCCATGGCTTTCTCTGGGTTTAGCAACTTTAAACATTATCTATTGACTTATTATAATATATAAAATTTTTAGGGGTACCTGAGTGGCTCAGTGGGTTAAGTGCCTTTGGCTCAGGTCATGATCTTGGGGTCCTGGGATCAAGCCCTGCATGGGGCTCCCTGCTCAGTAGGAAGTCTGCTTCTCCTTTTCCCTCTGTCCCTCCCCCATCCCTGCTCATGTGTACGTGCACACTCTCGCTCTCTCTCTCTCTCTCGAATAAATACATAAAATCTTTAAAAATAAAATTTAAGACCTCATACCACATCCCTTTCTGCTTCCACCCGTGAAGAACCTGCCCCCAATGAAATTATGATTTTGAATTAAGTCCATATTTAGAATTTATCACTGACAGTGTTTATCACTGAGCTAAGTGGTATTCTACAATTACATTTCTTTTCTTATATTTTGTTTTTCTTGGAGTTAATAACTGTCTCTTTTTAAAATGCAGTCATTTTCTTAAACGTGTGGGTAAATTTTCCTACAAACTCCAACCATTCTGTGTAACAGCTCTCATTCAAAATGTCTATACCCCCAAACCATTTTATCAGATAACTTGTTGGGTCTATTTTCTCCTTGGGATCCCTCCTGGAGCTCCACATTCTCCTGCTCCACTCTGCACCAACATTCCTGACTCCTCAGCCCTGCTGCCTGGCTCTCATCCTCACACATCACCCTTCTCCTCTCTCTGGAGCTGGATCCCCAGACCCAGCAGTGGTGTGGGATTTATCAGACTGGGAATTTGAAACAACTATGATGGATGTATGAAGGGCTTTAAGGATGAAGTAGACAGCATTTAAGAACAGATGGACAATGTGAGCAGAGAGAAGGATATCCTAGGAAAGAACCCGAAAAGAAATACTAGAGATAAAAAATATTGTATCAGAAAAAAAGAACGCCTTTGATGGGCTTGTTAGTAGACTGGACCCAACCTGAGAAAGAATTTCAACAGAAACCTCCAAAAGTAAAAAGCATAGAGAGCAAAGACTAAGGAAAAAAGAAAGAAAGGAAGGAAGGAAGGAAGCAAGGAAGGAAGAAAGAAAAAAGGAAAGGAAAGGAAATAAAATCCCAGGACTGTGGGACACCTACAGAAGGTGCACTATTTCACAGCCACAGCAACTCAAAGGGGAAAGGGAAGTTCCCAAGCGGAGACAGAAATACTAGATGAACAGCACTAACGACATTTTGCAGGAAGTTAATTTTTTAAAAACAATCTGCACGGGGAACCTGGGTGGCTCAGCTGGTTAAGCATCTGCCTTCAGCTCAGGTCATGATCCCAGGGTTTGTTGGGCTCCTTGCTCAGCGGGAAGCCTGCTTCTCCCTCTTCCTCTGTCCTATCCCCTGCTCATGCTCTCTCTCTCTCTTTCTCTCTCAATCTTGCTCTCTCTGTATCTCAAATAAATAAATAAAATCTTTTAAAAAATAAAATTAAAAAATTCTGCATGTCCCAAAATGTCTTTCTTGCATTTCATACTCTATCAATATTGCCTGGGACCAGAACTCCAGACAGGAAACAATTTCAGCTTCAAGCTGCAGGAAAGTCTCAGGCTCGTCTGTGTGGTGACACTCTGTAGCCGGACTGTGGTTGCTGGATTTTTTTCTCCTCTCCCTGGTAGTTGATAGGATATTCTTTTATCCCTGCTGTTACAATATTTCACAGTGGCATGCCTGCATAAATATTTCCCGCCCATTTATCATCTAGGCTCTTGCTGAACACTTTTGATCTGACACTTACTCACTTCCCTTCTGGTCAATACTGTTTCATTTTTGGCTAAGCCCCTTCCTCCTGTTCTCTTGGATCTTTCTGGAGTGGCTATTAGATGTCAGCCTGAATGGTCTTTTATTTTATCTCTACTTCCTCATTGTTCTTTTTGTTGCTGTACTTTCTAGGAGACTTTCCAACTTCATCATCCCATCATTTGACATATTTTTAGTTTTATTTCCAAGATTTTTTCCTTAACTGATGCTTCCCATAATGTTGGATTTTGTGCCATTCTGTAGGCAGACTTTTCCTTAGGCTCTCTCTTCTTTCTGGCACCTCGCCCTCCGCTGTGTCTTGGTAACTTGTCTCATGACAATGCCATTTTCCCATTGTGCTCCAGAGGAACTGGGTGCCTGGCTACTGGTTACACTCACCATACCTCTGACAGGACAAAGTTCCAGCGTCTCTTCTCATATCTCCTACACCCTGTTAATCCCACATTTTAGGCTGTTCCACATTCAAGAGAATTGGAGCCAGAATCCGATTGAGCCAAAATTCCTGATCACTGCACTGAGAGCAAAAAGATCAGTCAATCAACATTAAAAAAATAATAATAACAAAAACAACTTTTCAGGATGCACATTTTTTTCCCTTGTGTGTCTTGTAAAAATTCAGTGTTCCTGGAACACCTGGCTGGCTCAGTTGGAAGAGCACGCTACACTTGATCTCGGGGTCATGAGTTCAAGCCCCATGTTGAGTGTAGTGATTACTTAAATAAATAAAAGTAAAAAAATTCAATATTCCTAGCTGTAGAGTAGATTGTTCAAGTATTTATTGAACATCAGGCCCTAATTTGGGTACCCAAGACACAACACTGAAAAAAAGTGACAAAGTCTCTGTCCTGCTTTCTAAAGAGGGGAGATAGACAATCATCAGGATAATATGCAGAAGATGGCAAATATTAGACAAAAATAAAGAAGACAGTGCAGCTCAGAAGTGCTGGCAGATGGAGATGGGTAATGGAAGGTGCTGTTTTATTTTAAGAAGCCTGTCTTCCTAATCAGGTCATCTTGAGGAAGAGAAGGCACAGCTCTGTGGGCAGGTGGGGCACAACATTCCAGGCCAAGGGGACATCAAGTACAAAAGCCCAAGGTGAGAGTGTGCTAAGCATTCAAGGACATGCAGTGTGTCTATAAGCCCTGTGATGTGCTCCAGTGTCTGGAAAGCCAGGTCTAATCATTTGTTACCGGAAGGGACCTGGTTCTAGTTGTAATAGTCATGGACACTTTCAGCCTCTAAAAGATGGTGCAAGATATTTCTTTGTGACTCTCATTAACTCACCTCACAGTCCAAAGGGATAGTCTTAGAGGAAGGGGGAAGATGGAGAAAAAGAGGAGTGGGGGACTGCCTTGCCATGGTCTTTATGAAGACTAGGATATAAAGAATTGGAGGAATCACTGTGAAAGCAAGGCTGTGAGACATTTGGTGATGAGTGACACCTGTTTTCACCTATCCCCAACAATCGAAGTGAGAGCTCCACCCCTCAGCCAAGGGCCCTCACTCAGACCCCCACTAGTTGTTCTCAATTAAAGTAGAGCCTGAATAGGGACACCTGGGTGGCTCAGTTGGCTAAGCATCCAACTCTTGGTTTTGGCTCATGTCATGACCTCAGGGTCATGGGATTGAGCCCTACGGGCTCTGTACTCAGCAGGCAACCTGCTTGAGATTTTCGCCCCTTCCCTCTGTCCACCCCCCCACTCATGCTCACGCTCTCTCTCTAAAATAAATAAATAAATCTTGGGAAAAAAAATGTAGAACCTACGTCCCTAGAAAGAGCAAATCTCACCTTTACTGACTTCTCTGTAATGGAGTTCTTTTTTTTTTTTTTAAAGATTTTTTACTTATTTATTTGTCAGAGAGAGAGAGAGGGAGAGAGAGCAAGCACAGGCAGACAGAATGGCAGGCAGAGACAGAGGGAGAAGCAGGTTCCCTGACGAGCAAGGAGCCCGATGTGGGACTTGATCCCAGGGACTTGATCCCGAAGGCAGCTGCTTAACCAACTGAGCCACCCAGGCGTCCCTGTAATGGAGTTCTAACCAAACCCCTGACCTCTTGGGCCCTGTGTGGCCCTGCCTGCTTCAGCTGACTTCCTTAGACTTACCTGTTATCTATAAAACCACTTACATTGCCCTTCCAGCTTTGTAGGTTTTCTGAAATCCTGGAATTTCCTCCCAGAACTGTGGTAGCAATCAGACCTCTTGTGCCAATGAGGATGCTTTTTGTTGCAAATAACTGAAAATGCAATACACATCCCCTTAAGCTTTAGGGGAATTTATAAGCTTCTATAACAAGAACACCCCAAGGTAGAAGGATTTCAGTCATGGTTCGATCAGGATTAGGCTCTAGTTATCTGTTATTCTCTTAGCCGTGTTCCTCTTGATGTGTCAGTTTCTTTTTTTTTTTTTTTTTTAAGATTTTATTTATTTATTTGAGAGAGAGATCACAGTAGGAAGAGAGGCAGGCAGAGGAGGCGGGGGGGGAAAGTAGGCTGCCCACTGAGCAGAGAGTCTGGATGCAGGGCTTGATCCCAGGACCCCGAGATCATGACCTGAGCCGAAGGCCGAGGCTTAACCCCCTGAGCCACCCAGGCGCCCCTGATGTGTCAGTTTCATTGCAGACTGGCTTCTTTCATGAAAACAAGAGGGCAGCCACCATCTGGGGCTTCATATCTGTATACCACATTTTGGAAAGCAAAAAAGATCATTGAAGTCCAGACTCTCCACAAAAGTCCTGAGAAGCATTCTGGTTAGAGTAACTTAGCCAGTCAAAACCAATTCCTCTGGCCAGTGGGAAAGAAGGTTCAGAAGAGCTTAGCCCAGAGGATCCTCAGTGGAAATTGAGACTATTGGGAAGAGTGAAGCAGGACCTAGAAGCCAGAGAGACAACCAGGAAGTTTCCAGTGTAGCTCACTCCTTGGCTCCCCGATCTCCATTTATGTCCTTCTCATAAGCCACACTTTCTGATAAGCTCAGGTCATATGCTGTGGGCTCAGCTCCTCCCCAAAAGAATGAGTCAGCTGCTTCACCCACCTCCAAACGCAGGATCTCTGAGAGATAAGCAATCCTCTGAGAGACCTTGGTGGAGCAGGTCAATGACCAAAGGCTAAAGAATAAGCCATCTACCCAGGCATGGCCAAAACCCAGTGGTGAATGAGAACAGGATAACTGGCATACAAACTCCCATGAGGAAAAGGGAGAAAGAACATGGGGACTGCTGGAATAGAAATAGCAGGGACTCCCTGCATGGGTGTCAGCCCAGTCTGGCTGCCCTCAGTTCTGCTTCCTGAAGATTTCCCTTGAAGCTTGTCTTTCATGACCACTTCTCAGGTGGGCATGGAAAAGAATGTCCTTCCTGAGGATCCTGCAGGTTCAACAGCCTATTCTATGTGAGCAACTTGATGTCTAATCTAGCGATTGCCTGCCAGCTCTGGGATTCTTTGGCAATAAAGCTTCCTTAAAATGTAATAGACCTCTGGCCCATTTCTAGTCAATGCCACATGCTCATAACTCAAAACCAGAGTTCTTGGCTAGTTTTAATATTATGATCTAGAATTGGGCCTGGAGTTGACCTGGATGCTCTGTTCATCCCCCTGGACCTAGGTTTAAAGAAAGCCCACTTTTCCAAACAAATGTAACACTGTGTGTCAACCAGAGTTCAATACAAACCAATAAATGATAAAAAACTAAGGCTGCGGGGTGCCTGGGTGGCTCAGTGGTTTGGGGCCTCTGCCTTCGGCTCGGGTCATGATCCCAGCGTCCTGGGATCGGGCCCCGCAAAGAGCCTGCTTCCTCCTCTCTCTGCCTGCCTCCCTGCCTGCCTGTGATCTCTCTCTCTGTCAAATGAATAAATAAAATCTTTAAAAAAAAAACAACAACTAAGGCTGCACACTTTTGTAAGTCAAACCTGCAAACTGGGGTGACCAGACTAGGAAATTAAAATTCTTCCCTCTGGCTTGCTCCCGAGCTTACATTTTCACAATAAAGGAGACTTTACCCTTTGTCCAGTGGAAGACCATTAACAGGAGTTGCCTATATGAAGTTTACAGAATCAGCATAAATAAGTCTATTTTAGAAAGAGGAGTACAAAATCAGACACTTGGGTATCTTGAAAACGGGATAAGCTTCTCATTAAAAGAGAAATGTGAAACACATTGTTTGGATCTGAAAGTACTTTGTTATTTCATGTAGTAAGTCCCTTCTGAATCAACATCATTAGCCATCAGGGAAACACAAATCAAAACCACAATGAGATACCACATTACCCCAGTTAGAATGGCAAAAATTAACAAAACAGGAAACAACAAATGTTGACAAAGATGTGGAGAACGGGGAACCCTCTTACACTGTTATACTGTTGGTGGGAATGCAAGCTGGTGCCACCACTGTGGAAAATAGTATGGAGGTTCCTCAAGATGTTAAGAATAGAGCTACCCTAGGACCCAGCAACTGCACTACTAGGTATTTACCCCAAAGAAACAGATCTAGTGAAAAGAAGGGGTACATGCACCCAATGTTCATAACAGCAATGTCCACCATAGCCAAACTGTGGAAGGAGTCATCAAGATGTCCTTCAGCAGATGAATGGATAAAGAAGATGTGGTCCATATATACAATGGAATATGACTCAGCCATCAGAAAGGATGAATACCCACCATTTGCATCCATGTGGTTGGAACCGGAGGAGATTGTGCTAGGTGAAGTAAGTCAAATAGAGAAAGACAATTATCATATGATTTCACTCATATGTGGAACATAAAGAATAGCAGGGAGGACATTAGAAGAAGGAAGGGAAAACTGAAGGGGGAAAATCAAAGCGGAGATGAACCATGAGATACTATGGACTATGGGAAACAAACTGAGGCTTTCAGAGGGGAGGGGAGTAGAGGGATGGGTGAGCCCATTAAGGAGGGCATGTATTGCATGGAGCACTGGGTATTATATGCAAACAACGAATCATGGAACACTACATCAAAAACTAATGATGCACTGTATGGTGACTAATGTAACATACATGCACACGTACATACACACATATATACATAAATACACACATGCACACATGCATACACACACACACACACACACATACATACATACATAAATCCCTTCTGGAAAAAGGAGTTCGAAGATAGAGAATATTTACCACCCAGGGAGCCAGAAGAAAAAACAATTTGCTTGCAAATCAGATTGACACAAGGTCTCAAGAAAGACAATTGAATTATGCTCTGTTCAAATGACACAGATTTCTTTTCGTTTTTTTTTTCCTGCAATTCAAAACAAAAAGAAAAGAACTCTGGCTAGCTAACTGTTTTATTCCAGGATCATTGTTTACCCATCTGAAACATAAGTCTAACATTTGCATCAATGTCAGGATTTGTAAAACAAAATTTAAATAATTACAGAGGGTGCCTGGGTGGCTCAGTGGGTTAAGCCGCTGCCTTCGGCTCAGGTCATGATCTCAGGGTCCTGGGATAGAGTCCCTCATCGGGCTCTCTGCTCAGCAGGGAGCCTGCTTCCCTCTCACTCTCTCTGCCTGCCTCTCTGTCTACTTGTGATCTCTCTCTGTCAAATAAATAAATAAAATATTTTAAAATAAATAAATAAATAAATAATTACAGAGAATAAAAATACGGTTCATGCAAGACATAGGTAGTGCTAATAGTATTCTATAGCTGCATAACAATACACCAAAACTTAATACTTAGAACATCACCCACTTATTACCTCCCCATTTCTGGGGGTCAGGTGTCCAGACACAGCTTAGTGGGATCCTCTGCTTGGGATCACAAGGCTGTAATCAATGCATTAACTGGGCTGCATTCTCACAGAGGTTCAACTGGGGAAGAATTTGTTTCCATGCTCATTCTACTGTTGAGCTATATGACTGAAGACCCAGATTTTTGCTTGCTGTCCACTGGAGGTCACCCTTACCATCTAGAGGCCTTCTGCAATTCTTTGCCTCTCCAACATGGCCACACACTTCATCAAGCCAGCAATGAGAGCTCCTCAAACACCTTTGCCACATTCCATTGGCTAAAAGCAAATCACAAACAAGTTCTGTCCACACTCAAGGAAAGCACATATTAGCTTGAAAGACTATGGAGCATTAGGAGTTAGGAAAACCAGATGTGAAGCCCAGCCATTCCACTTTCTAGCTCTGTGTTCTTGGACAAGTAGCTGAATCTCTCCTGACCTCAGTTTATCTATGTACACAATTAATACATGAATTAGGATGTTCTCAACTGCAGGCAAGTGAAAACTAATTAAAAGTAATACACAATGATTTATTTTCTTACAAGAACTCTGGAGATGAGGCAATTACATGCTTAATCTTACCTTTCAACATCTTCAAACAATTTTTTTTTTCCTGTTGAGATTTTTTTTTTAATTATTTTTTAAGCAGGCTCCCTGCCCAGCATGGAGCAAGTACAGGGCTTAAACGCAACCCTGTGATCAAGACCTGAGCTGAAATCAAGAGTCTGACGCTTAACCAGCTGAGCCACCCCAGGTGCCCTGGGGTTGAGATTTTAAATTTTTTTAATTGAATTCTTTCTTAGAGCAGTTTTAAGTTTATAAAAGAACTGAAGTTCCCACATATTCCCTTCTCTCTCCTTCAGTCTTTCCCATTATTAACCTCTTATATTACTGTGGCACTTTTGTTAAAGCCGATGAACAAATATTGACAAATTATTAACTGAAATCCATAATTTACATTTGATCCATTCATTGTTTTGTACCATTCTCTGGGTTTTGACAAATGTGTAATGACATGGATACATGTCATTACACATTACATTACACATTACACAAGCCATTACAGTCTTGTACAGAATCCCTCCACGACCCTGAAAATCCTTCCTGCTCCCCCTAGTGATCTCTCCTATCCTCCCCTCAAGTTTCTGATCCATAGTTTTGCCTTTTTCAGAACCTCATATGTTTGGAATCATGCAGGATGTGGCTTTTCAGACTGCCTGTTTTAACTTAATAATATGCATTTAGGATTCCTTTGTCTGCCTTTCTGTGGCTTGATAGCTTATTTCTTTTTATTGCTGAATAATATTCTATTGTCTGAAGGCAACACTGTTTATTCACCTATTAAAGGACATCTTGGTTCCTTCCAATTTTTGGCAATCATGAGTAAAACTTCTATAAACATTTCTGTGCACGTTTTTTTGGGGACATAAGTTTTCAACTTATTTGGATAAATACCAAAGAGGGTGATTGATGGGTCATATGATAAGACTATGTTTAGTTTTGTAAGAAACTGACAAACTGTCTTCCAAAGTTGTTGAACGAACCATTTTGCACTTCGATCATCAATGAGTGAAAGTTCTTATTGCCCCACAGCCTCATTGGCATTTGGTGTTTTTGGTGTTTGGGATTTTAATCTTTCTCATAGGTGTGTAGTGGTGTCTCACTGTTTTAATTTACAGTTCTCTAATAAATACGAGGTAGTGGTTGGAGTCTGGGATGTCTGAAACTATGGTTATGGAGAGTGGAATTATTGGTGAGGACAAGGACAAGGGAACAGCAGTGGAAGCTGGTGGCTGTGGTAGGGTTGGGGAAGAGTACCACAGGAGAGGAGGCTTGAGAACTGGGAGATCAGGTCAGAAAAGGAATTGTCTACACAAATAATTATATTGCCTACACAATAATTATATTGCAGAATCTTGGGCTAAGGTTTGGAAGGAATCACATCGTGAATGAAAAGCAAACATCAGGAGTAGTAAGTAAGAAGAGTGCCAAGGGGTTGGAGAATAAAAGAAAAGCACCTTATTTTCAAATAGTCCAGGCAGGCTTAAAAACAAAGAGAATGGGATAGAATTAGGAGTCTAGAAACCATACGGCAACGGTCAACTGATTTTCAATGAGGATACCAAACCATTCAATGGGGGAAAGGACGGTCTCTTCAGCAGATGGTGCTGTGAGAACTGGATACCACATGCAAAAGAATAAGGTTGGACCCTTGTCTCACACCATATACAAAAATTAACTTGAAATGGATCAAAAGCACAAATATTGGATCATCACATTGTATCTCAAATTAATGTAATTTAAATGTCAATGATACCTCAATTTTATAAACCCACAGGGATGACAATTCTGTTTTATTTAATTAATTTATTTGTACTTTAAAGAGAGAGGGAGAGAGAGCACACACAAGCACAAGCATTGGGGGCGGGGCAGGGAGGCAGAGGGAGTAGAAGAGAGAGAATCTTAAGCAGGCTCCACACCCAACATGGGACTGGATCTCACAACACTGAGATCATGACCCAAGCCGAAATTAAGAGTCTGATGCTTAACTGACTGAGCCACCCAGGTGCTCCTGGATAATGCTTTTAAAAAATGGATCAAAGGCCTGACTATAATTATTAAAACTATAAAACTGCTAAAAGAAAACATAAGGGCTAATGTTTTCATTACCATGAATTTAGCAATGGTTTCTTAGATGGGACACCAAATAGCAGCAACAAAAGAAAAAAATGAATTGGGTATCACCAAAATTAAAAACTTTAATGCAGCTTTCAATGAAGTGAAAAGACAACACGCAGAACAGGAGAAAATATGTATAAGTCATATATCTAATAAGGTTCTACTATCTAGAATATATAAATAACTCTTGAACTTCAACAGCAAAAACACAACTAACCCAATAATTTAAAAATGGGCAAAGGACTTAACCAGACAGTTTTCTAAAGACGATAAACAAATGTAACCAGCAGATGAAATAATGCTCCCCACCAGTCATCATTAAGGAAGTGTAATCAAAGCCACAAAAGCCCCTTCACCCCTCACTAGGACAGATATAGTACTAACGTTACTGATAATAACAATAATACAAAAAGGACAAACGTTGAAGATGTGGAGAAATTGGGATTCTCATGCATTGTTGGTAAGAATGTAAAATGGTGAGCCACTATGGAAAACAGCTGGGCAGTTCCTTAAAAAGTTAAACAGAGAGTTACTGGGTTAACTCAGCAATGGCACTCCTAGGAGTATACCCAAAAGATTGAAAGCAGGGACTCAGCTACTTGTACACCAATGTTCATCGCAGCATTATTCATAATGCCAAAAGATGGAAACAACATAAATATTCATCAAGAGATGAATGGGTAAGCCAACTATGGTACACCCATGCAATGGAATACTATCCAGCCCTAAAAAGGAATGAAGACCTCATGCATGATTGTCAAGAGTTTAGCTAAACTACGTCATGGTATTGTGTCCTTGGCATACATTTTGTTTGGTCGGGCATCCTTTGGGGACCTCAAACCCACACTAGCCCCTTTGTGCAAGCCCATGACTTGATAGCAGCCCGCAGAGTTTTGAGAACATGAAAGCTCCCAATAGGATTTCTGCAACAGCCGTTGGGATCAGCAGTCACTCCTGCCTCCCAGTGCCTGTTTGACTTATGTAGCTCTTAGATGAGATCCCCGTGGGGCTTACCAAAACCATGCTTTGGAGGGTTCAACTGAGCAATCCAGCCCTAGCTCAGGAACCCCAAAGCACTCCACCTATAGACTCTAATAGAGGCCTGAGGCTCAGGTCGTGCCCTTCTCTGCACTCTGCCTTGACCTCCTCGTGTGGCCCCTGGAGGGGTGCTTTGTCCTTCCTCCAGGACCTGAGAGTCACCAACGGTGACTGTGGTCTGTGAAACCAGGGCTCCCCATGGGTACCCTGGGCTCCACTTAACAGAGATTAACTTCACAAAGTCATAACAATGCTACGTTGATGAACCTCAAAAACACTATGCTGAGCAGAAGCCAGACACAAGAGACCATATGTGTGTGTATACATATGGCACGATTCTATTTATATAAAATGTCCAGAATAGGTGATTCCATAGAGACAAAATGTAGATTAGTGGTTGCAGTGGTTGCCCAGGGCTGAGAGGGAAGGGAAGTGAGAGTGGCTGCTTAAAGGGTAGAAAGCTCTCCATCACTGGGAAGAACGTTCTGGAGCTAGATTCTGGTGATCCTATAATGTGGAGCATGAAGTGAATGCCACTGGATTGTACACTTTAAAATGATCTCAGTGGTGAGTTCCACATTATATGAATATAACCACCAAAAAACCAACAAACAACGGGGAAGGGCCTCTGCAGAGGGAGGAAGGAGCTAGCCTAAGAACAGGAAGAGGTGGTTTCTGTGGGACAGGCCAGGTCTGGGGGTGGTGGGTGGGGTTGAGGCACAGGGCAGGGGTACCTCATAAGTCCAGAGGTTTACCCGTGGCTCCCACATAACAAGGCAGAGTGACCCACAGACAGTTACTAACCAAGCACATCAAAGGGCTTCAAAAAAATTCTTGAAAGTCTGGAGACATGACAGAAAGACGTTTTCTGCTGGCGTTATGAAGAGCGATACCTTCCCCCTCCCCTGACTGCAGGGGGAAAACAAAACCTTTTAAATGGCCTGGAAATCCTAAACCATGCTTTGCCCTGACCAAAGAATTGCTCCTACAGGGTCAAAGGCAGGACGTTGTCGCCCTCCTCTGGTCACCGAGCAGCTTTGGTTTACTCCCTCTAAGGGGAGAAGAACCGCAGGCTGGAGCGTGTCTCGCCTTGCTGGGTGTGCAGAGCTGTGTCCTGAGATGTCTGGGAGCTGAACTACCAGGGGTTATGAAGTTAGCACCTTCCTTGTCGTCCTCGCCCCGCTTCACACACACACCAGCGTTCCTGGGCCCTCCATCCACCCACGAAGCAGGCTCCTGGTCTCAGCCTGCCCACTTCTCCCATATGACCCCACAGACAGCCACATTCCTCTACTCACTGCTTGAAAGACAAGTTCACGCCCTTTTCCATGTGTATTGATGATCTCTATAGAGAACCTGGAAAGATGTAATGCTCCCAGTTTATGGTGCCTGGCTTCCCCCTTTTTAAGCGATACATTGGGCTGGGTGGAACCCCAGCTTTTGGTTCTGAGGAAGGAACTCTCCAACACCCTGTCATCCCGTCCTACAATCCTCCCAGGGCCAGATGGACTTTTCACCAAGAGGGTCCCTCTCCCCAGGCCGGTGATAAAGATCGGATTGGGCAAAACGTGTCCCTTTGTCTCAGGTGGTCTAATTTCCTCCACGAAGACCTAACGGGGTGTGCTGTCCAGTTCACCAGAATGTCCACCCTCCCTCTGGATCCGAGACGGCCTGGCCTTTATGTAGCTAAAGAGCTGCAGGCTCAGGGTGCCTGCAGAGATCTTCACTATCTTGCCCACCCAAAGAGAGTTCCCTTACCAGCTGACCACTTCACCTCGATGAGTCCATCAGAAAGATGTTCCGACTCACAACTAAGAGAAATGCAAAATAAAACTGCTTAGAGATCATTTTTTACTACGAGACTGGAGCAGATCCAACAGTCTGATAATTCCTCATGTCAGTGAGCAAGTGGATAAACACAGACACTTCCTTTCCGTTGCACATGAAGGTGCCCATTGGTACAGCCTCTACAAAGACTTACAAAGTAAGTCGGCACTATCTGTCAAAATTTTAAATACGTGTTCCAACAATTCAAGTTCTGAGTATTTATTCTACAATGTACTTGCACATGGATCCAATGACAAGGCTGTGCATTGCGACACAGTTTGTAGTAACAGAAGAAGAGGGAAATCCTTGACGTTCATCGTTAGGAGACTGGTCAAATAAATCATACCACAACCACCCACAGAACATCATGAATTTCTTTTGGTAATGAGGCTCTTTACTATGTTCTAATGGGAAAATATCTTCCAGGTTTATTGTTGGGTGAAAAAGGTAGTGGGTCACACAGTGTACTGTTTCCATTTGAATGGAAGTATGTAGATTTATGAAGATATATATTTATACGTGTTTATAGATGCATAGAATATGCCTGGAAGGAAACTCAATAAACTGATGATATGATTTTTTATGGGAAAGAGAATGAGGGGATAAGGAAGAGAAAGTCACATTTTACTCAATATTTCCTTTTCTAAATTGTAGTAAAATGCATATAATATAAAATTTACCATTTTAACTGTTTTTAAGCCTATGCTTCAATGGCGTTAAGCGCATTCACGTTGCTGAGCAATATCACCACCATCCGTCTCCAGGACTTTTCCATCTTCCCAAACTGAAGTTCTCTCCCCATTAAACACTGGCTCCCCATTCCCCACCGCCCCCCACCAGACCCAGCCAACCCTTATGAAACTGACTACTCTAGGTCCCTCATGTAAGTGCAGTAATACAGTTATTTGTGGTTTTGTTTCTGGTTTATTTCACTTTGTATAATGTCTTCATCAATACATTTTTCTATCTTTAAAAGCACCAGAAGAGCTTTTTAAGAAACACTGATGCCCAGGTCTTCCCCCTAGGAAGCCCGACTTCAAGGTCACCTGGTTTTTAAGATGCTCCAGGGGATTCTAATGTTTGGCCAGGCTGTGCATGCTCCCAGATGAGACTCACTTGAGATGCTCCCAGAGCCCCCAGGTCCCACCTCTGACAGACTTATTCAGAATTTTCAGGAATATGCTGTTTTAACCAACACTCTGAGTGACTCCCAGCAGACATCCTGGAGCTGAGAAGCCTCTGGGAAGCATTTTCCCACATCACGCTCCGCCAGGGGAGTGTGAGAACTCAGCATGCAGCCTGGACCCCGCATCAGGGATTGACGTGCATGGGGACTGTCTGGCCTGGGTACTGTGGAAACAGAATGGGGAAAATAGACTATTTATGGAGAGAAAGCTGAGAGAAGTTCCTACTTTTTTTTATAGTGAGAATGATCATTTTCACAGTTCCTGTGATAGACTCGATTCTGAAATGATCTGATTTGGGGAGGGAGGTTATAGGAGCAGACATTCTGTTTCTTGTAACCTCCTCAGGGTGGGATCTAAGCAGCCCTGGTGTCAACCTCCAGATGCCTGAGGGCGGAGAGAGGAGTGGGAATAAATGCACTGTCCAGAACACCAACCCATACAATCTCTCCCCACTCCTGTGTCCCTTCCCAGGGACAGTTGCTGCTCCAGGGGAAGCTGAGGGAAGGCACCAGGGAGTGGTGGTCTCATCCGCCCACATCCTCACTCCTCCACTCACCGCCTCCCATGCACCGCCCACCCTCCCCCACACTGGCCAGTTAGTAGCTATTTAACTTTCTAGTCCCAGCTGAGCTCTCCGAGGCAGGATGACCCTGATTGTCCCAGGTTAACCCTGAAGGTCCTCTGACTCAGCAAATCCCTTTATCCCAGGCAGACTGGGGTGATCAGTCACTCTGGGGGACACCACTAAGGTGGCGAACTTGTGACGGGTAAGAGAATAGTGGGTGCAGGACGAGAGGGGGTCCTGTATTAACACCTCCCCTGATTCCAGATCAGCGAAATGAGTCCCAGTGATTCGTCCAAAGTCACAGAGCTATTGTCAGGGGCAGTGATGTCCCAGCCTGGCTCTTCACCACCTCGGTGCCAAAATGACTTAGTTGGTATTTCCCAGAGGCAGAGGGACAAATTGAGTTTGGCTTCCCAGCCCTGGCTCCTAGTCAAGGAGGGCCACCATGAGCCTCGACTACAACTATCTCCTCCAGCTTCGGGAATTGGTGCCCCTACCAATGGCTTACTTCCCTCTGTCCCTCCCTCCCTCCTTGCCGGCTACACAGGTTATGGTACAGAGACTGCTGCATTAACCCAAACACACTGAACCCCCATCAGAGCAACCTTGCTCTTAGAGAGTGCAGGTGACCATCCCCAAAATCTGCTTGCAGGGGAATCCCTGGCTCAAAACCATCTCCTGGCCTGCCTGGCTTTGAAAGCGTATATTGGAGCAGCCCCGTCTGGGAGAAAGAGAAGGTGAGCCACAAACGCAAACCCCAGAGATGACTTTCAACTTCCGAGCAGCCATACTGAGAGACAGTAAAAACAAACAAATGAAATTAATTTTGAAAATTATCTTTTATTTAACTCAACATAGCTAAAATATTGTCATTGAAGGTGTGATCAGTAGAAAACATTATTGAGATGAGATAGTTTATATTCTTTCTTTCATATGAGGTGTTTGAAATCCAGTATGTCTTCCACGTATAGCACATCTTAATTCAGATGAATCACGTTTATTTACTTATTTTTAAGATTTTATTTATGTGAGAGAGAGAGAGAGAGAGCATGAGCAGGGGGAGCAGCAGAGGCAGAGGGAGAAGCAGGATCCCTGCGATGTGAGGCTCGATCCCAGGACCCTGGGATCACGACCTGAGCCACCCGGGTGCCCCTCAGATGAACCGTATTTAAAGTATTCAGTAGTCTTATGTGGCTGGTGGTTACCATGTTGGATGGCACATATGATAGGCCCAGGACACAATACAAGTATCCCTGGGAAGAGGGTTACCACACAACCTTGCTCAGGGATTGTTGCTCCAACAACTCTGACCCCTTGAAGGTCAGAGAGAACAGGGTTTTCACAAAATAGGATATGCAATGATTCGTTATTGATCTTAGCAGAGAGAAGTCAAGGCCAGGACAAGAAAAGCAAATTCAAACTCATATGGGGCTGCTGCCACCACCCGATGCTGAGCGGGGGACCCACACACAAACTCTCTGCCTGGGTCCGTGGTCCAGGACAGCAGGCTAGGGGGCTGCTAAGGGTATTTATACAGGACCGAGGGCCCCTGATGAGCAGGACTTTGAGAAGAAGGAAGTGAGAAGGGGTGTCGTAGAGCCGTACAGAGAAGTGAGGAGAACTTCACGTGTGCCTTCCTCCCTGTCCAGCTGAGGCTGCCTGCTGACATCTCCATGAGCCATAATCCCACACAGAGCACCTCTCCTCCCAGGAGCATTCCACAGAGGCCATTACACCAGACTGCTATGGAAGCAGAATCTGTCAGGCACCGCTTCCAAGTGCGGGGCCCAGGAAGAGATGGGCAGATCTTAACAGAGAACACCTTCTTGAAGAGATCCAAAGAACGCAAAGGCCCTAGCGGGTCTCTAAGGGCCCTGAATTCTGAAGACTGTAATGATGGATCAGAGAAGAGATTGATTCTTAGAGCCTAACGGTTAAAATCTCAAGTGCCTCAGGGAAAAAAAAATCTATAAAATAAAAGGAACCCTGCCAATATTGGGCTCTCCGTGGTAGTGGGATGGTGGAGGTTTATAAACAGCTCCACCGAACTTTCCAGCAACCTCTTTGAAACCCTGGTTCTTTGATAAGTGGTATGTACTTGGAAGAGGTTTTCTCTCTGCAGTTGCCCAAACATACTTGTATGCACGCACTCACCACACACACACAGACACACACACACACACACTCCACAGCTTTTCGGAATGAACGGCCTTTGGTTGTGTTGAAGTGTCTGAGAAGTCAAGCAAAGCAATGTGCTTCCGTCTGGTTAGAAATGACAGTCCGATGGCGTGAGGGGCCGGGGACAGTGATCCTGACTGACGGCACTTGCCCTCCTTGCAGGTTCTGGGCCCCGATGATACCAGCCACACTTCTGGATAGTTTTAGAAAGGGCAGGGCAGCAGGAGGTTTCCGGAGTCCTCGAGGCAGCCTTCCAAACTGCTGCAGGAGGTGACGGGCTACAGCGACATCACCCAGCAGAGAAGTGTGAAGGCTCAGCTGAGTGATTCGTGTTCCCTGACAGAGCCAGCCTCCAGTGAAAGGGCCGTATTCAGAAGAACAAGGGAGTGTGCCTGGTGGGGCCCTAGCGGGGGCTGTGTTCGTCATGGGGAGGGAGGAGTTAAGCTTTGAGGCCAGAAATAACTTCCATCACCTCACGGCACACACCCAGCAGGAAAATCCCACAGTCGCCAACCCCTGCCTTACAGTAAGCTGCACGTGACGCCTTGCCCACCGTGTTTTTCTACAAGATACCACACCTCGCTAAGTTGGATGTATTCCCTCAGTAGAGCCAGGGAAGGGCCAGAAGGAGAGTGGGTGCGTGAGCCGGAAATGAGGCAAGGGGGGTGTCAGTTGGTGTTTTTTTGTTTGCTTGTTTGTTTGGTTTATTTTTAATGGTTGTTTTCTGCCCAGCCATGAAAAAAAAAAAAAATCTACTGACTGTTGCTTTCATTAGTTGAGAGAGATCACCGTTAATGATCTCTTACTAAAGAACTCTGAGGGGGAAGGACATCCGAAAGCTGAACCCTCTGCCTTCAGCTGCCTCCCGCTGGCTACACCAAAGGCTCCAGCTCTAGGAACACGTAGAAGCAGAGAGGGTGAGATCTGGATGCCCCTGAGAGAGAACGTAAACCATCCTCCCCCTCAGACTCCTCCCCATTCTAGTCAGAAGAGAAGAGCTTTCCTTGAAGCCAGGTGGGGACCGTCCTGAGCCAACACTGGGGAAACCAAAAGATACCAGGCTTTGATTTCTCAGGCTGACTTCATTTATTGGCATACATGTTTAAATCAGATTTAAGAAAAAGTCATGTGAAATCCAAAATGCTAGGCCTGCCTTTCCTTTTCTTGGGAAAGGTAAGAGCAAGGAGGTCAACCAAGAATTACGTTGAAGTATAAACACAGATCTAGGTAGGTCAAAGGGCCTTTAAGATTAAACAGACTTGGGGGGGCCTGCGTGGCTCAGTGGGTTAGGCCTCTGCCTTTGGCTCAGGTCATGATCTCAGGGTCCTGGGATCAAGCCCCACATTGGGCTCTCTGCTCAGCAGGGAGCCTGCTTACCCCTGTCTCTCAGCCTACTTGTGATCTCTCTCATTCTGTCAAATAAATAAATAAAATCTTAAAAAAAAAAGATTAAACAGACTTAACTGTGCATAATCTATTATCTTCATGATAAAATCCTTTCTTTGTTTACTGAGAGTTAATGAGAAGCAACACTTACAAATAAGATAGGTTAACCATCTAAACAAGTAACACCTATTTAATACAGGAAATTGGATTTGCTCTCTTAAGTCATACAATTTTTGTTTATAAAATTGAATCTGCTCAATAAAGTCAGAAAATGAGCTCATTTGCTTTGAGTTCATTTAATCCAGGACTCTGCACATTGTATAGATTTTCTTGCTGGTCAGGAAAATCTCAGATCCCTGGGTTTAGTCTCCTCAGGCTTGTAAAGGGTTAGTAAATAAACTGTCACTCTAAGAGTTTTAAATCCAAACAGATCAAGATTTTCATTTTTCCCTAACAGAGTCCCAAGTATCTTGAATCGAATTTGATCCCAATATTAGAATAGTCCAAAGAAAGAGTTGCCGGGGTTTCCACAATTTTCAAATGTTAGTCATTATATCTTATCCAGAAAGTTTGGGTGTAACTAAATTATATAAAATAGATACATGTTAAACTTGTAAACTGATCCTAATTCACATTGTGACAGGGGTACTTGTTATCTGGAGAAGCACCCTGATATATAGAACAATGTATTATACTCAATTTTACTGTTTTTATATTTTTAAGATTTTTAATATTGGATACTACTTTTAAATTGGGGTCTCTGTTAATGCTGTCTTTCCTTCTTCCCACAAATTCCCTTGTATAAAAGGCTCCATTGATCAGTGGCTACTGTGCCCATGAGCACACTTCATCATGGGCTAACACCGTACCATTTCCACCCACTGTCTCATTTTACCATCACGGGACCTTGGGTGGTAGGTTCTTCCTCCCGTTTCACAGATGAAAACCCTAAGGTGCTGAGAGGTTACGTGACTTGATGAAGGTAACTGGTGCAAAACCAGGTTTCCTGACACCAGCTCATGTGTCCTTCCAGCACACGTGACGTCACCTTTGGGACTGAGCTGCTTTCCTTCTCCAAGGAAACCATGCCTGCTGATGTAGTCAGTCCATGCAAGCATGTCAAAAGGCCCTGGATTTCCTATCGCATTTTCGCCCGGGCAGAGGCATGTGCCTCTAGCCGCATGGCTTAGGAAATGACATTTTAACTCTCTGATCTACATTTCTGAAAAACATTTTCTTCTTGCAGGGAGACATTTGGGCCATTACCTGGTTAACATTTGCAAAGTGCTGCAGGAAATTCATTAGCTTGAAAGGAACATGATTACAGTAATCACACTCCGAAACAGAGGTGGGGTGTTAATTATTAACAAGAGATCACCCAAAAGATACAACACAGAATTATTAACGGAGCCACTGGGGCTTTTCAGACAGAATGAAAAGAGCCTATTGAAGCCGGCTCTGGAGCATAAAAAGCCACTGCTCTTGCTCTGAACACACATGACACCCAGACAAGAGCCCAGTGGGAGAAAACGACTAGCTCTTCTCGTTCAGTTACGATTCTCATTCTTATGAAAATGTATTGGGCCATTCTAAAGCCAACCGCGAGGTGCTAATTTCATGCTCAGGCCAGACACCAGCATTAGCAACTCCACAAATTCAGTATTCTTTACTGAACACCCATGGTCGGCAAGGCTCAACGCTACAGTCCTCAGGACATGGGGAGGATAAAGAGGCAGAGCTGACTCTAGGACTACAATCTCTCATTGGGGAGGATCAAGATGACATTCCGATCCCACACTGAAAGCCAGAATGGGCCTCGCTGGAGACCTGGGCAGCATCGAGAAAAGAAGGAACAAGAACTGGAGAGCTGGTTGGAGGTCAGGAGCAAAATTAACCAACATTTCCTGAGCATCTTCTATGTGTCAAGCACTATGCAAAGTATTTGATGTTGTACAATTGAATCTTTGTAGCATGCCACCACTATGGGTAGGATTATTGTGTCCATTTCACTGATCAGCAAACTGAGGCTTGGAAGGCTGCCTTACCCAAGTTTATACCAGTAAGTGGCAAAGCCAGATTCACAATGAGGAGGGCCTGATCAGGACCCATCTTCCCATCTTCCTAATTGCTCTGCCCTACCTCTGAAAAAGAAGGACACTCGGAATGGTCTATCTACCCAGTGAATGGCGGATAGAAACAAGCAAATGGAGGGTGAAGCATTCCAGGTAGGAGGAATTTAGGAAGAGCCAAGGGAAATCATAAGTTGGTGTCTGTTACAAAGAATCTTACATGTCAGACTTGGGAGTCTGCTTAACTCGATAATTTAAAGGGGCCTTTGAAATATCAAACTCTCTTTCTTCAGTAAACTGGGATGCACTGAGTTTCTCTAGAACCCCGAGGTTTTTCTAAGAGTGTTTAACACATAAATAAAAACAGGAACAAAAGACTTATTCTCTTATGGTCATACCAAAAGAATGTAAAGTCAGTAAACATAAATACACTGATAATCAATCATAAGTCACTTTATTTGTCATTGATAGGCTAAAACGACAATGTCACAAAAAGACAAAGGCAAACACATGCTACTGAGAGCGAGTGAAAACCATCCCAGGCTCTCCGAAGCATGCCACCTTACACACCAATAAGCAGCATGCATGCCCCTGACACACCAATACGGAGTCCATTTTTACTTTAAAGAGCATTTTTGCATGTGTTCTATGATTGCAAAAGTAATACATGCTTATTGCTGAAAACCTGGAAAATGCAGAAAAGCACAAATACACATTTGCCTTATTTCTAGCACTATCTGCTAGCTGTCCACACAGCTGCTATTTCTGTCCTTGTAAAACATACTCGTGCTTTTTATAACTCAACATTATGGACCGGATTTCCACTGGATTCTGTTCACAGTGAGTTCCAGTACTGATTACTTGTTAGATTTTCTACTTCCTTCTTTGTCTTTTTCTCCTTTCTCCTTCCCTTTAAGAAAGGTTCATCATGCGGGCAACGGGAAGTAGGGACCATGTTTTATGTGCATCTCTACCCTGAGCACATAGCACGGTAACACCTGAACATTCATTTTTCTTTCTTTAATTCACTCAACTGTTGCATATCTAGTGTTTAAAAGTAAAACAATGTCAAAGCCTTATCTTTAGATTAGCAAATTAACAGGTATCTTACAGGGAAAGGGTTACTTAAGTACACAAGCATATAAGTCACCTGCAGATGGGTTATAAGGAGAGAAGTGATGGTCCTCATTTGACAAAATGGGCTTCTCCCAAGGGGGAGTAGCTTCAGATGACTTCCGGACTTTTTCCTCCCCAATCCACATTTATTTACTAAGCACTTACTGAGTACCTTTGAGGTCATGTGACAGACACAAAGCTAGACTGTGTAGGATCCCTCCTTCAGCAGCTTCCCTTGAACCAGGGGGAAAAAGACATGGAGGTAAAAACTTTCAAAGAGATCAAACATGTCAAGCAGCATAAGACTGCTAGAATGTTCTGGGAATTCAGAGATGCGAGCTCTTTCCTGATTGAGGGGATCGGGCAATGATCAGTCTTAGAGTACAGAGAAGATATACACCTGAGATGTGTGTATGCATGGCTTGGGGGGAGGGAATTCAAAGCAAAAGAAGGAGACTGAGCAAAGGCAAAGGAGCATAAGAGAGCGAGAAGGGTTTAAAGAGAGAGGAGCCAAACTTGGCTAAAGCAAAAAGAGTAACAGAAGAAAAAGCTGGAAAGGAAGAGTGTGAGCCCATGGCTAAGAGCCCAGAGTAGCAAACTACTTTGGACGCTGTTCCCGCTACAATTTGCAACTATTTAGTCATTGAGCAAATGTTTCTGGATCAGCTGCTGCGTGCTGGGTGCTGTGATGCACAGGGTGAGATAGAAAAAGGAGAACAAGGCATCCAAAGGTCCAACAAGGTCCAAAAAAAGGCATCCCTTGCTCTCACCGCAGAATTCCATCATAATATAACTTTCTAGAAATATAGTTTAAACTCAAAGAGGACTTATTAAGAGCAAAACAAAACTGGCCAAATGACAAAATTAGTGATTAGGAACCTCTTTTGGTTACTTATTGCCGAGTGACAAACTATCCTAGAAGTTAGCGATTTAAAACAGCAATCATTTGATTCACTTGCTTACAATTTTGCAACTTGGGGTGGGCTTCATGGAGACAGCTGGTGTCAGCTGGGTCACGTGGACAGCCGGAGTCTGGCTGGAACGGCCAACGTGAGTCACGCGTCTGGACCTCAGACTTCACTGTGGATTGGGTTCCTCAGCTCTCCACATGGCATCCCATGCAGTTAGCCTGGTCTTTCCTCCAAAATGGTGATCTCAGACATTCTTCTTCGTTCCTGGTAATCTGGCGTCTTACATGGCGGCTGGCTTCACCTGGAGCACAAAAAAGGAAGCTGCCAGGGCTCTTACAGAGTAGCCTGAAATTGGCATACTGGTATTTCCAGCACATTCTCGTGGTTAAAGTGGGCCACAAAGCCAGCCCAGATGCAATGGGAAGGGTCTACACAGGGCATGAGTGTTAGGAGACATGATTCATTGGAGGCCACCCAAGTGAACAGTCCATCCAAATCTTAAAGCCAATTCAATAGCATCTTCCACAATTTTATCCAACTAAGGGGCATTAAGTACATAGATGTCTCTGCTCTAGTGCACATAACCTGCCTGCCCCATTCCACCTCCAGCTTTGTCGAATGCTGGCCAGATGCAATTATTTCTCAGGCCACTCACTGATGGCTTAGCAGAAAGCATCAGATTCCACTGGGACCTCGCAACATAGTTTCAAACAGGCCAACATCTGGGAAGGGAGAGGGCTCTCAGCTCAGAACCATCCCGCCTGCTCCAGAGTCATTTTGTCATTCCCGAGTCCCTGGGTCAGGTACCCCAGCCTCAAAATAGGAAGGAAGAAAATTCGTTCATGCCTGGTTCCTGCTTCCCCTTCTGCCATCTGCCACATTCTTGTCTCGCCTAGGAGACACCCTTCATCTGTGTTATACAGTCCCGTCTCCGGAAAGCTAGAGCGGAAGATTAAGTTCCCAGTTTTCAGAACAATATTAAGATCCCTCTGCAGCACTTATGATCCACTTGTGTTTTCCATTTCCCAAACTGGACACAGTCGTCCCGTATGGCCTGAATGCCAAGTTTGGTGATAATATCAGGATTTCTATAGGAAAAGCTTGGAAGGCAAACTGGTTGGAGGGAAAGTAGGAGGGGCTGAGGTTTTTCTTGAAACTTTTTACATGAGCCATGTGATCCCTCCTAGAATTAGAATTGACTGCCAAAAAAATTGACATAATTAGCCAAGAGGTGACAAGTAAAAATATATACTTAGACCACCAATTAAATTAATAGAGATGTGTACTTAGTACATATAAAAGCAAAAGTTAACTGAGTTAAATAGAGCAGAAGCTGAGTATTTGTTTTTTTTTTTTTATTTGTTTTGTTTTGTCTTTTTTTTTACGTTTCTATCCATCTGTCAATTATTCTACATTGAGGCAGAATCATATGGTGATTGAATATGGGCTCCAGAAGTCAGATGGTCCTGGCTTGAATTCCAGCTCCGTCTCTCACCGGGTCATCTGGGGCAAGCTACTTAATTTCCCTGTGCCTTAGTTTTTCTCACCTGGAAAATGAGGATAATAATAGTACCTTTCTCATAGGGTTGTTGTAAGTATTAAATAATACTTGCAAAGCGCTTAGTGTCCAATAAACATTGTCTATAAATGTTACTTATTATTCCATACATTACTGTTAGACTGAGGTTTTTCAACACACACTTTCTAGATTTTTTTTCTCTTTATTAATTTGTGTTTGGGATGATCCTGGAGGCAATGACTGTTGAAGATTATGAGAAGCTAAAGGTAGTCTCCAAACCCCCTTCTTGGGCCTTTTACCAACTTTAAATAGATCCTGCCAATAAAGTCATCCATAACAAACTGCGAAGTATCAATGACAGATTTAAAAAAATCACTTGAGGTAATATTCTCCTAAACCTCAGAAATTAAAAATAAAATAAAAAATACAAGATAGGTGACAGAGACGAACTTAAGCAGCAAAAAGAACAATAAGCACCGAATCTACATATGTTTTCAACAAAGCAGGTACCTTCTCATCAAATTTGCATGGGGAGGAAATGAGATACATAAAAGCAATTGAGAATTTACTTCGGATAGAATCATACAATTCCATGCAATTGCCATCAATTGTTCTCCCAGCATCCCGTTTTCTATTACAATCCCAAGAGGCAAGCAGAAGCATCCGAAGAGTTAAAAGAGGGGGGATTATCAGCCCCCCAGCAAGGTGCTCACTGGAACAATTTCCCTGCGGCTCTGTGTTTACAGAATCTTATTTGCATAGAAGAACTGCAGGAGCTCTGGATGATAGTGGCTCTGAAAGAAATCAGCAAAAGCGCTCGTGAGGGACGGGTTCACCACAGCTCTTTGGCAGTTGTCAAAGGCAAAGCATGAGGACCATCAGTCTTCAGACTCTCAGATCATGGCCTGTGTTCATCTAATGGTCTACACTAAGAGTGCCAATAGATTTTGTGTGTAATCCTCTGGGCGTTTTGTCATTTACATTGCATGACAGGTTAGTTACAAGGGAAACACAATTGGCCTGAGTTCTTTTATGGGGAGTAACCCCCAAGTGTGGCTGCCCACCCTCTGGGTTATCACCAGGAGGGCGGGGACCTCTGGGAGAATTCTCTCCCACCTTCTCTCACTCACCAGCTGCCGGCAGAGTTTAGGGTTCCTTTGATCTTCTTCGGTCTGGAAGCCGGTTTCCTTTCTTTCTTTCAGATATGGAGAACAGGCTCGAAATGTTGTTTTGCAAGCCTAAGAAAAATAATATTACCATCTTATTGTCAAAAACATTAGAGAGTTCTAGAATCCAACTGAGGAAGAGCACTGCACCGGATCTGTGGTCTGGGGGCCACTGAGGGTATGAAAGTAACTTCCAGAAAGTCTGAAGACATCAGCCTTAAAGGATTTTGCTTCTAAAATAACCATGTCTATAAGTTGGGGCTGGTGAGGAGAGCAACACTTTACAGTTTACCACCGGTTATCATCCCATCAAAAGTAGTTCTGGATTCCTAAATTCCCAAATTCATTCTCTCTCTCTCTCTTTCTCTTTCTCTCTCTCGTGTGCACTAATTTATTTATTTTTTAACCTTTTTTTTTTAAGATTTTATTTATTTATTTGATAGACAGTGATCACAAGTAGGCAAAGAGGCAGGCAGAGAGAGAGGAGGAAGCAGGCTCCCTGCTGAGCAGAGAGCCCGATGCAGGGCTCGATCCTAGTACCCTGGGATCATGGCCTGAGGGCTTGATCCTAGTATCCTGGCATCATGACCTGAGCCAAAGGCAGAGGCTTTAGCCCACTGAACCACCCAGGCGCCTCCTCGTGTGCACTATTTAAAAAAGACAAGCGGTTTAGTGGAACCTTTCACTCTCGGTGGTTTTTGAAAACCTACGTAGATCCAACCCTGTTAGGACATGTTTTCTCTAAGAATAAAACAAAAGCTCTAGAGGGGATTGAGAAGCCAGACGCAGTGACAGAAGCTAGCTGGCATGAGCTCATGTCCTCGTCATGTGGGCTACTGCCCCACAAATTCGACCCAAATTAGGGCCTCTCTGCCCCCAACACTCCAGTAACCTGAGTTTATCTACCTCTGGCAGGCACTGGATCAGGCCCATGGGGCAGGAGCAGATGCGAAAGAGCCCGCTGGCTCAGAGAGAGATGAGTCCCTGGGAATTCACTTCTTTTCTTCTTTTTTTTTTTTTAAGGTTTTATTTATTCATTTGATAGACAGAGATCACAAGTAGGCAGAGAGGCAGGCAGAGAGAGAGAGGAAGAGAAGCAGGCTCCCTGCTGAGCAGAGAGCCTGATGCGGGGCTTGATCCCAGGACCCTGGGCTCATGACCAGAGCCGAAGGCAGAGGCTTTAACCCGCTGAGCCACCCAGACACCCCACGTGGATACACTTCTGAGTGTCCCTAACGGAACCGGCAGAAAAGGTCTAGCGGCTCAGCGCAACAGGGCACCACCGCAGCCCCTTTTAGGAATGGCCAGAGCTTTAGCACAGCTGGTGGGACTCTCACAGACTTACCTTGGCAACCTGGGGATTTCTGTCCTGTAAATGTATCAGGAGGGAATCTTGAGTCTGCTTGACCTGGCTGGTGAAAAATGTCTTCCATTTCCGCCCAGCAAAGGCAGCCAATTGGCCAAACAAGACGAAGGCTGAGTATCTCAGGTTGTCATTCTCCTGTGGATCCCCGGTGAACAAAACAACAGAGCCCAGGTCATGACCAAAAGGCCACTGCATCAGAGGACATCCCAGTCATTGTGCTTTGTTGCATGGGTGGGAGTGGATCACAAGATCCAGTCTAAAGCACTTAGCTGGCTTGAATGACAGTCTTGACCGACTGTCTTCTCCAGAGGACAAGACAAGCAGACTGGGGGAATCACTGTGCTAATCCAAGCTTCCCAACTCTGTTCTTTATTACTCAAAGTTTTGGAGATAGAATACATTTGTATGGTTCAAATTTCAAAATAATAAATTCATTTTATTATCAAAAGTAAGTCTCCTTCTTACCCTTTCTGCCTGCCACTCAATTTCCCTCCCATGAATGAACAAAGTTATAAATTTTGTGTGTATCCCTCCAAAAAATTAAGAAGAAAAAGAATAAAATATGCATCATATAGTTCTTTCTCACATTTTTAGGCAAACAGAAGCACACCATCCCACTGTCATGTACTTTGATTTTTCATCAAATGATCTATCTGGGAGCTCTTCCCGTGTCACTACCTAAAGGAATTTAGGGTAGCTTCATTTTAATTCATTTGACCCATCTCCTTTTGATTATTCCCAGTGTTTCTACTAGGGCATCTCCTTCACTTCTGGTCTGAATTTCTCTCTTCTGTGGTAGAAATAACAATTGGTAGAAATAACAATTGTTTCTTTCCTGACACCTTGCCAACTTTCCCTCTTTTTAGTTAGCGGAATGGTCTCTGAGGGCGTCTTAGTGGGTGCAGTCCTTTCTTCTTCTCTAAGGTGAGAGGTCTGGTCCAAGTATCTCCCTTTCCTGACGAGTAGATCAAGGCTCAGGGCATTTCAGTGACTTGTGAAAGTCTCATTGTTGGGTGACAAAGAACCGGGGTAGCACCCAGTCTCCTGACTGTTGGCGAAGGGATTTTATATCAGCGTTTCCTGGTCCCATGAAATCTCTAGGCAAACCACGAGGAACTGAGCTGGGCTGAGCCTCTTCAGGGGCAAGAAGCACCTAGAACTGGGGTCACAGACACTCAGCAAGACCAAAGACCACTGACCATTTCATGAAGAACTGAAATTTTTTAGCACATGGGACACTCACACAAATTGCTTTAGTGGTGCACTTTCTTCACTGTGTGTGTGTGTGTGTGTGTGTGTGTGCATAATTCAATTCATTGCTACCCTTCCGCTCTAAGAGGTACAAGACACATAAGATGGGTGCCTGGCCTGCTTAGGGCCTGACAATCATATGACAGGGAACACATGCATGAGAGAGCACAGGGTGAGATGGGTAGTCAAGAAGGCTCCACTAGATATACACTGTCAGGAAACAACTCTCCACAAGTATCTCCAGGTTACTATACACCCAGGGCTTTCTGGTCAAAAATTGTAGTTCATCTGGGTATAAAAAAGTGATTGCATGGCAAACAAGCCCTGGAAATTAAATTGGACCTGAAGAGAGATTTAGAAATCTCTCTGGAGATATTTGTTTACATTCCAGGGAGGTAGAGACCTTCCTCTCCCCGCTACCCACAGAGATGACTGGTTTGCATTCCAGAGCAAAGGTCTCTTCTGTCTCTCTGAGCAGGAGGAGGGGCAAATGGGTCAAAAGCTCCTATATAAACTCTTAGTTTCATAATTTCAAGGTTTCTGTTCCTTTCATGTGGCTCAGGTCCATCCGGAGAATTCAGTGTGGGGAACTCACGCAAGGTGCTTTGTGAGTAAATAAAAGGTCTGTAGGTCTGTTTCCTATTCTACAGGTATTATCTCTCTGTTAGAGGATGTGTGTGTGTGTGTGTGTGTGTGTGTGTGTGTGTGTGTGTCTGCAGCAGGCTAACTGGTCAGATTGAAAGGAAGGTATCTCAGAGTCCCCACAGTTTCAGAGCAAACAACGTTTCAGTGCACTTTTTACTTAGCTCACCTTGTCCCGTGGCAGTGAAAAGCCCAGGTTCTGTAGTCAGAAAGTCTGGGGTCATATCTGCTCACTGGTTCTATGAGTCTTGGGCAAGTCACCTAACCTGTCTGTGCTTTGGTTTCTTCATTTATAAAGTGAAGATAATAATAGTGCCTACCTCACAGGGTTATTGAGAAGATTCTATGGGATAACCCACAAGAACTGCCTAGCACTGGGCCTGGCACACAGTACTGGCTCGCTAAACACTAACTAGTGTTATCGTCACACCTTAACAGAGCACTCAATACATGTCAGCACTGTTACCATCACCTTGACCATCATCTTCATCACCATATTCATCATTGGTGTGTATATATTCACTTCTCCAGAACAACAAAAACTCCTCCTTCTTTATATGTCTTCCATAACTGCCAGTACGATATTAGTCTTTCAATGATTTCTTAATAAAGAAGTGAATAATACAGACCATGGTCTCTGAGCAACACACCAGCCAGGGCTCATATGTATCTCATCCTACCTCAACTTTAATAATCCAGAATTCTTCCAAATTGTCTCACTTACATCATCTAATAAAGTCCTGGTCTGGAGAGTGATGTCTACGAAGAAAGAGCCTAGACTTTTCCCCTGGATCTTGCCCAAGATGATGGTCAGTGTCTTCAAGCTCTCGTGGATGACTTCAGCACTCACAGGGTCATACAATCCATGCACCAGCAGGTCTAGGACAATTTTCTTATACTTTCTCACCTGTTAACAAGTTTGAAAAGCATGAGTAGTCCAGAAATTGCTCCCTGGGAGTTGAAAAGCAATCCTAATTCTAATCCTCCAATAACCTAGGACTTGGACTGAGAGCGCAGCTTTCTTCAGGTACTATGGCAACAACACTCATTGAAATACAAATGCTTCCCATTAACCTGACCCAAGATCCAGCTCAATCTTGGAAGAACAACAGGAAGAGCAGTCTGGAGCTTGGCCTATGAGCAGATGAGGGCGGGAAGGGAGCATCAAGGAGTGCGGTGGTCTGGATGATCTAGGCCTCTGAGGCAGAGCAGATACTTTTATCGGGGGTGAGATGAAATGATCACTGAAGTTGACAGTTGCTAAAAGAGGTGGGGAAAACATCTTTTACTACACAGGCATAAATTACTCAAAAATAAATTAAATTCACCCAAGAGGGTGATGTCCAGGTGTGTGTTAATCCCATCTGCCACTCTGTTTCCCAAGGCTGATACTACTGAGGAGTGAAGATCCCCCAAATAACCCTAAATGAGTCACGCCCTTGTCCAGTCTTCTTCTCCTGAATGTGGAAGGAAGCAGTGACTTTTCTTCTAGCCTCTAAAATATGACAACAAGGATGGGATATCATTCCCATGGTTGTATCACATTACATAAGAGTTCATCTGAGCAGGCATGAGCAGGTGAAGCTCTCCTGCTGGCCTTGAAGAAGAAAGCTTACATGCTGTGGGAGAAGAGCCTCAAGGAGTTGAGGTAGCCGGTCAGCAAGAGAGCAGGGACCTTGGTCCTACACCTAGAAGGAGCCGCATTCTTCCAACGGCCACAGAGGCTTCAAAGAAGAGCGCAGGCTTCAGAAAGGAAGGCAGTCTGACCCACACCTTGGTGGTAGCCTTGTGAGATCCTGGGCAGAGAACCCGGCTATGCGGTACCTAAACTCCTGACCCAAGAGAACTACAAGAGGATGAATGCTAGGTCTGTGGTGATCTGTCGCACAGCAGCGGATAACTGGTACGTGGAGCACCATCTCCCGGTCCTGGGGACTCCAGGCCATGAGGGCCAGTTGGGTGCCACCTTCCCCTCCTACCTTGTCAGGGGTCTCACAGGCCATGGTTCCCAGACCTCTCATTGCCATGTGGCGCTTTTTAGCGTTGGGGTCCTGGGCTCTTTCTGCCAAGATGGAAAACACATTCTTCAGAGACTCCCGCTTCTGGAACCTCAGTGTCCAAGAGACCTGTGTAGTAAGTAAAAAATGTATTGATCTGGGGAATGTTCAGAGTCATACCTATTCCAACCCCAATCCCTCCCTCTAAAGAAAATCCTGCGTGGCCTGCTCAACTCAGCCCTTCTTTCTCCACCTAAAGACACCTGATCTGGGGTGCCTGGGTGGCTCAGTCATTAATCAACTGCTTTTGGCTCAGGTCATGATTCCAGGGTCCTGGGATCAAGCCCCACATCGGGCTCCCTGCTCAGGGGGAGGCTGCTTCTCCCTCTCTCACTCCGCCTGCTTGTGTTCCCTTTCTTGCTGTGTCTCTCTGTCAAATAAATAAATAAAATCTTTTTTTAAAAAACCACCTGATTATTCCTGGAAATACATTAGTTTGATCTACATAATGAAGAATTTTGGTGGAAGAGGAACTAGGTAGAGACAAATAATGCAGGGCTGGTGTTGAGGTAGGTTGGGGGAAATATGGGGATAGGTGCTCTAGGATCACTGAGGGTGTGCTAGAGCTCAGAAGAAAGGGGGCTTCAGGGGCGCCTTCAGTCAGTTAAGTGTCTGCCTTGGCTTCAGGTCATGGTCGCCAGGTCCTGGGATCGAGTCCCACATTGGGTTCCCCGCCCACCATTTGTGCTCTCTTTTGCTATCTCTCTCTCTCTCTCTGTCAAATAAATAAAGAAAATCATTAACAAAAAAAATATATAAATAAATAAAGGGGGCTTTAGAGAGTTGATGTGAGCTGATACCAGGGATCCTTCACAGGACGAGAAATGCTGGGCGTCTTCCAACTCAAAGAAAAGCATTTTCCCAACCCTTTGTCTTCCCTACTTTCCTGCTCTACCTTGAAAGATGTGTCTACACTTGTTTTCTCCAATTCCTCTCACCTTTATCTCTTGAACCTTCTGCAGTCAGATTGATGCCCCCCTCCCCCACCTCCACGTGATTACATCCAAGGGTTAATTCTCAGTGCTCGTCTTCTTCAACCTCTTGACAGCATTTGGCCCGACTAGCAAAGCACACCTACAAACATTTCAGGACACTTAAAGGCTGTCCCACCCCAGAATGCATACATCTGAGCTACTAAGATTAGGAACAGATATACATAAGTAAGGCAAATGGGAAACACCGTGCGGCTAGCACAGGAAGCCACATCAGGGACTAACTGTCACTACAGGGCAAGAATCGGGTCCCCTCTGTGGTGAGCCTATGAGACCAGGCAGGGCACAGTGTTCTGTGCCTCATACAACACAGCAACATATGCTGATGTCAGAACAAAGACAATCCAGACAAGATCCAGGAAAAGGCACCTTCTTACCGTCCTGGGGCACGAGGGGCTGCAGACCAGACCCACAGTCCTATTCGGTATTTGGGTGATTACCAGGTCTCATCATTATTTCTTAGCACGCATTGTAGCTCTTTCTATACTTTTATGATTAAGTTTGCAGTAAATGAAATTCCTCCCGCTTATCTCGTTACCCTATGAACCTGCGGTCTGTGTTATGAGAAGCGTCATCAAGCTTTTTCCAGAAGCACCTCAGCTGAGTGACCTCAGCCGATGCAGACCAGGCTCTTTTACAGGTGGTTGTTGGGGAGGGAACTCTGTTCATAATATTTTGTGACAGACCTTGGAAAAGAAAGACATCACTGACGTCCTTTTCTTCTTGGACTGGGTGATGGGGACCGGCCCGGTCTGGCCCAGGATTCCTCTCTGTGTTTGATCCATGGAACTAGAAGAAAACAGAATCATCATATGAGCCACAAACACTCTTCCAAGACTTGTCATCGACAAGCAGTGTCATACAAAACACGGTGCCAGGGTAAGAACACAGAGAAGCAACATCCCTGAGGCCTGTCCTTTAGGACCCCGTCCCCTTGGTGAGGCGACACAGCTGTCCCAGCAGTAGATAAACAGCAGGAGGAAATGCAGCAGGGGCACCCAGACCGTCCGTCCCATGACTCCCATTCTGTCCTGGAGCCTTCTTATATCAGAATCACCAAGGAAATAAAACAAAGGTTCATGGCCCCACCCAGATTCTCATGAGTTAAAGTAAAAAGTAGCCTGAAACTCTGTGTTTTCAAAAGCTCCTCAAGAATGTAAGTTGGTACCGCGTTTTAGAGAGGATCTTGATATCATCTCCTATAATTCTGAAATGTACATATCTTTCAGCCACTCTTGGACCCCACAGAGACAATGGCACATCATTTACTCAGACACAGACGTATACAATAGACACTGCCACTTTGTAATGTGAACAATCTATAATGTCCTTTGATAGTTGTGACTAATTATTTAATATAAATAAGTTAGAACTATATATCACAACTACACCACTACAGATGACCGCAATGTTGTCATTGAGAAGAATACCAGGGGAAAAAAAACCCCTAAAAACATACTTGAAAAAAGAAAAATTCACATGGATAACATGTTAATAAACATAATTTTTTGGAAGGAAAAAAAGAATATTGGGCAGACCCACCCATGCTAAAATGATCTCCAAAACATGCTGTTGAGTGAAAATCAGTATGCTGCTGTTAGTATGAGAAAGAGAAACATATTTGTACCTCTATGCTTGCATGTGCATAGAACAGGGAAGAATGCCTAAGCAATTTTAACAAAAATTGCCTGTGGGGTAGAAATCTGAGCAAACATACTTCTTATTTTATATCTACAGTTTTGTAATTTCACTGCCAGTATATATTGTTTAAAATATATATTATAAGTAAATACAGCTCACAAAGTCTTGCTGATCTACCGTGTGAGTTGAGGTACAATAGTGTAAACTAGTCTGAACTAGGATAATAGAATCCATTGCCAGATCCAAAGTCATGAAGAATTCCCTTATGTTTTCTTCCAAGATTTTTTAGAGTTTAGCTCTTATATTTACATTGTTGATCCATTTTGAGTCCATTTTTGTATGTGGTATGTGGTAGGAGTCTTGCTTCATCAGAACCACTGACTTTTGTTTTGGTTAACAAAAAAAAATTAGTGGGAGAAATGACACACAAGGAGCTGCAGGGGTTGTCAGTCGCTAGCCACAATAAAGTCCCCTGAGGAACTTTCCTCCATCTCCCACCTGTCCTGGTGGTGCCTGGGACTAAGTCTATCACCATCTCTGGAAGTGAGCCCCGCCATCAGTAATCTTAAAGCTCACCCAGTAATTCCAGTGGGCAGTCACTGAACTAGGGTGAGTACCGACCATTTACCTCGGTTTGCCCCGCAGTATGGTGACTTGTAATAAATATATACTTGGTCTCTCTCCCTGTTTCTGGCACAGAGCTCCTAAACTCGTTAGAATTTCCCAAGTGATTACAGCGATCAGGGCGTCTTTGTCATGTTAATGAGGTGACTTTCTGAAAGCCTTTTCTTACCAGGGGGTGAAGCTGGTTGCCAGGGGGACGAACCCTGTGACTGGAGGGCGGGGAAACTTCAGTCCCCTCCCCTCCTGTTGGGAGGCTGGAGGGGCTGGAGACAACCCACAGTCAATGATTGAATCAACTGTGCGTAGGTAAAATGAAGCCTCGACAAAACCCCGAAAGGTTGGGGTTCAGAGAGCTTCCGGGCTGTTGAACACGTGGCGATCTGGGGAGAGTGGCACACTCAGGGTGTAGCAGCTCTATACCCTTTCCCCATACGTCACCCTATGCGTCTCCCACCTGGCTTTTGCTGAATAATATCCTTTAATAATAAACCGGTGACTCGGTAAGTAAAATGTATCTCTGATTTCTGTGAGCCATTCTGGCAAATTCCTCAAACCCAAGGAGAGGCCTGAGGGAACGTCCAGTCTAGCTGGTTGGTCGTTGGTCACCTGCCGATGTCAGAAATGAATTGAATTATGAGATGCCCTGTCGGTATCTGCTGAGAATTGGAGACTTGACTGGTGGTGTGGGACAAAAACACACACTGGAGCCTGGCCCCCCGGGATGGGGGTGTTCCTGGGACGTGGGATTTTGCGTGCTAAGACCAGGGAGGTGTCAGGCAAACCTGGACATGTTGGCTACCCTACTTACTGTACTTGAATTGCAAACTTATTTAAACACGGGCGGCTGACAAAACCCAGCCCCGTTAAACGGCTTGGAACATTTGACTCTGACCTGGAAGTTCAAAGAGAGTGGTTTCTCCACTCTCTTTGCCCCTCCCTCGCTGCGGGTTCCGGTGATGCTCTCTTGGTCAGAAGACACTGGAGAGATCCATGAAAACGCCTCTTCCTCTCCACCCCCTAGGCTCTTTTTCTTCTTCATCTCTGGTCAGCAGAGCTCCCCTCACTACCACAATGGGGATCTCAAACAAAAGCCCAGAAAAAAAATCACCCCCACCAATCAGCAATATTTTCTCTGTTTGAATAAAGGCATTCTCATAAGTTCTACATTCCATTAAATGCCAGCGGTTCTCACACTTGAACATGGGCTAGAATCACCCGGAGGACTTGTTCTAACACAGATTCCCAGCCCTGATCCCCAGAGTTTCTGATTCTGTGCGTCTGAAGCAGGGCCCCACATCCACATCTCTAACAAGCTCCCGGGGAATACCGGCGTGCGGCTGGTCTGGGGACCACACTTAGAAAACCACTGCATTAAGAGAAAGAAACGACACTATTCCTATGCCAGTCTTCTCCAAAATGAAGGGATTTTAAAATTCACACGGACGCCAGGCAGGCTTGGCTGTTTCTTTTGGGGCTCTTCCCCACACAACCTTCTGTTTCAGTAGAACCCGCCCCTCACGGGGCTGATAGAGCTGACAAGCACCTGGCTGTGGGTAAAGGAGCTGAAAATGGTCGAGCTGGGGGCTGCTCACTAAGGAGGCCTCCTTATAAGACAGCTGGTATCTCCATTCTGATGCACGAAAATCACACCTGAGGCTTCTCTCCGTGGAGAAGGAAAGCAGAGCCGGTTCCCTGTTCGTTACGCTGGACTTCTCCTGTCGGACTGGCAGAGCAGGGAAGGGGTTTAGCCATCCAAACCGTCAGCTCCAGGCTTCAGAGGCCAAGCATCCAGCCCCGTCAGTTCTTCATAGTCAGGTGGAAATTTAAGGTCCTGGGAGGCTCTCATGCAGTGCTAAGTCCGTGAGGGCTGAGTGCTGTCCTTGGTAGGTTCGGTATGAGGTTAGGAAAACGCCCGGGGCCGCTAGCAAGCCCTTCCTACCGCCCTACCTTCTCATTGCAAGATGAGAACTATGATCTAGTTCGGTCACACAGCTTGTCAGGGCTCATCTCCATTTCTGGAGCAGGAAAAACAAAGCCGTTTCTCACCATGTCAGCCCAGCCTCCGACATTAGAATCCCCCACAGTGCTGGGTATTAACCCCAGGCCTACTTCATTGTTACTGGATCGGAATCTCAGAGGGCACAGAACCCGACCCCAGCACTGCCTTTTCTTTCTTTCTTTCTTTTTTTTCTCCCTGCCTCTACAGTGGAACTTAAATAACTCCAGAATTGACATACCCCACACATCGGGAGAGACCCCAGAAGTCAGAGGAGCAGCTGGGGCCAAGGGGATAAGAGAGGAGAGAGTGTCAGAGTCTTTGCAGAGGACACGGTATTGACATCATGTGTTCGTGAAGCTCCTTGAATTTCTTTCACGATAAAAATCACATTGAGCTATACAGGCTATGATTTGTACCCTCTTCTTGGATACTATTCCCAAATAAAAAGTTCCCTTAAAAGTGAAAAGAAACATAAAAGTTAGCTTGGGGTCCCAGAGCCCCTCACCCGGAGTTTTGTGGCTGGTGAGCTTGCTGCACCTCCTACCCACAGGCCCTTCTTCCTGCCTGCGGTGTCCTCCTCCCTTCTCCTTTCCAACCCGTAAGTCCCTTAGACCCAATGCAGCCAAACAAAAGGACAATTTCTGTCTGTTGTCACGCAGGATCTCGGAGAGGAGGATTTTAAACATGGCCTATGGAGTCAAAGATTTCTTAAGTGTTCTAACTGGAGCTGCAAAGCCCACTCACCCCCACACTTTGCTTTGAGGGATTAGGTTTTTCTGGTGGGTTGCTAGGGTCATCCCAGGTGCCCAGGCTGGTGTGATGGAGTCTGGGAGGCCACCTGGCCACAACGAAGCCAAAGGCATGGCTCTGCTTATAGTTTCGTCCATCCCCGTGTGCATCCTTCCTCCAGGAAGTCCTCCCTGGGTGTGTTAATACCTTGTGCCCTGGTTTTCACTATTTCTGAAAGCCTGGAGCTTGTCTTCATCACCATGGTGTGATTTTTCCTGGTCTTCCTGAACAAACATGGATTGAGGGTGACCTAGAAAACTGCTTTGTGCTTTAGGCTGACTCCCAAATGCCTCTGTAATTTTAAATCCTTCTGACTCAAAATACTAGGTTTATGGTCAATAATCCTTTTATTCAGTGAAGCCAAAAGGTATATTATGAAGGCCAAAATTATAAAACACTTTGATCATTTCTGTAAAACAAGGGGAAGAAATTGTTAGATTTCTCTTTTTTCTTTTTTAGGAGGGGAGGAGGGGAAGGGGCAGACGGAGAGAAAGAATCTCCAGCACGCTCCATGCGTAGTGCTGAGCCTGACGCAGGGCTCGATCTTAGGACCCTGAGATCATGACCTGAGCCGAAATCAAGAGTCGTGTGCTTAACCGACTGAGCCACCCGGGTGCCCCAAAACTGGTAGATCTCTAAAAACCCTCCCAATACTGACCTTATTAATCATCATAATAATATTAACAGCTACCACATATTGGGCACTGTGTATGCTAGGTACCACATTTAGCGCTTTGTCCACACTGCAGGGAAAACCATTTCAGCTGACCTCTGCTGGGCCAACTTGCCAGGGGAACCGTGTTTTCCATACCCTCGTGACTTGCACCAACCAGTGAGTGCGGCATATGGTACCCACTCCTCACTTCTCCTTTTATGCTGACCAAGAACCAGTTTCTGACACCTGTACTTCTTACCATAACTGTGGCATTTAAGCATTCAAGAAATTGATGAAAAATGAATACACAGAGAAAGGAAGTTGTTTCTATGAATGCAAAATGGAATGTTTTGGAAAGATCCAACAACAAGAAGCTGCTCAAACCTTGCTGTCTACTTAGAAATGGTGTGGACAGTAAGCACTGAGGAAGAGTCTTCATGGAACCATGACTGGGATCTGAATGACCATGCAGAAGCGACTTTATACGGGTCTCCCCTGGTGTCTTTCAGATTTCATTCCACTGAATGAAACCCAAACCAGAACTCACAGATGATGTGTGTGCCTCAAAAGCCACCAGCTCATGGATCCATATTCAAAGAAAAGACCACGGCTCTACATTAAAGACCGGGGAAGTCTATATTTTAAGGTAAACTATGTGAGGCGTGTATTGCCTTCTCTGACTCTCTGCTTTAACAACCCTCTTCCATTAGCTCTCTCCAACCCAGTCCCAGTCTCCTAAATAAGGGGCTTTTCTTTAATCTTCGAAGTAATCGAGAGGTCAATTTAATTATGTCCATTTTAGAAAAGAGGGAAATGATGCTTAGAGTAAGGTCAATAACTCAGGTCAAATCTCTAGTAAGGACACAGCAGAGACCATGACCTGTACTTCCATGTGCAGGGTGTCACCGTGTGTAAGGCGGATGTCCGGTCCCCAGACAGCGCCCTGCAAGCTCACTGGGGAAGGACATGCTGTGTCCACATGTTGGCACCAACATCTCCCCTTCAGTGCCCCTCCCGCTTCCTAAAGCTCTTTGATGACTTGATATAATGACCTATAATCTACCTATTGGACAGAGGTGGACTGACATAGTTCGCGAACAGAAGAAAGATTGGCTTTATGGCCAACATTGCCCACTTCAGTTTTACAAAGACGATGTCAACTCCCCCTGATGTCAGTGACCCGAGTGACATTCCAAAACCTCCCGGGATATCCCGATCAACCTTGGCCTCCTCTGGGCCCTGGGCGGGTTGCCGGGAGCCCTGGGGGCCCTTACCTGGCGGCGGTCACGTGGTCATCTGCTGCAGGTGCGGCTGGAGCCCGGGTCGGATCCGCTGTGGTCGCCAGGTGGGGTGACTAGGCTCAATTTTCCCAGCCCTGAATTCCTAACGTAGAAGAAGGGGAATAAGAAGGTGAAAGAAGATCTTTTCGGGATAACGGGTCAGCACAGAGTGTTGGAAAGTGAGAATCCCGGGGCGGGGGGCGGGGGGGGACAAAGTTTAGATGACCGCATTGCGGTGGGGGAGGGAATTGCGCTCGAATACCAACGAGATTGTTCTTAGTGGTTGCAAGCATCACTTGTGTCCTTTACTTTCCCAGACTGTGCTGAGGTGTCGTTCCCCCTTCCCCTTGCTGTCTTTTCCCCCTTATTCTTCCCTCCGTTCGGGTCTCACCCACACTTTTCAAAGAAAGGACTGCAATTCCGAGGCTCTGCCCCTGCACCAAATGAAGGGCTCTGCCCAGAGCAGTTCCCCGATGGCACCACTAGATGGCAGCATCACTCAATGGACGGGTTCCAGGCTCCGCGCACAGCTGCAAAGCCTCCTTCCCTAATCCAGTTCCAGCAGCATTAATCTAGGGATGGGACACTGTGTTCCAGGCGGAGCAGCTTCTCTGTGATTGGTTGGTGCACCCACAGCTACAGCTTTAACGCTGACGCCCCCTTCTGCTCCACAAACACCATCGGTGCTACGAGGACAGATTTAAACTCTCAACAAAACTGTTGATTTATTGGTAAAACAAAACAAGAAAACTGGGAATTAATTGTACTTGCAAATTTGGAGACCTCCTCTCCTCCCCTCACTTCTCCCTCCCTGGACTTCCTATAAATCTGTTTATCACTAATTATTTATTGTCTGGCCTTGTGTTTGGCAAAGTGGGCAGGCTATATGTCCTAAGAGAAAAGAAGTCACATTTTCAAAGCTCTTGGAGTTTATTGTTATGCTAATAAATGTTTATTGGGTATTTCTATGTGCCAATCGTTCAGGTAAATATTTCGTAGACTATCTTGTTTGATTCTTACCACAAATCTAAGGTAATTACTCTAATTATGATCCCCATATTAAGGATGGGGAAACTGAGGCACTGGGAGATGTCTTTGCCAAATGTCATGCAGTTAACTGGTGGCAGAGTCAGAATTCAACCTTAGGTTAATGTCACAGCTCAGACTCAGCCATGATGCTGTGTGGTGAACAACTTTAGGAAACACGATTAGTTGACACACACAGTGTAAGCAGAGAAGTAGGTCAGAGTGGAAGTGTGAAAGAAAAAGTAGAAGGAAAGAAAAGTGATGCTTTTGAGAAAACAAGAAGGATGAGGCTAACACAAAACCCTCTCTGGCCTGGGCCCACTGGGCACCCATGGTGACCTCTGAGAATGCAATTTCAACAGTGAAAGAGAAAGGAAGCCATAGCACTAACCTCTGGGAAGAGGAAATTGAGATGTCTTGCTAGAGGAAGAAGGCAATAAATAGACTGGAAGAGAGAGCAAGGTCAAGCTAAGGCGTTCTGGTGTTTCTGTGTGCTTTTTAGAATAGAATGGAGATTGGGCGCATTTGAAAGCAGCTGCAAGGGAGACGGGGCTCATGCAAGTACTGGAAAGTGGAAGAGGAAGAGGCAAAACCAAACCAAACAAACAACAAAAACACCCCCCACAAAACAACATAAAACCCAGGGGAGGTCAGTCCAGGACACAGGGGCAAGGGTGAGCTCTGGAGAAAAGGGAGAGAGAGGCCCCCCTTTCATCCGAAATGGGAGGCAGCCACAGAGATGAGTAAATTTAATTCTTCCAAGTGAGCCTTAATCTTCTCAGTAAAACCAGAGTTGGGTTGTCTGCCAGGAGTGGGAATAAGACTTGGGAGGACATTTTCTTATGGTGAACTAATCCACAGAGAGCTCAGAATGACCAAAAAGCCGATAAAATTAAACCAGGCAATGGAGGTGGCTGGAGAAGGGAAACTGCCCTGTAAGGGTGCGGATTCCCTGCCAAATCTCGCCCCGGAACCAGGACTGAAATTTACCCACTGCACGGACAGGAACACAGCTGATACAATGCATGACCCCTTACATTTTAAGTTTGCTTTCTATTCAGGTTTTAAAACATTTGCCAGATAAATACTGTCCTTGTTGCCTGCCAAAGGGGAAATTAAAAGGCAGATGTGTTCTCCCTGTTTGGCTTAAAGCCACAGAGAAGATCACAGGCAGAAACAGAACCGGTGCCCAGGAAACTCACCGATCCAACTCCAGTTCTATTAAACACTTCCCACAAAGGGCATAGGCACAGCTAATAGCCCCAGCGAGTTCCAGACGCAGCACAAAGCTGGGAAGCCTTCACATTAGGATGTGATACCCAGCAGAGCTAAGCTTCTCCTAACGTGGCCTTAGGACACAGCACCGTTCTAAAGGGAATTAGAGAGAGGAAGTGTCTTTGATAATTTGATTGCAACATATTGATACACTGATGACACAATGTCCTTCCCGCACCATCATTATTTAATTTTATTGCTTAAACAACTCCATTTTCCTTCTCAACTAATATTTCCTTATCAGCAAAAGTCCATTACTGGGGCTGATGTAACCGAAAAATCAAAGAGGATGATGACTTGGCCTGCATTACTGATGAAAAGGGCAATAGGGAGCACTAAATTAATCAACAACAGTTCACCTTCCCTTTAGACTTGGGAAATGAGGACAAATCGTCACCGATCTAATGGTTTTTCTCCAGCGTGAGCATTTTCAGAGTTCCCTCCTTCTGTGTCAGTGCATTGTCTAGGTGAGAAGCTTGTCTTAAAGGGATGGTTTTCCATTTCCTCCCTCTCATCTTCTTTTAGGAAATCCCTTCCAGCTCAGGCCAACCCCCACCCCCTTGGTTTTCACTTCCAGAAAGAAATAAAATCAGCTGCTTGCTCAGTCACAAATGGACAATACCCACTTCTCACTCATCTGTTGTTCATTCTTCAAATGTTTACGGAGGTCCTACTCTCAACACGGCATGGTGCTCTCCAGGGGGCACAACTCTCAGACTGTGCTCTCCAGGAGAGCCAACCGAGAGAGGAGTTGAGACATGGTCTGGTGTGTTCGGAGGAATCCGTATGTGCTGTAGACAGGAGCTGACAAGGAGCACGGAGTCAAAGCCTAGTCCATCAGGATGTCCTTTGTAAGGGAAGGAGCATCTGTCCCAGGGCTTGCCAGAAAACAGAGATTAGCAGAGGCAGACAGAAGAGAAAGGCATTCTAGGAGGCAGGTGCAGCATGGGTTTAGGAGCCCAGATGGATGAACCAGATGACCCAGGGAACCTCACCTTTTCAGATTCTTCCAGAAGCTACCTGCAGCAGTGTTGGAGCCCAGAGCTTCCTGCCGCAAGCAGCTATCCCGTGAGAGGCTCTTCTCAAACTTCAGCACTGGATGCTTCCCATTCTACTGTGCATCTGGGTTTTTTCCCCCCACATAAAAACCACGGTCTTTTGGTCTCAGATCTTTGAATGAGTAAATGCCATAGGGAGAAGCACCAAGTTTATTCCTTGGCTTCAAATACCCTCTTGCACAGGGAAGCAGAAGCCTCCTGATACCCAGGTCGGGGGAGTGGAGTGAAGATTCTCTAGCCCGACAATGTCGAAGATCAGAAACTTGCCATCAGCCATTTGCTTGTCTAACCCACTGTCTGGCTGTCCTGCCTTCTGTTTTCCTGACTTTATTATTTGACAGGCATTATTAGTACCGGATTGTGAGAAAAGTTCCAGCTCTTCCCTACGTAGCCTGAGATGATCTCTGAAAATTGTTCTCTACTCGACCCAAAAAACCCTGACCAATCATGCAAATCAAGAGGTTCAAATCTCTGTGTTTACTTTAAGAACATCCACGAAACAGCCCAGAAGATCAAAGGTATGCGTCTCTGAAAAGCCACCAAGTCTCTGAAAGATGTCACATTACAGAAGCCATGCATGCCCCTGCATCATTACAATGGTGTGGGACTCAGGCCAAACGATGGGGCTAGACACAGGGTCAGTGGCCCCAAAAGAGGGCTGAGTTTTGGCTGCGCGTGCTTAAAAATGGAGAGAGTAATGCTGAACTTAAGAATTTAGATGTTGAGGGGTGCCTGGGTGGCTCAGTTGGTTAAGTGTCTGCCTTCAGTTCGGGTCATGATCTTGGGGTCCTGGGATCAAGCCCCACATTGGGCTCCCTGCTCCGTGGGGAGGTTGCTTCTCCCTCTCCCTCTTTCCCTCCCCCCACTCATTTTCTCTCTCTCTCTCTCAAATAAAGAAATAAAATCTTTAAAAAAATAGAATTTAGACCTTGATTCGTCAGTCACTGGGTTCATCTAGATGAACGAGTCCCCAGAGCTGCACCTCGGGATTTCAGAACTCCCGGCCAGATGAACCCCCCATAAGCTCCTCTGCCTGCTGAGATGACCCTTACTGAAACAGAGCAGATTATTGCGCCGAAGAAAAAGACAACCCCAGAATTAACTGGAGAAACAAAATTTGATGGCCCACGAGTAAATTCAGCATAAGATAAATGCCACTAAAGGTTTAAAAAAAAAAGTTCAAGCTCAAACACCTTTCCTATCTGACTCATGAATTATGCCCACATCATCACCAATGCCCTGACTTCCAAAAAATAATCATAAATGTACATAAACATCTTTCAAGCTAACTGGTTAAATCTACAGCAATCATAGAACTGTAGAGTTTGGAATCAGTTGAATACAGGAGACGGTCTGTGCGGTCTTACCTGAGCTAGGCAGTGAGCAGAGCCGCGGGACTGGATCCTGCCTCAGACCTCATCCTGACCAGAGGTGAATGTAACTAATCCCAGGAACATCGCAGTCCTCTAACCAAGCGTGGGGCTGGCCAAGCTGCATTTTGTCCTTGAACATGAAACATAGAATGAGTTGGAGTTTTATCACGAGAGGGAAATACATAATAAGACCTTTTTAGGCTATCTACCCCCGGTAATTGCTAGAGATACGTTTCGGGCCGTGCTGTTTTGCAAACTTTGAGGATTCTTACGTTAGTTTCCTACTTTTCAAGGGCCCCCTGAGAAAGCTACGTGTACCTATTGGTGAAGGGAACCGGAACAACAGACATCACCATGAGAGGCCAAATCCATTCCACCAGTAAGACTGGGTGTCAATTTGTCCCTGCTCTTAACGGCCCGAGGCATTGTTAAGCTATTTGTCATGTTGTCCTCACAGTCCTGGGGGAAAGGGGGGTCATTCTCATGCCTCCTTGACAAGCAGAGAAACTGAGAGGCAGGCAGAGTGAGTGGGTCTTGCCCGAAGTCTCAAAGCCAGTTGGTGGGACTGGAGACTCCATGCTTGGCTTCCTCTCCTGTTTTGACCAGCTAGCAGCTCCATGGATCTGGCCACTCACCTCTAGAGGCCACTCTTGTTCTCTGTGGCCTTCCTTCCGGGAGGTCTTCCATCCCTTCCTGCCATCCCTTTCTTCTCCACCCTCTGCCCCACCTTCCTGGCGTCTATTTTCAGTTCGTTGTGGACACTGCTTAGTATAGTCCTTCTTCTTAAACTGGACAGTCTCGGGATTGCATTTACACTTACAGTAGAATCCCAAATTCTACTGTAGAGAGTGAGTGACAGAGTGTGTGTCACAGAGAGTGTGTCACAGAGTGACAAATGTGTCAGCATTTTATGACACAATTTCAGGCACACTTTTACCAACGGAACAATGCGCCCATGTCCAGAAGTGCTTGACAATGTATGCTTCTGTCATTAGAAACACAGTCTGTGGTTGGGATCGCTGACACTTCCTTGAGCGACGGGAGAAGGCTATCGTACTAGGACGTCTTTTACATAGCCCGCTTCCTAATCCCGTCTTTGATCCCGCGATCCCAGCCTCTCACCGCAAGTCCATCACAGCTGATTGTGTCTTTCCCAGCATTGCTCATTTAATTCCTCCAGAAAAGAACACGAGAAGACAGTTTTATCAACAGACAGGAATCAACTCTGTGGGTCTTAGGTCTCCAGCAGCTTCTTCTCTCTCCCACTGATCTCTCCGAGCCTTTAAGAGACTATACATTAGATTGTCCCCAGAGAATAAAGGAAAGTAGGTAATAAGCAAATCGCCTAATACCCACTGGGATCTTTTTTTAGTAGTTTTTTTTTTTAAAGAGATTTTATTTATTTGAGAGAGAGACATCATGAGAAGGAGGGAGGGGTAGATGGAGAAGCAGACTTCCCGCTGAGCAGGGAGCCTGATGTGGGACTCAATCCCAGGACCCTGGGATTATGACCTGAGCCGAAGACTCTTAACAGACTGAGCCACCCAGGTACTCTTTTTGGGTAGCTTTTAAGTATTCTTGTTCTCATTCTTTCTTATAATTTCAGGTAAATGAACAGTGATCATGGCTTAAAACAACACAGCAAGTTTTTGACCTTAGAATCCACTGCTATCAGGGGGTGCCTGGGTGGCTCAGTGGGTTAAAGCCTCTGCCTTTGGCTCGGGTCGTGAACCCAGGGTCCTGGATCGAGCCCCGCATCAGGCTCTCTGCTAGGCAGGGAACCTGCTTCCCTCTCTCTCTGCCTGCCTCTCTGCCTACTTGTGATTTCTGTCTGTCAAATAAATAAAGTCTTAAAAAAAAAAAAAAAAGAAGAATCCACTGCTCTCTCTGTCAAAACTGATGCCTATTAGTACAAACATTTTAGAGGGGAAGTTGACAATATCTATCAAAAGTCCTTGTGGATATGCCCTTTGACATAGTAGTTCTGTTGATAGTCCCCTAGCCCCAGGTGCTGTGGTGATTTTGTGCAAATCAGGAAAAGAAACCCTTCCTTAAGACATTTTATGCTATCTGCCAGAAAATTATCATAATAAGTATTTAAAGTTATGATATCTACAAAGATACTGTTGCCCACATAGATGAAGTGCTTTGTGCAATGTACAACCAATGCAACTGTATATGTTCTCTCCAGTTCCTTATGAATACATATGAAGGACGACATCAAAATATGTGTAAAAAGTATTCATAGAACCATTATTTGTAATACCAAAAAATTGTTGCAAATGTCCATCTGCAGAGGACAGGTTAAATAAATATAGTAGGGTACCTTTATACAATGGAATACTAGGGCGCGGAATAAAAAAACAGAGTAGACCTATGTATGCTGATACAAAACGATATTCGAGGTGTATTATTAAATGAAAAAAGTAAGGTGCAGAGGAGAATATATTAATAATTCAATGTAGGTGAATGTCTTTTGAGGAAAATTTGGCTCTATCAGCAATTTTTTTCTCAAAAGACATTCAAGAAATCATTAATAGGAATCTTCTAGGAGGTGAGTAACTGGCAAGAAAAAAAAAGGTTTTAGTTCAAATGTATACTTTTCTGCATTGTTTGAATTTTCTTACCAAAAGCATTTATTACTTCCAGTTTTAACAATCAACAGGGATAATCAGAATAGAGAGATAAACAGGGGCACCTGGGTGGCTCAGTGGGTTAAAGCCTCTGCTTTCAGCTCAGGTCATGATCCCAGGGTCCTGGGATCAAACCCTGCATCGAGCCCCAAATCGGGCTCTCTGTTCAGCAGGGAGCCTGCTTCCGCCTCTCTCTCTGCCTGCCTCTCTGCCTACTTGTGATCTGTCTGTCAAATAAATAAATAAAATCTTAAAAAAAAAAAAGAATAGAGATAAACAGAATAATCTTTTTTTTTTCTTGCACTTTTAAGCATGAAAAAAATCCAAGAAATTTTTTTTACATCTTTTAAAAATTCAAGTTAGTTCACATGTAGTGTAGTATTGGAGTAGAATTTAGTGATTCATCCCTTACATATAACACCCAGTACAATTCCAACAAGTGCCCTCCTTAACCTTCCAGTAACCTCAGTTTGTTTTCTATATTTAAGAGTCTTATGGTTTGCCTCCCTTTGTTTTTATCTTATTTTATTTAAAAAAATGTTTTTTAATTGCCGTGCACATCTCCCAACAGAATATATTTAAAAATAAACTGCAGTTTTCTTGGCTTTTGGTTGTTTGGGGTTTTTTGTTGTTGGTGGTGGTGGTGGTTTTTTCTTTTCTTTTCTTTTCTTTTCTTTTCTTTTCTTTTCTTTTTTTTCTTTTTTGGTTTTGTTGTTGTCATTGTTGTTTGGTTTTGTTTGTTTCTAGCAAAGGGGCTGAGGAGGAGAAGGAGGAGGGCTGGTGGAGAAGCAGGAGAGCAGAGCCCTCTCTGTGCCCTTCCACCTTTCAGTTCTTGTTTGAAATTTGTTTCCATTGGACAACTAATATATTTAATCACAGAACAAGAGTATCTTGAATCTCATCTTCTTTTATTGATTCAGGTCTAGTTGAGTGTAAACTCAGGGCATCCAGAGTTGCCAGGGATCCGTTAGAAAGGTACTCATTGTGTGCTTCCTTCATCGAATGGTACTAAGAGGGGGTAGAATAATGAGATTAGCTGTCTTTCTCTTTGGTTTTGATCCCTAGAGAAAAGCAAATTCTAGCTTTCTATTTGTTCCTAGCATTTTAAACATGTTAGAATAAAAGTAAAGCTTAATTTGTTGTGACAAATTTTATATTAAAAATCTATTCCCTGGGGCTCTTGGGTATCTCAGTGGGTTGGGCCTCTGCCTTCTCCTCAGGTCATGGTCTCAAGGTCCTGGGATCGAGCCCCACGGGGAGCTTGTTTCCTTCTCTCTCTCTCTGCCTGCTTCTCTGCCTACTTGTGGTCTCTCTCTCTGTCAAATAAATAAATAAAATCTTAAAAAAAAATCTATTCCCACAAATGAATATTGATTTAGTCTTATTCCAAAAACAAGAGTCTGAAAAGAAAGATTTCATCTTTGATGAGCAGAAATAACATTTAATATAATTAAGTAACATAGCAATCCCAAATCTAACAGTACAGTGACTTTGATATCTTTAAAAAAAAAAAAGAAAAAAGAACTATTTGTATTTCTTAAGAAAAAAATTCCTTTCAGGAGCGGATGTAGGAGGGGAGCACTCTGAATGTTATAAATTTTACAGAGTATTTTTTTACTTTGGGGCTTTGTATTTTGAATCATGCATTTGTTCCAGGGTCAAGGGTACCAGACCTTGATTCTGATTACAAGTGATACATATTTTGATGCTAAGTTACATACGTTCTTGTTCCTCCACACGTTGGGAAATGGGTTTTAAATACTGAGCTGATTCCCGGGCAAGGTCTTCTCTTATTACTGATGTAATAAATACCCTTTTATACCTCGCTGAGTTTCTGTCTCGAGACTGATTATTTAGAGCCCCAGTGTTTGTTCACTTACCTCGTTTGCCTTGGTTGCCCTGACTGTGTCACTAACCAAGTATTTATGCATTCAATAAACATTTATTGAGAGTCAGAGTCAGTGCCAGGCTCTCAGCCCAACACTAGGGCATGAGGGAATATAAAGATAACTCTACAGATAAAAATATATGACCCCTGCGCTCAGAGAGCTCACAAGCTGCCAGTCCATGGGCTCTTACGTCCAACGTCCATTACGAGGTTTGTTCAGTACAATCCGGGCCTGGGCTAAAGGAGGGGGAGAGAAATGTGGGACGAAATTTCAGGAGACTTTCCCTCTCAGGAGTATGTCAGTGCAGGTGGGTGCCCGAGAGGGAGGGCCTTGGCAAATGGTGAGCTCTAGGGCTCCTGGTTTCACCCTCTTCCTGGCCTGCCAGTCCCCTAGCCTGGCCGCCTGACCTCCCACAGGGCCTCCTCTTCTCTTCCGCTGCCCTTCCTCCAACTTACTGACATGGTCGCCCTCAACTCAGCTCCTTGCACTTCCCTGAAAATGTCTGCCCTCAGGGTCTGTTTTTTATGCCTAGAGCTATGCAACTCTCCCTCTAAGCCATCCTGGTCGTGTTCAAAACCCCCCCACCCCCCCAGCCCCGCTCCCAAGGTCTGCCCACGACCTAAGCGCCTGATCCATTTCTTCCCACGTTCGCGCACTCCTGCTACGACCTTTACATTGGCCCGTTAGTATTCAAATTATTATATAGGAACCCACCTCCCCACCCCCAGTTGTGAGTCTTTGTGGAATGTCACTCCAAACCCGCGGCACCCAGCACAGTGTTTACACAGGGTGGGTGTCCTAGTCCCTGCGGGCCGCTAGAACAAACAAACATAGACTCTGGGGCTTAACAACAGACATGTATTTCTCACAGTTCTGGAGGCTGGAAGTCCAAGGTCAAGGCGCTAGGGGATGCAGGGTCTGGTAAGGGTCTGCTTCCTGGTTTGCAGATGGCTGTCTTCTGGCTGGGTGCTCACAAGGCAGAAGACAGAGAGGAAGGGCGCTATCACTAGTGCCCTCTTGTAAAGGCACTAACCCTGTTCCCAAGGGCCCTGCTCTCAGGACTTTATTACCTCCCAAAGGCATTTAGCCATAGGGTTTCAACATAGGAATTCTGGGGGGAACACACACACTCAGTCCATTGAGTGGGCTTTTAGCAAATGATTCCCCCATTTACCTGAATCTTTATAGCCTTCAGCACATTTTTTTAGTGTTTCTTTTAACAAAAGCAAACATTGGTTGGAGACATTCACGATACTCAAATTTAACTATACAGAAGCAAAACAGGAATTACAATGAGTTAGTTTGCTTTTAAAAAGGGGGGGCATTTTTTGGTATTTCCCAGCAGCTAATTAAGCACAGTAGTAGCTTAAGTAAATGGACATTTCATTTAGCGCTAATTTTGTTTGTGCGTAGGGAGGCAGGGGCAGGAGGTGGGGGAGGCAGGGGGAGGGCAGGAGGTTGTGGTTAAATTGTAATGACAATAGGCTTTCTCTTCTCTGCATACAAGATAGTCACTGGGTAAAGAACTACACAGCCACTCCTCAGGCAACAGTGCTTCTGAATGGCTTCTGATAGCGGCTGACACTGTGGACCCCTGTTCAAGTCAGGCAACTCTTAATGACAGCCAAGAGTCTCCCAGAGGAGTCAGTGGCCTGGGACACTTAGCATAATTTTACTGGTGGCATTTGCTTTATACAAGGCCATGGAAGGGATTATCTATCAAAACTGTTCCAGTATCAACCCCACCCTAAGCATTTGTGAAATCCATCTTGGAACTGATTTAATGGCCAAAGCTTGAATTTGTCCAATCATTGGAACTAGGGAGTAGCCATTCCCTCTTCTTACTGTTTGCCTGAAAGGACCTGTTGTATGAGACTTGTCTTCATGGTGTGATTTCACAAAGCAGCTTGGAGTTATAGCAACTCCAGTAAAACATTTCAAGTAAATTCAAAATACTGAATGAATGCTTACCTTTCTTGGAAGGTCTTACCAAAGCCCTTTGTGATATGTTTCTTCTACTTCCTCTCTGCACATGCAGGCATCAATCCCCTCCAGCTCAGATGTGTAAAAATTAGAATGAGCTCCACGTGCTAAATGTGGAACATGGCAGGATTTTTCTGGTCCGTGATGACTTTACTGCAATCTACGCAGACACTGTCAACCAGGAACGTTTCAAACTTGGAAGTCCTGGCATACATTGAGGAGACATGACTTGAAATGCAGCTATGTTGTAGCTGGAGGGTAAATGAAGAGAAACTCACTACTCAGTATCTGGGCTTCTGGACAGCTACCTGGACAAACACTGAAATTCTGTCAGATCAATGAGATTTAAAAAAATTAGTTAATGGGGGAGTTGACTGTGTTAAAGGAAATATAAATGAAGAATCATTGATTTTATCTGCCTTCCAAGTTTTGACTTTAGGGTTTTCTAAAAGTATGGCGGTTCCTCAAAAAATTAGAAAAGAGAACCACTACATGATCCAACAATTTCACATCTTGGTATTTATCTGAAGGAAGAGAGAAACCTTGCCATTTGCAACAATGTGGATGGACCTTAGGGCCATTTTGCTGAGTAAAAGGAATCAGAGAGAGGAATGGATGAAGGTAGTGAAAAAAAGGAGTATTTTATGACTCATGAAAATGAAAAGAAACTTAAATTTCAGTGTCCATTAGTAAAGTTGGATTGGAACACCAAATAAGCAAGCAAGCAAGCCAACCAGCCAGTTGGTGCTTTGAGACTGATTTCCTAAATACAGACCTGAACCATAGAGAAGGTGATGAAGGGGAATCTATACACATGTCCCTCATTTAAACTGGTAATGATGGAAAGAAGACTAGCTCGCCCTCTGTCTTGGACGTTGTCTCTGCCACCACACATTCTATTATTCTTTGCCTCAGTGGGTTCACAACCCAAAGTTAGGATTATCACAAAATTACTGGATTGAGAGTAACTGCCGGGTACAGGTCAACTGCCACCAAGTAACCCATCCCAATTGTTGATCATTTGTTCTTAGAGATCTCCTACAAAGTTTTGCAAAAGAATTCCAGAATCACCTTGCGATTCGCCTTGGGCATGTGTTTCTTTGTAACATTGTCACTTCATTGGTTTGGGCTGAATAAACAATATTGAGGAACAGTTTTTGAGTGCATATCTTGGACATAATGTGATTTATACACATATGTACAACATATAGATAAAAGATGAATCCTCTGCTTTTGAGAAGTTTATAGATTCAAAAATCAAAACGAATTTCTCTGACTTCATTCTCTGTGCACTTCACATATCCCTCAGCGTGACTCTAACTAATCCTCCAGAACCTTCCAGAACTTTTCAACATCAAGTTCGGGATCCTCATACTGATGACCTAAACTTTCCAGGCTCTGTCCCATTTTATCTCTCCAACCTTATCTCCATGGTCCGTTTTCTGTACACATTCCATCTCCCCCCAGACCCAATCCTCCTCTGGGCAGCCCAGGGGTCTCCCCAACACTCGAATGGCATTTGTTTGGTTCAGCCTCCCTGTCATTGTTCATTCATTAAAGATCATCATCACAGTGGCACCAGTCCACAAGGCTTTACGTTCAAGAGATGGTTCTAGAGAATGAAAGCCTATTTTAAAAATTTCCTGTGCTGTCCTGAGCTAATTAGCTTCTGTCTCTTCACTTTAGATATGCTCCTTTTTATCTAGACAGCATATTTTTATGTGTAGTAAAACTTAATTGATGCTCATAATTTGGAACTTATGGAGAATCTGAAGTTTGACTTTTGCTATTGACAAATAGCAACAATTAATACACAAGCAAATTTAATGGGGGGAGGTTTAAATATCTTAAAACTCAAATATTTTTTGAGTACCTTCAAGTATGCCTGGGATACCCTTTACCAAAAAATAACTGGTGTACTATTAAGAAACAAATCTTACCTATTTATCAAAGCAAGATTCATAAGGTAATCTGCTAAGACTTCTATTACCTTCACTGAGGTATCCCATACATACTTCTAAGTAATCAAAATTCATTTCCTTTGCGTATCTTTTTTTTTTTTTTAAAGATTTTATTTATTTATTTATTTGAGAGAGAGACAGTGAGAGAAAGCATGAGCAAGGAGAAGGTCAGAGAGAGAAGCAGACTCCCCGTGGAGCTGGGAGCCCGATGTGGGACTCGATCCCGGGACTCCAGGATCATGACCTGAGCCGAAGGCAGTCGTCCGACCAACTGAGCCACCCAGGCGTCCCTCCTTTACGTATCTTTTAACTGAACTTTTCCCTCTCATTCAGATCCCCTTCAATTTAGTGCAAAATAAATAAAATTTTATTCATTTGAAGATCATTAAAATAATTCTCTATGCCTGATTCCTGGCTCTAAAATTTTCTGTGTGACCTTGAGCCACAGTTATTTTAGCAGCTGTAAAGGTCAGGCCTATCATCCACAAAATAGAGAAGATAATACCTCTTGTGAGATTTGCAAGGAGTACATGTGAAGACATGTGGTGTAGAGCCAGGCCAGTGGCAAAACACAGTAAACATCAGTTCCTTTTTCTGTGAGTCATTTGTCATTTTACTGTACATTTCAGTGATTCTTAAAGGATGACCTGTGTGTATTTTTTTCATTGATCGGGGGGCACTATATTTTTATTCTGGGTGCAAATGAATTACTTTTGTAAGTCCCAAATTCCCTGACTAGCATTTCATTAAAATTCCATAAATGCTCTTTTTCAGGGATACATTTTTCCTTTTACTGGGGACACCTGGGTGGCTCAGTCAGTTAAGGGTCATATTCTTGATCTCAGGTCTTGAGTTCAAGCCCTGCAACGGGCTCCCTATTCCTTTTACTAGGACTGCCTCATAATCTTTAACCCGGTTTAACCCCCACCTACTGTACAAAATAGACCCCGAAGTCTCGAAATGATAGTCAAAAAAAGATGTTATGAAAACAGAAGGTGCAAATAGCCTTAGCAAACACGGCCTTCAGAGTCTCATCTGTCCATACCCTTCCATCAAGGTCACTTGGGGCTGGTCTGCACAGTGTCCTTGCCCCAGGCCGAGATGACCTCACAGATTCCTGTCCCCAGTGCTCTTTTTCAGGTCTTGGGTGCTGAGTGCTTACCTTTTCTGGCTATAATGACTCCCCACCCCACCAGCACTGCCAGCAGAGGCTTTGCTCTTCCTGGAAGCCACATCCTTGCTGTCCCTCTGTGGGCAGAGCCCCCACTGTCCAGAGCCATCGCAGTTCTCAGTGCTCAAGATGAGCCCCCGAGGGTCCCGTGCTGTGCCCAGAAGACTAGAGCTTGCCAGATCTGGCCCAGCACCATCTGCTCTTCCGTCTCCCTGCCTGCACGTGGTAAATCCTCCGGCAGGTGCCCAAGGCCTCCGCCTGTCGCAGACAAGTAGGCCCAGTGGTGGCAGAGGCATCGAGTGTTAAGAATGCAGCGACCACTACGACATAGTGTCTGACCTGACTGCACCTGGCAGAGGGCATGGCATCGTGATGATCCGTAGTTATGTGAGCAACCTGGGGGTTGGGCAAGACTCTCAGGACCCCCCATCCCATCCTCCCACCTCCAAAAGAGGTACACACCTGTGCCCACCAGAAGAGACCAGGGCTCTCAGGCTTCACAGCTTCTGCCACAGCCTGTGCGAGCGCTGGCTGGAGCAGGGGCTTATCACATCCCCACTCTGCCTTTGAAGGTCATATCACCATAAGCCCTGAAGCTTAGGTCAGCTAGCTCTAGACTGTTCCATTCCTGAACTCTCTGGCCCTGGCGCACAGGCAAGGGGTGAATGCTTTCACAGTAAACAATCAACACTCTGAAAGTCATCTTTTCCTATGTCCTAAACCAGATCCACCTTACACGAAGGTTAGTGGATCCATACAGGTGTATCTCAGCCTCGTCCCCAATCAAACCCTTGGCAGAGGGCTGGTTCTCCAGGGACCTCCGTGCTTGCCTCCCATGTGAGCTCACTCCCACCTTGAGTCAGGAAAAGAGCATTCCAGTCCACAGGCAGCTGGGACAGAACTGTCCAAGGAATCACAGCTTGCCCTTTCTTCCATCCCTTACAATTCCCCCCTAGGGGCTTGTCACTGTGGATGTTGCCTGGTTTGTTCTGTGGAGAGTCCGGGCCTTCAAGGGAGGAGAACAGAGGAACAGCAGCAGGGGGTGGCTTCTGGGGAATGGAAAGCCCAAGCCTGCTCCCAGGAAAGAATCTGCAGAGGCTCCATCTGGGTCCCTCTGGTTCCAAATCCAAATATCGCAGCAGGCTGGTGTCTGTCTCTCAGGGCAACCCTGAGTTCTAGAACCTCCGTGTGGCCCACTCGTGGTTGCAGCAATACACAAATATTCTAGATGAAATAGAGTCGCTGAAACTCCCTTAAGGAGCTCTTCTTCAGAACCTGAAGAGGATAGTTTTGATCACTGGAGAATTTTCTTCTAATTAAAAAAATTCAGCAACTGGCAAGGATTTTTTAAGCTGTCAGTTGTCTGGTTTTGGGCGTGCAGCAAAACGGTTAAAAACCAGTCCTTGGAGGGGGCACCTGGGTGGCTCAGTTGTTTAGCATCTGCCTTCGGCTCAGGTCATGATCCCAGGGTCCTGGGATGGAGCCCCGCATGGGGCTCCCTGCTCAGCGGGGAGCCTGCTTCTCCCTCTCCCTCTGCAGCTCCCCCTGCTTGTGTTCCCTCTCTTGCTGTGTCTTTCTCTGTCAAATAAATAAATAAAATCTTTTTTAAAAAACAACAACAACTCGTCCTTGGAATTTGATCTGGGGTCAAATCTCAGCTTTGCCACTTAACATTCCGTAACTCTTGGAGCCTCAGTTTCCCTGTCTATAAAACAGGGACATGACCACAGCCTGCCTCACTGGGCTGTAATGAGGACTGATTGAGAGGACCTATGCTAAGCGCTGACTATAGCAGGGGGCACTTAGGAAACAATACATGTTAACTATTGCTGTTACTATTAGTAGCACGTGCGAGAATCGAACCAATGGATGAGTGCGACAAGGTAATTAAGACTGAGACAAATGATACAGAGTATATAGAGTTGGGTCCTAACTTCAGATATTCTTTTTTTTTTTTTAATATTTTATTTATTTATTTGACACAGAGAGAGAGACAGCAGGAGAGGGAACACAAGCAGGGGGAGTGGGAGAGGGAGAAGCCAACTCCCCGCTGAGCAGGGAGCCCGATGCGGGGCTTGATCCCAGGACCCTGAGATCATGACCTGAGCCAAAGGCAGACGCTTAACGACTGAGCCACCAGGTGCCCCCTAACTTCAGATATTATTGAGTATTCTACTTGTTTGCTTGTCCACATGACAATGCATTAGAACCATAGAACATTCATGATGGAAAGAACATGCAATTCACACTCCTTTCTTATTCCTGAGAAATATGGGCAAATTACTTATCCTCGTTGAGCCTCCATCCACTCAACTACAGAATGGAGTAATTCTAATTAACTCTAAGAGGCCTCATCTTGTTCCCAACTCTCCGGAGCTAGCAGCCCCTCCCTTGGGCACCAACAATTCTCTTACCCCGTGGGCGTCCTTATTACCTTGTACGACGTTGTCTCCTCCACAGGAGTGTAGAATGAGTCTATTTTGTTTGTTTTCAATCTCTGGTATTTCCTGTACCCCTTGGACACAATTGGTCTTCAGTAAAGGCTTGTTAGATGATGGAATGAAAGAATAACTGAAAATGGCAGAAATAGAGTTGGTAGGAAAAATGAAATCCTTCCATTGCTCGTGTTCCAGGGGGCAACCCTAGTCATTGTACTGTGAGCTCTCTGTTGTATGCTGAGGTTTTCTCACTGTAGTAGATGTAATTTGGTTTCTGATTACCCAAGTCTTTGTAGTAAGTGGTATTTTGAGGCGGTCCACCAGATCCCTAGATCCTCTGGGTTCTGTGTTATCTAACCTTGCTTCTAAACATTCTTCTGAATGGAAACCTTTTCTTAAATCATTATACAGATAATACATGTGTGCAGGGGCACGCTGATAGGGTGGCGGCTGGGGCTGCGGGCAGTGGAAGAACTCACCCAAGGCAGAATAAAAAAGATCCAGGTTTACTGCATACACCACAAGGGAGCAGCAGGTAGGACAACTAAGGAGTGACTGTCTGTGACAGGGCAGGGGTGAGGGGCCACAGCTAGAGGGTGGAGTGTGGAAATATAGGAACCTATGGACTTTTCCCTTCTGTGGTAACTGCCTGGCTGTAAGCAGTCCATTGGTTAGTCAGGGCCTCTGGCTAGTTCCAGGTAGGGCACTTAATGAGACTATTTGTGTTCAGCCGGGGGGTCGCTGGGGGCCCTTGTCCCTTGCTCAAGTTTCCATAGGTCAAGCCCATTGCCTAAAAGCAGCCTCTACAACACAGTCACCAGAAAAATCACAAGTCCGAATGAGCTTGACCTCATAATAAACCTAAAACACTCCAAATCAGTAATTCTTGTTAACATTTTGAAGGTAATCTTCTGATTTTTTTTTAAAAGCTTTCTTGAGATATAATAAACATACAGTATTAGCTTGCTAGGGCAGTATATTAGGGTTCTCCACAGAGAAACAGAAACAACAGACTGTGTGTGTGTGTGTGTGTGTGTGTGTGTGTGTGTGTGTGTAGAAAGGGAGAGAGGTTGATTATATATTAATTTTCAGGAATTGGCTTACATGACTGTGGAGGAGCAAGTCCAAAATCTGCAGAGTTGACAAGCAGGCTGGAAACCTGGGGAAGAATTACAACCCAAAGACAGTCTACTGGCAGAACTCCTTCTCCCACAGGGGAGGTCAGTCTTTGTTCTCCACAGGGCTTCGCTGGACCAGGCCCACCCACATTAGGAGGTTGCTCAAAGTCTGATGATTCAAATGTTAATTCATCCCAAAAACACCTTCCCAGAAATGTTCAAGATAACATTTGACCAAATACAAGGGCATTGTGGTCCAGCGAAAGTGGACACGTAAAAGGAACCAGTGTAGGCTGCCGTACATAACAAGGTACCACAGAGTGGATAGCTTTTTTTTTTTTTTAAGTGCCAAAATAAGAATATCCCCAAGGATGCTCCCGTCTGTCAATAAACTTCACGGCTGAACCAACTGGATGATTGTGCTGCTAGATACGTGCTTCCTCTATTCTAGTTCATCAGCATGTTACCTGATATTCTGGCATAATGTTTATTACCCCTGAGAAATAGATGCAGAGCACCCTTCTCAGAGAATGAAGTTATCTAAGCCAGAAGTTTTCCCTTTTCACCCACATACCTAAGGTTTAGCTCCTAACACAAATGCCAGCAAATAACTACGATATCAAATGCTCAGAAATGCCTCCACAATATCCCCACTTGGAAGAGACAAATCAACTTGTTTTATTTACATTATTTAGAAAAGACAATGGGAAATGTCAAGACAAAGTGTGTGACGGGTATATGGTTCCTGGGTTGAAAAAATAAAACACAAGGAGAGGGGGATTTCCCTTCCAGTTATGTGAGTCCCTAAGTTGCTGGTTACTTTTGACATTTAGTTACTCTTACTTTCACTTTCACTAAAGTGACTTCAAGCAGAGTGGTCAGCCGCTACAATAAAGCACAATTATTTAGGACTCGCAGTCCTATGAATTTCAAGCATTATCACTGTGTGGTTTGAAGACGCGTACTCAGTATACGACTGTTAAAATAAACAAATGAAACAAATTAGTAAGGTTAATTCTGGGGTGGTAGGGTTTCCCATAAAAGAAAGCATTACAGGAGACAAAAATTACAAGATATGGAAAACGCTGTGGGATAAATGTTGATAAAAGTGAAAGTGAGTGCCTTTCAACCAAGCTAACGTCTTTTTTGTGGAACCTAGTTTACTAGATATAAGGGCCTCAAAAAAATTAGGAATAATATATTCTGCTTTATCATAAATGCAACTATGCTTTGTTAGTCCTTCTTTAACTATATTAGGGCATTTAAGACACATCAAAGGGTTATAGAACGAAGGCTGAATGAAGCCCAATTATCAGAGTCAAATATCGGCCAGTGAGAAAGAACTATCATCACACTCTGGCTTTGCTTTGCAGTGCGAAGATTTTCCAGGCCTAAAATCTGGAAACAGGCCCAACATCTCTTCAGTCAAAAGTCAGAGCACGGTCAAAGTTGTTGTTATAGCCCTGTTCCAATACATGTGGCTTCTGGCTTGACAAGGCAGTGCACACCCAAATTTCCAGCTCTTACATCCAAGAATAGAACTAGAGACGCGAGCCACCCTCATTCTGGAAAGAGACTTGGATGCTGCAAATTTCCCTGCCTCCACCCAGGCTCTATGCCTCTCCTGCCGGCCAAAACAAATGCATACCTTGTCGACTCCTGACTGAGGCAGTCAAAAAGAATAATGCAGAAATTTACAACAGATCATTTTTGCTTCTCTATGATGCAATTGTCTATAATTAATAAAATAAAAAAAGAAGATACCATTAAGAGCTGGTATTGGCTTTCAGAAGAATTCACTGACATATAGGATCCTGGAAGTACAGACAGATCCACACCAAGAAAAAGCAAGCTGTACTAGGACCCATACGGGTGCAGCAAGGTGGAGGCTTGCTTCCCAACTCCTCTGTCTTGTCTAATGCTATCACCAGTTCTCAATCACTTAAAATTCCAAAACTTGGGGGATCTTTGACTCACTGTTCTTATCTCCCTTATCGCCAAAGTCATCAATTTATAGGCACTGTTTCCTTGAAAATTCTCACATCCTCCCTTCTGTCCTCAGCCAGGGCAGGTGCTCGGTAATCACGTGCTGATTATGACAAACCCTACCCTTGGGTCCTCTCTGTCCCATCTGCTTCGTACATCACAGACAGGCGTCCCTGAAATGCCATCTTTTTTTTTTTTTTAAGATTTTATTTATTTATTTGACAGACAGAGACCACAAGTAGGCAGAGACACAGGCAGAGAGAGAGAGAGAGAGAGAGGAGGCAGGCTCCCTGCTGAGCAAAGAGCCCGATGCAGGGCTCAATCCCGGGACCCTGAGATCATGTCCTAAGCCGAAGGCAGAGGCTTTAACCCACTGAGCCACCCAGGTGCCCCCCTGAAATGCCATCTTCACTGGGTCATTCCTCAGGGCAAACACAAAGAATGGCAGCCCTCTGGCATCCCCAACATCATCTATAACCCACTGCTGAGATTTCTCCATTAGCCTCCCACTTCCTAGATGACAAGGTTGGTCTTACTGATTCCCATGGTGACCTCGCACAGTGTGGAACATGGAGGAGGCAGGAAGTAAATTCCAGCCAAATGAACCAACAAACTTTGAAGCCCATGGAGCCGGTTATATCACCCATTTCAAAATATTATTAGGACAGAGTAGTTAATGAGTGGTATGAATGTTTTGCTTTTGTACAGGTGAGAAGGCATGGGAAGGGCATTTTGACAGGTCAATTGCTTTGTCTCATCTTGTAAGCTCTTGAGATCTTTCTTGAGTGAGAACAATAAAGCACAATTATTTCATGAGTATGTATAAATAGCAGCTAGACTCAGAGGAATCAATGTCAAAAATGTCTTAAAGTTTACTATACATAATTTGTGGTTATTATAAACATCCTGTCTGATAAGAGCCCATGGACCTTTTTTTTTTTTTTTTATCATGAGCACTTATGCAGAGATCAGAAACACTATAAATAGGGCTACTTGAAAACATAAAAATACCAGGACAGGTGACTTTGGGCAAGCCACTGGATGTTTTTGAGCTACAAGATTCCTTGTGTGTAAAATGAGGAGGTTGTGCAAAGCAGATGATTTCCATGTTCCCTTCAATTCTTATTTTATTCTACATACAAAACAAACAAGCAAACGACAATGACAACAAAAACCCCTCTGCTCCTTAAAGCAGCAAGTTTATTACTTTGAGCATTTAGTCTTAAGATTTCATGGGCCAGTAAAATGCCCTTGTCTCCCGTGATTTTCTGTGGACTCTTCATAAAGTGAAGAGCCTTTTATTTTGACAAGGAAGAATTTTTTTTAGTTTTAATACCTCCATCCTACCAACTATTACCATCATGTCATTTTAACAAGCCATTTTAAGACCAGCAATTTAATCTCTGGATAAAAGATAATCCTTGTGCTTCATACCAAATTCATTGCAGCCTCCTTATTTTTCTCATTCCACCACAGACTGGTGACAGCCTTGTCACAGACTGATATCTCTTGTCATCCAGACTTATCATTTTGATTCCTCTGTGTGACCTAGGTTGTAATAAACCCAACTTCCCCAACTGCAACATAGGGCTATGAGTAAATCCACCATTTTATCATCCACAAGAATGATAAAGTCTCGAATTTCAGCATTGGAATGTATATTAAACAGAAGTAAGGGTAATTGGGTCCAGCCATCCATCAGAAAGATATTTATGTTCTTTCTACTACATCACTATAGACAGTTATCCAAACTGACTGCTGACAACTGGGCAGTTCTCTCTCTATGCTATGGTTTAAAATGCTTATTTACCAACAGCTTCCCTTTTACAAGTCCCTTATCGGTGATCTACTCATTCTGAAATGAGACTGAGAAACATGAAAGTGGTTAAGTGTATACATTTGACGTAATACAGATAAAATGCCCCATTTTTGCATGTTTAAATGGCCTCTGTTTTTTTAAGGTTCAACGCAATGTCCTCTCCTCCAGGATGACTTCCCCATCTCTCCTGCCAGAAACAATCTTTTAAACTTCCTCCATGGTGTTTGACCATGTCTTATGGTACTACTTTCCGGTTTCTTCTACCTTTGTGTTATGGTAAAATATGTGAAAATCTTATTTCCTCTATTTGATTGCAAAGTCCTTGGTGTCAAGAGCTATGTCTTTGACTGTTCATGTAAGTCCAAACACATTTAGCAGAGTATCCTGCAGGAATCAGATTTCCTGTATATTGAGGGAAGAATGAAAAAAAAAGGAAAGGAAGCAAAGGAAGAAGGAAAAAAAAAGTCTGTGATATATAGGAGAAGCCTTCCTACCTGGAAAAGACCTTTAAGGGAATGTTCAAGACAAAGGGAAACTGAAAAAGAAAGTGATCTGAGTTAAAAGCCAACCCATCAATGAAAGGGATTACGCCTAAGCAAAGGGGCAGAGGTTGGGGTGAGGAGCTGTCTGGGAACGTGTTATCGTTATGGGGGATATTTTATAGCCTGACTTTCCTTCTTTCCTAACCTGTTGCTCTCAAGTCCACTTGCTGAATGAGTACTTGCTGCCCTTAAGGGGGTGAGAGGTAGTGAGATGCTATAACCACAGGCAAGCTTAAAGTCCAACAAGACAGATTAATTCCTTCCCTAGAATGTAAGCGTCATCTCTCTGAGAGCAATCAACTGACAGAAGCAGAAACTTTTCTCCACTGCAAATGCACAGATTTGTTCCTGCAACGAAATCACTGGAACATCTTGTTCAGCCAAATTCCTTTTTCATCAAGGAAACCTACGCCAGGCTGTTCTGCCCAACCCAGGACACTGTCTTTTCAAATCAACTTAGCCTGAGTCAGCAGGGGCGGTAGGCAAACCCTCTGTCTCTGATTGGGTGACAAGTCACATCGCTCACACAATGCCCCTCCGGCCACCCCTCCCAACCGAGAGCTTATTTTCCTTTGTCCCTAGCTTGGTTTCAACCACTGAGCCCATTAGTCCAGATCTGGCTCCCCATGACTAGATTGTCCTCGTAGAGCCAGCACCTCAAACCCAAGTTGTCCATAATGGAACACTTCACCTCCTCACAAACCAGGTATGCTTTTCTTCCTGGTTTCTCAGTCTTTGCTAAACATACCTATTTCCCAGGTCAGGAAGTCTCAGATCTTTCTACCACCCAGCCCCCAAGGCTCCCTCTTTCCTGGGTTTACTCAGAGATGACAATCTTCTCCCATCTTTGCTGCAAACTCCAGGGATGAAGGCAGGGTTCCCTTCCTTATGCCAGGCTTGTCGCCAAAGCCAAAATTAAGTCAAAGAAAAGTGAATGATTTTTCCTAGGAAGAGTTTTATAGCTACTCCCATGGCACAGGAAAGAGTTCATTGTAAGAAAACAACACATAGTTTATAGAATTCAAAAGGTCATAGTCTAAAGGGGCTTCCAATCTCTGTTTCCAAAAGTAAAGCTCTTTAGACCTCACCATTCCCCTTTCTTCTGGCCTGACATTCAGCCCAGAGTGTGCAAGGCTCACAGAATAGAAGAACTGCCCTCTCTCAAGCAGGTGGTTTGTATTTCTAAGACTCTTCTCTTTCTGGGACTCTGCTTGACCAGTAAAGATCACTTTACATTTTCTTAACACTTTTTTTTTTTTAAACCAACCAGTCTTAAAACTTTAGAATAACTCTTCCCTCTTCCTCTCAAAATTGTAATACTCTATTCTCTACCCCTTTCTTTCTGTTCCCACCCCATTGTCCTGGGTTTGGCCCTCTTCATGGTTTAACTTATCCAGACTTTTGCTCTACCCTCTTAACTGGTCACCTGATTTCTGATACCACTCTAGAATGATACTTCTTCTTTTTTTTTTTTTTAAAGATTTTATTTATTTATTTGACAGACAGAGATCACAAGTAGGCAGAGATGCAGGCAGAGAGAGAGAGAGAAGAGGAAGCAGGCTCCCTACAGAGCAGAGAGCCCGATGTGGGGCTCGATCTCAGGACCCATGACCTGAGCTGAAGGCAGACGCTTAACCAACAGACCCACCCAAAAATTGCTCCAAAAAAAAAAAAAAAAAAAAAGTCCATTAAAAAACAAAAACCTTTAGCTATTTTTGAAGGCTCAGATAAAATGAAGCCTGCTACACAAACCTTCTTAACTTTTCCCTGTCTGGAATGCTCTCCCTGAACTCCGTGGGCCCACGGCACTCCCACACACCTCCTCCCAGCACTTGTCACCTCGCGCTTAGTGTTACAATAATTGGTGCATGCATTCTATCTCCTCTGTAAAATACAAACTCCATAAGGTCAAGGGAAGTGTATTGATTTTTATATCCCTTTCAATGCCTCACCCATTTCCTCATAAAATTTGCTTAACTTTTGTTAATAGGTAGGTAGCTTCAATTTCAACCTACCACCTTTTTGAATTTATGTATATTTTATCAGGAAATTATGTTAATCATTACTTATGTAATCATTACTCTCAGTCCAGAGGTTAGTCCATATGGGGGTGGACTTTAATTACAAATCCAAGTGAGTTCTAGTCCAGATAACTGTGTCACGCCTACTTAACCCTCTACATAAGAACCAACTCCTTGGTATTCCTCGTGCGTCAGGGGAGGGAAGGAGACCAGATGGGTGAGGAACACAGTCAAGGTCCCCAGTAAATGAGGGCAGAGATTAGATATAGAACACTGCAAGGCTGGGGGAAAGGTTTGGGTGAGACCCTGGGGTAGGATTCTCTGAGCAGCTGGTGAGTCAACCATGAAGGTGCTGATTAATACACAGTAAGGGGGCGCCTCAGTGGCTCAGTGGGTTGAGGCCTCTGCCTTCGGCTCAGGTCATGATCTCAGTGGGATTGGGTCCGAGTTGGGCTCTCTGCTCGGCGGGGAGCCTGCTTCCCTTCCCCTCTCTCTGCCTGCCTCTCTGCCTACTTGTGATCTCTGTCTGTCAAATAAATGAATAAAATCTTAAAAAAAAAATACACAGTAAGATTTAGCCAGCATTGTCCACACAATGCCAAAGACAGCTAGCTCGTGGGCAGATGGCTGGCCTGTCAGTGTGGTCAGTGGAAGGGAGAGTTCTGGCCCAGCAGTCAGGACAGCTGGGTTTTAGCTGGTCTTGCCCACCGTGGGTCCTCAGGGGACACCTTCACTCACTTGTCCAAGTCTTACTGCACCTCCAGAGAATGGCAAGGATGTCAGACTTAGGGAACCACAGGCTCTTCCTGGCTCTAAGGCTGTGATTTTTAGGAATTCATTCACTCAGTGAGTAGACACACTGAGTGAGTGCCTTTGTTGCATCCCTGGGAAGGGGGGAAAAAAAAAAAGAGCCTGGAGCCCAAATGGGGAGGGAAAAATTACCAAACCTGAAAAAAGAAAATTAATATCTAGGTTGGGGAATAAAATAGGGAAGGAATAAAATGAGGCCAACTCGTGGAGAGTCTGGGGAGTCGGGCTGTGAAATCTCACCTTGACAGAGGAAAGGGATAAGAGGGGGAAGAAGAGGGCAGAGAACATCAGACTTTGGATTTTATAGTACCTCCCTTATCTCATCTGAGCCTCACGGTGAGTACTCTAGGAGTTGGGTGACATATAGAGACAGTGAGCAGGTTCACTAGAGTTAAATAAAATATTTCAGGGCCCCCAACAATAATGTCCCAGCTACAAATCTGGATAGGGGATAGATTCTAGGCCCCTTCTGGACTAACAGGCTCCTGAAATTCATGCTGGCTTTTCACTAGCGCTGGTTTCTTACCTCACCTCCCCAGATCCCAGCAGATGAAGAACCTAAATGAGAGAAAAAAAGTTTGCTAGACTCTTGATTTGAAGGTGACTGCTTCCTTCCACTGCCCTGACATGGGGGCATGATATGACATCAGTGCTGTTTTTGAAAGATAAGTTAGGCATCCATTTGTAAGAATGATGAGCATTGGAAGAGGAGGGAGACAAAAACATGACCAGTTAGCTTGGAGGGGGGAGGGCGGTGGAGAAGGTAGGGGAGGTAATTCATAAGGGCCAGGGAAGGCATTGTAAAGAGCAGGGATTGGGTCTTCCTTGGTGATGCATTCAATGTAGGGGGGTGAAGGTAAAATCATATTCAGGTTCCATTGTTATCTACTGAGCATTTATAGGATTTCTAATTATACACTTGGGTGCTCTCACATGCCCATTTAATTTGGTCTTCAGAGCAACCAGGCAGAGCTAAGTTCTATAAGAGATGTTGAGAGAATCATTTGTGGTCTCTGGCTAATAAGTGTGGAATTTGAATCCAGCTGTCCTAACTCCTAGACCCATGTTTCCTTCATGACACGATGGATCTAGAGAGATGTGGCATTTACAGAAGTGGCACAGTCGAGAGGAGTGGCCCATGGAGGGGAAGTATGCTGGGCTTGATGTTGGACCCACAAATATGAGCCACAGTGAGACATCCATCCAGTTGGAGATGTTCTCTACTGACTTGGCTCCGTCTTGCCTTCCAACCCAACTCTTTAATGCAGCCCCTCAATAGGGCCTGTGACCCCCAGTGCGTTTGTCCCCCTGAATGGCACCAATCCTACCATCTCAGACAAATGCTCTGCCCCTCCCCAGCCCACTTTCTGCTTGTGACTCCCCAGCCTCCTCAGCTTCCAGTTCTCTTACTTCCATTACAAATAGCTTTGGCCTTTTGGAAACATCAGTCCCCTTGATCTTTTTCTTTTCTTTCAACCTTTTATTAGTTGTTCCAGGTTTCTCCATCTCCCCAAATCACCCTAGGCTCCTAAATCCTGCTCTTACCAGCACTTCTGATTCCTCTGTACTCCCTCTCTCTGTAACCTCTCTCAGACAACACTCCAACCTTGGCTCAATATTATCATCTACCTTCACGCTTAGCTAGTTTCCAGAGAAAAATTTCTCAGCCTTGCAGACTACTTACAGACCTGTGATTCCAAACTCACCTGAGCCCTCAGCACTTCCCTTCCTCCTCTCCCTGCCCAGGGTCCCTCTCTGTTGCCTCCTATGTTGTAGAGAAAACCTCCAGACCATCACACATGCTCTCCCCATGTCCCTGCCATCTATACATGTATCAGTATGTCCCCCTCCTCCCTGTTTGTCCTCCCACAACAGAGAATCAGCCATCCCTTCTGCCCAAGGCCCCAAGGGTAGGCCCCATCTTCCTCTGCTCCGTCATAGCACCATAGGTCACCTCTCCTCCTCTGCAGGCCTCTTTCTTTCAGTTTCTAAACATTCTCCACCTTTTCTTCTTTGACCTCCCGTGGCCTCACAGTCCTCTTAACCTTTGTCCAACTTCTCTTCCCCTGCTTGTCCAAACTTCCCAGAAGAGTCAGCCTCTACTGCCTCATCTCACACTTGCTTCTCAACCCACAGCCATCGGACTTTCTCCTCCACTAACTCATAGAGCCTCATTCCTATGAATTGATATGTATAATTTTTATTTTCCTGGAGCTCTCTGCTCTTTTTTTATTGCAGTAAAATGCACATCACATAAAATTTACAGTCTTAACCATTTTTAAGTGTCAGTTTAAGAAGGTTAAGTACATTCACACTGTTATGTAACCACCTTACAAAACTAACTCTGTATGACATTCTCCCCACCCCTGGCAACCACCTTCTACTTTCTGGTTTCTATGAATTTGACTGTTCTATGTACTGTTCTTGTGGCTTATTTCACTCAGCAAAATGTCCTTAAGTTTCATCCATCCTATCACATGTGTCAGAATGTCCTTCCTCGCTAAAGCTGAATCATATGCCGCTGTATGGATGGGCCGCGTTCTGCGTTTCCACTCATCTGTTAATGGACACTTGTGTGCTATGAACACATATGTACAAACCCCTCCTTGGGACCCTGTTTTCAATTCTTTCAGATGCATACCCAGAAGCAGTATTGCTGGATCATATCATCTCCTTCATTTTTTTAAAGTTTATCATTTCCTCCTTCCTGAGGCTCTCTGCTACACTGTTTCCATGAGGTACTGTCCTCATTCTCACTCCCAGTTCCTTCTGTTGCCTTCCTTCTCCCACTTTCTCCATTTCCTTCCTTCCAAGGTCTCCCTCCACCTGCCCTAGTGGTCTGTGTCCGTCAGCATCCAATTAGAAAAACAGAAACCACCTTCCAAAGAGAGGGTGTTAGGTGGGCTATTGGCTCCACAGATGTTGGGAAGCTGACAGAGTAAGAAGGGGAATCTTGAGGGAGCCCAAATCAGTAACTGTGCGGTCAGTCACTGCCGCTCCTCTCACAGGGCTGGGCAACAAAGGAAGAGGTGAGGAAGATCGTCACTACCGACGCTGGTGACGAGAGGCTATCAGGAAGCCCTGCTCTGCTGCATGGTCCTTGGACCCTCACGCATGGCGCTCAGCCTGTGAAAGCTGGTAGTTCCGATCGGCCAGTGCTGGGAGTCAGTGAAGAAGCCTGAGGCTGGCACTGTGGCCACCTTCTGAGACTTGAGTGACAATGACAACAATTAGAAGCAGGAAGAGAGTTCATTCTGTCTTCCTCATACTTTCCTGTTTTCCCTTAATGGTTCTGTGGACAGAAGCCAGAGGGCATCCACCTGGCAAGGGAGACTGGGGAGCAAGCCACTTGCCACTCTGGCCATGGCCTCTAAGAGCACCGTAGAGAGTGACTGGGAGCTGAGTGACAGGGCACAAAGGACCAGCTGGGGCTCCACCCTGGGTCCACTCTTCTCCCTCAGTCTACTTCCCGGGAGTGGTCTCAGTTTCCTGGGATTGAACTCACAGCTCTGACCACCACCTGTGCATGCTGACACCCTGATCTGCCCACCCAATGCCGACCTCTGACCAAGCTTCAGATGCACTGTCCCTTCAGTTGGGGGCTAGAAAGCTCCACCCTGGTAGTTCTTGAAGGAAACAGGCTACAGATGGGCCTTGTTATCTCTCCCCTCAGCCTGCTTCTACTCCTCTGTTCCCTGTCTCAGCTGGTGGCTTCGTCTCTGCCAGTGAGCTATTCCAGAAGCCTGGTGGGGGTTCTCCTCACTTCACTGGCTCCTTCACCCCCCAAATACCTCTGAAGTGCCCTCCGTCCCCTCTGCCCCGTCTGTACCACTGTCCCAGCTCAGGCTTTCATTCGGTTCCCCTGTCCACTTCATAACATCCTCAGTGTCCAGTCAGACTTTCCTCTTGCCTGTCTGGACCTCACACAGCTGCCTAGATGGCAGTTTTTTGTATGAAAGCAAGTAGGCACTCTAAAAATGCTTTCTGAATGAACAAAAACTTGGGGAGGAAAGGCGAGGATCAAAGGTGAAAATTTAAAGCAGAGGACCCAGACTTGTAAGCCTTCATGATGGATTAGTTTAGTATTGAACCTCGGGGATCACCCTTCATTATGGGGAAACAGGAAGAAGAGATGGCAAATGGGAGGCCAATGATGGAGAGTATTGTGCCATAGGTGCCAAAGGAAGTGTTTCAAGAAGGGGGGGAAGGCCAGCTGGGGCAAATTTTGTTCGAAGAATAAGGAAGTTGAGGATTAAAAAAAGGGTTTGGGGTGTCTGGGTGAACCAGTGGGTAGAGCATCTGACTTTTAGTTTTGGCTCAGGTCATGATCTTGGGGTCATGGGATTGAGGCCCATGTTGTCTCCGTGCTTTGTCCTGCCCTCCCCACTCCACTCTCTGTCTCTCTAAAGAAATAAATAAATAAAATCTTTTAAAAAAGGTTTTTTAGTGGTAAAAAAGAGCAAGTTTTGCAGTTTTAATAAAGCTGTGGAGAAGGAAGCCAGACTATACACAATAAGGAAGGTTTCCACAATGAGATACCACCTCACACCAGTCAGAATGGCTAAAATTAAGAAGTCAGGAAATGACAGATGTTGGCCAGGATTCAGAGAAAGGGGAACCCTCTTACACTGCTGGTGGGAATGCAAGCTGGTGTAGCCACTCTGAAAAACAGTATGGAGGTTGCTCAAAAAGTTGAAAATAGAGCTACCCTATGACCCAGCAATTGCTCTACTGGGTATTTATCCCAAAGATACAAATGTGATCTAAAGGAGCAGGTGCACCCCAATGTTCATAGCAGCAAGGTCCACAATAGCCAAACTATGGAAAGAGCCTAGATGTCCATTGGCAGAAGAATGGGTAAAGAAGGTGAGGCATATATATATACAATGGAATATCACCCAGCCATCAAAAAAATAAAATCTTGTCAACTGCAATGATGTGGATGGAACTAGAAGGTATTATATTGGGCAAAATAAGTAAATCAGAAAAAGAAAATTATCATGTGGTCTTACTCATATATGGAATTTAAGAAACAAAACAGAGGATCATAGGGGAAGGGAGGGGAAAATAAAACAAGGTGAAACCAGAGAGGGAGAGAAACCATAAGAGGTATTATATAAGACTGATGAATCCCTAAACTCGACCTCTGAAGCTAATACTATATTATATGTTAATTGAATTTAAATTAAAAAAAAAAAGGGAAGGGACTGGTTTCATAGGAGCAAGCAAAGCTGTAGAATCTTTGTTGAAATGGCTGAATACTGTGGAGACAAGTCAAGCTCCCCCATTTGGGTGGAGTAAAATGTATACCAGAATGTTCCTTCTCTTATTTTCTTCTCACTTCTCCTTTCCACCCTAATAAGTACAGAATGGGCTGAATTCATGACCAAATAGTTCAGTTTCCCTTTTCTCATTGTTGGCATAATGTTTTTTGAATGTTATTTTCACAGCTGGTGTGAAATGAAATTCTATCCCTTTCCAAACTTACAGAAGGAGGAGAGTTGCTTTTCATGTCTACTCAGAAAATGTGGATGAAATAAAAAATATGAACAAGTCATTTTTCTTCACAAAAGGAGCTAAGATACATTTTTCTATCAAGAAAAAAATTGTAAAATGCTTTAAAAAAAATCCTCATGGCAGGCTTTCAAAAATGTATTCTAGAACAATTACTCCAAGAGTGAGAATGTCAGTAGTAAATTACTTTCTTAACAGGTCTAGCAGTATGTGCCTCTGGCACAAGGAGAGACATGAACAAATTCCTCTTAACGAGGAGCAGAAGATGACTAAGGAAGTTTCCTAAATTATCAACCTGGGAGGCTGTGAAATTTGGCCAATTTTCAAGTTGAAAGCAATCTCTGCAATGCGAACCAGGTAAATCCAAGTTTGTGTCATAATGGTGAGTCATTGGGCCACAGGTAAGCCCAGGTGGCACTGTCCCAGGTATAGCTCAATAAATTGAAATGGAGTAGAACTTACTGTGTAATTCACTGTCACAAAAGACCTGTTGACAGGGAAAGTCTCCGCATATCCTTGAAACTGGAGCTCTGACAAAAGAAACTGCTACAGGAAATTATTTTCCAGTATCAGAAGTTGAACTCCTAAATTGCTGACAGGTAGAAGGAGGTTCTTAGCTGAACTTGAGTAAAACTGTCCTGTACGGGGGGTTCTTTTGTTGCTGTTGTTTTTAATTTTTTAAGGATTTTATTTATTTATTTGACAGAAAGAGAGAGAGAGGGGGGGAGAGAGAGAGAGAGAGAGAGAGAGAGAGAGAGAACAAGCAAGGGGAGTGGGAGAGGGAGAAGCAGGCTCCCCGCTGAGCAGGGAGTCCTATGTGGGGCTCGATTCCAGGACCCTAAGATCATGACCTCAGCTGAAAGCAGGCACTTAACTACTGAGCCACCCAGGCACCCCTCCAGGGGTTCCTAACCACAGGTGGTAGGTGAATTTGGATTGAGAAAAATATGTCGGGGCACTTCAGTGGCTCAGTCAGTTAAGCATCTGCCTTCGGCTCAAGTCATGGCCCAGGGTCCTGGGGCTGAGCCCCACATCGGGCTCCCTGCTCAGCAGGGAGTCTGGTTCTCCCTCTACCCTCCCCCCACAACTTGTGCTTTCTCGCTCTCTTTCTCTTTCTCAAATAAATGAAAAATAAAATTTTTTAAAAAGAGAGAAAAATGTTTATTTTCACTATCTCTAACTGGAACTTAGCATTTTGTTCAATTATAGATGAAAGCAACAAACTGCTAGGATTAACAGAAGCCCTAGATTTTTCATACCACCTTACAATTGTTGCAGATACTTTCAAATATAATTTATATTCATCATTATTAGTCACTAGACTAGTCTATATAGCTAGTCTATAACTAGATTAGTTATATTACTAGTCTATAACTAGACTAGTTATATTACTAGTTATATTACTAGTTGCTAGATTTTTATTTAATGTATTATAAAGTAGTATGTGCAATATTGTATCAGGAATTTAGAATTTAAAAATATTTTAGAGGCACCTGGGTGGCTCAGTAGGTTAACCATCTGTTTTCAGCTCAGGTCATGATCCCAGGGTCCTGGGATCGAGGCCCAAGACAGACTCCCTGTTTAGCAGGGAGCCTGCTTCTCCCTCTGTCTCTGTCCCCAAATCGTGCTCTCTCTCTCTCTCATTCTCTATCTCAAATAAATACAATCGTTAAAAAATATTTTGATCTTATTTTATTGTAATTACATTCTTTGGTTATTCTACATGCTTTATTTCATAAATTAAAAAAAAAAATCTGAAGAGTCTCTAGGCTTCGCCAGACTGTTGGTAATGTCCATTGAATAAAAGAAGATGAAGACACTCTGATCTGGTGTTTTATGAATAAAGCTTATGGTTCATTTCTAGCTGCAGGCACAAAAATATGAACAAGAGATTATGTTTGCACCATTTGGTGCCCTTAATAAGCTGGAATCTAGATATAATTTTCCAAAGTTGTGTTGTTTAGGACTAATCTTTTATTCTATATATATTTTTTTAAGATTTTGTTTATTTATTTGTATGAGAGAGAGCACAAGCAGGGGGAGTGGCAGGTGGAAGGAGAAGTAGGCTCCCCGCTGAGCAGGAAGCCCAACTTGGTGGTGATCCCAAGACTCTGGGACCATAACCTGAGTGGAAGGCAGACACTCAACTGACTGAGCCACATAGGTGTCCCTTATTCTCTATTCTTCTGTGCAATATACTTTTGGTTCAAGTGCAAAGAAGAAAAGATATTCTACTTCCCTTTGGATGCCTATTAACACAGAATTCTCCAGTTAATTGCTGGAATTGGTACAGACCCCAAGATGGCCAAGTTCTAATTTGAAACATCAGCACTGAGTCAAATCTCCAGGGAGGCCCTGGGGTCCCCAGACATTCATGAGGTAACCAGTGGCCATGGAAAGGACATGTGAAAGAATTCCCAGCCGAGGAGTGCAGCTGGCGTGGGAGATGATTCATTTCGAGAAACATTTCAGAAAACTAGCAGGTCTAAAGTCAAATAGTAAAGGGTGGGAAGGCATGCCTGGCAGATTTCTTCTATGGTTAGACCACACCTTGTTGACCTAAAAGATATGAAATCTTCAACTAAACAATATTAAAGCTGTTTTTAGGATCCTAATATCCCTTGTGCCAAAGAATCCACCATTTACTGCTCAGTAGGAAAATATATTGGATAATCAAACCCAATTTATTAATTCATGGCTTTCTTAAATTACTGTATCTATTGTAGCTACTCTCTCTCTCTCTCTTTTTTAAATTTATTTATTTGACAGAGAGAGACACAGTGAGAGAGGGAGCACAAGCCGGGAGAATGGGAGACGGAGAAGCAGCTTCCCACAGAGCAGGGAGCACTATGCGGGGCTCAATCCTGGGACCCTGGGATCATGACCTGAGCCAAAGCAGATAGCAGATGCTTAACGACTGAGCCACCCAGGTGCCCCGTAGCTACTCTCTTGGCTACAGAAATTTTGAAAACTTTGTAGAAAAATGTCCCAGTACTGCCCCCAAGAGAGAGAATCTCAGAGGTACATTTTTATCCCATGTGGTCTAAGAACTATGAAGTGTGCAGGGTCTATTACTGTATGTACAGTAATGCTCAAGATACCAGGGATGCTATTTGGGTGATCAAGGCAAACATTTCTGGGATTTTTTCCCCCCTGACATCAGACAGAGACCTTGCCTACATTCTATTTGGTATACATTTCTACCTGGTACCCAGACCATAACTACATATCTGGTGAATGAAGAATAAAACTGTGCTGCCCATTGTTTAAACTAACATATTCTCAGTATGGGAAGGAAAAAACAACTACATTTGCCTTGGCACAGGAACTTCTTGAGGATAAAGTTTCATAGGTTTCTAGAAATTAAAAATTCATTCACAGCAACATGAATTCATAGAATCTAGAACTTCAGAGGTTCTTTGTGCTTCTCAAATGTTAATGTGCATGGAACTGCCTGGCCATGTTGGATTGATTCTGGTGCAGTAGGTCTGGGTGGGACCCAGATTTCATTTTTCTAACAGTCTAGTGATGCCAGTGTTGCAGCTCTTCCAGTCCTCTCTTAAGAGCTTATAGCTAATGATCGAGCCAGACTAGGATTTAGAATGAGTAACACTGAACTGCCAATGGCTTTAGAAAATTTTAGAGGTGGCATTAGGAAAACTGAATCACCTTCATAAAAGAAAGAAGGTACTTCCACAATGACATGACACTAGCAAATTTTACTCTGTCCAGATTACCTAAGTCCTAGAGGAAAAACAAGAGGTAAAATATTATCCATAAACACCAAAATGTTATTTTCTTTAAGGAGTAAAGGTCCTTCTATTGTTAATAAGCCTATGATAGTAACTTCTTTGTTCTTCACAAAAGTTTCTAGAACTTCCTTTAAGATATTTTGGTAATGAAGGGACTGCTTATTATGGTATTAATTACTGCTTATTATGGTGTTAGTTTACTCTTTTAGTAGACAGCCTGATAAATTACATTATTTTAATTATTTAAAAAATAGTGCTGCTTTTTAGCGGTAATTACTATCATTGGTACTTCATTGTATTTTAAAACATCATTGTTTTTTAATGATAGTACTTACCTATACCAAATGCCCTTTTTTTTTTTTTTTTTTTAAAGCATCAAATGCTTGTGTCGCTTCCAAACTAGGCTGACTGGAGACTTGTTTCTGCAGTGTCTGGCATAAATGCCTTCAGATACACTGTTTATTTTCTCTTGTATTTTTAAAGAGTTTGCATTTTTAATGACCCTAATTTATTTGAAAGATAATTCCCAGTGGTGCAGTCAGCATTCATTAAAATGGTTTCTAGTCTAAGGCAGATGGAGTTGTGTAAACCTAAACATGTGATTAGCACAATCTATCCACTTTTGCTCTAGACGATGTGCCAACCTAAAACCAATGCGTCTACCACATATATTCTCTTTATAAGGAGAATGACCTTCTGTAACTCTCCGAAAACTCAATCATATGGATTTTCCTTAAGAAAACACACTTGTGCTTAGATGAGATAAAGTTGCTCTATTTTCATGGTAATTGGTCCTGATGTTTCTCCAAGCTTCTTCTTTTAATTTTGGGAAAGGTGGGCTAACGTGTGTCCATCTTGAGATAACTGGCATATATAACACTTTAAGCTGCCTATTGAAGAGCTTTATAAGGAAGTTACCTGACCAGGTGTGCCCTGGAAGTCTGTCCCTTTAAGGCTCCTCCCACTTCATAGGTGAACTGGCCAAACCGGTGACAAAGCCTGAGATGCCAGCCTCAACTCCCAAAAGCACAGGACTCACACAAACTTATCCATACCCATGTCCTTCTCTATTTGTTTAGTGACCAAGCCCTATTCCTATTTCCTCCTCCTACTTTTCCATTAATTTGGGTCTTGGCACCTTGTTTTCCCCGATCCCCTGCCTTGTTACCTACCTTTCTTGGAAGAGCTTGTGCCTTCTTTCCAGACTTGTATGTTGTCTGTCATTTGACAACCCTGCAAGGCCTGATGAGCTACACTCCGGACAGCCAGCAATGGTCCCCTGCTTTTTCTGAGAGGGTCCAGTGGAGGACACCAAGGAAGAAGCCCAAAATAAGGATATAGGATTCACAGCCAAGTTCAGAGGCATTGACGTCAAAATGAAATAGCAATGCACAATGAAAATGGTTTATTTTATATGTGGGTTGGGGTAGATCTAAAATTCATGCAGTGAGGTATGTAAAGCACCTCATTCAAGTGTGGTGAACTTTAACCTACATGTACACCTGTTTAGTCATCATGCAGGTTGAGATATAGAATGCTCCCTTGTTTCTTTTCAGCCAACCCCAACTCCCCCATTAAAGCTAACCTCTTGGGGTACCTCGGTGGCACAGTCATTTGAATGTCCGACTCCTGGTTTTGGCTCAGGTCATGATCTCAGGGTCATGAGACTGAGGCCCGAGACGGGCTCTAGGCTCAGTGCAGAGTTTGCCTGAGATTCTTTCTCTCTCTCCTTCTGCTTCTCCCGTTCATATTCTCTTTCTCTCTAAAATAAACAAGTCTTTTTTTTTTTTAAGATTTTTAAAAATTTATTTGACAGACAGAGATCACAAGCAGGCAGAGAGGCAGGCAAAGAGAGAAGGAGGGGAAGCAGGCTCCCCGTTGAGCAGAGAGCCCGATGCAGGGCTTGATCCCAGGACCCTGAGATCATGACCTGAGCTGAAGGCAGAGGCTTAATCCACTGAGCCACCCAGGCATCCCTCAAATAAACAAATTTTTAAAGCTAACCACTTTATTGACCTCCATTGTCAACAATTTCTCCTTAAAAGCGAAGTTCTTATAACTCACCCAGTTGTTTTTGTGCTCATGGCACCAAGTAAAATGTCATGACATTCTTTGTGAATGCACAATAAATTTAGTTTGAGTATTATAATAAACAATATTTAAGTAATATATTATCTGCCTAATTCCAACAAAACTGAAGTTAAGAACTATACATAGCCTTGCACTAATTTATTGTACCGCAAGGATTGCATTTTTGGATCATACAAATGGATGAAGCCCTTGGAGCCAGTTGGACTTGAGAACTTGGAAAATTCTGGATTCGAAAAGACATTAAAGGAGCATATACTGTATGTTAAATTCTACCTGCAGTGGGGTCTAGGGCAGCGTGCCTTATAAAAACATTAGTCATTATTACAGAATATGTACTATACAAATAGGTAAGAACAGTAGCATAAATACAAATATTTACATTATATTGGGGAAATATAGACCATAAATAGCTTTGTGACAACTCTTATTTGCCAAAAAATAAATTCTGGCACCACAAAAATTATGGATAAGAGTTTGCGGAGTTGTAGGTAATACATTACTTAAGGAAATTTTCTACCTAAGTCAAGCCTTGCTCTCATATTATATCATCCACAGAGCTTTCTAGGTAATCCAAGTATAAGAAATGGTTGTTTCTTTTGAACTACTACAGCATTTTGAGGTTATTTTTTACATATTGCCTTAAAATTTTTTAAAAGATTTTTATTTATTTATTTGACAGAGAGAGATCACAAGTAGGCAGAGCAGCAGGCAGATAGAGAGGGGGAAGCAGGCTCCCTGCTGAGCAGAGAGCCTGATGCTGGGCTCAATTCCAGGACTCTGAGACCATGACCTGAGCTGAAAGCAGAGGCTTAACCCACTGAACCACCCAGGAGCCCCGCCTTAAAATTTTTTTATAATGAAATGTTCAATTATACAAAAAGTAGAGAATATAGTATAATAAACTCCCTTAAAGATATCACCAAACCTCAATAATATCATTTTGCCAGTCTTGTTTCATCAATTCCCATTTTTGCCCCTAGAATAATTTTTTTTTTAAGATCTATTCATTTAGGGGTGCCTGGGTGGCTCAGTGGGTTAAGCCTCTGCCTTAGGCCCAGGTCATGATCTCAGGGTCCTGGGATAGAGCCCCACATCGGGCTCTCGGCTCAGCAGGGAGCCTGCTTCCTCCTCTCCCTCTGCCTGCCTCTCTGCCTACTTGTGATCTCTCTCCCTCTGTCAAATAAATAAATAAAATATTTTTTAAAAAAAGATCTATTCATTTATTTTAGGGAGAGAGACAGAGGGGGGGGGGCAGTGAGTGGGGGATGGGGACAGAGGGAGAGGAAGAGAGAAACTTTAGCAGACCCTGTGCTGAACCTGAAGCCCAACGCAGGGTTATACCCCAGGATCCCTAGATCCCAACTTGAGTCGAAACCAAAAGTTGGCACTTAACTGACTGAGCCACCCAGCCAACCTTCCCTAGAATCATTTAAAACAAACCCAAGATATCATGATCCTGTCACCTCACCTGTAAATACTTAAAAACACATTGCTTATTAAATTACATTTACACGAGTAAATGTTTTGTCTCCATATTATAATGTAGACTCTGCCAGGGCAAGCATTGTATCTTTTTCATTCTTGTTTCCCAATGAGCTCTTCTCAGTAGGAAATGCTACACAAAAACATAAATTAGATTCTTGATCAATGCATGGCAGCAGACAATAGTTCTTAAACTTGAGTGTGTATCCAGAGCAACTAGAGGGTTTGTCAAAACACACAGTGCTGGACCCCCACCCCAGAATTCCTGATTTGGTAGGCCTGGGGTGGGACCCAAGTAGTCACCTTTCTAACAAGTTCCCCAGTTCCCAAATGATGGTGGTAGTGGTGGTGATGGTTATGATGATGGTGATCTAGATGCATACTCTGAGAACTCCTTCATTGGAACAAGGAAGATGTTGACATTTCCAAACCTGCCTATTAATTAATCAAACATTAATCATATGTGAGGGCTTGAAAGGAATACAGGGAGAAATAATTTTTTATAGTTTTTATAAGCCCCTACTCTCATGGAACTTTTACTATATGAGTAATTAAAAAAGAAATATAGGAGAATTATTAAGAAACATGGGTGCTGGTGTCCCATATCAGAAGATTTTTATTTAATTAGTATAGAATAAGCTTTTTTTTTTCTTTTTAGTGTTCCCAGGTAATCCCAATGTGTATTTACATACCATCACACCAGGCTTTACTGAAGAGGTGAGATTAGAATTTGTCCTTGACTTATGAAGAAGATTTTAATAGACAGCTTAAGTGGGAAGGGTCTTCCCACTTTCTAGGTGGGGGGCTGCAGTGGCATAAAGCTCCAAATGCTTTTTCTGGTCTTTCCAGGACATTGACCTGTACATAAAAATATTCAATAATATTCAGAGTTTGTACAACACAGTTTGTATCCTTTTTTTTCTTAGACAAATCAACCTCTAAATCCTCAGATTTCCCATATGTAAAATGGGAATAATAATTGTACCTACATCATAGTATTGTCAAGACAATTAAATGATCTTAGTATAAATAAGGAACATTGTTTAGAATAATGTTTAGCAAATAAGTGCTCATTGAATGCTAATCATTATTTATTGAACATCTTCTATATGCCAGGCAGGAAACCAGAATGAGAATACTTTGCATTTGTATTCTTTTGACTTTACAAAGCTGTTGTATATTTTTAAAGTCTTTTTAAAAAAAGATTTTATTTATTTATTTGAGAGAGATATAGATTGCGAGAGAGAGCAGGAACAGGGAGGAGAGAGAGAAGCAGGCTCCCCACTGATCAGGGAGCCCATACAGGACTCGATCCCAGGACCCTGAGATCATGACCTGAGCCAAAGACAGACGTTTAACGACTGAGCCACCCTAGCACCCAGACACCCCAAAGCTGCTGTATATTTTCTGTCACACTTCCTCCTTCCAGTGACCTTTGCAATAGGTAGAGAAAGTTTAATAGCACCTACATGACAGGAGAAAGCTGTGGAGTGACTTTTTAAAAGAGTGCAATAGTATGTGAACTCCAGTGTTTCAAACTCCCAAAGTGTGCTCTTTCCTTCAATAAAATAAGGAAGCAAACAAACAAAAACCAAAAACAAAATGCAAAAAAACCGTTGAAGAACTGAGGCATTTGTTCAGCTAATTTGTACACATACTCCACTTTACCTAGACAGAGGTCCATAAGAATCTCAACAATCTTCCTTCTGTTATTCCCAGGTTACCCATAAGGGGGACATTTAATTGGCGGATAATCTGTACTCTGTTTGGAATTACATTTCTTTTCTTTTCTTTCTTTCTTTTTTAGAGATTTATTTATTTGAAAGAGAGCAGAAAGAAAGGAAGACAGCACAAGCTGGGAGGAGGAGCACAGGGAGAGGGAAAAGCAGACTCCCCGCTGAACAGGGAGCCCAACGATGTGGGGCTGGATCCCAGGACCCTGGAATCATGACCTGAGCCTAAGGCAGGTAGATGCTTAACTGACTGAGCTGTCCAGGCACCCCAGGAGCTACATTTCTTATTCAGCTATATTTCTAGTCAAGGATTGTCAGATAACTCCTTTTACTGGAGAGAACCCTGCCTTTAGGAGTTCTTTCATTCTCTTAAGGAACATCCAGAAAATGGAAAACCTAAAACTAGGCAAGTTGGAACAAGAAAGTTCTCTTCTTCAACACACACATACAAAATGGAAACGTTAATATAGCAATTAACATGTTCTTTCATGTAACACGTACTTTGGTGACCTCTTATGTGTATTATATTCTTGGTCTGGACAATACAAGAGTAGGAAAAATATAATTGGAAAACCATGAGTAATCATTAATAGAGACATAAAGTCTAAAACCTCCCAAGGTTTCCTCTACTGGTTTCTACAGGTGAGAACTACTGTGAAGGATACAGCTCCTAGGTTACATGACGTGGCCGTTACTCTGTAACTGGTGGCAAATTTTCCACATAAATGAAAACAGATGTGTAGAAAACCTATTATTATCATTACTCCTACTGCTGCTACTACAACTTTTAGATTTGCTATCCTCCATTTGAGTTACGAGCTATTCTAAAGAAAAAAGTATAAACTAAGATATTATGGCAGGGAACAAGATCTTTGTGCATTTTAACAGTATTTGTTAGAAATTATTTTTAGCCCCAAACAACAGAAAACCCAATTTGGGTTGGTTTATACAGAGGCTTATTTCACAAAATAAGAAATATAAGGCAAGGAGCCAAGGCTGAACATGACTTGACAATATTACCAGAGATCCAAGGTCTTTAATTCTGCCAATATCTTTAGAGTATATGCCTTCATCCATTTGCTTGTCATCTTATGGTCCAATGATGGGTGTCATGTCTTCAAATTTTTCTGGCAAGAAGTGGAATGAAGCAAAAAGCCAAAGTACACACCACCTGAGCCTATTTTTTAAAGCGTTTCTATAAGTCCCACCCAGCAGCTTCCACGAACGGGACTTGAACAGGTTCCTCTTGGACTAGCACTGTCCAGCTGAAATATAACGCAAGCCACAAATGGGAGCTACATATAAAATTTTACATTTTCTAGTAGCCATGTTTTAAAAAAGTCAAAAAGAGAGGAAATTAATTTCAATAACATATTTAACCAAAAATACCCCCCAATTTTTCTGATGTGTGACTAATACTTTAAAGATCAAATCAAGATACACATTTTACGTTCTTTTTTTGTATTGTTTTCATAGTCAGTCTGTATCTCAGTTTAGACAAGCCGCTTTTCAAGTGCCCAATAGCCATATGTTACTGTCTTGGGTAGGAAGCCTCAGGCCAATCACCAAAGTGTCTCAGGAGGATATATGAATTGGGGTGGGCCATCCAAATAGCAGCGTTTGCCTCTTGACAATAGCAAATACTTCATTTAAGGAATGAAATGACCTGAATTTAACCAAAATCAGTCCCATCCATGATAGCTCTCTACAACGCTTCAGACCAGGGTTATTCGAATGTAGGACAAACTGGCTTTCAAAGACAAAACAATTTTACCACTCCTAATGAAGTATTTATGATGCTTGTACTTTTTGAAATTTCCCTTATTCAGTTTGATGTTCTTGACAATTTCTGGCAAGCAGGGTTATTTGAGGTGATGCTCATATACAGTCCTTTTTACTGTGGTGCTGACTATAGCAGCCATACCTATCATTTATCATCTAACTACAGTGTTCCCAAACATACCCGCCCTTTGATGTTTTCTCAGTGGCCTGGTTGCTCCAGATTTTATGTAATTGCCAGTGTTTAGGAAGGGACAATGCACTGTTCTCTACTTCCACTCAATTTTCTCTATTTTACGTTTCCATCACTTTCAGTTTTCTTATTGCATCTTCCTTGACTCTTTTTGCATCCTTTACATCTTCACCTTAAGATTATCATTCCCAGGGGCGCCTGGCTGACTCAGTCCATGGCGCATGCAACTCAGGATCTAGGGGTTGTGAGTTTGAGCCCCACTTTGGATGTAGAGATTACTTAAAAATAAAATCTTAAAAAAATAATAAAATTATCATTATCATACTTTAAAAGTGCACAAACTCATTTATAGCAAAGAATTTTTGGTGATAAGATTTTTCTGAAACAAGAATGAAGAAAAATCCTCCAATGTCATAACCGTGAGTGGGTCAAGGGGCACTAAGGTACAGTCCCCGCTGCTTTCAAGATGACAATTTAGTGTTTCAGTGCTTTTCTGAGAGAGGACGTTGAATATCTATTTATGGTGACTGTGATGATAGAGATTAGTAAATCCCCCGCGGGCCGGTAACTGTGCCAGCAGGCGTGGAGAGTGGCAAAGAATTCTGCAGAAGATGGAGGCCTAGGCACACAAACAAAAATAGCTCAGAAATAGAAAGCGTTCCTTAAGTGCAGAGGCCTCACATTTCCCGGTCCCACCTATTCCGCTTCTCCAGCCACCTGACCTGTATCCAGCTCTTAATCTCTCCTTCATCTTCTGCCTGCCTCCGCTCGCTGTCCCTGATGGACCTAAACTCCCAGCCTTCCTCTCGTCCCCTGGGGCTGGGAGATTGGTACCCGCGGATTTCCCGGGCCCGCCCGCGCCTGCGCAGAGCCTCTTCTCGCGCGAACGTGTAGCCATCCCCCCTCGAGTACCCCGACACCTCGGGGGATGCGGGGTCCGCCGTAAACTAGCCCCCGCTCCTTTCGTGGAACAACGGGCGTCACCTGGGTCTGCTGCGGACTCCTTCAACTCTACACGGCCCCTCTCGCATTCCACGAGATCGCGTCCCCACCGGCGCGCGCCGGCCTCTAAACAGTAACCTCAAAGAACCAGATCCAGGAAGGTCCTGGGGGGGGGAAGGAACGCGGGCGCGCCGGCCGCGAAGTGGCGGCTGGAGCCCCGCCCCCCGGGACGACTTTCTGCCTCCGCATTGGTCCGCGCGCCCGTCAGTCTTCCCGGGGCCGCACCGGCCCGCCTCCCTGGCTCGCTACGCCGCCTGCCTGGCTACCTCGCCGGCTGTCTGCCGCCTCTGCCTGTAAGGACCTGAGCTAGCGCCAGCTCCGCGAAGCTCAGGGAAGAGGGGGGCGGACTCGGCCGCCGCTGAGCATCGGCTGTGTGGGCGGCAGGGCCGCGGCCTCTCCGCCGGCAGCACCACCTGTCGCGGGCCGAGACTTCGGGTAAGGCTCCGCGCAGCACGCGGTTGCTGGCGGCCTGGCGTGGCGGGCCCGGGGCGGGAGCTCCAGGAGCGCAGCGGGGGCCGCCCCCTCCCGCCCGGCCCGCCCACCCGATTGCGGACCCGCCGCCGGCTTTCGGTCGGGCGGCCGGCAAGGACCCGCTTGGCGGATGGGTGGGGCGAGGCGAAGGGAAGCGGCTCCCCGAGCCCGGGGGAGGGCGGGGGAGAGGTCAGGTCGCGGCGGTCCCCAATACGAGCGCCCGCGGCTTTTTCCCGGGCACGGTTTCGGGGCGCGACTTTCCCGTTTCTCGACCCGCTGGTCCCAGGGCGGCGCCCTTGTTGCCCGGGATGAGGTCCTCCTGTGGCTTCCAGACCGCGAGCGTCGCTCTCTCCTGCGCCCTTTAAAGACCGATTTTGTGGCTTGATACCTTTTTATCAAATCTCCTTCTGCAGGGATGAATTAATGACAGGAATTAGGCTGTGTGTGTGTGTGTGTGTGTGTGTGTGTGCGCGCGCGCGTTTGTTCGTTCCTATCTTTAAAGGAAGTTTGCTACAAGCTAGAAAGTTCTACGTTTGGACAGTTCTGCCCGTTCGTGTGAAATGGCATAAATAGACCAGAGCTGGCAGGTGTTTCTTTGACACTGGTGATGACCACCTCTGCTTGTGTGGTGGTGTTACATTTGCGGTCCAGGAATTGACTTCTTTCGTGGTTACAAAAACAATTTTAGAAAACATGTTGCCTTTTGATGAGAAGCTTATTCAAAATGATACATCTTAGTAGTAGCGCTTCCTTACAAAATGCATTATCTCCTTATCTGATTTATTTTCCTAATGCTTGTGGCAGCCGCTTCTAAGCAGAATAGTTAATAGCATTGTTTTTTTCTTTTAGTGTTGTAATTGCTAACAATAGAAGCACGTTTTAATTGTCAGTTCTGGGCCTGACATTGTTCTGTACATGAATCATCTTAAAATAACTCTTTGAGGTTGGTACTGTTATTTCTACTTAACAAATGAAGAAACTAAGGTTTAAGAAGGTTAAGTAACTTGCACAAGATCACAGATTTTATAGGTGGCCAAGTCTGGATTTGAACTCAGGCAATTTAACAAAACAGCTCCAGCTTAGTCACTCCTTAAGCATTGTTCATGTTGTTCAAGTAATTGCAATGTTGTACTCATTAATTTTACTCTTATCTTTACTCATGAATTTATTCTTTAGTTTCCAGGCATCCTGGAAGTTAGAGAAGAAACATTTGCTTGCACTTTCCTCTCCTCACCTTCCCTGTGTGTGTATTTGTATGTGTATGTATAATCTATTGTGTAACTACTAAAACTAAGTTACGTGGTACTATGTTACATGGTTTGCAGAAATACAGAAAAAACAGCTTAACTCTTGTCTTCTAATGTTGGACCTTTAAATAGCTTTGAACTTTGATTTGCAATCTGTGTTTGGTTCTCTTATGGTAGTTATAAAGACTTAATTAAAAGTTAAGCATAGAGCCCAGATATGCTGATAGAACTTTTATCATATATTAAGGAAATGTTGGGCTATGCTTTTGTAGAAGTTCTTCATTCTCTTGAAAATTAAATATACTCTTGCTCAGTACTTACTTCTGAGAAAGAACTACTGACAGGTTTGTCTTACAGGGTGTTTTTGTCTTTTAAAATACACTTGTTATGGAAGTATGTCAAAAATTCATAAAAGAAAAACTAATTTACCATTTAAGAATTTCTTTTGCAAATTAACTCCTATAAAGCTGCTCATAGATAACTTGTATCAAGTTTCCTATAAAAATAAGCTATTCTTAACTATATTAAATTTTATATTAAGTTAAACTAAAATAAATTCTAATTTATGTTGGTGAATTTTCGACAAACTTAGTCATATTTCATTTATTTATTTATTTTTTAAGTAGGATCCACACCCAACTTGGGGCTTGAATTCATGACCCTAAGATTGAAACCTGAGCTAAAATCAAGACAGATACTTAACAGACAAAGCCACTCAGGCACCCCAAATTCAGTCATATTTTAAAACATAAATAATAATTGAAACCTATAGTTGTCTACTGAGGATCAATTTTAGAAGGAGGACAAAATTCATACTATCAAAATCATTCTACATTTAATTTCCTAAAAATCTATTTTATAAAAAGTTAACTTTTATTTTAAAGTCATCATTTTGGTTATATGGCTCTATATTATATTTCCTTTGATCAATATGTACAAATTGCAAAAGTAATGGAAAATACTATATTGATTCTGTAGACATTGTTCAGAATGACATTTGATGTTGCCTGGCTCTGTATATCATCCAAATTCTAATCACTGACCTAGAGATTTAAATCGAAATAGTTTAAATAAGTGCTAACCATGAGTATCCTTATAGCCTCAAGGATTTCACAGTAGAAGATATTGATGCAGAAACTAACAGGCATTCAGAACTCATCTTCTGACCACCATAGTCTGTCACTACTACTAATAGTGCTTAAAGAACTAACATTTATAGAGCACTTAGAGGGCACTGTGATAAGCATCTTACATGGATTATCTAATAAAAATCTTAAAATGACACTGTTTAGTAGGTCCTGTTATTATCCCCATTTGAGTGATGAGAAAGCTGCAACAGACTTATTCAAAATCAGAGTAAGAATTGGCCAAACCAGGATTTAAACCCAATAGTTTGATTCCAGAGCTTGCCTTTGACTACTCTGCTAAACTGCCTGGATATGGATTTTATTGAATAAACTTTCACGTCAAGTAGTCAGGCTCTTTATGATGATGATAAAGCTCTTAATTGCTTGATACTTTGTAAATATCATCATTACTACACACAGCTCTGCAAACCAGAGTTCCCTCTCCCTTGTTTCATTGATGAGAGAAATGAGACTTCTAAGGCAGTCCTGAGACTTTTGGACTTGATGGGCAAGTGTGTATAGGGGGACAATTGGGACCAGACATACACTGCCAACTTTTAATTCTATTAAGGTTAAGGACTCTTTTAAGAACTATTGAAATCCACCATCACCATCTTTTCATAAAAGAAAAGACTTTTTATCACCAAACAGATAAGGAGATCATAATTAGAATAGGAAAACGAAGAGAATAAATTTTGTTTTATGAAGAACTATATTGCATTGCTCAGTTTTTCTCATTTGGCCACACAGCAGTGAGAAATGTGTCCCAGGCTAACACCAATTCAGAAGCCGTTGGGAATGTCTGGGTGACACAACCGCATCCAGAGTGGTGATGGGCTGAGTCCAGATTCCGATCCCAGTCGGACTGCAGAGCTTGTGCTCATTGCACTCAGTCACGACCTCTAATTTCTGTCTCCCTTGCAGTGACCTCCTTTAACCCCAAGTAGGGGGCCAGGGAGAGTTGTCTCCAGCAGCCAGTGGTCTAGCAGTTCCTGTCCTGGTCCAGCTTGTAAACACCAGAGAGTAAGTTCCAGGGCAAGGCAATGTGAATGACACACCGGGGGGAGAAACCAGAGGCAGATCTCAGTATTCCAGAAGCTGTCAAGGAAGCAAGCGGCTTGATTTTACATGTCAATTAAAAATTAGAAACGCTGCCTTTTGGTTCCTGTTTTTACTTCACTCATTCTTCGACTTCTCCTTCCAACCCACCTGCATAACAGCGTTTTATCTTGTTGCCTCTCATTGTTCTTATTACTGGTATTTAAGCCTACCTGTCTATCTCTTATTCCTTGGTTTTAGTTTTGGCAGATTTTTTTTTCCTTAATTCTTTTTTTAACTTATGACCACTGTTTTCAAGACACTATTAAAATTACCTTTACATTTTATTTTATTCTCTATCACTCACTAACAAAGTAATTTTAGTGATTAAACATTCTTTAATTATAATACTTTTTTGCATATAGTCTCATTTGATCATCATAATTATCTATAAGGTAGATTTGACAAGTGATGTTATCTTTATTATACAGACTAAATTCAGTATTAGGTAGAAGCAAAACTTTAACCAGGAACTGAAAATAGATTTCATGTATTAGAATGCTGCTCTTAAGTTAAATTCTGAAAGGTAAAACTTTAATCTTCCTTACTCGCAGTGTCAGTTCTTCTGGCCACTAAATGTGGGACTTCTCCCCCCACAACCCCGCTCCCCCGCAATTCTCCAATTCTCAGCAGATGCTGATTGGGTTTGCTTTAATGTAACTTAATTCTGACACTGTCCATATGGAGATAGCTTCAGATCCCATAGGTTAAGGATTAGGTCCCAAAAGACAGCCCCTACTTGAGATGCCAATCCTAAGTCCCAGGTTGTGACCCATACTTCTGACCAACTCTCTATAAATCGAGGCTTCGCACAACCCCCTCTGTTTCGATGATTTGCTATAATGGCACACAGGCTTACTTACATTTGCTGGTTTATTATAAAATGATACAACTCAGGAACAGAGGGAAGGGCTACATAGAACTATGTATTGATGGGGGTGGGGGTGGAGAGGCATAGAGCTTACTTATCTTGCCTGGGTGTGCCATCCCCCCGCACCTAGATGTGTTCACCAACATGAAAGCTCAACAGATCTCCTTGTTAAAAAGGGCCCCTGCCCACTTCCATTTCTGGAGGTTCTGGAGGTTCTGGAGGGGGGCAGTAAATTTCTACTCTCTAATCACTTGGTGTTTCTGGTGACCAGCTCTATCTGAGGCTTTGCAGTGGTCCATCCTAGGTCACCTCATAAGCATAAACTCGAATGTGATCAAAAGTGTCTTCTTATGAGTAACAAAAAATACTCCTCTATCATTCAGGAAATTCCAAAGATTTTTAGGAGCTCTGTTCCAGAAACTGGGGACAAAAACCAAATGTATTTCTTTTTTTATTATTTATTTATTTATTTATTTATTTTAAAAAGATTTTATTTATTGATTTGACAGAGAGAGATCACAAGTAGACAGAGAGGCAGGCAGAGAGAGAGAGAGAGGGAAGCAGGCTCCCTGCTGAGCAGAGAGCCCGATGCGGGACTCGATCCCAGGACCCTGAGATCATGACCTGAGCCGAAGGCAGCGGCTTAACCCACTGAGCCACCCAGGCGCCCTATAGTTCTTTTTTTAAAAAAGATTTTATTTATTCATTCATGGAGGGGGTGCAGAGGGAGAGTGAGAGGCAGTGAATCTGAAGCAGACTCCGCCCTGGAGCCTGTCTTGGGGCCCGACCTCAGGATCGTGAGATCATGACCTGAGCAGAAATCAAGAGTCAGACATTTAACTGACTGAGCCCCCCAGATATATTTCTTATCATACCACAAGTACTAATGACAAAATAATTTTTTTTCAGATTGCCTTTGATTTAAAGTAAAAAGTATTCTATACTATATCGTAGATTTGCCTACCTCACCAATATACTGGAATACTAACCCAGTTTTTTGGTACCAAAGTTTTAATTTTGACAAATAATGCTGTCTTTCCTGGAAGAACCACACAAACACATAATCAGTGCAACCATTTCAGTCTTTGAAATTTATTTTGAAATGATTTGAAAGGCTTTGGTTGCATATATCATACTTCTTGGCCCCTTAATACTTCACTGTGTTTTCAGGACAAGTATATCTCTTCCATATGGTTATCAAATACAGAAAATTTAATATTTCATAGTACTTTTATTTAAGCTACAGTATATCTTTTAGTTTTGCCAGTTGTCCCAATAAGTGTCCTTGATAGCATTTTTTTTTTTATTCAGGCTTTGCATTTAGTTGTCATATGTTCAGTCTTCTTTATTTTATTTTTTATTTTTTTTTTAAGATTTTATTTATTAATTTGACACAGAGAGAGAGAGAGAGAGATCACAAGTAGGCAGAGAGGCAGGCAGAGAGAGAAAGGGGGAAGCAGGCTCCCACTGAGCAGAGAGCCTGATATGGGGCTCGATCCCAGGACCCTGAGATCATAACCTGAGCTGAAGGCAGAGGCTTAACCCACTGAGCCACCCAGGCACCCCCTGTTCAGTCTTCTTTAAATTGCAGTAGTTCCTTAGTGTCTTTCACTAACATTTTAAAGTGACCCAATTATTTTGTTGTATATCTCTCATAATTCTTTTTTATTATTACTGAAGTATATTTGGCATATGACATTGTATAAATTTAAGGCATATAATATTAATTAGATATATTTATATATTATAATATGTTTGTCATTGTAGTGATAATTGTCACCTCTCATGTTATATAATTATCATTTTTTTTTTTAGTGGTTGGAACAATTAAGACCTAGTCTCTTAAAAAGTTTGATGATTATAATACAATGTTATCTATATTCACTATACTACGCATTAGATCTTTAGGAGTTATTATTTCTTAGGACTCTCACTGCAAGTTTGTATCTTTAAACATCTGTCCTGTCCTCCCACCCCCAGTCCACATCTTTCATGATTCTTGATGTCCTTGTAATCATATAAATTTTTTGTTTTTGTGGACACATTTATGCACCACATTTATAGGAAATATCCAGAATCGGTAAATCCATAACGACAGAAAACAGGTTGCTGGTTGTAGGCACTGGAGGAGGGAAAGAACTGCTTAAATGGGTAGTGTTTCCTTCTGGGATGGTGATGATGTTTTGGAACTAGGAAGAGGTGGGTTGCACAACATTGTGGATTTTCTAATCCCTCTCAGTTGTTCACTTTGAAATGGCAAGTTTTGTTGTGTGAATTCACTTCCATAAAATTAACTTAAAAAATAATCTCACTGTAATGGTTTGCTGCGCTCCATATACAAACCTTGATTTCTAAGCAAATAAAAATTCCAGTAAAAAACTTATTGCGGGATGATTTCAATGATTTGTAATGATTAAGATAAATGGGCTTTGCAAGTTCATTTTGGGTGGGAGAATTGATATGCAGAAGAATCTATTGTATCCTTATTTTAAATATTTAATGTGCAATATATTATGTGGAGTTTTCCATTTTGAAAAATTTCCATGTGTCTGTGATGGTCGTGAAAAGGCAAAAACATGTTTTCTAGCCAATTTGCGTGTTTTATATTAAGTAACAGGTTTTTTGAAAAGAAAAAATATTTAGTATATTACCTTTAAACACTGACTGTATTAATACATTAAAATTATACAGCTAGATTAAGAGTTTGAATGGCTTCTCTTCCTCTGGATGTTTATGCTCCAGGATTTCCTGGTAACTTACTTTTCCACCTTCAACCTAAACTCCCATACGCATTTACATGGACCATACCGTATGTCTTTGTTTACTAGATGTTACCTTGTTTCTTAATTGCTGGATTTCTTTCTTTCTCTCACAATCAGGAGATACATACCTTGCCACACTTGTGGCTTAGAAAAAGAATGAGTGTTTAGCACACTGTAGTATACAGTACATACAAAATAACAATGATGACTAACCAGGGACTTAGAGTATTATCAGGAAAAGTCAGTCGTTGTTTTCACCCAGTTACTTTTTTACAATGGTTACAACCTGTAGAAACATAAATGTACTTTGATAAAGCTTTTTCAAGTGTGGAAAATTAAGCTTTCTGTATCTGCTTTTGAAAACTGATACCTAATGTGCATGCATTCTGTAATATGTTTCTCATCCGTTATCTGCTGCCTTTTCCTCAGGTGAAAGGAAAGATGTTGTCCCGGTTAAGAATAGTTGCTACTCCCTATACTCTAGCATGTCGTCATATGCACATAAAAGAAAAAGGCAAGACACTCATGTTGAACCCAAGAACAAACAAGGTTAGTAACATTAATACTAACATAACATTTTCTCTCTTCCTGGTAAAGATTTGATATATTTTAGGCTGATAGAGTATGAACTTTTTAAATTTTGTAGCTTTATACTAAAATTATTCAGAGGTATTTGCTTTTTCTGTATGACTTTCCACTTTTCTCCACATGGCAAGAATCACAGCTACTTGATGGGTCTGTTTCACCACTCAAATTCTACTACCAGAAGAAGATTGACTTTGTTTCCTGGTTTCAGCTAAAAAATATCCCTAGAATAGCAGTCTGCCCAGAACTTTCAGGCAGTGGGGGATACTTAGATTTACCCAGCTCAAATCCAACTGAGCCCTTGGAAGATGGGGTTAAAATTGTAAAATGAACTATTGTCTAATGTCTGCACCTCCACCCAACTTCTTGGACACAGATCATTGCACACAAGTGCTTTTGCCCATTAATCTCACAGTACTGCTTCATGGTGGAGAGACTTCCAGCCCCCTCTTTATAGTCTTGGGGTAGAAGTGATGGGCATTATTGATACCTAGTCTTGCCTTTACTCCATGGCCAAGCTGTGTTCAGTGGGCAAGTCCCTCTCTGTTTTCTAGTGGAGATAGGAATTAGTAAGTACATGTATTTCTAGAAAACGATTTCTCACCAAAAGCTTGTAAGAGGATACACTGAGTTCATTGTAATGGGTGAAATTTATCTCTTGGGAATAATGCATACAGTTAAGGTATGACTTATTTTAAAACAACAGTCATCAGAAATTTGCCAATGCTGTTTATTTCCCATGGTGGGGGTTAAGGATAACTAATTGTACAGTATGATATGTTTTGAAGGATTTCAGGCCTACAAAGGGAAATTGACCAGGGGCTACCCAGACTGCCTTATTTTTGCATTTTTGGTACCTAAGACAGAATGAGAATTCAGCAGGTAGTAGTGAATTGAATGAAGCTTAATGAGGGATATTCTAATGCTCTCTTGTTTTTGCCTCACTTCCCCAAATCTTGCTTGCTCTTCAAGATGCAACTCATTCAAAGTCAAGTTCTCCTGTAGCAAATTTTCGTACACCATAGACTGGAATAATGGCTCCCTTCTCTGAAGCCCTATAGCAGTTTTTGTCTTCCTGTTCCTGTAGCAAGTAATCAACATCTTGCTGTGTGCTTCCTTTCATGCCTTAAGTTGTCATTGAAGTAATTGTTGGTATTTACGTTTTCATGAATTTATATTTCTTACCTATATTTTGGGACCATTCAAAATTTTATGTTTTTTACAATGCCATGGGTATAGTAAATATTTGCTAATTATGTTGGTCTTATTTTTTTATCCTTAAACTACTTAAAGCATACTATGAGGGAATTGTGAGTAATTTATAAGGTAGTTTAAGTAGCAAATTAATTTTAAGGAGGAGGGTAGTCTAAAATGCATCACAGTACTTCTGCAAAGATAGTAACTAATGCTCTGGGCCTCTGAGATCTTGACGGTTGGATAGCATCTGTAAGGTTACCTCACTGAAGGATAATTTTTGGAAACCCCTTAAACATCAGGAAGAGTTTTTTGTTGTGCATGTTTAAGAAGGAACATAAACTAGGGATTCCTGATTTGAGGGTCGTGAAATCCTTGGGGACTTGAAAGACATCAGATTTGTGCTTCAAACATCATAGGCTAAATGTTTTAAGAGTATGTTGCTGCTATGATTAATAAAATAATAATTTTAGACAGTATTGAATTCTTTTGAGATTGTGATTTTTTTTTAAAGATTTTATTTATTTCACAGAGAGAGAGAGAGAGATCACAAGTAGGCAGAGAGGCAGGCAGAGAGAGAGGGGGAAGCAGGCTGCCCGCTGAGCAGAGAGCCCGCTGTGGGGCTCGATCCCAGGACTCCGAGATCATGACCTGAGCCGATGGCAGAGGCTTAACCCACTGAGCCACCCAGGTGCCCCTGTCTGTGATCTTTTAAGATGTCTGTAATCACTGTCTACTAAAGGCAGACCTGTTACTATGTCTTTAAGGCTTTTTCAATTTGGTAAATAGTGTACAGGTCAGTGACATTTAAGAACATTCACTGTGGTGCCTCCATCACCTGAAATGGAAACCCAGAAGCCATTCTGCAGTCACAGCCCCCATCCCCCACCACCTTCTCAGCCCCTGGCAACCACAAATCTGTTTTCTCTTCCCTATAGATTTACCAATTCTAGTATGAATATGAAATTCTTTATGACATTTTTAAAAAGTCCTTATATGTTAAAGGAGTGGACATCATTGTGCCAGGTTATATGCAGGTGTTCTGGTGTGCATTTGGATTCACTAGCCATGAAACTTTGGGTCTTTATTTAACCTCTCCAGATCTCAGTTTTCTCACTTAAATCATGTAGGTGATACATTTTGAAATGTTCAAAAGGCTGTGTGTGTGGAAGGTTGGCTTTCCCCTTCTCTCTTTATGCTCATATGGTAACCTTTTTAGATAACTTTTTGAACCTCATCTCTGTATCCTGTAGGAATGTATGCACTTTCCAGTTTGTACCTGGAGCTCTGGTTTAATGGTTCTTGGTTCTTTGAGGTTTTTTGTTTGTTTTTATTTTAACTCCCCTGGCCACACCTCTAATAAACTAATTCAGAATTTTCTTTTTTATTTGCATAAGTAACAATTACATTACAACTAATAAAAGAAAGAAAGATCACATTCCTACCATCCCAGTAGATCATCTGTTTTTATTTTGCCAAAGCCCCTTAAGAGTATATTTACTTTGAAGATCCTAGGATACAATTTTACATGTCATTTTCCTACTGGGAATAGTATTTTACAAATAATCTCTATGATGCCTCATAAGCCTTCTATATATGGCTGCATCACAGTCCAGTAGGTAGATCTAGACTCACAGAGACTGAAGAGAGACCCAGCTTGACCCTTACAGGCTGTGTGATCTTCAGTGTAGCTACAACTTCCCAGATCCCAGTTTCTTCATCTGAACTGTTGTGGAGAAAAAGGAATATTGTAAAGCTACTTTAAGCACTGTAAATTCTATGTAAGTGTGAGTTACTCCCTTCAGGGGATGTTTTATAATTTGGTTAGTCATGATGCTATTGTCGAATATTGTTTTCAGTCTTGACATTATGCATCGTTAGTTACTAGTTAGCAGTTTTGTAAGTAGGTATTTGGTGACTTCTTAATTCCTGACGGTTTATTCTAACTACACTTCAAGGGAAGCAAATAGAAGGGGCTTTTTCTTTCTTCCCAGTATGTTTACATGTATATTCAAATCTAGTTAATGGATTTTTATCAATACTGGCTTATGTGAAGAAATTGAGTGTGTCTAGAGGAAAATAGCTCAGGGGATCTTTCAGGATCAGCCAAAGAAGACACACTTCCACGCTGCTAAATGGGAGGGCATTGTTGAGGAATAGATGAGAAAAGGGCAGACATGGAGAGACAGGTGACCTGGGGAGATGGAGGAGGAGGAAAAACGGACCGTTAAAGAACTGATCGAGGCGTTCATTTGAAGCTAATGTCATCTTTGTGGGCGTGTTTCACTTGTTAATACCAGGCTGGCAAATTTAAGCATTTGATCAATTACTAACTTAAATACTTACTATATAAAAGTTTTTTTTTTTTTTTTTAAGATTTTATTTATTTATTTGTCAGAGACAGAGAGAGTGAGCAAGCACAGGCAGACAGAGGCAGAGGGAGAAGCAGGCTCCCTGCCGAGCAAGGAGCCCGATGTGGGACTCGATCCCAGGACGCTGGGATCATGACCTGAGCCGAAGGCAGCCGCTTAACCAACTGAGCCACCCAGGCGTCCCATAAAAGTGTTTTTTAAATCATTTTAATTTCTACCCTGCATTATAAATAAAATGCTTTCTTTTTTCACTTTTTTTTTTTTTTTTTTTTTTTTTAAGTAGGCTCCTCACCCAACGTGGGGCTTGAACTCATGACTCTGAGATCAAGACCCAAGCTGAGATCAACAGTTGGACACTTGGGGCTCCTGAGAGGCTCAGTTTTTTAAGCATCTGACTCTTGATTTCGGCTCAGGTCATGATCTCAGGGTCATGTGGTGGAGCCGCATGTCGGGTTCTGTATTCAGCTTGGAGTCTGCTTGAGATTCTCTCTCTCCTGTCCCTCCCACTGCTCATTCACTCTCTCTCTCAATAAAGAAATAAATAAAATCTAAAGAGTTGCACACCCAACTGACTGAGCTACCCAGGCACCCCAAATATACACTTTTGAGTGTCCCTTCAACCTAACTTTTGAGTGTCCCTTGAACCTCAGTAGGAGATAGGCAGTGACACCTTGTGTAACCAAGTCATTTACCTTTGCCGGTAGGGTAGGTAAGGCACCTTTAAGTGAAATAATTAGTTCATTTAAATCTAAATTTTAGGGGTACCTGGCTGGCTTACCATGTGACTCTTGATCTTAGGGTCATGAGTTCATGCCCTGCATTGGGTGCTGAGCTTACTTAAATAAATGGGTAATTTAATTTAAAAAAATAAATAAGGTTTAGCTTTTCCACTTTAGTCTTGTACTAAAGTGGGAAAAGGAAGTAAGGGTGAAAGTTTGGGTTTTACTTCTTTTATATATCCCAGCCTTAGGTAAAATCTTAGGAGAAACATGAGTTGCAAAGATTTAGAGATTTCAGTATTCTCCCTTTCTCCTTTTTCCAGTATAGCTAAAGGTTTGTCAGTTTTGTACATCCTTTCAAAGAACCAATTTTTGGGTTCACTGATTTATTTTTCCAGTTGTTTTTTCTGTTATCTATTTCATTTATTGTCACTCCGATCTTTTGTATTTCCTTCCTTTTTACTTCAGGTTTAGTTTGCTCTTTCGCTCCCCTGCTAGTTTTTTTTCTTTCTTCCATTTTTTTTTTTAAAGATTTTTATTTATTTATTTTGAGAGAGAGAGAAAGAGAAAGAGAGAGCATGAGCAAGGTGAAGGGCAGATGGAGAAGCAGACTTCCTGCTGAGCAGGGGGCTCAATGTCGGATTCGTTGCTGGGACTCCAGGATAATGACCTGAGCTGAAGGCAGACACTTAACTGACTGAGCCAACCAGGTGCCCTTCCCTGGTAGTTTCTTAAGGTATAAATTTAGATTATTGATTCAAAATCTTTCAACCTTTTTAGTGTGGGCATTTATACCTGTGAATTTCCCTATAGGCATTGTTTTCACTGCATCCCCATAAGTTTTGGTATGTGTGTTTTAATTCATCTCCAAGTATCTTCTAATTTCCTTTGTGATTTCTTCTTTGGTCAGTTGGTCATTTTGGAGTGTGTTGTTTGAAATCCACATATTTGTGAATTCCCCAAATTTCCTTCTATTGCTGATTTTTAATCTCATTGCATTATGGTAGGAGATCATATTTGGATTTAAATCCTTTTAAATTTATTGAGACTTGTTTTATGGTTTAAGACTATGCTTTATGTTTAATTCCATGGGCCCTCAATTTGAAGGATGTGTTTCCTGCTGCTCTTGCGTGAAATGTGCCATACGTGTCTGTCAGGTTTAGTCGCTTTATAGTGTTGCTCAGGTCTTCTGTTTCCTTTTGATTTTCTATGTAATTGTTTTCTCCATTATTGGAAATGAGGTATAGAAGTCTCCAACTTGTCTTTCTTCCTCGGATTCTGTCAGTTTTTGTTTCATGTATTCTGGGCTTTTTTCACAGATGCATATATATTTATAATTGTTACATCTTTTTAATAGATTGACCTTTTTATCATTATAGAATGTCCTTCTCTATGAACAATGTGTATTTCACAATCATTTTGTTTGTTATTAATTTAGCCATTCCAGCTCTCTTTGGCTTACTATTTACATGGTGTATCTTTTTCCATCCTTTTACTTTCTACCTAATTGTGTTTTGAATCAAACTGTGTCTCCTGTAGACAGCATAAAATTGGATTGTGTTCTCCATCTTGCCAATCCATACCTTTTTTTTTTTTTTAAAGATTTTATTTATTTATTTGACACAGAGAGAGAGATCACAAGTAGGCAGAGAGGCAGAGAGAGAGGAGGAAGCAGGCTCCCTGCTGAGCAGAGAGCCTGATGCGGGGCTCGATCTCAGAACCCCGAGACCATGACCCGAGCCAAAGGTAGAGACTTAACCCTCTGAGCCACCCAGGTGCCCCAATCCATGCCTTTTTATTATAGATTTTTATCCATTTACATTGATAAGATATGTTATGTCCGTCATTTTGCTGTTGGTTTTCTAAGTGTCTTTTTTTGTTCCTCTATTTCTCCATTGTTCCCTTCCTTTGTGTTAAACTACATTTTCTAATATACCATTTTAATTCCCTTGTCATTTCTTCTAGTGCCTTTTTCTGAATTATTGTCTTAGTGGTTTGCTCTGGGGATGATAATTACCATTTTCATAACAATTTAATTCAGACTGATTCCAACTTAATTTTAATAGTACATACAAACCGTTCTCGTATAGTTCCATCCATTCCTTCTGTCTGCTTTGTCATAAAAATTACATGTTTATACATTGTTTGATCATCAATACAGATTTATAATTATTTCTTTATGTAGTTGTCTTTTAAGTCAGGTAGGAGAGACAAAGAGCTACAAACAAAAAAAAAACACATTCATACTGACTTTTATATTTACCTATATGGTGATCTTACCTGTGTTCTTTATTTCTTTGTGTAGATTTGAGTTACTGTCCAGTGTCTTTCTTTCACCCTAAAGGACTCCCTTTGATATTCCTTGTGAAACAGGCCTGCCAACAATGAGTACTCTATCTTTATTTGAAAACATCTAAATTTCTTCTTCATTTTTAGATAATTTTGTAAGGATTTAGAAATTCTTGGTTGACAGCTTTTTTTTTTTCTTTCAGCACTTTTAATATGTCATCCTACTGCATTATGGCCTCTGTGGTTTCTGTTAAGAAATTAGCTGCTCCTCTTTTTGAAGGTCCCCTGTGCATGTTGAGTGACTTCTCCCTGCTTTCAAGTTTCTTCTTTTAGCTTTTAACAGTTTGAACGTGACATTTCTAGATGTAGATCTCTTTGAGTTTTTTCCCGGATTGGAGCTGTTGAGTTTCTAGGATGTGTGTTTCTTCTAGGGGTAATGTTTCTCACCAAATTTGAGAAGCTTTTGGGCATTACTTCTTCAAATATTCTTTTGTCCTTTTCTCTTCTTGCCTTCTGGGACTCCTGTTATGCATACGTTGGCACACTTGATGGTGTCCCACAGGTCTCTGAGGCTCTGTTCATATTTACTCATTGCTTTTTCTCTCTTCTCAGACTGGATTATCTCAATTGACTTTTCTTTATGTTTGCCGATCCTTTCTTCCACCTGCTCAAATCTGCTGTTTAGTCCCTCTGAATCTTTTTATTTCAGTTATTGTACTTTGAATTCCAGAATTTCTATATTTGGTTCTTTTTTTACATCTCTTCATTGATATTCTGTAGTTAGTGGGATATCATTCTTGTATTTCCCTTTAGTTCTTTAGATGTGGTATCCTTTAGGCCTTTGAATATATTCAAAATCACTGAAGTCTTTAGTTAGTATAATGTTTGAGCTTCCTCAGGGACAGTTTCTATTAACTAACTACTCTTTTTCCTGTGTATGAGCCAGACTTTGTCTTTTTGCATGTCTTACAATTTTTTGTTGAAAACTGGACATACTCAATAATGTGACTTCTCTGGAAACCAGATATTCCTCCCAGGGTTTCTTGTATTGCTATTGTCTGTTTAGTGACATTTCTGAACTAATGCTTTTAAGGTGTGTAAAGTATACTTGAACTATTTAAAATCTTCATCTTGTTTTGATATGCCCACTAAAGTCTGCTTTGTTGGCTTAGTCATCAACTAGTATTTAGAGACTTAAATACCTAAGGGCTCTGTGTACATTTGGGGGCGTGCCTTTTGTACTTAGGCAGTTTACAACTACACATCAGCCTTTACCTCCTGCTTACACAGAGCCTCAAGATTAACCAGAGGTGGGAGCTAAGGGCCTTCCCAAGTCTTTCCTGGACTTGCCGATAGCTCCCAGTGATCATCTAGATTCTTGGGAACATTTGAAGCTTTTCAAATTCCCAACCACCCTGTGGACATTTTGTTCCTCGGCTTTTCCTTTTCAGCTTTTTGGTTAGCCTATTGTTTGCCTCAGCTGTTATCCACTGCCTTAGGCAGCTCCCATGTTAAATAATTACTTCTGATTGTTTTCAACAAGCTCTTCTGGAGAAAAACCTGTTCACACTGGGTGAACTCCAGATCATATTTAATAAAGCCTTGCAAGTGGGGTTGTCCACTAAACCACCAGACAGGCCAAAAAATGACAAATTTCCTGAGTATGGGACTGTAGAATTATCTCCAACCTCTCTTTAGTAGCTGCCAGGCTCTGTTTTTCAAAGCTTATTGTTTCATAATGATTGCTGTTTTCTAGGCTACTGTGGAGCTGGGGAGGGAAGCATAGGAATAAGGCAAATAAAAATGTCACAAAGCTTGCTGTTCTTATGAGAATTCAGCTGTTTTTCTTGAATAAAATGTCCCCTGATTGCTGAAGCCTTTGATTAGTTTCCAGAATTCCAAAGAAGTTTATTCTGATCACTTGGCCAATGTTCTTACCGTTTTTGTAGAGGAAAAGATTTGGGAAATCCTTACTCTGGCATTTTCACTGACATCACTTCTATGAAAAGAATTTAACACACAACTGAATATCAGAAATTGGAAAAGATTTTCTTATGACATAGGTTCATTTCTTCCTAAGTACCATTGCTTCCTTTGCCCTCTAACTCAGCCTCTCTTTCTAGTGAGGGTAGCTCTATCATCAGTTTGGTCTGTGTTCTTTCAAGCTGTATTCTGTTAATTTCATTTCTAATGTATGGATATATCTGTGTATATGTACTTTATGTGGGTTTTCTGAACATAACAGTCAACAGTGAGTGTGTTTGATTTGCAACTTGCTTTTTTTTCCTTGACTATATGTCTTTGAGGTAATTGTACATAACTGGAGATCTGTGTTTAAGTATATGGTATTTCATGGTATGGAAATACCATAGGTTCCTTAACTGTTCCATAATTAATGGGCTTTTAGTTAGCTTGTAATAGTCAAGAAAACTAGAAACAGTACTATAGTCTTTTTGTATACTTGTCTTTATTTTATGTATGAATATTTCTCTAAGAAGACTGTCTAGATGTAGTGTATGTGCATTAGATTTTAAAAATATTTTTAAGTTGTCTTTTTAAAAACTTAAACCTGTTTACATTTCCAGCAATGATATGTGAGAGTAACTCTTTTACCACACCGTTACCATTATTAGAGATGACCAGTCTTACAGATTTTTGACAGTGTGGGCAAAATGATATCATACTGATTTTTTAAAAATTTACATTTAAATTACATTTTGTAGGATAGTACCATTGCAACCTCAGTAAACAATGATTTTTCATCCTTTTCTCCTTTTTAGGGAATGGCATTTACATTACAAGAACGACAAATGCTTGGTCTTCAAGGACTTCTACCTCCCAAAATAGAGACACAAGATATTCAAGCTTTACGATTTCATAGAAACGTAAAAAAATTGAATGGCCCTTTGGAAAAGTAAGAGTCGATTAAATGTTTAGTTCTTTATTGATGCTCTGATCAGGAAAATTGGGAACATTATGGTTGTTGTTGCATAAGAAATATGCAGTCTTATAATGAAGTTTGTGTTTTAGGCAGTTAACTGTTATTTTTATAATGTTTATGTTTCCTTTATTTCACTGAATATTTGTGTTCACTATTGTAAAATTTAGCAGAAATCTATTATTTATTTATTTATTTGACAGAAATCACAAGTAGGCAGAGAGGCAGTCTGTGGGGGGTGGGGGGTGGGGAGCAGGCTCCCTGCTGAGCAGAGACCACCCCCCCATGCAGGGGCTCAATCCCAGGACCCTGAAATCATGACCTGAGCTGAAGACAGAGGCTTAACTCACTGAGCCACCCAGGTGCCCCAGAAATCTATTTTTTAAGCCTAAAATCACAGAACATTTCAGCTGTGATTGGAATATTAGAAGCAAAAACTGTCACCTAATTTGTACCCTTTCTCTTCAACAACTTTTATTAATCCTCTGCTTTGTGTGTGTCACTATACTAGTCACTGAGGTTGTGAAGTAAGTAAAAGATAGGTGATCAGTTAATATGTCATCCAATCCAGGGGAGTGAAAAAGAGAAGTAACTGAAACTGTCCCAGGTAAAACGGAGTGTATTGGCACCCCATAGCACACAGCCCTGCATTCTAGGAGCTCATCAGTAGTTATACTGTGATCATCATCATACACTATACTGCAGTGTGCAGCAGAGAAAAGGTACATGCAGAGGATATTCTGAACTTAAAGAGTAACTAACCGAGCTTAAAGAGTACATTAAAGCTTCCTAGAGAAGTGATGCCTGAGCTGAGTTTTAAACAGTACGTTACAAGGGATAGGTAACATGAGAAAGAAGGGCAAGGTATTCTGTGTAGAGAGATCAGTCTGAATGCAGAACTTAAAATATCTTTTGGGGAACGCCTGGGTGGTTCAGTGGGTTAAGCCTCTGCCTTCGGCTCAGGTCATGAGCTCAGGGTCCTGGGATTAAGTCCTGCATTGGGCTCTCTGCTCAGTGGGAAACCTGCTTCCCCCTCTCTCTCTGCCTGCCTCTCTGCCTACTTGTGATCTCTCTCTCTGTCAAATAAATCAATAAATAAAATCTTAAAAAAAAAAAATCTCTTGGGGGTCAGCACCTGGGTGGCTCAGTTGTTAGGTGTCTGCCTTCCGCTCGGGTCATGACCCCAGGGTCCTGGGATTGAGCCCCCTACAACCGCTCCCTGCTCAGTGGCGAGCCTGCTTCTCCCTCTCCCACCACCCATGCTTGTGTTCCCTCGCTCGCTCTCTCTCTCTCTCTCTCTCTCTCTCTGTTAAATAAATAAATAAAACCTTTGAAAAATATATCTTTTGGGTTTGTTAAGTACAGGAGATTATTGTTTGATGACAAGTAAGAGTAGTTTCTTTGATCTGATGGGGCAAAAGGAAGAGAACAGTAGACTGAGAAATGATTGAGATGAAAGGGAATCCAGACTGTTTCAAGAAGTTAGATAAGGGGATAGGAAGGACACTGAGCACTAAGTAAAGCAAGACTTGGGTTTCTAGTCCTGCTTGGAAACTATATTTGGGGGTGTATATTTCAGGCCAGAAGGAGGTTTAAGGTGCTCACGCTGTGAGGAATGAGCCCAGAAGAAAGGGTAACTGATAGAACAAGATCCCAGAGAATGGAAAGGGACAGAGGGACAAGTGCAAAGTAGAGCTCATAGGGTCAAAGGCAAAGATAGAGGGCGTAGGGTCAAGTGCAGAGGTAGAGGCTGGCCTTGGAACAAGAAAAAAGAAAAGCTCATTCTCTGAGGCAAGAGCAAAGATAAAATATAGGCACAGGTAGGGGTAAACCCTGCAGGTGGTGGAGCAGAGCCTGTGAGATCCCATCCCACCTGATGACCTTGATTTTCTGTGATGTAGAATATGAAGGTCTTGGCTAAGATTTGTAAGGGTCAAGGTTAAACAGAATTGGTGAGGACAGTGATAAATGTTTAGAATAGCCATTTAGCCAAAAGTGAAGCTGAACAAGGACAGATTAAAAACCTGGGTAGGCCCGGAAGGCCTCATAGCATAATCTTATTTTTATTGATGCTACCCTGCCCAGCTATGTTATTTTTTCCTCAGAAAAGATGAAATGTAACGGTAGTTCAGGTTTGGGGTTTGCTGGGCTGGCAACGATGCTACATTAACTCATTCAACTAATATTCATTCAGGTCTCCTATGTGCCAGGCAGGCATTGTTTTAAGCTCTAGAACTACAAAAATGAGAAATTCCAGCCCTTGCCTTCAGGGAGTTTATGGCTGGAAAAGACAGACACCGTGGCAGGGTAGTGCTGTGATAAAGGTGCGGGGGTGTTCCACAATGGTGAGGATTTGTTGAGGGTGAGAGGCATGATTGTGGATCCAGTGTGGGGAAGGAAGAAATGCCAGCAGGGAGCCTAATAGAACCAGAGAAAATGAAGCGATCCAGGAGCCAGGGCTCTCCGTCAGAACTGTGGGGCACGGCATTGTATAGCTAGCTAAAGAGGGGAGGGTTGTGATCAGAGGACTGCATCTGTGGCATTCAGGATTTCTGAGCTGTAGCAGTCCTAGGTGAGGACAAGATCCAGTGGGAAGCATTCAGAGGAGTGACCAAAGTGAAAGGAAGGTGAAAGTGAATCACATGTGCCTGATAAGTCATCTGTTCTTGATGTCTCTGCTGTTTCATAAAGCTAGTCCATCTTCATTGTTTGTTTTCTTCCCTAGCCTGAGGAGCCATCTCCTTCCCTTTGCTACCTATTGGCATTATTTCTGCCTGCAGTAGCTACATAGAAAATATTCCTTTTATAAATGGAATCACTTCTCCCTATTTATTCACCAAATATTTGCACACCACTTACATTGCATTTACTTTGGTAGTTACTGGAAATAATAGATTTATATAAGGCAGTAGTCCCTAGCTCATAATATCATCCAGGCTGGGGGGAAGACAAAGTCAGGAAGTGGACTGAGAATTGCAGAAATAGGACTAGGGTGTTGAGGGACCTGAAAACAGGAAAATCTGTGTATATATGTGTGGTGGGGGAGGGAAAAGGGCAGAAAGGGAGAGCATGCCACCTGTGTTGCATTCAGGGAGTGTAAGTATGGGACTGTGCATGGGTAGAGGGTGATCCAGGCAAAGAGTGTCTTGTGTATAGCGACACCAAGGTAAGAGATGTGGGGCATTTGAGAAACTGAAGTTAAGTTCAGCAGGAGGATGAAGCTAGGAAGTAGGCAGAGATCTTGGTAACTATTTTAGAAGCATAAGCCCATTTAATGGGTGTTTGGAAGACAATCAAGGAGAATAGAAATGGTTAGAGTTACTTTTTTAAGAGAAGAATAAATTCGAGTGGGAGGGCGGAAATTGTGTGTATAAAAACTAGTTAGAAAGTTCTTGAGGTGGCGCACCTACATGGCTCAGTCAGTAAAGCGTCCGACTCTTTATTTCACCTCAGATCATGATCTCAGGGTTGTGAAATTGAGCCCTGAGTTGGCCTCTGTGCTGGCATGGAGCCTGCTTAAGATCCTGTCTCCTCCCTCTGCCCCCACCTCTAAAGAAAAAAAAGGAAGAAAGTTCTTGAGGTAGCCCAGGTGAGAAATGATGCTGGCTTGGACAGGGTGAGGGTAGAAGGGGGATATAGATATATTTGAAAACTATTTAGCTGGTGGACACTGTAGGTCTTATTGATTTATTAGACTAGGGTAAGACAGAGTGGGCGAGGAAGCAATCAGGAATGGGATCTCAGATTCGAATTCGGTCAGATGATAACAGGAGGACAGACAAGTTTGAGTAAAAAGTAGTAAGTCTATTTTACACATATTTAATTCAAGATGATTGGTGGCTTTTTTTCTTTTTCTTTCTTTTTTAATAGGAGAATCATCTACAGCTTTTTATTTATTTTTTAAGAGACTTTATTTATTTATTTGTCAGAGAGAGACCGCATGAGCGGAAGCAGGGGGAGTGGCAGGCAGGTGGGAGAAGCAGGCTTCCCACTGAGCAGGGAGCCTGATGTGGAACTTGATCCCAGGACCCTGGGATCGTGACCTGAACTGAAGGCAGGCACTTAGCAGACTGAGCCACCCAGGTGCCCCTTACGACTTTTTATTTTTTAAGTTGATTTATTTTATTTATTTATTTATTTTAGTTATCTCTCTACCCAACATCATACTTACAACCCCCAGATCAAGAGTCACACACTTTTCTGACTGAGCCAGCCAGGTGCCCAGTCACTGGTTTTTTCGAGTCAACATTTCCCAGTTTTCTAAACTTTATTATTGAAAAGCCATTATATATATATGTGTGCTAATTGACCATTGCTTTTGTGGTACCTCTGCACTCTGTATAGACCCTATAATGCCTTAAATCTACTGGATTCTAACTCCACAAGGACAGGGGTCACTTCTTACAACCTGGGAGCCCAAAATAGTACCTGGCACATAGTATTTAGTAAATATTTGAATGAATGCCACTTTATTTTGCTTCCATATTTACATGTCAATAACCTTGAAGGTTCTTTTCTTTTTTTTTTTTTTTTTAAGATTTTATTTACTTATTGACAGGAAGAGAGAGAGAGAGCGCGTGCACAAGCAGGCAGAGGGAGAGGAAAAGCAGGCTCCCCACAGCAGGGACAGCTTGATGTGGGACTCGATACCAAGACCCCGGGATCATGACCTGAGCCAAAGGCAGTCGCTTAACCAACTGAGCCACCCAGGCGCCCGAAGGTTATTTTCTTAAAAGAGTAGCGTGGTGTCATGGTAGTCTTTGCATTTCTAGTGCCTGGTGTAGAGCCTGACTCACAGTGAGGGCTCAGTGAATGTTAGCTGCTGTTTCTGCTGTTCTCCTTCTTCCCCTCTTCTTCATTATCATCATCTACCGTTTAAGTACATTTTTATTTTTGTTAATTTTTGTCCTTGGTGTCAAATAATGATAAGTTAGAGTTTTGTTTTCTGGTAGGGAGGGGAGTCCTGTTTTAGATGTTTACATATAACTTCTTATTCTAAAGGCCAAAACTTTGAGTGTAAATGCTGACTGATGTAGACATTATTTACTGTGCTTAATTTCAGATACATCTATATAATGGGAATACAAGAAAGAAATGAGAAGTTGTTTTATAGAATTCTGCAAGATGATATTGAAAGTCTGATGCCAATTGTATACACACCAACAGTGGGTCTTGCCTGCTCCCAATATGGACACATCTTTAGGAGACCTAAGTAAGGCTTATTTTTAAAGACATAAATTTGTAAATGATTATCGTATGGGAAGAATGGCACTCCCTAACAGCTCTTACATTTCTCTTTTATATATTGCCATCTTATGTCAGTCACCGTTCCCTCCTCACCAAAGCTTAATTTGGAGAAGAAGGGGTTAATAAAAACCCAGCATGTTCATATCTTTTTGTAGTAGAAATGGGAACATTCATTCCTAACCTGCAAGTTATTATGATTAGTAGAAGAACTGTGCATTTCTGTACAAAAAAGGGGGGGTTACTCTTGATTTTGGTGGCAGGTTTTCCAGAATTATCATTAATAACAGTTTGACAATCTGCCCAAATTAAAAGATTCTCATTTTTTTGTTGGCTTTAATTTCTGTTGTTTGTTCTTTTTTATGAGCTTCTCTAAATTTTAATATCAAATAGTTCTAGCGCCTCAAATATTTTAAATAGAAAGAGTAGGGGGATGGGCATCTACTTAAGTCTTTCCATAAGTCACTTTCTCCCTCTAAATCTGTTTTCTCGTAAAATAGGGATGCTAGTGCCTGTTAAAGAGCAGCAGAGAAGGTCAGATGAAGAACTGATGGGAACAGTTCTTTGTAAACTTGCGATTAATTTGTGTTTTCTTGTCGTGTTCCTCTAACCTGTTAGCATTTGCAGCAGTCCTCACCCCTTTCCCATGTCCTGCTTATGTATCGATGCACATGGTGGAGACATTCAGGCAATGCATGATAGCATCGATCTTCAGTCTCCCCTCATCTAGCCTCGTGGCTTTCTGATGTTAATGTGTGTACAAAACACCCGTGGGACTTAAAATGCTGATCCGAGCCAACCTTCCTGTCCTTCCCATTCCTAAGATTCTAATGAAAAAGAGAAAGATGTGGCGGGTCCGGGTTTTAATGAATGCGATTGCACGTGCTCCCTGGAAGACACTTTGAAAACAGTCTCTGTCCTACGTGCTGCCATCAGTTAATGTGTGTTAAACATTCTTTAAGTTAACCCGGCTGTTTAGTTCATTTATAGTTTATTTTTCATTCAGAATAGTGGTTCTCAATCCAGATTAAAGAACAAGGAGAAACTTAATGTATTTATGCTTGGGCCCCACCTATACAAGTTCTGATTCAGTCAGTCTGGAGCTGGGGCCCGTGTAGGTGTTCCAGAAAAGTTCCTATGTCTTTCTCATGTGTACCCTGCTCTCAGAACCGACATGAAGCAAAAAGAGCAGGGCTTTGAGGCGACAGAGATACTGTGTTTTTTGCATAGAAGATGGTCAGTAAATCTTGATCTCAACTCCAGGTCAGTTTAATCAGAATCTCTGGGGCTGGGACCCCTGGCATTTTTTTTTTTAAAGCCCATCAGATGATTCTATTATGCAGCTACAGCTGAAGAACGGTTTAAACTGATTTGAGTTAGGATAGCAGTGCCAAAGCTGAGACGCTAGTGAGAAAGTCAAGTGTAAGAGCCAGTTTGAAGGCACTGGGGGACTGTTGGCCTTCATCCCTACCTAACCCTGTGTTTCTACACACATGTCTACAACCTGTGTTTCTCCCCCACCCCGTCCCCTTCTTCCTTCCTCTCTTCCTTTTTAAAAATCGAGATTTATCTCAGTTGGATAACAATATGCAGTGTGTTTAAAATAACTTTTCACTTTTTCCTAATGCTTCAGAGACATCCTCTTTTGTGTGAAGTTACTGTACTTTTTCTTCTTTCCCTTCCTGCTCCTTCAAATTTCACATTTTCAGTTTTAGTGAATTTTAATAGTAGTTTTTATAGCTTTATTATGCTGTCCTGCATTGGTGGTTTATTTTTACACTGCTTTTTACCACAGGTGTATCGAGTTTCTTCTTGGGTAAAACAGTCCTGTCATTTAATAATGATCTTTGTTGCAGCTACTGTGTGCGCAAGGCAGATACAGTTTGGAGTAGTTGAAAATGTTTGAAAATAATCCAGTATGAGTTAGCTAAATCTGTTTGGAAATGATACTGTGTCTTGATGTTTTATTAAAATACCTACATATTCCAGTTATGAACAAAACTTAGGAGAAAACAAAAAACTGTTGTGAAATGCAAAGGTGTTTTTGTTTTGTTGCAGGGGATTATTTATTTCAATCTCAGACAGAGGTCATGTTAGATCAATTGTGGATAACTGGCCAGAAAATCATGTTAAGGTACTACCAATAGCACAACCTTCCTCTTCATAATCTTTTTTTCCTTCTTTGTAAGATGCCTCTGAATTTCCAAGAATAGTTTCCATTGTTGCTCTGATTTATTTTGCACTCGCATACATGCAGATTTAGTGCTCTGAGGAGATCTTGACAGTAATAATTGCAAAATGGGTCACCCGTACAGAGCTTGACTCTGGGGACGAAATGGGAGTTAGTTCAGAAGGTGAACCTGTCACTGTTGATACCATGGTATTTCTTGCCTTCTCTGTATTCCTTTTCAATATTATTCTAGGTAGAGAAAACACATTAAAATGCCATAAAAGCTTTCATTTTTGTGGGTGGTGAGAGGATTTATGACACTTCTTTCTTCTAAATCTCAGATGGATTTAGATCCTTAAGCAAATATAAAACTCTGTAGAGTTTCAAATTTAATAAATATAAATCTTGGTCCACGTGGCTGTCTTTCATAAAATAAAATCCAGTGATTTACTTAAGATCTTTTGGCAGGCTTTAGAGCTTGTTATAGGCAGTAATCTTACTTGCCTTTATAACATGTCTTCCTCACCAAAATAATCTTCGATGAATAATCATGAGCTCTAATAATCTAGAAAAAATTTGGCCAGATAATTAAACTGTTAGTATGATATTTAAACCTTGTAGATAGGTATATTTTTTATTTTAGATCTTCTTCCCCCCACTGTTGTTAAGGTGTTTCTTGTTTGGCCTAGGTTATTATGTGGGAATAGCATATCGTTCCATTCTAACCTTGTTTTTCTCTTCTGGTGACTCTCTATCAGAAGTTTGCCTGCCTCTCCCCAGTTTAGTTTTTGTGAAGATACATAACTGAGCCTCCAGTCAGAAACATTCTGTTTCTAAACCAAAGACAAAGGGAAATCAGATCTAGTTCATCTTTGTTTCACACCTAGATTCTAGAAATCCTAGAATTTTAAATATGCTTGGTTGGTTTACTTTGGAAGTTAGTCAAGAAGTAATTTTATTTTTAAAAGTGAGAGTGAAAATACACAAAGAGAATCTTTTTTCAAATGCTTTTTAGTACCCCACTTTTGACAACTTTTAATTTATATATTTTTTTGTAATTAAGGCTGTTGTGGTGACTGATGGAGAGAGAATTCTGGGTCTTGGAGATCTGGGTGTCTATGGAATGGGAATTCCAGTAGGAAAACTTTGTTTGTATACAGCGTGTGCAGGAATACGGCCTGATAGATGCCTGCCTGTGTGTATTGATGTAGGAACTGATAATCCAGTGAGTAAAACCATTTTCTGCCTTTGATCTTCTCCCATATATTTTTTTTAATTTTTAATTTTTTATAAACATATATTTTTATCCCCAGGGGTACAGGTCTGTGAATTGCCAGGTTTATGCACTTCACAGCACTCACCATAGCACATACCCTCCCCAATGTCCATAACCCCACCCCCGCCTCCCAACCCCCCTCCCCCCAGCAACCCTCAGTTTGTTTTGTGAGATTAAGAGTCACTTATGGTTTGTCTCCCTCCCAATCCCATCTTGTTTCATTAAATCTTCTCCTACCCCTTAACCCCCCATGTTGCATCTCCACTCCCTCATATTAGGGAGATCATATGGTAGTTGTCTTTCTCCGATTGACTTATTTCGCTAAGCATGATACCCTCTAGTTCCATCCACGTCGTTGCAAATGGCAAGATTTCATTTCTTTTGATGGCTGCATATTCCTCCCATATTTAAAAAACAAAAGCTTTACGACATTCTTCTCTCGAAGATAATATAAGATGGGAAAATTTCATAATTAAAGTTAGTCTTTTCTTAAACTGTGCTTTTAATATTTATACAAATAACAGTAAATTAAATCTATTAAGAGTTTCTTGAAAAAATATAGTAAGGTTTTAAAAGTTACCTTAGTAATTTTTTTTTGTTTTGCAGTTTTTGTTTTATAGAATATGTTTAAGCTGGTTGTGTAACAAAATGATTTTATTTTTGCATTTGGTCTATGTTATAGGCACTCTTAAAAGATCCATTTTACATGGGCTTATATCAGAAAAGAGATCGATCACAACGTTATGATGACCTGATTGATGAGTTTATGAAAGCCATTACTGACAGGTATTTTTTTTTTAAGTTGGAGTAAATGAAAGCATCTTTAATTAATAAAAGAAAGGAACCACAGTTTTTTCTTGATCTCTGATAAAGATGCATAGAAGGAGATACATTTTTGAGAGCTTGGGTTCTGTCCTGATTGCTTAGGTGTGCTGATACTGGTGAGACCTTACTCATTCTGCCTCGCTCTCCTGAGTTGTCTGACCTCCTGCGGGAAGTCTGCACTCCCCGCTCCTGCCAGACCCTCACTGCTCAGCTCTCCCAGCCCTAGGCAGCCGGGTTCACGTCCACCCTTCCTGGGACTCTTGGGCAGCTTTCGTGTTTCAGATTCACTGACCATGGATCCTCCTCTCTCTCTACTTCTGCAGCATCTGATCAGAATAAAGGCCCCATTCCCTACTTTTGCATTCAAGAGTCTCCCTTATCTGGCCTCAACCTCCCATAGCCAACTTCTCCTTATCTTCTCACATAAACCCTGACATATATAGCCTGACTGTTGAAAATTCAGGGTCACCAAAATACACCTTGTTTTTCTTCCTATCTCTTTACTTTTTTCTTTGAGGGTCCAAATAAAGTCTTACCTCCTTTTCAAGCCTTCCCTTACCTCAGCTCAACAGGGTGATTGGGGTCTTTTTTTGAATGCCAGTGAACTCTTACAAAAATTACTTTTTAACCTCTTATTTAATATATACTTTCCTGTGTTGCTGTTTAACTGCTAATATGGTGAGAATACACATATCAAATATATACTTTATGAGACTCAGATAAAAATCTCTTTCTTTTTAGGAAGTTACTTCATGCTTATATGTGCCGGGCAACCTTGTAGGCCCTTGGAAATAGTTTATACTGATTAATATCACATAGATTCACCCCACAAATTTTTCTGAATGAGTAATAGATTTCTGCATTTCAACTCCAGTTTTCAGAGGCTCTGAAAATTGCCAGGTGGCCTTAAATGGACATTATTTCAAAATGGAATCATAAGGAATATTAGACAGGAAAGCTTTTTAATAACGATATTTTCAATACCACCGTTATGGATTTTGCTGTTTTAGATATGGACAGAACACACTTATTCAGTTTGAAGACTTTGGAAATCATAATGCATTCAGGTTCTTGAGAAAATATCGAGAAAAATATTGTACCTTCAATGATGATATTCAAGGTAAAGCAAAAAGAAAACCTTAGGTTTTTGATCCCTACCTTCTTTAAACCTTTTTAATCTGCCCTTTTGTTATCTTAAAAAATCTTTATTTGCCGGGGGGGGGGGGGGGTGGGGCGGCGCCTGGGAGGCATAGTCGATTGAGGGTCTGACTCTTGACCTTGACTCCAGGTCATGGTCTCCCGGTTGTGAGATGGAGCCCCACCTGGGCTCTGCACTCGGTGGGAAGTCTTCTGGAGATTCTTTCCCTCAGCCTCCCCACCACCCTACACCCTGTTCGCGAGCGCTCTCTCTCCTCAAAATAAATAAATCATTTACAGAACATCCTTATTCATCTTACAGGGACAGCTGCAGTAGCCCTAGCTGGTCTTCTCGCCGCACAGAAAGTTATAGGTAAACCACTCTCAGATCACAGAGTCCTATTCCTTGGAGCAGGAGAGGTACGTTTTTGTGCACTTTGAGCATTTAAAACTAAAACTCTCCTTTAGAATTGGAAAAATGGGACATAATGAGCTTCTCATTTTGTTGTGATCTTGTATGAATGGAAGATCTCTGTTGTAAAGTAGGTAATTTAACATATGTTTAGAAATACTATGTTTAGAGAGAATATCACAAAGAATCACCTTTTGCGGGGTGCCCAGGTGGCTCAGTCATTAAGCGTCTGCCTTTGGCTCAGGTCATGATCCCAGGGTCCTGGGATCCCTGCATCGGGCTCCCTGCTCGGCAGGAGGCCTTCTTCTCCCTCTCCCACTCCCTCTGCTTGTGTTCCCTCTCTTGCTGTGTCTTTCTCTGTCAAATAAATAAGTAAAATCTCAAAAAAAAAAAAAAAAGAATTTTTACGTGATTTGTTAGAGAATAAACCAAATATTCCTCATAATGCATAATCCTCATATATAAAGTAATTCAAGCATTGTATTATACCCTGGTCTTTATTTTTTAAATTTATGTTTCGTTGGACAGGCTGCTCTTGGAATTGCAAATCTCATAGTTATGGCTATGGTTGAAAATGGCCTTTCAGAAGAAGAGGCGCAAAAGAAAATTTGGATGTTTGACAAGTTTGGTTTGTTATTTAAGGTAAGGTATTTAAATCTTGGAGAAGCAAAAGAATGTTGTTAAAATGATACTTTTAGTTTGACTTTTAAAAAATATTATCAATTCCTAAAATACTATATCGCACTGGACTATCCAGATTGTACCCATTGGGGGACCTTCCAGTATATTCTCAACAGAAATCCTCCAGACTCCCTTCTGTCTTTTATAAAGACTCTTGCTTCACATTCAAGTCATAATCTCCATGTTGGCACCAGACATATTCTTTCTTGCTTTGTTCTCTGATTCTTAAGAAATCAAGTAACATTACAAATACGGTTGTACTTGGCCTTTCTAAAACTAGGTTTTTAATTGGAACTCAGAAGTTCCTAATTAAATTCTTAGCAGGACATCTGACATTTGAGCAGAAATTCCTTAGCCATTTAGAGATCATAGTCCATTGTAGCAGTCTGAGAGCAATCCATGGATCCTTTCCTGAGGCCAGTTCATGGATAAGGAAGAGCTTCCAACCCAGATTAATTTAGTATCCTTTGTACCTGCCTGCTTTCCTAGCACTGATTGCCATTTTTAGTAGCTTATGAAATGCCTTATATCTTACACTGTGTAACACATTAGGTAAACCGTTTCACAGTTGAACCTACAGTACACAGTGCTGTTGTATTTTTGCTCTATATAATGACATACAGCAATTACTTGAAACATACCTCTTCAGAGCAAGCTTATTTCAACGTACTTTGTTTCAGTTCTGAAATCTTTTCTTCTTAACTAGTACTCACAACTGTTGACACGGAAAATAAAATGAAAAAGTGTTTGAATGAAAAATCTTGAGCGCTTAAATTATACATAATTTAAAATAGTAGTTTAAAATGTACCAGACCTTATGATAAGATTCTGCAGATATTATCTCGTTCAATCTTCTGTGAAGTTTTACAAATAAGGAAACCTAGGATTTAAAAGGGTAGGTGACTTTCCAAGGTCATTAGCGTAAGTAGTGGATGTGAGAGTCACATCCAAGCAGACTATGAAGCTTGTGCTCTTGACCATGAAGCTGTGCTGCCTTCCAGGTGAGCTGTCACCACTGTATTTGCTTGTATCTAAGATACAAGGATTAGAAACTTTGAACTTTTAGAAGGCCATTGGCAGCATACATATTTTTACTGGTACACAGTTTGGTGCTTCTTTTTGTGGTGTTGGTTTTCACAAATGTTTTGCGTTTCTTTTTTATATTTGTAGCAAGTTAAGTCTAGAATGAATATGCTGTTGGTTAGCGTAAATGTGAATCCCGGAATATCTGCAAGTTCGGGGAATATTTTTCTTTTAGGGTGTGTGAATAGCTTGACTTACGGGTTTTAGGCGTCTGGACTCCCCTGCTGACCCAAACACTGCCCTCCTTTTTGAGACTCTGAGAGTTTCCTGTTAAACCTACATATTGGAGAGCTGTGGTCCTCCAGGGGGCAAGTATAAGAAGCCACTGTTCTGAGAACCTGAATCTGTTGAGGCTGTATGTCAGTCCTTTAGTTAACTTCCCATCTAACTGATTATGGCGTGCTGCTTTTCCCAGACCCTGCTAGTTCTTATCTGGGGGTATTCTGGCATTCTGATAGAAAAATTCACCTCTGCAGTGGGTTCTCCTCTTTTGCTAAAATAAGGGTACGGATTTCTCAGCCTGGTTGGATTTTGCATTTGATATATTTTTGACTGCTTTAAATTGTTGAAAAATTCTCCATTGTTCTAGTTTGTCAGTGGTATGTCTTCTGGCCTTATAACACCACTAAGGATTTAATTTTTATAGTTTTTGGCTTGGGATTTAGGGAGGAAAGCATGTTTCTCCACTCAGCCATCTTGGGCCAGAATTCTCTGTTCCTCTTGTTTCAGAACTCTTGCTAGTACAAGTCCATGATGTCTATCTGCAATTCTAAAATCCTAAAAGCTCTGAAATCCCAAAGTTTTTTTGAAACTGGTAACAAATCTGATTGACTTGGACTTATCTGGTAGCAAAACCAGAGAGGAATTTGTAGTCTTGACCTTTTGTACTTAGTGTACTAAATTTTCTTCAGTTTGGGGTGCCCATGTTGGGGAATTTTAATATTTGATATATTACAATAATACATTTCTAAAATATGAAAATATTTTACATCTAGCCTAGATAAGGGATTGTAAGCCTTTGTGCCATATTGGATTTAGAAGCACTTCGCAAAGTAAATGAGTTTTTGACAGGGACTAGAAAGTTTCTGGTTAAGGTGGGATTTGTGTTTTATATCTGGGTTTTGTGGACACTGGAAGATAGCGGCTGAAGAGGAAAGTAAATGAGAATGAAAAGGCATTCCTATTGTAGAAAGAATATATGACTCATAATGATGTCTTTTCCTTAATCCTCAGTAAGCATTTACTAAAAAATACTGTATTTTTCCCAAAAATTCAGGGGCGAAAAGCTAAAATAGATAGTCATCAGGAACCATTTGCTCACTCAGCCCCAGGGAATATACCTGATACTTTTGAAGAAGCAGTAAATATTCTCAGGCCTTCAGCTATAATTGGTAAGTAGAATTGTTGACATGTCATCATATCACTTAACAATATGTTGCTGGTCATCAGTACCATGCAGGAGTACTAAAAATGAAATGACCAATTTTATCTAACTTTCAGCATATAATGTGTTTTTCTGAGATAGCCTTTATGTGTAAAGTTCAGTTAACAGATGTTGCCTGTGATTTTAAGTGTGGGAAACTGTACAATTTATCATGCTTTGCTTTTAGACTTGGTGTGACTGCTGTGCTCAAAACCTGAAAAAGACCAAGGTCATAGGATAGACTAAACCAAGAAGTCCTATGCAGGCTCAAATCTTTGCACTGGCAGCAAAGCAGAAAGCATTGTTATGTTTTGAGAGTAAGGCATTGCATAGCTGACTTCAGAGTATGCCAAAATGGTATTGGGTTCACCCCAGAAAATGTAAAAGTCTGTATTTTGTTTTTTATTTTTTATTTTTTTATTAACATATAATGTATTATTTGTTTCATGGGTACAGGTCTGTGATTCATTAGTCTTATATAATTCACAACACTCACCATAGCACATACCCTCCCCAAAGTCCATCAGAAAGTCTTTATTTTTTTTTAAAGATTTTATTTATTTATTTTAGAGACAGGGAGAGGATGCGAGCAGGGTGTAGGGTGGGTAGGAGGGGTGGGAAGAGCAGAAGGACAAGCAGACTCTGTGCCTAGGGCAGAGCCCGACACAGCGCTCAATCCCAGGACCCTGAGATCATGACCTGAGCTGAAACCAAGAGTCAGATGCTTAACCAACCGAGCCACCCAGGTGCCCCAGAAAATGTACAAGTCTTTAAAAGAGGAGCTATTTCATTTCCTATATAGCTGTGAGATTTGAATCCATAAGTTTTTAATAGTTTTATCACTTTCTTGTAGAACCCCTATTGAATGTTAAATAGAAAACAGTCACAAACAGTAAGTTTCTGTGGTCGTTAGCTTCTTCATTAATTAGAACACACAATTTCTTAGGGCAAGAGGACATCTTAAAGATCACCCAATTTCTCTCAAAATTCAATATGAAAACCTAAGAATCTGTCCACCGATTTTCTCTGGAGGGTCAAGGAAACAAAAATTGAAAAAGTTTAATTCCTTTAGAACTCATATAGACTCCTAAAAATATGTCCATACACTTCCCTATAGAGAAACACTGAATATAAATTCCTTTTTTACATAAGAAAAACAAGCACAGAGATGTTAAACAACTTGCCCAAGATTTGTGAGTATTTCATATAGCCAGGAGTGACAGAGAACACTAGAACTCTAGTCTCCAGATCAGTATTCTTTGTTACATATAAGTTTTTAAAGTAGAATTGAAAATTAACTATTTTGATTGTTAAATATAAGTCATCTTACTAGATGAACTGGAAAAGGACTCAGCTGAGGTTTTGCTTGGTCATCCCCAGATTCCCGTCACAGGCTGAGTGCTCTTCATGCTTCTGTAACACTGCATACCTGGCACCTGTTACAGGTTTTCTCATTTTCTGCCTACTTTGTTTTTCTCTCCCCTGTAAGTTGCATTGTGTTCATGTTTATATCCCAGTAGCCTAATGCAGTGTCTGAGACATTGTAAGGACTAAAGAAAAGGTCACTAAATTGTGTCAAGAAAGTAGATTGCTTTAGTCACGATGATTTTTTATCCCTTTTGAATCCCTATTATTTGTTTAATTAAAACCGAGTTTAACAATTTAACATTTGAAATGCAAGTTTTTAACTTTTTAAAATTCATTTTTAATTGTGGTAAAATACACATAACGTAAAATGTGCCATCATAACCACTTTTTAAATTTAAATTCAACATATAGCCAACATATAGTAAGTACATCATTAGTTTCAGATGTAGAGTTCAGTAATTCATGAATTGTATATATCATAACCCTTTTTAAGTGTATGATTAGGTAGCGTTAAGTGCATTCACATTATTGTGCAGCTGGTTTCCAAAACTCATTTTGCAAAACTGAAACTCCATACCAATTAAACAAATACTTTCCCTAGCCCCTTGTTGCCACCTTTCTACTTTTTGTGTTTATGAATTTGACTACTCTGGGTATATCATGTAAGTGGAATGACATAGTATTTGTCCTTTTGTGACTGGCTTATTTTACCTAGCATAATATCCTTAAGGTTCATTCATGTTGCAGCAAGTTTTATCTCAATTAGACAGAGATGGAGATAGTCATACTCTTTTTTTTTTTAAATTTCCTAGAATTTACTATGTTTGGGGTAAACAATAAATATTTTAGTAAAAACTTTCAGCACTTTATTGTTTTCAGATTCGAGATTGTGTTCCTATGGCATTATCTCAGCAATACAAAATACGTGTTTTGTTGTATTAAACGTATTGCAGAAATGCTGTTGATAAGAATTGTTTTATGTTACATGTAAGGAAGTTGCTTTTCCCCCCCTTATGTATTATAGGAGTTGCAGGAGCTGGCCGACTTTTCACTCCTAGTGTAATCAAAGCCATGGCTGAAATCAATGAAAGGCCTGTAATATTTGCATTAAGCAATCCTACAGCAATGGCTGAGTGCACGGCTGAAGAAGCATATACACTTACAGAGGTACTACTAATAATTGTCTGAATTGGTTATGTCCATTATTCTCCTTCCATTGGCCTTCGTTATACATTCTTGCATAATTCTTTTCATGGTTAACTGTAGAGATTACAGTATGCATCCTTGGATCATCAAGTTCTGATATAAACTATTGTGTGTATGAATTCTGGAACATAATTACCATACATCTCCATTCTAACACCTTTCTGTCTTGGGGGCTGTTGTTGTACATTTTAAATCCCAAAAGACAGTCTTGTTCTAAACACAAAATAATTGATTTTGATACATTTCGATACATTTTAATATCTTCTCTTGCCATTCTGTCTGCCGTGTATGTCTGTCCTTTTTATCTTGGGTCATTTTCCTTCTACCAGAAGAACTTTCCTTGAGTGTGGGTCTGATGAATTTATTTTAATAATCTCTTTATTTTGCCTTCATTTTGAAGGATATTTTTTACTATGTATAGAAGTAAAAGTCCGTGGAGATAGTATTCTATTATTTCCTGACTTCTGTTTTCCTTTGGATACATCATTTTGTCTTGGGTTTTGCTATAATGGACATAGTTGAGTTTGTATTTATTCCAGCTGGGACTGTAGAACTCTGTATCTTGATGCCCTCTTTTGTGGCCTATGTTGGAAATATCTGGGTTGGCTGCATTCTCTGTCTGCTCTTGTGGGTCTCCGGTTGGAGAGTGTCAGACTTGTTCTCATATCTCAGGTATCTCTTACACAGCTTTTTGCATATTCCATCCTGTTGACATTCTGTGTGGTCTTTCTTTCTTTCTTTCTTTCTTTTTTTTTTTTTTTTTTAAGATTTTTATTTATTTATTAGTTTGAGATCGAGAGAGAGCAAAAGGAAGGACAGAGGGAAAGGGACAAGCAGACTCCGTGCTGAGCGCAGAGTCCAATGCAGGGCTTGATCCCACAACTCTAAGATCATGACCTGAGCTGAAATCAAGAGGTGGATGCTTAACCCACTGAGCCACACCAGCACCCCTGCATACTGTATTTTAATATTTTCTTTGGGTGTATCTTCCAGTTGCATGCACTCTTTTTAGCTATGCTAATCTATTGCTAGGCTCTTAATTTTATTGTATTTTTCATTTGTAGAATTTCAGTTTGACTGTTTTTCTAATTAGTGAAACAGACTTACAATGGCATATTATAGAAATAATGAATTCATAAATAAATTCTACTTCCTTGCCATCACATTTAATAAAACAATTCTTTTTACTCTTCAAACATAGCTTCACTGTTGGTATTTGTCTTCATGAAAGCCATTGTTTTCAGTCACCTGACAGCTGTCAGGAACAAGTTTTTACTTTCATCCAAATCATTTAAGGTTTAGTACTTCTGAATTCTTTGACACTGCCCCAGAACTATATCCCAGTTACAGTTGTCTGCTCATATACCATTAGGACAGTTAGGTTTTCCCCACTGTTCTGTAGGGATATATTTTTAATCTCCACAATGTAATCACGTTCTGTATTGTTCTTGTAAGTGGTCTTTAAGTGACCCCAGGAAGTAGTATTTAAAGGCTTGTTTATAGTGACACCCAACAGGAAATTATTAGGTCATATACTTCAGAATAGGTAACCAATCTGTGACGAATGCTTTTTTCTGCACTCTATTAAAAATGTCTTTTATTATAGAAAATTTCAAACATATACAGAGGTAGAATAGTCTAGTCAACTCCCATATGCCAGTACCAGCTGTGGAAATATCACCTCCTTCTCAATCTTGTTTCTTCTACGTCCTTCCCACCCTAAACCGATCTCAAGACATCGTATTGTTTCATTGTAAATCTCTCAAAAGTTAAGAGTTCTTTTAAAGATATAATCATGGGATCATTACCACACCTCACAATTTTTAACAGTATTTTTCACATACTTATTTTATCTTTCTACGTAGCTTATAGTTCTCTGCTAAAATAGTCTATCTTGTTATTTAATTTCTGAAATATATGGATCATGATGAAAGTTAATGTCTGATAGCAGGAAATACATTACTCTCTGTGAATCCATTTCTATCCTCTTTCTTTTTCTTGGTTATGCAGTCTTGTATTTTTGTAAGCCTCGTTTTATTTTTGTTTTTTGTTTCCTTCTTGAGTGCTAGATGGTGTGGGTAAACAATTGTAGCGGTAATTTGAGTCTCTGGAGGAGGGGGTCTTCCCTTTTCCTGTGGTGGGGGTTGGTCTGGAGCAGCTCACCTTAATCTAATCAGGATGCAGTCCATGGGGTGCCTGCTCTCTTTCCACAGTTTACCCTTTCTCCCAGCGTGTACCCCTTCGCACATGAATCACAAGTCTAGGACTATTTATTAGCAGCCATCACCCCCAGCAGGCCCTGAACTTCTCTCCCTCTGTCATCGTGAGGCTCCTGATAGCTTTGTTGCTCAGGTTCTCAGCCACAGATACCGCTTCTTTTGAAATCCGCAATCCTCACGTGGGGGAAAGCTTCAAGTGCTGGAATCACATGTATCTTGTTTTCCTCCTCTTCTGCATCTCCCACACCCAGGCTCTCATGATTTCGATAGCACTGCTGCTTGCTTGCTTGCTTGCTTGCTTGCTTTTTTTTAAAGATTTTATTTATTTATTTGACAGAGAGAGATCACAAGTAGGCGGAGAGGCAGGCAGAGACAGAGGAAGGGAAGCAGGCTCCCTGCTGAGCGGAGAGCCCGATTCAGGGCTCGATTCCAGGACTCCGGGATCATGACCCGAGCCGAGGGCAGAGGCTTAACCCAATGAGTCACCCAGGCACCCCACACTGCTGCTTTCTTAACAGATATTTTTAATGTATTTTATCCAGTTTCTCTCATTGTTATGGAAGACTGGGTGTGAAACTGCTTAGATCATTGCCAAAGCAGAACCTTCTCAGAACTTTCCAGACTTAGTATTCATGATCCTTAAGTCTTAAGCATTCTTTTTTTCTCATTGCCAAAGTATTTATTTTGATACATACATTCCCTCTAAATTTCTTTTGCTTCATATTGCCGATCAGTTTAGTTAAAATGAATTCTGACTACTGGTTTCCAGGTTATAGTAATCACTGAAACTTCTAATAGTTATTGAAATCTTTTTCTTTGAAATCATCCACAAAATCAGCTTCCAGATAGCAAAATAATAAATAAATGAAAATCAGTCTCTTTTAGTATACTGCCTTATCTTTTTACCAAAGTATGGTATCCTATTTACCGGTCTTTACTACTTAAAATTAATGGTTATTGCCCCCAAGATTAAGTCTTAGTCTGATACAATGACTGATAAATATACTCAATTTGTCAGTAGGTTTTGGCATTTTAGAAATATAAAATATGTAAATGTTTTAGGCAGTAGTAGCATATCACTGGAAGATGGCCCAAACATTTAAGAATTTTATTTTTTGAATAAATACTGTCATGAAAGCTGTGTATTACTAGAATGAATAAAAATAAAAATCCAACAAGGAGACTAGTTTGATATATTGTAGTCTATCAGTTCTAAGATGCAAATTTTTTCTCAATATTGTATTACCTCCTAAAAATGATAAAAAAGCATTGTGTCATAATTTAATTTTACATAAATTCCTTCTTAGTCTTACATAAAATAATGGCATAAATTACATATTTGCAGTCACCTCTTAAATTTTTAGTGTCCTTTTGTTTTCAGTAGAGAGAAGTCTTAGTGTTACTCTAACACCCTCTGCTGCTTAGTGAGAAAAATACTTTTTAATTCTTGAACTTCAGAATGAGAACACTTGGTTATCATTAAGATCCAGCCATATTTGATTGATCATGTAAGACAAAAAATATCCTGAAGAAGAACTGCTGTAGAATCTTGCCATTCTAGAGAAAATACCCAAGATCTTTCTAAGTCTAAAAATTTACTGATATCATGAGAATGTAGTATTTTTCCTATAAAGAGCTTATATCATATAAGCCATTTTATAAAGCTATTAAAATTAATGATATTACAAAAATAATTATATGCATTATCATTGTAATGTTATATGGCATTAACCATGAACTTCAAAGAAACACAATTAATCTTCAAAGAAACACAATTTCATCACAGTCTCTGTGCTTAGAACAGGTGGAGAATGATCGTAGCTCTCTGTAGAAAATGATACAGCCGCCTGACATTGTAGTATCAGGATAGTCACCTGGGGCCAACACTAGCATAGTTAGATAGCTTCTATACTTTGTGTCATTTTGAAACTGAAAGTATGTCTTATAAAAGTAAAAATTAATATACATTGTAGACCTTCAGGTGGTCCAAAGGGTCAGACTGTTGAGTGTAAAATCCACTAATGCCAAGGATTCACTATACTTCAGAGAATAATCAGCCTTGATAGAATACCCATTTTTAGATCTAGAGAAAAGAAGACAAAATATTATCTAAACACTTATTATTCTGTCCAATGTTCAGGTACCATGTGAGTTTGTCCATCCTTCTGTGTGGAGATAGTTCAGTTTTCTGTAAACCATCTCTTACTTAATCCAGGTACCTGTTCAAACATGACTGACTTTTGGCTCAGTCAGTTAAGCTTGATTTCAGTTTAGCTCATGATCTTGGGGTTGTGGGATTGAGCCCAGTGTCAGGCTCTGTATTTGGTGTGGAGTCCGCTTAGGGTTGGCTTTCCCTCTCCCTCTGCCCTTCCCCGCTGCTCTCTCTCTCTCTCTCTCAAATACATAAATCTGGGGCGCCGGGGTGGCTCAGTGGGTTAAAGCCTCTGCCTTTGGCTCAGGTCATGATCCCAGGGTCCTGGGATCGAACCCCACATTGGACTCTCTGCTCTGTGGGGAGCCTACTTCCTCCTTTCTCTCTGCCTGCCTGCCTCTCTGCCTACTTGTGATCTCTGTCTGTCCAATAAATAAATAAAATCTAAAAAAAAAATTGCTAAAATACATAAATCTTTTAAAAATAAATAAAAATTAAAAAAATAAAAGAAATAAACATGACTGACTTTAGTCATACCTCAAGCATTCCAAGATAGATTATCCTGTTTGAGAACTACTGTTTTCTTGCTCTTTGCGGTTTTTTGCCAAAGAGGAGTGGAACAGATGGGATTTGTGGTGGGGAAATGATATTTAAAGGATTTATGGAGGCACCTGGGTGGCTCAGTTGGTTAAGCGTCTGTCTTGGGCTCAGGGCTCAGGTCATGATCCCAGGGTCCTGGGATTGAGCCCTAGGTCCCTCCTCAGCCGGGAGCTGCCTCCTTCCTCTCACTCTGCTGCCTCCCGGGGTTATGCTCTCTCTTTCTCACTTTCTCTCTCTCTCTTTATCTCTCTCTCAAATAAAGTCTTTAAAGAAAATAAGAGATTCATAAATTTACTTTCAGGTACTTTTCAATTTCACAGGTATCTAATTCTCCTAGAAATGTTGAACATGGGGGCGCCTGGATAGCTTAGTCAGTTAGCATCTGCCTTTGGCTCAGGTCATGATCTCAAGGTCCTGGGATGAGCCCTGCGTGGGGCTCCCGGCTCAGCAGGGGAGTCTGCTTCTCCCTCTGCCCTCCCCTGCTCATGTGCACTCGCTTGCTCTCTCTCAAATAAATAAATAAAATCTAAAAAAAAAAAAAAGAGAGATAATGCATATGCTAGTAACATTATATTCCATTATTGAGCACAGTACTAAAATTGGTACTACAAATTTGGAGACTTATTTTTCTTTAATAAGGCAACATGCTGTATTTTTCTGGGGTAATACTGTGGTTATACCATACATCTGTTTTGTAAACTGTCCAACAGGAGCATTGTTAGCATAATAGAAAGACCATGGGCTTTGGAGTTACAAAAAAAAAAAAAAATCTGGATTCAAGTTTAACTACTACAATTGTAACGTGTGACTTTTTACAAAGTACTCGGTAATCTAAGCTCTAGTTTTTTTGAGATTTTTTTTTTTTTTATATCAGTGAGGTGGAGATGATGATAATCTCATAAGGCTTTTTATGCAGGCTAAACTGAGGGAACACATACAAAACACCTGGTACAGAGCCAAAATTAATAGATGTATGGTCAGTGATCACAGTTTAACTTTTGGTGTGTTCCCCTTCATTCACAGATGTTTATAGCAATCTTTATTATTCAGGATGGTATTTGTTGGCCCATCTACATTTTAAACTTTTTAAAGGAAGTAGAAGGGGCACCTGGGTGGGTCAGTGGGTTAAAGCCTCTGCTTTCAGCTCAGGTCATGATCCCAGAGTTCTGGGATTGAGCCCCACATCGAGCCCCACATTGGTCTCTCTGCTCCGCGGGGATCCTGCTTCCTCCTCTCTCTCTGCCTGCCTCTCTGCCTACTTGTGATCTCTGTCAAATAAATAAATAAAAATCTTAAAAAAAAATAAAATAAAGGAAGTAAAAGTGTGAGGTTTTTTAGTTTACTGATGGACAATTTTCAATATTATTTGAACGTGTGCTCTGCATAAAAACTCATTCTGATAAGAATTTTAATGAAAGATTATGTTATATAGTAAATTATGACTGTTTACAAGTAATACATTGGTCTATTTTAGTACAGGATTTAATTGTGTTTTGACTTACCTCAATGTTGGTCCACATTAAGTTACAAATTGAGGTTATTTCATTTCTTACCAGGGAAGGTGTTTGTTTGCCAGTGGCAGTCCATTTGAGCCAGTGAAACTCAGTGATGGGCAAGTCTTTACACCAGGCCAAGGCAACAATGTGTATATTTTCCCAGGTAAGTGCCACCATGATTTATATTAAAGAGTAATAGGTAATTAAATTAAAATACTTAACAAAATTACATAGAATTTAAGATTAAAATGAATAATAGTATTTATAGAATTTTGCTACGTATATATAGGGAAACTCAAGGAATTCAGCAAATCCAGCTTGCTTTATTTTCTCTGTAAATGTATTTATTCATCTTTTCCATTAAGCCTGTTCTTATTATAGAAATAATGTAGTACATGGTATATAAAAATGCAAAAGGAACAGAATGTTATAAAATTATTTAGTCTCTGCCTTCAGTACCTCTTTTTTCCCTAAGTTTTTATTTAAATTCCAGTTAGTAAAACAATTTCAAAAAATAAATTCCAGTTAGTTATACAGTGCAGTATTAGTTTCAGGTGTACAATATAGTGATTCAGCACTTCCATCCAACACCCAGTGCTCATCAGGACAAGTGCTCCTTAATCCCACCACCTGTTTAACCCACCCCCCCACCCCCACCCCTCCTCTGGGAACCATCAGTTTGTTCTCTATAGAAAGAGTCTGTTTCTTGTTTGCCTCTCTTTTTTCCTATTGCTCATTTGCTTTATTTCATAAATTCCACATATGAGTGAAATCAAATAATCTTTGTCTTTCTCTGACTGACTTATGTTGCTTAGGGTAATACTTTCTAGCTCCATCCATGTTGTTGTAACTGGCAAGGTTTCATTCCTTTTTTTTTTTTCTTAAGGGCTGAGTAATAGTACATTGTATATATATACCACATCTTCTTTTTATTTTTTTTTAAGATTTTATTTATTTATTTGACAGAGATAGTGAGAGAGAACACAAGCACGGGGGAGCTAGAGAGGGAGAAGCAGGCTCCCCACTGAGCAGGGAGCCCAATGCGGGGCTGAATCTCAGGGTACTGGGATCATGACCCAAGCTGAAGGCAGACACTTAACAATGGAGCCACCCAGGCGCCCCTGGCCCACACCTTCTTTATCCATTCACCAGTTGATAGGCAACCTACATAATGGGAGAAGATATTTGCAAATTACATACCTGATAAAGTGTTAGTATGCAAAATATATAAAGAACTTATAAAACTCAACACCCAAAACCCAAATAATCTAACTAAAATATCAGCAAAAGACATGCATAGACATTTTTCCAAAGAGGATATACAGATGGCCAATAGATACATGAAAAGATGCTCATCATCACTGGTCATCAGGGACAAACAAGTCAAAACTACAATGAGATAATCACCTCACACCCATCAGAATGGCTAAAATCAACAACACAAGAAACAGCAGGTGTCAGTGAGGAAGCAGAGAAAGGGGAACCATCTTGCACTGCTAGTGAGAATGCAAGCTGGTGCAGCCACCCTAGAGAACAGTATGGAGGGTCCTCAAAATGTTAAAAATAGAACTACCCTATGATATAGAATTGCACTGCTAGGTATTTACCCAAAGAATACAAAAATTCTAATGCAAAGGGATACTGCACCCCAATGTTTATAGCAGCATTATCTACAAGAGCCAAAGTGTGTAAGCAGCCCAAGTGTCTCCTTGGTACCTCCTTATTGTACTTCTCAGCTATAACCACTGTCAGTGGTTTGCTTTGAGTTTTTCTGATGGTTACCATCATGACTAATACCCTTATCTTCCCTTATCTTGATTCTAGCCATGGACTGTATGTATGAACTTCCCACTGTTAAATATAATAGTGTACACATACCTCCTAATACTTTGCTTCTACCTTTCAATTTGTGTTACTATTTTTGGTTTTCCTAGCAGTTACCTTTATTTTTATATAACGCATCTAAAAAACTTTTGATAGCAACTTACAATAGTTTTTATTAGTTTGCCACTGTTGAAAAATCGGGTGTTTAGCTGTATCTGTTCTTATTCCATCTCTCAATTTTGGTTAGTTAATGTTTCTACATTGTAGGGCTCCTGTGCGGCTCAGTCGGTTAAGCATCTGCCTTTGGCTCAGGTCATGATCCCAGGGTCCTGGGATTGAGCCCCACATTGGGTTCCCTGATCACTGGGGAGCCTGCTTCTCCCTCTCCAATTCCACCATGCTTGTGTTCCCTCTCCCTATCTCTGTCATAAATAAATAAAATCTTTAAAAAAAATTTCTACAATGTAGAGAGGGTTTTTGGACATGTAGGTTGTGCTCTGTTATTTTCTGTGCTTTGTAGCTTGATTCTGAAATTACATGACTATTTATGTCTAAACAGGGGTTGATTTGATAAATATAGTAGAATATGTAATTCTATATTACAAAATTTTTGAAATTCAAAGTAAAAGTCTTTCAAGTATCAAGTATCATGAATCAATCTTTCATTTCCTGCCAGCTTTCTTCATTTCTTCTGGATCCTGCTCCACAGGAAACTACTTTCTCTTTTTCTTTTTTTAAGATTTATTTATTTGAAAGGGAGAGTGTGCATGTGCATCAGGGGAGGGGCAGAGGGAGAGGATCCCAGGCAGACTCCCCTCTGAGCAGGGAGCCTGATGGGGGGGCTCAATCTTACAACCCTGAGATCGTGACCTGAGCTGAAACCAAGAATCAGATGCTCAACTGACTGAGCCCCCAGGCTCCCCGCACAGCAGACTTCTTCTTGTAACCTGTTTTGTTCTCCCTCTCATGCATGCTCTGTTTCTGTCTTGCTGTTATTCCTCTCTATCTTGATCTCGTTTATCAGGAGTACATCTTTTAACAAAGTGTTTTCGTTAAGCACGGATGAAAACTTCCTGAGTTTTTACATATCTTAAAAATGTCTTTATTTTGTCTTCTCACTTGATAGTTTGGTTGGGTAGAGGTTTGTAGATTGAAAGCCCATTCCCTCAGATCTTTGAAAATATTTCTCCACTTTTAGTGTTGCTGTGAGAAATCTGATGTCATTGAGATTCTCATTTCTTTATCCATACTAGCTTTTTCTCTCTAAAAATACTTAAAATTTTATCTTTATCTTTAGATTTCTGAGGGTTCCTGGGATGCATCCACATGTGGGCTTATTTCCATTTATGATGTATATCTGTGTGGGGGCCAGGTCACTATATATTCTTTTCCAAAGGATTTTTTTAACTTTGTTTTTTCTTTCTTATTTCCTTCCTTCCATCATTTGTTTTTCTCTTACGGAACTTATGTTAGATCAAATACTTCTGTTGTCCTTGACTTGTAATTTTTATTTTACATTTTGAACTCTGCCTTTTTAAATTCTGTAATGTGGGGGAGTTCTATTCATTTAACTCTTGATTTCAGGGCTGTGAATTCAAGCCGCATGTGTGAGTGTGGAGCCCACTTAAAATAAAACCTAAAACAACAAAAAAGTCTTTTTTTTTTTAATTATAAAAATTTTCAAACATACACAAAAGCAGAAAGAAGAATGAAGTCCCATGTTCCTGTCTCCCGCATTTCAGCAGTTACTAACATGTAACCATATTTTCCTACCCATTCCTTCCTCAGAGTTATTTTAAAGCAAATCAGAGAGATCATATAATTTTATTCTTAACTACTACAGTATATATCTCTTAAAAAGTAATTTTTTTTACTGTTGATCGAAATTTTTTTTAATTTTATTTTTTTCAGTGTTCCAAGATTCATTGTTTATACACCATACCCAGTGCTCCATGCAATACCTGCCCTCCTTAATACCCACCACCAGGCTTACCCATCCCTCAGCCCTTCCAAAACCCTAAGTTTGTTTCTGAGTCCACAGTCTCTCATGGTTCATAATTTCTTTTAATTAAATGTAATACTCATATCATACCACATAAAATGAACATTTGTTTGATATCACATATCATCAGTTCAGTAGGCTCAAATATTATTTTTTTTATTCCCAATACCTTTATCTTATCCTAAAATCACTCTTTTTTAATAGCCACTTTTATTTTTTTAAAGGTTGCAGGCTCTTTTTTAATTTCTTCTGAGAACTAAGATTCTTTTAAATATTTCTTCCTTTTTGCTGTTCATTTTCTATAAATTTCTGGTGATCCTTAATTGTTCATTCATTTTAATGAAAGACTGTGTTGGATTTGGCCTGAATTTCCTTTGTCTTCTTGTGGGCCTCTCCCTGAGGAGCTGATAGTAGGAGCTACGATTTCATGACAGGTAGATTTTTAGTGTACGTAGGCTAGCATCAAGCAAGCACATTTTAACTGTTGTCAAAGTAAAGAAGACTTCTAGCCTGTGAATACCCCAATGCTTTTGTGTGTGAATTTTCCTCCATTTCCTCCTATGTAGCTGTTTCGTGTCTAGAATTCTACCATGCTTGGCTCTTGAGACCTAGTGTCTGTAATAGAAACTCTCTCATCACCAATGATCTCTTTCTAGAACTTGATAATGTTCAGAATCCATCCATTCTATCCAGCAGTATTCCTGTGGCATAAAGGCATAAGAGTATGGAAAAGAATACTTTTCTGCTCATTTTAACAAAGTCATCTTCTGTATCTTATTTGACTAATAAGGAATTTGGCAATTGATTATTTTTATACAACACCACAAAATCCTAACTTTATTATTAACCATTACCAGCACTATAAATACAGATGTAAAAGTGACTTGGTAGTAGAGGTAAACATGGGCTTTAAAGCAGGAGACCAAAAGTCTGTTGATTAAAAAAAGGTAAGGCTCTGATAATGTTTGAATTACCTGGTCCAGCAGTTATAACTGGATGAAGTAACAACAAAACTAAAACCTTTACAGGGTCAAAAGGCTAATAAGATATTGACTAATAAAATACTCGGGAATTCTGGATCAAGAGTAGGGGGAGAACTTGAGCTTCAAAAACCAGTATGTGAAGGCCTTTCGCCATGAAGTGTTCTCTCATCAGCAAGAGGGGGCTGAGCTGTCCAACAACAGTGCTTTTGGTGGGGGGAGGGCAAGCGTCAGAGTCTGGCATCTGCCAAGAGTGGGATTCTGTTTGAACCTCTCGTGCTGTAGCCCTAAAGGCTGTACCGTCGAATATGGGTCTAGTTTGCACTGTCGCGTGGATGATCTAGAAAACCTCAAGCCTTTGTTCCGGCTTACCAGCACGCACAAGTGACTGGCAGAAGCAAACAGAAATCTTCTACGGAGCAAGATAAACACTATCCTTTTCTTCAGGTTACTTTCACAAATTTTGAAATACACCTCCAGTTAAAAAATTAAAGATAAAGACACATGTACAGAGACAAGACAGCAGAAGCCAAAAGTATCAGAAACAACAGGAAAACTGGAATTCTGGCTATCAAACAGGTGCTGTGAAACAAATATGCTTGTTGTGTTTATGGAGATAAAAGCCAAGCTTGAAAGATTTGGCCAAGTAACACTAAATTGTAGAATTGAAAAATAAAATAAATTTAAGAATTCAGTGAATGAGGCTTATGGCAGATTAGACTAAAGAGAATTAAACTGTAAAGTCAGAAGAAATGATCGAGAGACCAAAATAAAGAAAAATATAGAAAAACTGATATATACCTTTAATTGATATACTTTATTGTATGGTCCCAGAAGATGAACATGAGAATGAAGCAGAGGCAATATTTGTGTCTCGATGACTGAGAATGTCTTAGCACCTGATGAATGAAGTCAGTACACAATATTGACCGAAACCAGTGAAACCTGTGTGGGATAAATAAAAGGCCACATCTAGGAACATTGTTGTGAGGCTTCAGCAAACAATAACAAAGAGAAGACTATGAATGCAGCCAGAGCAAAAGGATTTCCTTGAAAGGAGCAACTATAATACTTTATCAGTTAAGCAGATTGAAACTGTTAAAGGGACATGCATTGTCTGGCAGGAGGGTACATTAGAGATTGCCATGAAGTTTTCATAGGGTACAGGTTATAAATTTTAGGATAATCACTAGAAGGCTAGAAGAACTTCCCAACTATGGTTAGAGACTGTTAAGGGAGGAAATGAAATGATTAAAAAAAAAAAAAAATTCGACAGTCAAGAATGAAGAGGAAAGGAAGGAACATGGAATAGACAAGACAAATATAAGAGGACAATAGATTTTGCTCCAATCATTTAAGCAACTATATTAACTATAGATGGAACAAATAAATGCTCTACTTTCTGAAATATATCTATTATCTAGAGGCTAGATTAAAATAAAGAATCTATTAACCATCTGTTTTTCTTCTCATCCTTGATTAATTGGATAACTGAGTGCCCCACTCTGACCAAAGACTATTGTGATACTCTTTGAATACTGTAAAACAGAATTTCTAGACAGGAAGACACCAGAGAGAGTTGAGGAAGGAGGTGTCAGAAAGTAGGGTGATTGAAAGCCAAGTCACCACAGTGATGCTCAGAGTGGGTAAGCCCCATCCTCGTCCTCATGGCTACCAATCATTCTTTTAGTTCCTAACCCTTACATATGAAAAACACTCAAATGTTACTCATCAACTAAGGAAATTTCTTATATAAACAATTTATTTCATGAGAGACTAAAATAGACAGGAAATAAAAAAGCTGTTTAGGAAGAAGCAGGGATTGATTAAGTGGGGAGAAGGAAAGTTTAAAAATTATCAGTAACCACATGGAGACGAAAATGTTCCAGAAACAGGAGAGAATTTTTTTTTTTAAATTAGAAAACAAAAATGAGCTCTTGAAAAGTTTGATAGCAGAAGGATTATTAAAAAAAAAAAAAAAAAAAAAAGCTGAGGAAATCACCTAAAAAACAAGCAGAGAACAAGGGATGGAAAACAAAAGAAGAAAATTAGAAGACTAGTCCAGAAAGTACAATATCAGAAAAAAGAACTGGAGAGAGAGAGAACAAGTAAGTGGAAGGAAGAATATTATCGAAGATTTCATGAACATTTCCCCAAACTGAAAGACCCAAGTTTCTAGATAGGAAGGGGCTCCCACTGAGCGCCATATGTGATATGTGAAAGTCATGCACCTCAAAGCCCATCACTGGGAAACTGCAGAACATTTGGGACGAGAAAGGTTCCTAATACTTCCAGAAATGCAGTAAAAAGATAATCACCAAAAAGGATCTGGAATCGAATTGGCACTGGTTTCTCACCAACAGTTCCGGCAGCTAAAAGGTATTGAAGTCATGACTCACAATTCTGAAGGGAAATTATTTCCAAACTAGAATTCTAAACCCAAACAATCAAAAATAAGTGGACAGTAGTTAAAAAAAAAAATGGGGGGGAGGGGCATCTTTGGAAAACTGCAGGAAAACATGTCTGACCAAAAAGAGGGAGTAACAAAAAACTAGGAAAAAGTGGGATTTAGGAAGTGAACTCAGAAAGAAAGAAAGGGAATCCCTATGAAGATAAGGGATTTTGCAGGATGACTGCTCCAGATCCGGGATGGAGAGCAGGATCTGGGCTGGAAAGCAGATGGTCACAGCAGCAGAGGATTCTTCTAGAGGATGAAGGAAGAGAGTACATGAGGTGACTGAGTTACTGGATGATTCAGGCAAACGAATGACTGTTTCAGTGTGAAATAATTTTAAGTACTGAAAAAGTAAAATAAGGAGAATAGGATAGTAACTTCAGGGAAAACCAAAAGTTTTGCAGAAGAGGAGAAATAATCACGACACGGTGTTAATAATGGCTCTGCTGGAAGTAACACTCATGAAGTCATAATAATATAAACGTTGACTGCTGATTGATTCAGCCAAAATGGTGCCCTAACCGGCAAAAGGGACAGGCTGGAAATGGGAAAGAAAGCCAAGTACTTAATTCCTACAGGAAGGAGTGGGTGATATTTAAAACTCAGAAGTCAATCAGGAGAAATACAAGCAAGCTGTTTGAGAGAAAGAAATATAAAAATAATCAGCTAAAAGAATTGAAAGTAGCTGCCTTTATAGGGCAAGAAGTGGCAGGGTTAGAGGTGGGCTGGGAATTGATGTTTTTTATAACAAGTGTTGATGAATTGTATGCATTGTTATTTTGCTAATTGTAAAAAACTAAATTGAGAAAAGCCATTTGATATTTCTCAAGTTATTCTAGGAGGTAAAAATTCTAACAGTTAACAAAGATCATTTGATTTTAACTCTTAGGTTTCTGTTTTCTCTTGGCTACTAATTTGGGGGGGGTGGCCGTCTGGGGCTAGCAGTCACCATTAACTTGCTTCAAGTTTGGAATTTGTTTGGTTCCTTTCATAATTTGAAAAGTGACCTTACTAAATAAACTATTTAAAATGTTTTGTAGGCGTGGCTTTAGCTGTTATTCTCTGTAACACCCGGCATATCAGTGATCATGTTTTCCTAGAAGCTGCAAAGGTAAATGTTTTAAATATTGTTTGGCTCTTTTATTAGGATGAATTATAAAGATGAATGGATCTTAATTAAAAGCAGAGAGAGAAAATGAGTTAAATCTGCCTTATGAATGGAAAGGAAGTTATTCATCTGTTGCTTTTTTGATTTGGCTCTCTACTTTTGCATGAGATTAATTTTATATCATGATTTTTCAAATGTTTGAATGTTAAGCTATGAATCCTTTCATATTTATAACACATACAATACCTGTTGTGTATCCGTATCTGAAGGTACTATATTGTGACGGCATAGATAAAATGTAACACCTTCATTTTTTAATGGACAAATACTGGTTTATTTGGAGTGTGCTGGCCTGTTAGAGTGCCAAACTGTAATAGGAGTTTTGAAGAACTCACATTAATACAGATTTTCATGCTTATTTTCATAGTAACTAATGTAATTATGCCACACTTTGTATGTGTTAAGTAGAATATGTCAATAAACCTTTCAATCTGGTTATTTCTTATTTAGTGGTGAACAGTTTTCATCTCTGCGGTGCATATTCCTGCTAAAAATAAGGAGAATTATCTTACCTATATTATTTTCTGCTCCCCAAACCCCTTTTCCATTTTATTAGGTCCTTATTCTGTGTTACCTAAACAAAAATAAAATGCTGTTTTTCTCTTCAGGCTCTGACAAATCAGCTGACAGATAAAGAGCTAGCTCAAGGGAGACTTTACCCACCACTTGCTGACATTCAGGAAGTTTCTATTAACATTGCTATTAAAGTAAGTATTAATGTATACCTCTTCACATAAATTTTAATGATGTTTTCTTTATTTTTAAGATTTTATTTATTTATTTGGCAGAGAGAGATCACAAGTAGGTAGAGAGGCAGGCAGAGAGAGAGGAAGGGAAGCAGGCTCCCTGCTGAGCAGAGAGCCTGACGTGGGGCTCGATCCCAGGACCCTGGGACCACGACCTGAGCTGAAGGCAGAAGCTTTAACCCACTGAGCCACCCAGGTGCCCCTTAATGATGTTTTCTTAAGTAGCACAAGTTTATTAGAGAAAAGTTTGAAACATTTCAAGGGTGCAAAGAAGAAATTTTAAATCACACATTTTCTTACTACCAGAATATAACCCATGTTATATTTTTTTAAAGATTTATTTATTTGAGAGAGAAAGAGAGCAGGGGGAGGGAGAGAATCTCAGGCAGCCTCCCCTGCTGAGCAGGGAGCCTGACGTAGGGCTAGATCCCAGGACTCTGAGATCATGACCTGAGTGAAAGGCAGAGGCTTAACCCACTGAGCCACCCAGGTGCCCCTGGGGACACCCATGTACCTTTGAAATTATTGTGGTATGGGGGTACCTGGCTGGCTCAGTCAGAGAGTGCAATTTGATCTGGGAGTTATGAGTTGGGTGTAAAGATTACTCAAAAGTAAAATCTTACATAATAATTATTGTGGTGTATATAATGTATATTATTTGATACTATGTTCCCCATTACAATGGTTTTTCACTATTTTCTTATCTGTTCAAACTGTGCATTGTTTTGGATGAATTTTTCTATCAATTTTTTGAATTCAAAGAAAACCCTGCATCTATGAATGAAACTATCAGACTTATAAATTAAATTAGTGAAAATGAGTCTTTGGTACTGGCTCTTCTCTCCCTATCAGTACCTCTTCCCACTCAGCTGTCTGTTTTTTTTCTTCAGTCTTTCAATATAATTTTTTTGTTTTCTTCTTTAGACATGGTATGTTACTTATACTTATTTTCCTAGATTTTAAAATTTTTTGTTCTTTTTAATAAGTAAAGATTTTTCTTTCCATATCCTCACTTGTCATTTCTGGCATATAGGGAAGGTATTAATTTTTATGAATTTACTTGATAACTAGTTTGTTGAGCAATCTTAACTCTTTAAATTAACTCTTTTTGAATTTTGAGTTTTGAATCATTTGCAAGTAATTTTTTTCTTCATTTTTTTATGTATTACTTTTTTTCCCCCTTAAGGCCAGTTTTAAGCAACTTAGTAGATAAGGGCATCCTTGTATCTTAATACTAAATGTGATACTAGCTTTTGGCTGAAATAAATACTCTTTTATCTTTTTAAAGAATTAATCTTCATCCCTAGTTTATTAAGATTTTTTTAGTAAACATCAGGATTAGATGTAGAGTATATGAGTAATATTTTCGGCTGTATACTGATAATTGTAAAATTTTTACTCCTCTGACTATAAATGCTATTGTTGGATTATTTTAACACTCATAAACTAAATAAAGATTAGAAATTAGAGGGTGATGTGTTTAAGAAATAACAGCGGGGCACCTGGGTGGCTCAGTGGGTTAAAGCCTCTACCTTTGGCTCAGGTCATGGTCCCAGGGTCCTGGAATCGAGCCCCGCATCGGGCTCCCTCAGCGGGGAGCCTGCTTCCTCCTCTCTCTCTCTCTGCCTGCCTCTCTGCCTACTTGTAATCTGTCTGTCAAACAAATAAATAAAATTTAAAAAAATAATAAGAAGAAATAACAGCCAGAGGTGCCTACATGGCTCAGTCATTTGAGCATCCAAGACTCTTAATTTCAGCTCAGGTCATGAGATCAAGCCCCACATCAGACTCCACACTTGGTGGGGAGTCTGCTTGAGATCTCTCCCTCTGTCCCTCCCCCCACACATGCACGCTCTCACGTGCTCTCTCTCTCTCACTCACATAAATAATCTTTAAAAATATTCTTAAAAAAAAAAAAATAAATAACAGCCAATCCAGGGGCACCTGCCTGGCTCAGTCAATGGAGGATGTGACAACTCTTCTTGGAGTTAGGAGTTCGAGCCCCATGATGAGTGTAGAGATTACTTTAGTTTTAAGTTTTGGCTTCAAAGTTGTTTTTTGTTTTTTTTTTTTAAGATTTTGTTTATTTATTTGACAGAGAGAGAAACCGTAAGAGCAGAAACATGAGCAGGGGGAGGGGGAGAGGGAAAGCAGGCTTCCTGCCGAGCAGGGAGCCTGATGTGGAGCTCGATTCCAGGACACTGGGAGCCGAAGACAGGCACTTAATGACCGAGCCACCCAGGTGCCCCAAAGTTGGTTTTTCAATTATGGGCTATACTCTAAGCTATTAAACGTAAATGGATTCCTCCTTGTGCATGGTTGGTGGGAATATAAATTAGTGCAGCCATTATGGAAAGCTGTATGGCTGTCCCTCAAAACCCAAAAATTAGAACTACCACATAATCCAGTAATCCCATTTCTGTGTATATATCCAAAAGAAATTAAATCATAATCTTGAAGAGCACTCCCATATTCACTGCAGCATTATTCACAATAGCCAAGACACAGAAACAAATTAAGTGTCCGTCAACACTCAATGTGGCATGTATACACAAATACATGTACACACACACACATGGATATTATGCAGCCTTAAAAAAGAAGGAAATCCTGCCACTTGTACAAAGATGAACGTGGAAGACTAAATGAAATAAATCAGTCAGAGAAAGACAAATACTGTCTGATCTCACTTATAACTGGAATCTAAAAAAGAAACTCAAAAAAACAGAGTAGAATGGGGTTGCCAGGGGCTAGAGGAAAAGGGGAAATGCTGATCAAAGGGTGCAAACTTTCTATAAGTTGTTTAAGTTCTAGAAATCTCAATGTACAGCATGGTTTAATGAAATTTGCTGAAAGAGTAGATCTTTTTTTTTTTTTAAAGATTTTTTATTTATTTGACAGACAGATCACAAGTAGGCAGAGAGGCAGACACAGAGAGAGAGAGGAGGAGGAGGCAGGCTCCCTGCTGAGCAGAGAGCCCGATGTGAGGCTCGATCCCAGGACCCTGGGATCATGACCTGAGCCGAAGGCAGAGGCTTTAACCACTGAGCCACCCAGGCGCCCCTGAAAGAGTAGATCTTAAATATTCTTGCCATACACACAAGAAGTAAGTATGTGCAGTGATGAAGAGGCCAGTTGGCTTGGTTGGGGGAATTATCTCACAGTGCACACATACATCAGAACATCTCATTGTATTCCATAAATACAGGATTATTTGTCAATCCTATCTCAGTAAAGTTGAAAAAAATTAAAAATAAATAAAATAACATCTTAAAAAATAAATAACAGCCAGTCCACTTGAGCTGGAATCTAAAGTATAGGTAGGAAAATGGCACAAGAGAGGATTTGCAAGTTTTCTTGAGGTCGGCTTATCTGGATCCACAAATGCCAGGCTAAGGAGTCTCAATACCTTACTGTTGCAAAGCAGCCGAAGATTTTAGAGCCCAGAACTAGGATGAACAGCGCTCGGTTTTGGAATTTATAGAATGATACTATATTTGGGACATATTTTGGAACATATCAGTCAGTTAGATTCCCAGTGTGTCAAGCTGAAAGGTCATATGAAAGAGAGACCTGGGGGTGCCTGGGTAGCTCAGTGAGGTAAGCCTCTGCCTTCAGCTCAGGTCATGATCCCAGGGTCCTGGGATCGAGCCCCACATTGGGCTCTCTGCTCAGCAGGGAGCCTGCTTCCTCCTCTCTCTTTCTCTCTCTGCCTGCCTCTCAGCCTACTTGTGATCTCTGTCCAACAAATGAATAAATAAAAAAATTTAAAAAAAAAGAGAGAGAGAGAGACCTGTGCTTATGGGCTGGTACAGGAGCATAGCCCCAGGTTGATGCTTCTTCTCCCTTCCCCAGGGTAGAGAATTTGCTCCTTCATTGTCTTAAGACTTGCCTTTTTAAGAGCAGGGGATCAGGAGACTAGCAGTGCTTTGTTTCTGTCCCTCACCCCATCCCGCAACCAGTGAGCATCTCCGGATCTCTCTTGCTTTGCCTCAGCCTTTTCTGTGGGTACAAATATGTTTCTTATAATAGGCTAGAAAATAATTGAAATACATGTTCATCACAAAATACACTAAGGTTGAGCCCCTGGAACGGAGTGTTATTTTTAATAACCTTCATTTCTTTGTTAAATTTTTTTCTTAGCTGAAATAAATTTGAATAGTGGTCACCGTTTAAATGGGAATTGGAGTAGGAGGAGAAAGACAAAACTGAAAATTTTTAATCATGTGTTACAATATTTTTTAAGTTAAAATGAAACCATAACTTGAGAATTTACTATATAATAAGCATTGTGCTATCCTGTGAGGAAGCTTTTCCTATTACCTCATTTCACATCAAATCTCAGAGAGGGTTTATCCTCATCACCAGTCATGGTGTGTGGCTTGGTTACAAATATCAGAAATCCATTCAAACCAAATGAGGTGGGAAGAAATCTGGCTTCACTGTGTAGGGCCTGGGATCTATAGTCTGAATGCTTTAGGTTTGAGACACAGCTCTCACTTAACTACCTTGGGCAAGTTACTTACTTGTAAGTTGTTACTTATTATTATTACTTACTTTCTCCTCATACTTTAGTGTCCTCATATGTAAAATGAGGATAATACTATCAGTACTTAACCTTATAGGATTGTTGTGAGGATTAAATGAGCTATACATGTAAAGCACATGCAACATGCCTGGCACTCCATAATGGTGGTGGTGAGTTGCCATGTGTAGGCCCCAGCCCTCACTTTACTTGACCTTATAGTTCTAGTGTCCAACACCTGGTTTATAATAATCTCTGTGTCTCTTAATCTGAATTCTAGAGCACAGACACCTGGCTCACATTAGGTTAGGTTTTCGCCCCAGTCCAGTCAGCTGTGGATAGGACGTAGACTCTCTTACCTGCTATCTGAGAGTGGGGGAAGGACAGGGGCTAGGCGGGTCACCCAAGTAGGGCTGCCTGACTGACACAAAACAGAGCTTAAAATTGTTAGCTTGAAGTATTAAGGAAATGCCAATAATGGGAGGGGGTGTAACTTTAAAACACATCAAACTTACATTGAGATGGCAGATTATTTTTATTTCATCTTTCAAGTTCTTAATAGCTTCCAAATGTTTTGAAATGAGTCAAAGTAATGTTATTTTTTTTTTTAATTTTGAAAAAAGAAAAACATCATACTTTCATTTCACTGTGTTTTAATAGTACTTTTTCTCTCCGGTTCCTATCAGAGTCTACACAGCAATCTTATTTATTTTGCAGGTCACAGAATACCTGTACGCGAACAAAATGGCCTTCCGATACCCAGAACCTGAAGACAAGGCCAAATACATTAGAGAAAGAATCTGGCGAAGTGAATACGATTCCCTGCTCCCGGATGTCTATGACTGGCCAGAATCCCCACTAAGCCCTCCCTTGATAACGGAAGAGAAGCAGACCCACTGAAAAATACTTTCCATGCTTCAGGGAACCCCCCTTATTTTATTTTATTCCAGAGAAAAAGAGATAATCTCAAATTTATGGGTTTTTCCCTGTGTTTTATTCTCCCCCACTGCTTTGCTTGACTTTTTTTTTTTTTCCATGAATCTGTACTTCCTTAGAGGATCAACATGTTGGCTGCATTGTGAATGCCCACCAGCGCCCTGCAATCAAATAACCATGATGCTTTTCTTGTGATTCGTAGCTCATAGCACATCAAAGAGATGTCACAGATGTATTTGTAAATGTCTTCACTTGTGCTGTTGTTCATGCTTGCCAAAGTATTTGCTATTTACTATTACAGTAATGATCTTCTCTTCCCAGCTCTTTTAGGGGTACTAAGAAATTTACTTCTGTGGATACGAGTATAGAATTTTAAGAAGCCAAATTTAACCAGATTACAAGGACAAACTGTCAGTGTCTAAAAGTTCTTTTATTTCAGCCTTATTTTATCTTCATGCTCTGAAATTCCTTTCCAGCTGATAAATCTAGAGAAATGTGAAAAATCTACCCTGTTATTTATTTTCGGGACCTAAATTGAGGCCCAACTATAACATCAGGAGAGAGAAATGGGAAGTACCACTGTCTTTAGAGAGATAAACAAAATAGTCATTGTTTTCAACAGTGTATAAAAATCATAGTGTAACTTTTTTATTTAATAAAGGTATTATCTTAAATTTAATTGCTTCAATTAATGTGATTTTATTGCCCAACTAGAAATTTAGGTTTGCTTATTATGAAAAACACCTATTTTCATTTTACTTATTTCTAGGTGATTTAAAGGAGGGGATATAATACATAAATTATAACTGACATCACGTGACTTTTAACCAATGAGTCCTGTTGCACATTTGAATGAAGCATATTTAACTGGAGATGCTATACCCCTTATTCCAATAGTAGTGCTCTTTATTGTTTGGTTAATTTTGGAATGTCTTTATTCCTTTGAATACCATTAGTGACAACTCTTCCCACTGAAGATGGATTAATTTTTTGAAACCACCAAAATTAATTTAGAACTAAGGGGGATGAATGAGGTAGGTGTACAGACCAGGAAATGCCATTTTTAATACCAGCAAAATGGGTAACAATTGACGAGTAAGACCAGTTTTCTTATGTGGCTTGTGGATTGGAAGGTTCTAAAGGAAAACGCAAAAGCCTTTGGAGAGTTAGTAGTACTACTTTTTATGTGCCTAACATAATTGTTTTGAAGGAACAAAAACTTATTTTAAGTGATCCTTCTAGAAGATCAACTACAAAAAGTTATTCTTAGCTACATGTAAGGGTGTACATTATTTGGTATTTCTCTCCACAGTCCTTGATATGTTAGATGTGATATTCTATAGGGGGAAAAGGGCATCATTTGTATGTTCATTTGTCCTATGTATAGGTAGAGATTGATTCATACTAATTTTGGATATAATTTAACATTTTAAGAATGCTTGAAATGGCACTGCCATTTGGAGTATTTTAAAATGCAGTTGATTAATCCATTTAACAGATGAGTAAAGTCAGAAGTCTGTTGTATAAACCTGTTGTATAATATAAGCAATTGGGTCACTATTTCTTTTAATTAAAAGTGAAAGTTTTATGTTTTTCATGTTACCTTTGTCAAAACAAAAATTGCCCCCAAAAATACTCTCTTGATTTTAGTTTAACATTACAAGTATAATAATTACAAATCCTGTTTTTTGCTTAGTGCTTACTGAAGGCAGGATCACATGCTGAATTAATGTAATTTTACTAAGATGTTTGCTTAGTAAATATGCCTAGTACAGTCTTCATGGAAATTCTATTTTAAAGAAAGAAACAAAGCCAACTGGCATATAGCCTGCTTATTTATATAACCCGTAATGTACTGGTTGGTAAATAACACATGAGAATAGGTGGTTTTAATGAGCACATATTTATCTGGAGAAATAAGATACATTTACACATACTATATGAGATATATAATAAATGTATTAGAATATATATATAATGTGTATTTATTAAAATCCACCTGCTCTCATGTGCTATTTACCAACCAGTATTTCACCAAACCAGAAACGACTGTTGGATGTAAATTGAAAAAAAAAAAAACAAATTAGGAATACAGGCAGGAGCTACCAGCATGGTGGGAAGAGGTTGGTGGCATGACGGTATCAGATTGGAAAAGAAACATTCAGATCCTCTATGGAAATCTTACCGAGCAAGAAGGTAATTATTTTTAAAGACAGGAACGGAGAGTCATTTTCATTCTTTTGAATAGGGAAGAAAATCTGTAGGTTTAGGCTTAGTAGGGAGAAGTGAGAACACATGTTCTAAACTGGCACCAGCACCCATGGTGTGAAAGAAACTGGGTGAATTGTGGGATAAGGTTTATTGACTTTAACATGGCAAACATGTTAAAGATTTTGGTTAAAATCTTTTTAAAGGATGGTTTCTTAACCAAGAAGTTGCTTCAGAATCCCCCTGAAGTTTCTTTAACCTGCATATGCCTCTGTCTCCTCCTTCCAGGCCCCCTGAACCACCAGGGGCAGAGCGCTGGAGCTGAATTTTCAGCAGGTTCCCAGGGGATTCTGACGCACACTTCCCCTGCCTCTCACTGGCTGCCCTAAAGTGGATATCCGAATCACCTGGAGAGCTGACTACTCCTCTGGAGGGCAGTGGGTCTGGGGTAGGGCCCGAGAGTCTGTATTTCTTACCCGCTCCTGGGTGATGCGCAGGTAGCTTGCACAGAGAAGGCATCAAGGACTGAACGTGGTGTGCAGTTTGTTTAGTGCTCATACAGTATGTACTTTAATATGAAAAAGATAACTGAAAGTATCTTCTTCCATGGAATTGGTTTCATCTGTCTTTGTTATGTCTGGTTTTTATGGGATGTTCATAGACACAAAAATACAGAGCTTTTAAACAGATTTCTCTGAAAATATGTAACTAGAATACTGTTCAATTCTCAAGTATTGTTTTTAAATTCACATATTAGTAAAACCTAGCAACCAGTTTTCATTTTTGAAAAGGTTAGCTATCAAATGGATACTTGTTCTTCTCTATTGGTTGTCTTTTAATATGACTTACCCTATCTTTTCTCTTTTCTTTCTCTAAAATTACCAGCTCCTGGAGAAAGAAGACTCTGCATTCTCCTTTGCAAAGGAGTTGCTAATGAATTAAGATGAAAGCATAATTATTAAGGGGTGTGGAGCATTATTTACTGCTTGCTCTCAGATAACTGAAAGCCCATGGGGTGAGGGGAGTGGGAAAGCTTTGCCTTCATCAGATGTTCTGTAGCTTTTTTCCCCAAGCCCATGCAGTGTCCTTCAAAGAGAAATTTATATTCTTGAACAGTTCCAGGGTTCTATTGGATTCACCAAAATGGAATCAGCTCTGCTGAGCCTAAATAACACTTGAGAACATTAGTGTAAATATCAAAGCTCTCTACTGGGATTTCCTTTACAGGAACTACCGTAAAAAATGAAATAGCACCAATGTCATATGTCCACTCAAAATAAGACCACACATGTTCAGGTGAGGCATATTGCTGACTTTATAGAAAACAGAGATTCATTATCTATTTTGGTTCTCAACTGATGTGTGATTTGCACTTTAATGTGCATCTAAATGTTAAAATGAAATAAATTCTCTACAGCCAAGCTGAATGAAATAACATTTAATATTTAAAATATTCAAGATAATTTAACTACAGACAACTCCCCCCCCAATCTGAAATGAGGATGTTTTAATATTAGCAGAGAAAAAGCTCAATGTTTTGCTTCAAATTTGAATAAATTCAACAGGGCCTATTTAGGACAAGACACTTACTTATTGCATAATTATTGCCAGGAACTTCTCTGGTAAACTGGTAATTAGATTTTAAAATAATAATTTCCCCCCTTTCTTGGAAAAGTAAAATTGTGTCTCTCAAAGAGAAAAGTAACATATGCTATAATATGGAAATATGTTCATAGTTTAGTTGTGTACAATATACAAATTAAGTCAGATGACTTTGGATGGTTTGTATATGTAACTGGTTTTTACTAATAAACACTTTTTCATCTGACTGTTTAATCTTGTTTTGTTTTTTTCCCCCAAATAAAAGCTTATTTGCCACTTCTGTGGGAAGTCATCCTTACTTCAGAACACTTTTTAAAGTTTTATGACTAGGGAAAATTTGTGGATATCTATTCCCCAGTTTTCAGTATGTCCTTTTATGTCCTAGAAAAATTATTTTCTCTCTCCTAATTTTAAGTGTATATTCTAGTAAATGGATTCCGGGAGAGTCACTGAATGGTCACTAATATACTAGGTATGTACAGTTAGCAAATGATGCTGAAGTAAACTTTATAGACAAGCATCAGGCCTTGTTCTAAGCACCTCTTATGCATCAGCATAATTAATTCTCAGATCCCCTCCTGTCACTACACCTGTTTTACAGAGAAGACCACAGGCACAGGGAGGTTAAGTGCCTTGCCCAAGATCTTAGCTGGTGAGAAGCAAAGCCAGTGTTCTTAACCTTAGCCCCTCTCAAAGAAGAAGGGCCGCGGTGACAGGTGATTTTACTTGGATCTTAAATAAAGAATTGTTATTTCAGATGAAAAGTCTTCAACTATTCTTACAAGATAAGGCTTGTGTCCTTTTTAATGTGTTTTAGCAGGTTTGTAATTCAAATAGAATATAAATGTATTTTATTCATTAGTCTTCAGCATTTTAAGTACTGGAGGTAAACATAAAAGACTTGGTTTTGCATTTGGTAAATTACACCAAAGATTCTTAATAGCCAGCTGCCTAACATCTTTAGATTTGGTAATCTTTCCAGAACTACCAACTGCTATCACTTCTATCCAAACCAGTTTCAATAATGCTTGTATACTTTGTGACTCTGCCAATGTCAATGTGAATTGTAAGCTGTATTTCCCTATCTTGATACAATGATATTCTGATACAATGATAGCTTTTTTATTGTATGCATACATATAACTTCTTGCATTAAAAAGTAGAAGAGCTGGGGTGCCTGGCTGGCTTGCTGGTAAAGCATGCAATTCTTGATCTCAAAATTGTGAGTTCAAGTCCCAAGTTGGGTCTGGAGCTTATTAAAAAAAAAAAAAGATGAGAACAGTTAAAAAGAAATACAAGATGTATATGTGGAATAAGGAATTTCTGAGACCTATTTTAGCTAACTATTTGACAAACATTTTTGCTTAATGTTTTATTATACTTTGTCTAATCACCTTTAAAAAAAAAAAAGATTTTATTTGACAGCGAGCACAAGCAGGGGGAACATCAGGAAGAGGGAGAGGGGGAAGCAGGCTCCCCACTGAGCAGGAAGCCTGATGCAGTGCACAATCCCAGGACCCTGAGATCATGACCTGAGTCAAAGGCAGACACTTAACCAACTGAGCCACCCAGGCACTCCTGCCTAATGACCTTTAAAATTAACTGAAATTAAAACCATATTTTTGCAATGAATATTGTGTTCCTTTTGATAATATCCCAGCAATAATTATTAACTTCGAGGAAACCACACATTGCAAAATCACTGCTTAGCCTTTCTCACCTGTGCATTTAAGATTAAAGGATGGAATAAACAGACTTGTGATAATTGCTTATGGGAATGCCAGTATAAGGGGAAGTGCCTTGCGTAGAGTGTATTATACTAGATCAACTTACCATAGATAGTTCCAAGAATCCGTCTAAATGCTCCATAATGATGTGAATTGTTTTTTCTCTTGTGATATATAAATTGTAATGAGATGTGTATATTTTCTTAGTAAAATTCCCCATGCATATAAAAATGTGTTATGACCTTGGTTTTAGAGGCTGCTGTATAAAGGGCACTTTTAAAATTCAGTATTATCTCAATCCTTAAAACAGCCCGGCCCCCAGCCCCCACCCAGAGCACCTGCTCCCTTGGAAGTGCTCTGTGGTTAGACTGAGAAACACCATGGAGCACTACTCGTGCTCCCCATCTTTTCCTTTCCTTTTGTTCACCTTCCTACTTTATTTCTCTTCTCATTTAGTTTAATCCTAGCAGTAAAGGAACTATTCCTCACCTCTTCTCACCACATACACATTCCACCCGAATGCTAGAACACTAAGTCAGGAAAGACTGTATGTTGAGTTTGTGGTAAAGGGACAAATTGGTACAACAGCTAATACCTACTGAGTGCTTGCTTCAAGCCAGGCTCTGTTCTAAGGCCCTGAGATTTATTTGCTCATTTCTCATTTCACCTTCACAACGACTTTCTAAGGTGTACGTGCTAACATTTCCCCCGTTTTGCAGACTGTGAGGTGCAGAGCCCTTAAAGTCATGAAACTACCCAAACCAGCAAAGCGACAATTCAGACCTCTTGCCTCTGATGCTGTTTAAACTACCCTCTCCCTACAGTGAGTGCAGCCTGTGCAGCAGAGCGTGGCTGTAGCCCATCTCACTCGTCATAATCACTAACTTCCAGGAAACCTGTAAATCTGCCGGCATTGCGGGCCCCCAGGACTCTGACGCCTTCCCTGCATCAGACCTCGGACATCCTCCTGCGTCCCCACTTCGGGCAGACAGTCCTGCTTCCTGTTTCATAGGAAAATAGAACAGTCAGAAGAGGATGTCTTCAAGCTCCCCTCTCCCCATCCCCCCAAGTTCCGTGAGAAAGTGGGAAAGTGAGAGGCAGCGACTAGAGCAGCTGGCCTGACACCATCGGCCAGCCTCACTGGGGCTAGGAACTCACCGCTCGGCCTTGGTGTTCTCCTGTGGAATGGAAAGCATCTTGCAGAACACCAGCATCTGCCAGGGCCATTCTGAACGTCAGCGCTTCCTCCCCAAGCCTTCTCTTTTAGGATCCCAGGGTACATAAATATCTCCAGTCAAAAGCCATGGAGTTATCCTTGACTCCATCTCCTTCTCTCACACCCCACATCAAATCCATCCGCAATTCTTGTGGGCTCTACCTTCAAGTATATTGAGAACGTGACCATTTCTAACGTCTCCCCCGCTGACTCCCTAGACCTAGCCACGATCATGGTCACCTGGTCTCCGCCCCCCACTTCCCGGCCACCTACAGGCTATTTTCAGCAGAGGAGCCAGAGCCATCCTTTTCAATCTAAAACAGAGCAAGTCACTCTGTTCAAAACCCTAACTAGTTGAGCCAATGTCCTTAGAGGGCCACAAAAGCCCTGACATGCTCCCCCACCACTGCTACCACTCACTTCTCTACCTCCATTCTGCTGCTGTCCCTGCTCTCTTGCTCTATTTCAGCCCTACTTGTCCTGAGCACACCAGGCAAACTCCAGACAGGACTTGGCATTTGCGGTACCCTCTGCAGGGACATTCCCAGTATCTTTGCTGCTTGCTTCTTCACCTTTTTAGGTCTCGGCACAGATGTCACTTCTCAGCGAGGTTTTCTCTAACTCACCCTTTTCAAGTCTGCAACCCAGAGTCCCCAGCATTCTCTCTCTCCTCCCTATTTTTCTCCATTGAACTTATCACCTCCCCTCTATGTAGAGCGTTGCAGGGGATAGAATGTTCTCCTTTCCTTTGTGGAAGCCAAAGCTAGTGAGGGGAAAGCTCCTATCTCCCTACTTCGTGGCTGCCCAAAACAGTGGCAAGTATCAAGTGGTAGTTTGAAAAAGGTGGTGCCCTAAGAAGATACAGAGGCAAGACCTTGGCTCTGCTACCTCCATTGTTCATGTTTTCTGTCAGTTCTGTGGGCTCTCTAATCTCCTTTCAATCTGCAACTTAAATTAGCCAAAATTGATTTCTATGCTTATAACCAAGAATTCTGATTGATATTGAATTAAGATGTTACTTATAAGTATGTAAATATTAGCCTGTCCAACAATACTTTGAGCAAATCAAGGACTGGGTCATGTTTTTTGTTTATTTTGTATAGCTTCAAAATCTCTTCCTCACCCCGTTCAGTGCTCTTTCTCTATATAGGTTTAAGCAGTGATTGATTCCAAATAATCGAATGATTAACAAAAAAGTTTCTGAGTATAATTTGAATGAGAAAAATAAAGTCATGGAATCTGCCCTGTTATTGCTTTTTTGGGTCTGAAATTTACCCACTGCTTTTGCTAATTTGTGATTAGAGCCATTATCCTTCTCTCTTAATTCCAGGTTGGTTACTATTGTAGATGTAATGATAGGTTGGTTCATTTACTGATTTGAGAAGACCACCAGTGTATTATATCTAGGTCACATCTAAAATGAGAATGAGAGAGAAAAGAGAGGCCAGCTTTCTCATACTTGTATAAATTATATTATTAGATGTGCTAGGTATCACTCTGGAATGACTCATATTTGAATAACACTTTACAAACCATTTTCAACAAACACTATTTAGTCTTTATGACAAAAGTTTGAGGCAAGAAGAACAATTATTATCCTCATTTCACCAAGGGAAAAACAGGGGCTCAGGAAAGTTAAATAACCTGGCCAAGGTCACCCAAATACAAAGGAGCAAAATCAAGACTCAAACAGTCTTTTGGCTCAAAAGTTTATGCTGTTAAGCAATGTAAAAAGACAAATGACAAATCTGGAAAATATTTGCACCTTCCATCATAGTTAAAGAGTTATTGTCCCTAATATATATAAAGCAGCTAAGAATTCATAAGAAGAAGACCACCATTACAATGAAAAATTGGGCAAAAATTGTGCACAAAATGTATACAGAAAAAAAAAGTCAAATGATCCTTAAACTTATGAACAGATACTCAACATAGTTCAGTTATGAAAGATAAATGCATGTTTGAACTCCACTAAGATGGTAGATTGGCAAAAAAAAAAAAAAAAAGAAAAAAGAAAAAGACAAAGAAAAAGAAAAAGAAATCCCAAAGTTTGACAATATTAGTGGTAGTGAGGCTCTGAAGAAAAAGGTCCTCCGGTAAGTTGCTAATAAAAGACAGAATGAGGGCCACCTGGGTGGCTCAGACAGTTAAGCGTCTGCCTTTGGCTCAGGTCATGATCCCAGAATCCTGGGATCAAGCCCTGGGTCGGGCTCCCTCGTGAGCTGGGAGCCTGCTTTTCCCTCTCCCTTTGCCTGCTGCTCCCCCTGCTTGTGCTCTCACTCTCTCTGTGTCAAATAAATAAAATCTTAAAAAAAAAAAAAAAAAGAAAAGAAAGAAAGAAAGGCAAAGTAACATAACCCCCAGAACAGTACTTTTAGCATTATCCAGCAAAATTATGTATGTATTTATCAGTTGAGTCATCAATCCCACTTGTAGGAATCTATGCCAAAGATATAATTGCAGAAATAAAAAATAACTTGTGCAGAAGGTTATTTGTTACCATACTACGATAGCAAAAGACTGTAAACAACCCAGAGAACTGATGGAATAAACAAACTATGGTATAGTCATTCAGCATGAGACAGCTGTGAAAAGTAAGGAGGAAGAAATTTGTACACAGATACATGTCATGGTAGCCAAGACCATGTGCTGCTTGAAACTTCCTTCCCAAAATAACCTGCTGCAAGGAGTGCACCTTTACTGATGCTTTTCGGCTTTTTGTGTTTTTAAATCACCATCTGAAGATGACTTTTTAAATCACCATCTGAAGATGACTCCTTTAATATTTCTTATAAAGCAAGTCCACAAGCAACAGACTCTCAGTTTTGCTCATTTGAGGATGTTTTTATTTCACCTTCATTACTGAAAAATAGCTTTGATGGAAATAAGATTCTTGGTTGACAGGTTTTTCCTTTGAGCACTTTAAGTATATTATACCACAGCCTTCTGGCTTCCACTTTTTCTTTCTTTTTTAATCATTTCAAGGTGGTTTTTTTTTTTTTATTACTTTCAGAAGTAGAATTTAGTGATTCATCAGTTGGAAATAACATCCAGTGCTCATTATATCAAGTGCTCTCCCTAATGCCCATCAGCCAGTTCTCTTCCCCACCTCCCCTCCAGCAACCTTGTTTGTTTCCCAGAGTTTAGTGTCTCTTATGGTATGTCTCCCTCTCAATTTTCATCTTATTTTATTTTTCCTTCCCTTCCTATGTTCATCTGCTTTGAGTCTTAAATTCCACATGAGTGAAATCATATGGTATTTCTCGTTCTCTGACTTATTTCGCTTAGCATAATACCCTCTAGTTTCATCCACATCTTTGCAAATGGCAAAATTTCATTCCTTTTGATGGCTGAGTAATATTTCATTGCATGTATGTATGTATGTATGTATATGTCTGTGTGTATACACACACACACACACACACATCTATCTCACAGCTTCTTTATCCATTCATCTGTCAATGGACATCTGGGCTCTTTCTTTTTTTAGTTTGGCTATTGTGGACATTGCTGCTATAAACATTTGGGTGCATGTGCCCCTTCAGATCACTACATTTGTATCTTTGAAGTAAATACCCAGTAATGCAATTGCTGGGTCATATGCTAGCTCTATTTTCAACTTTTTGAGGAACCTCCATACTGTTTTCCAGAGAGGCTGCACCAGCTTGCATTCCCACCAACAGTGTAAGAGGGTTCCCCTTTCTCCGCATCCTCACCAACATCTGTTGTTTCCTGACTTGTTAATTTTAGCTATTCTGACTGGTGTGAGGTGGTATCTCATGGTGGTCTTGATTTGTATTTCCCTGATGGTTAATGATGTAGAGCAGTTTTTCATTTGTCTGTTAGCCATTTGTACGTCGTCTTTGGAGAAATGTCTGTTCATGTCTTCGGCCTGTTTCTTGACTAGATTTTTTGTTTTTTTGGGGTGTTGAATTTGATAAATTCCTCATAGATTTTGGATACTAGCCCATCTGATAAGACATTTGCAAATATCTTCTCCCATTCCATAGGTTGCCTTTTGGTTTTGTTGACTGTTTCCTTTGCTGTGCAAAAGCTTTTTATCTTGATGAAGTCCCAATAGTTCATGTTTACCCTTGTTTCCCTTGCCTTTGGAGACATGTCTAGCAAGAAGTTGCTGAGGCTGTAGTCAAAGAGGTTGCACCTGTGTTCTCCTCTAGGATTTGGATAAATTCCTGTCTCTCATTTAGTCTCTCATCTATTTTGAGTTTATTTTTGTGTATGGTGTAAGAAAGTGGTCCAGTTTCATTCTTCTGCATGTCCAATTTTTCCAACACCATTTGTTGAAAAGACTGTCTTTTTTCTATTGGATGTTCTTTCCTGCTTTGTCGAAGATTAGTTGATGATAGAATTGCGGGTCCATTTCTGGGCTCTCTATTCTGTCCCATTGATCTATGTATCTGTTTTTGTGCCAGTACTGTACTGTCTTGATGATTACAGCTTTGTAATAGAGCTTGAAGTCTGGAATTGTGATATCTCCAGCTTTGGCTTTCTTTTTCAACATCACTTTGGCTATTCGGGGTCTTTCTGGCTCCATACAAATTTTAGAATTGTTTGTTCCAACTCTGTGAAAAAAGTTGATGGTATTTTGATAGGGATTGCATTGAATGTGTAAATTGACAATTTAGCCTGAATGTCTAATGATTCTACCAATCTTCCTTTCACCATCATCTCTATTCATTTTAAGAGTGCCCTTAAGCCTGAGGTCTCCACAGTCTATTCTAAGTGAAGCCAACATCTTGGAAGAGAAGGTACATTTGGAAGGTACATTTTCGGTCCACTTCTCCCTCCAGGCAAAATCTCTGAGCTAATGCTGTGGAGCTGGAGACAATGGCATGCTACTGATTTAGTGACACCACCAATTTAGGAGCTGGGCACTTGAGGAGTAGGGTAGAGACTTCAGGTCTTTTTGGCTGGCCTCTCCCTGTATGGAACCACCACTTTATGAGCCAGGGAAAGGCAGTCAGGGCCCTTGTATTCTCACTAGGCCATGCCTAAACTAAAGCCTCCATCCCACCTCTTAGCAACACTTGTCTGGAATTTAGCCTCACCAACCAGCAGCTGGGGGCAGCAGGAGAAACACTGCTGTGCCAGTCCTTGAGAGAAGATAGCTCTCTGACTGTGAGCTGGGAGGACAGGGAGAACTGTGTTGTCAGTTGCACCAGCCTAGAGTGGAGGTTTGGTCTCACTGATTAAGAGGGGAAAGGGGGGGAAGCAGATCTCAGTTCAAATACTATTATCTCTCACTGTTCTTACCAAATTTTGGTAGAGTTTTTGGAAAAAAAAAAAAGTTTCTTCATTTGCTAAATTTCCTTAGGACCATTTCCAGGGATTTTAAATGATTGTAGGGTTTTTTTTTTTTTAAATTTTGTTTTGTTTTGTTTTGGCGGTGGTGTTTTGTTTTGTTTTGTTTTGTTTTATCACTTTAACCAGTTTTTCTGGGGATAGGGCCCATAGAGCACTTCATGCTGTCATATTCGAAGTTCCTCTAACACTGATTTTTAATCAAGTGTCATCCATGCAGGGAAGGAAGTAATACTTTCCTGAACATAATCTTGACTTTGGAACCCATGTAAGTAATTTACATAATTTAAATAAAATTTTAAAAGAAATACCTAAAAGTGGAAAATAAATAAAAGAATCTACCTGTGTATCAGGTTGGTGGCATAACAACAGAGGAAAAAAACAATTCTTAAGTAACCTAAAAATAGTTTTTTGACCATACATACCTAGTGTCATATATCCATGATTTGCTGGAGCTACTTTACTGGAGCTAAATCAAATTACATTAATGTTATTAGGAACCAAGTTTTTTTTTTTATATAAGTGACATCAGTATACAATTAAAGAAAAGTAAAAACTCTATAATCTTACACTTGAGTTGAAAAAAATCAGCATGAATTCGAGACTTACTTCACTTAAAAAAAATATATATATATTAGCTCTGTCTGCTAAAAAGGCTTAGAACAAGCCTCTAGATGTAATTCCCATGTGATAGGAAATGCAAGAGATAGAGAAACATGTTAAATGATACCATGGAGATGCAATCAGCCCCATCCAGAATTTGGGAAATTCTAGAGGACAAGGGACCCCATTTCTTCCACAAATAAATTACAAGAAAAAAAGCAGAGGGAAAAGAAACTGTTAAAGTTAAAAGAGGGGCACCCGGGAGCTTCCGTTGGTTAAGCATCTGATTCGTGGTTTCAGCTCCGGTCATGATCTCAGGGTCCTGAGATTGAGCTGCGTGTTGGGCTCTGTGCTCCGCACAGTCTGTGTGAGATTCTTCCCCGTTTTCCCTCTCCCTCCGCTCCTCTCCCCACTTGGGCTCTCTCTCTTTCTCTCTCTCTCTCAAGTAAATTAAAAAAAATGTTTTTTAAAAAGTTCGAAAGAAACTTTAGAGACTTATACTATAAGCAGTGTAACTTTTTTTTTAAAAGATTTTATTTATTTTATTTGACAGAGATCACAGGTAGGCAGAGAGTCAGGCAGAGAGAGAGAGAGGAGGAAGCAGGCTCCCTGCTGAGCAGAGAGCCCAGTGCTCATCCAAGGACCCTGGGATCATGACCTGAGCTGAAGGCAGAGGCTTTAACCCACTGAGCCACCCAGGCACCCCCATTGTAAACTCTTTTTGAATACTGATTCAAACAAACCACCTACATATGAGACTCTTTGGGAATAATTAGGGAAATCTGAACACTGAACAGTTATTAGATGATATTCATAAGGAATTGGGTGTTTTAACAAATCATCAGGTGAGATGATAGCATTGTAGTTAAGTTTTTTAAAAGAGACTTTTGATGTTTTTAATCATATATTTTAATTTTTTGACTTGAACAAATGAGCCTCAAAAAATTATGAGATGTGGGGCACCTGGGTGGCTTAGTGGATTAAGCCTCTGCCTTTGGCTCAGGTCATGATCCCGGGGTCCTGGGATCGAGCCCTGCATCGGGCTCTCTCCCGATCTGGGGCTCGATCCCTGGACCCCGAGATCATGACCTGAGCTGAAGGCAGAGGCTTAACCCACTGAGCCACCCAGACACCCCATATAATGGAAAGTTTTAAAAATAAACAAAAAGTTCTATCTGTGATAAAGATATAACAGCCCTGAGGAGAAGAGTTGTAGGAAGCCTCGATGGGTAGGCAGAAAGACCCGGGGTGGAGGAGTCCGTGGCAAGTACTGCTGTGGGCAACCCCTATCCTAGCTCAGTTGCGACCAGGACCTAGCTGTGGAATGATTTATGTCTTCCTGGGAGCTTCTGAGCTAAGCAAGTGTCAGGATAAATAAAGTTCCAGTTCTGGTGTTTAATACTGGCTAAGTGAGACCCCATGTGACCAAATCCAACTTACTGTTCCATTTTGGCAACACCAGTCCAAATCTCAACCCACCCTACCAGACCCAGCTCAAGTCCCACCTTTTCTTAACTAACTGCATACCCACTAATCTCCCTTTGCCTATATTCTTATTCATTTTGTCTTCTCATTTGTTCCCTCATATTGTTAGCTGGTGGCTTCCCAATACATACTTTTCCAGCCTCCGTGTATACTCCTAAAACCAGGGACTATAACATACTTAAAAAATTCTTTCGGCCGCAAAAACAACACGATCCACAAAGCTAGAGCTCAATTAATACTTGAATGAAGGCTTTGAAGAGGCCAAAATGTAAAATACGTAACGGTGTATTGGGCAAAGCAGAGGGGGTGGGGCAACATGGCTCTTGATTCCTCTCTCCGGGGGTTTCAAAGACTCCATAGGCACAGCACCTCTATTCCTGTTATGAAGCTGCCGGATGCTTTGACCACCTCAAGTATGTCCAGCAAAAATCTGTGCCATTTGGCACTGCATAGGAGCTTGAAATAGCATTTTTTTTTTTAAGTTGGAATTTAAACCGAGTTTTTTGTCCTACTGTTTCTACACAGAGCAGGCCTGGGCTTTTCACTCGACCGTCCAGCAGGCTATGCTGTGCCCAAGGAGAACACACCTGCAAGGCTTGCGGCGAATACCTAAATAAAGTGGAACAGAAGGGAGGCTCGGGGTCTACAGTAATGCTGCCATGAACTCTGATTCAAAGGCACATTGCTTTTTCTTAGGCATCGCGGGCTTAAACGTTTAGATTTAGTGATTTAAAAACAGACTCATCCCAGCGAAAGAATAGAAATTACACAAACCTATGCGGGAACAAAGTATCGGGGACAACACTCTTCGAGGAGCACGCTGGAAATCAAAAGTAATAAATAGTAAACGTTTCCCCTTTGAGGGCTCTGGTCCTCACAGGTGACCACTACCACCTTACTCAGATAATTGTGCGGACGAGTGAAGGCGGACGGGGGACCAGTGGGCACCAAGAGTGTGCCCGCAATCAGCGCCAAGCCCAACCGCACTGGCCGGCCTGGCCTGGCACCACCGAGCGCGGACCTCCGCCTCGTCCTAGAGCGGCCACACGCGGTCACAGCCCGCGGCGCACTTCCGTCCGTGCCGGCGCCGCCCTGTGGACGGCTGGGCCTTGCCGCGGGCCTGCGCCTCCCTCGGCTCCGGCTGCGGGCCTCGGGGAGTGGGTGAGTGGGACAGGGCGCGCCGGAGAGGGGCGGGCCAGGGTCTGAGCTGCCGCCAGCCCCGCGTCCGCCTAGTGGGCTGATACGCGCGGGCAGGCACGCTTCCTCCGGACTCCTGGGGGGGGGGGGGGGGGGGGGGGAGGACCCCCCCCCCCGGGGGCGGGGGGGGGGGGGGGGTCCGGCGTGGACGACCCAGGCCCGGGGAGTCCCGGGGAGCGAGGACGCGCCTTGTCTACCCCCTACCCCGAGGCGGGAGCCCCCAGTCGCCCCGCGCCCCTGCCGCCGCCGCCCACCCCTATTCGGGAGACTGAGATTGACTTGGGGGAGAGCCTGGGCTCGAAGGTGGTCGGAGACCTAGCCTCCGGCCGGGACTCGGCCTTGGCCTCTCCATTTGTCTCTACCCGGTCCACGGTTCTTTCATCTCTAAAATGGAGGAAGGCAGTATCCGCCCTCCCGGTACCACAGGGTGATTGCAGGGTTGGCGCTGCCTCCATGGAAACTGGTTCTCAACTTGGCAACCTTTAGAGTCATTTGGGATGCCTTCCAGATGCTGAGTCCCCAGAATCACCAGGTGATTGTGATATGCAGCGGGGACGAGAAGCACTGGCCCGAGGAGTGTCAGGTGACAGTACTGGGGACGAGTGCTCTGTTCTCGGCCGGCCGGAATGTGCACTTGATCCAAGGTGGATCATAGCCCGGAGAGCAAGCGGCTGCTTTTATGTTCAAGAAGACAGGGACCCAATCTGGTCTGGTTGCTTTTTAATTCCTGGTGCCTCGAATGGTGCATGTCACAAAACATGGACCATTGATTAAGCAAATTTAACTTCTGATTCCTTCCCGACCTGGTGGAAGGGTTTTGGTTATTTGGCTCATTTTTAAACTTTTTATTATGGAAAATTTCAAACATAGGAAAATTAGATCAGTCTTGTTTCATCTGTTACCCTCACCTCACTGGATTATTTAAAAAGCAGATCTGAGTGTACCCTTTTATTCGCGAAATACTTGCTTATGTTTGTAAAACAGAATAACTCCTTTTTAAAACAAAGCCATTCTCGATTTGATAAGCATATCATGTTATCATTTATCCAGCCAGTGTTTACGTTTCCCCACTTGTCTCTTTTTCTCCCAATTCTCTTTTTATCCCATTTTCTCTTTTTAAGTTTGTCCAAATCCAGGTCCAAGCAAGCTACACATGCCACGTTTAGTTGACCTCTTTTCAATTTCATTTAATCTTATGGCTTTTTTTTTCCTCTTGTATTTTACTTGTTAAAAAAAAACCTATTCATTGTTCTGTGATGTTTCCTACATGTTGGTTTTTGCTTCTTCCATCCCATCCAAAGGTGGTGTCCTTTAATAAACTGGTGTTTGGATTACAGTTTTCTTCAGATTCAGGTTCTACTTTTCCGCAAGAAAACTTCATCGGGTTATTGTGTACTTCATACTGCAGCACACCAGGAGTTAGATCTTGTTTCTCTTTGTGGTGTTAATATTGGTCACTGGACCTTTTCTGTACAGATTGCACTGCAGGGTAACTAAATAATTTACCTAGGATTTACAGAAGGATGCCCCTAATAACTTCAGAAGAATGAGAGAATATCACCTTTTGGCAGCCTCTAATGAAATAGTGAATCCTGACAATGAACGTTAGTGGCTGTTAACCTCAGAAAGAGAGAGACAGCCAGACAGCATGAACTTCCTAATGGAAGTACCAAATACCACTTAATCAGGTATTCTTGGATAATTGCTGGGGGATATATACCAAACAAGATTGCCCATGAGTTGATAATTGTTGAAGCGTGGTGATGGTTACATGGTAATGCATTACACTAATCTCTCTACTTTTGTGTTTGAAATTTTTCATAATAAAAAACATTTTTTTTTAAGATTGACTTCTTGACTAGTAAATTTAGGTCAGCCTGATGTATTCTTTGTAGTTCTCCGTTAGCCTTTCACTAAGTGATTCTCAAACCTGACTGCACATTAGAATCATAGGGGAAGAATTTTTTTTTTTTTTTTTAATACTAAAACACATGTCTTACTTGCAGAATTCCTTTTTAATTGTTCTGGGATGGAGCCCAATTATTGATATGGTTTAAAAGCTCTCCAGGTAGTTCTAATACGCTCAAGGGTTCTGTACCAGTGGCCTAGACCCATTATTTGTTAAGGATTGCAAAGTGATTATATTTTATTATTCCTTCTGCATTTATTAGCTTTTAAAAATGTTTAACTTTCCACATTCTGTTATTCTCACCTCTGTTGAAAACTGCAATCCAACAGGAAAGCCTCTGCAAATTAAATTACCTAATTATCAGGGGAAGGCTTGATCTTGGAAGTGAAAGTGTGGAGTAACACATGGAAGGGACACTAGCAATTACCTAAAACCTGTGCATGGGTTGGAGAGATATACCATCTGTATGTGTGAGGTGTGTGTGGGGCGAGGGGGTAGGAGGGCTGATTGTATCTCCAAATAGTAAGAAAGATTAGGTGATGTGTAGTTAGAAAAGTATGTTCAGCCTTATGACACATTTCTTTTAAATAATCAATATTAAATAAATTAAATATAAAATACATTGAAAATAAAGACATCAAATGGTTTTCATTGCAACCAAAACTAATCCAAAGATTTAAAAGAAAACTTAACCACTCCGCACCATCACCATTTTAATCACCCCTGAGATAACCAATATTAACAGTATGGTGTATATCCTTCCACACAGACCTTCTCTGTCTTATGTAAATGCAGCAGTTCAGGGCATTTTAAAAATGAGATCATGCCATAGCCATCTATACCTTTTATCATTGTCATCCCTCCAAGACAAGAGTTATAGACCTGACTTAAGTGCAGAACAAATAGTTCTGAATGTACAATAAAATATTCAGTCATTTCCCTGTTGAAATATATTCAGATGGCTTCCAAATTTTAGCCACCTTAAAAGAACCACCAGAAACATCACTGTACATAGGTCCTTTATTTCTGTAGGGTAGATTCTCAAAAATGTGGTTGTGGGTTAAAACGTGTTGATAATAGCAGCATCGTTATTTTTGGTAATGTATATTGCCAGCTTACTCTCCCAAAACACAAAAGCAGTGTATACCTCCACCACTAGTAATACGAGAATACCTTTCCCCCTGTGCTTCACCTACTCATTCTTCCCTCCTCCCCAAACCACTGTCAACCATTGGTGTTTTTATTATCTCCATAGTTTTACCTTTTCCAGAATATTAAATAGTTGTGGTTCAACTATAGTTTTTAATTGACTGGATTTGGCAGTTTTTTAACTTGTTTTTGTGTGTGTGTGTGTGTGTGAGCAGTCATACAAGGTTTGGTAACTTGTGGTTTTAACTCACTAAGAGTTATTAGAATCTTACTTGGTGTTTCTTTGGGAAACTATTAGGGAGCAAGAATCCAGTCTTTTCTGAATAATTTTATAAATACTACTTACGGATAACATAAATAACAGTAAATCTCAAAAGAACATGTTTTTGGTGATTTTGAGCCGTGATGTGTAATAATCCCTGGATGATCTTGTCATTGCAGGGTGGAAGATGTCTATGGATGTGACATTTCTGGGTACGGGTGCAGCATACCCTTCCCCAACCCGGGGTGCCTCTGCTGTGGTCCTTCGGTGTGAGGGCGAGTGCTGGCTCTTTGACTGTGGGGAGGGGACGCAGACACAGCTTATGAAAAGCCAACTTAAAGCAGGTTAGTGTGCTTTCAGCTATCGCATTAAGACTATTTGTTATTCATTGTCTTGGCTCTCCTTGGGCCTTTTGCTCAGAAAGAGCCCCAAGAGTTGCATTCCCACCTCAGTGCTAGAGCCCTGGCCAGATTCGCAAGGCCCTCAGGCATCCAGCCACATCCACTGAACTTTGTTTATTTAGTTTTTGTTCTTCCTGTAAATGTTGAGAGCAAGGATTTATAGAAGCTTGGGGGTGGAGGATGGAGTGGGATACATGAGGCATATTACATAGATACTCCAGAAGCAGAGGAGCAGTGTACACACTTATTTCCACCAGGAGGTAGTTGTAAGTATCGTAAGAGGGTATAAAGAGCTGTAGATACTCAGGAGAGTGAGATGTTCTTTTTCATTTGTGGTTATCAGGGTAGGCATCTAAAAGAAGGTGACCCTTGAGTTATCGGAGGAGGAGGGATTCGCTGGGCTGGGGAGAAGATGAGCATGCCAGCCAGAGGCAATGGTGTGAGCGAAGACCCACCAGAGTACTCCACCAGGCCAGGGAATGCAGTGGTACAAAGCCTTGGCTCAGAGTCAGACCAACCTGGGTTGCAGCCCCAGCTATGTCTTGGCTTATAGCCTTAGCAGATCCACAGACTTAAGCTTTATTTTCTTAACCTTGAAAATGAAGATAAAAACTCAACTTAGAAGGGATGTTGTAAGAGTTATATATAATAATCCCTTCTCTGTGTGCTTGTCTCTCATCAGTAAATCTTAGTTCAAATGCCATCTCCTGAACCTCTGGGGTTAAGTTATTCCTTGTTCATCCCAGGTCTTCTACTTCTTTGTGCTATTTTTATTGATTTCCTAGCATCAGTATCTAAGATTGTTATTTAAATAGTTGTTTCTGTGTTTATTGTATGTTGCCCTGTATGATAGAGTAAGCTCAAGGATTGTTTGTATACCTAGTAGATGTCTAATAAACAATTCTTCAGGTGATGCGTGAGTAAGGTATTCAGCACTTAGTATGTGCTTCTCACTTACTAGGTCTTGATAAATGATAGTTATTGAAATTATTCCTGTGATTCATTACAATGTGTGCCATTGATGACTGAAATAAAGTTAGTTCTAACATCTAAGGATCTCATAGTCTAGTGGTGGAAATTGGTATGTGAATAGACATAGTGTAATGTGATAAAGAGAACAGTGGAACTATATTCTAAATACTGTTGGAGCACAAAGGAGGGGGGCATCAGCTATGTGTTCAGAGAAAGCATCTCAGAAATTGTAATAGTAGAGCTAGGATCTAACTGATGATTAGAAGTCTTCTCTGGTGAGAAAAGTAGGGATGCACATTGTACACACACACACACACACACACACAAATATACCTATACCATTAACATCTCTACATCTACAAAAAAATTTACCTATAAGAGTGGAGGCTGTAATCTTTCACATTTTAGACAATAGGGATTGAGGGTGTGGGGTGATGAAAACAGAAACAAGAAACTGTTAAGTGTGGGTGCCAGAGGTTTGGGTGTGGGGATAGTCTTTTTATTTAATACCTGTACCACTTATCAGTGCTGCATATCAGATTACAAATTTAGTGTCTTACTTGCAGTTATTATCCATAGTTTCTGTGGGTCAGGGAGTTTGGGCCTGGGTTGGCTGGGTTCTCTGCTTCAGGGTCCCACTGGGTTGCAGTCCATGTTTGGCCAGGGTTGAGCTCTCATCAGAGGCTCCACTGGGGGAGAATCTGCTTCAGAGCTCACTAGAGTTGTTGGGAGAATCCTTACAGTTGTAGGACCAAGACTGGCACAGATCCTAGAGGCCTCTGGTTCTTGATCATGTTTGTTTTGCTTCATGGTAGTTTGGTCCCTTACTGCCAGCCAGGGTGAAAGAAACTCAAGAGCAAGCCTGCTAGCAGGATGGAGTCTTCTAATGTAATCCACCGTATCCCTGTGTCATATTTGCCTGGTTAGAAAAGTCACAGGTCCCACCCACACCGAAGAAGAAGGAATTGTAGAGGGACGTGAACATCAAGAGGTAGGGGCTGTGGACCGCCACCTCACGTCTATTTGCTACAATACCTTTCTCCAATATTTTATATTTTATATATGTTTTATTATTTTTTTTTAAATTTTTTAAAGATTTTATTTCTTTATCTGACAGAGAGATCACAAGTAGGCAGAGAGGCAGGCAGAGAGAGAGGGGGAAGCAGGCTCCCTGCCGAGCAGAGAGCCCGAAGCGGGGCTCCATCCGGAGCTCAAGACCTGAGATCATGACCTGAGCCGAAGGCAGAGGCTTAACCCACTGAGCCTACCCAGGCGCCCCTATATATGTCTTAAGTAAACATTTTTGCAAAGCGAAGCCTCACAAAGAATAAATATAATAAAGCCTAAGGGGACCTTTAGTTTACTAAATTCTTACTGGCTAAAAAAATTCCTGGCCTCGGAGAAGAGGGTAAGATGATAATCACAGAATCTTAACTATGACTCTATAGCATTCCAAAAGCCCCCATTCTCAAACTGGAATGGAGTACTCAGTTCATCCCGTACTCTCAACGCAATACGGACCTACCATTATTTGATCCGTTGAAACCCTTTCAGCTTGTAGTCCTCCTGGGGTAATAATATTTTATGAGTTTCATAAGGGATTACTTTTTGTTTATCTAAACATACTTCTTTTAAGCTTCCTTCGTCCTCATGTGCAAGCATCTGATCAACGAGTGTGGATCAGTCATGTCTATTTCTTTCATAATTTTATTTTATTTTTTAATTTTTTTTTTAAGATTTTATTTATTTATTTTACAGAGAGAGAGAGAACACAAGTAGGCGGAGTGGCAGGCAGAGAGAGAGGGGGAAGCAGGCTCCCTGCTGAGCAAAGAGCCCGATCCGATGCGGGGCTCCATCCCAGGACCCTGAGATCATGACCTGAGCTGAAGGCAGAGGCTTAACCCACTGAGCCACCCAGGCACCCCTATTTTTAAATTTTTTTAAGATTTTATTTATTTATTTGAGAGAGAGAGAGACCATGAGAGGGGAGAGGTCAGAGGGAGAAGCAGACTCCCCGCAGAGCAGGGAGCCTGATGTGGGACTCTATCCTGGGACTCCAGTATCATGACCTGAGCCGAAGGCAGTTGCTCAACCAACTGAGCCACCCAGGTGCCCTCTTTCATAATTTTAAAGCGTGAGCTTAAGCCTTCCTTTTTCTTCCCTTAAAAATGATTATTTAAAGTATTACAAAAGTGTAATGAAATGATTATAAAAAGTATACATGTGGGACACCTGGCTGGCTCACTCAGAGGCGAATATAAGTCTTGATCTTAAGGTGGTGAGTTTGAGCCCCACATTAGGTGGAGAGGTTACTTAAATACATAAATAAAAACTTAAAAAGGAAAGGTATACATGCTCATTGTAAAAATTCAAACAAAGCAGAAACATAAAATAAGCCTGAATTCCCCTTATAGGTAAATTTTTTTTGTAGATGTGGATATGTTAATGGCATAGGTGTATTTGTGTGTGTGTATAGTTTGCATAAATGGTATCATACCAGGCATAACCTGCTTTTTTTCGACTGAACAATTATATTGCAGGTGTTTTCCTATGATGGTAAATATAGCCGTGTCCTAAAAGGATGTTTAGTGTTCCACTTCTCTGTGGATGACATATACCTCTGTAACTTCCTTGTCCTCAAGTGAAAGGGAATTCATGTACTCTGCTTTCTTCATTTGATAGCATCTTCTAACTTTGATCATTATGGTTGCCATTCCTTCTCACTCTGAAATCAAGTTTCTTGACAAATGAAATGTTTGTCTTCCCTGAAACTGTGATAACTGTGGGAAGAAATTTTTGACTTAATTTGTCTCACTTACTTTGGGCTCACAGATTCTTTTGGTGTTCAGTGTTGGCTTTGTTGTGCGCTATATAGGGAGAGGGCCCAGAACGTCGGACTCTGCAGTTGTAAGGTCAGCGTGAGGTCATGACTCAGTAACCATCATAGTTCTGTCTGCAGAGGACTCAGGTCACACTTACGGGTGCTTCAGCAGCCCAGACAGCAGGAAGGGGGGAATGAAAGGGTTACAAGAAGTCTAAAGACAGTAAAAGCAAGGCCTTAAAAGAGAAAACTAAAGGGAGCATACTGAGGAAAGTTCTAGAGTGCGTCAGGATTCTCTAGATACCAAATCAGCCTCTGTCCATTCTATTGTTCCTGCCACTAGGGCCTGGGTTTGGTGTATTAACTCTGGAAGGCTTACCTGGAGAACACTTTTGCCTTGATGTTGCTGGACAAATCACTTTGCAATAAACTATTCTTATTCTTTTATGGTATCAGTATACTGGTCCTGTTCTCTTACGGTATAAAATATTTGAAATAGGTGCCCCAAGAAGCTAGGACTAGAAGCCTCTGTTATACCAAAATTGTGTTCATTGTGATTGTTAATTTTAAAATGCCTTGGTGCATCTCAGAAAATTGCTAATGTGGCATCCTGTACATACCAACTGTAAATTCAGTTTACCATTGGCTAAGTCAAGTTACAACCTAAGCCAGTATGCACTGAAAAAGACATTGTGTTAGCTCACACTGAAGAGAAGGGATGGGCCCACATACCTTTACATAACACCATAGGGGATCCGCCCTCTGATCTACATTGTAGCGTCTGTTGCCCACCTCCCCTCTGGGTTCTTCACCCCTATCCTCTCCCACCTCCTTCTTTCTCCCTCCTGCCTCATCATCTTCCTTTTTCTCCTCCCTCTTCAGACTCACTCAGACAGGCAGGCTTTTTCTTGGTTAGTTAATCTCTCGTCCAGTGTGGCGAGTCCTTAAATGGTAGTTTGGGGTTCAAGCATTGGTCAGGTTGGAGCCAGGGGAGCGTTTGTTTTGCTGGAAGTACGTATTTGTTATTCTCAGAGGAAGCAGCAGAGGGCATTGTAACTGTCAGATGCTTTTGACATTTGAGGCCTGTCTAGTTTAAGTCAACTATTTTAGTACACTTTCTTATTTTTCTCTATTACTTCCTTTTCTTTTCTCTTCTCTTCTCTTCTCCTCTCCTCTCCCTTCCCCTCCCCTTCCTTCCTTTCCTTTCCTTTTCTTTTCTTTTCATTCAGCCTGCCTGCCTGCCTGCATTCTTCCCTGCTTTCCTTTCTTTCAGCAAGAAGATAATACTCTTAAAACTACAGTACTATGTAATTTGAAGATGTTTCATTAAAAAAGTTATATCTTATTAAAACCATAAAGGCTGTCTTTCTTGCTTCTAGAATCATGTAGCAAAATACAAAGAAATAAGTTTATGGTGATAAATAGAACTCCAAATTCATTTTGCTGCTTTCGGTGTTTTAAGTAGCATTGCATGGGTTTTTACTTCTGGAAAAATTGCAAATTTTATTTCTCTGCCTCAATCAAAAGGGAGAATTACCAAGATCTTCATCACACATCTTCATGGAGACCATTTCTTTGGCCTTCCTGGCCTCCTTTGCACAATCAGCTTGCAGAGTGGTTCTGTGGTCACCAAACAGCCTATTGAAATCTATGGCCCTGCTGGGCTTCGAGACTTTATCTGGAGAACCATGGAACTCTCTCAAACAGAGTTGGTCTTCCCCTATGTGGTCCACGAGCTGGTGCCTACAGCAGATCAGTGTCCTCCAGAAGAACTAAAAGAATTTATGCACGTGAATAAAACAGACAGCCATCCCAAAGAGGGACAAGGAAGAACTATCCTTTTAGACTCAGAAGAAAACTCATACCTTTTGGTTGATGACGAACAGTTTGTTGTAAAAGCATTTCGCCTCTTTCACCGAATTCCCTCCTTTGGGTTTTCAGTTGTGGAGAAGAAACGCCCAGGTAAACTCAATGCACAGAAACTAAAAGACCTCGGTAAGTGATGTTTTTGTTTTGTTTTGTTTTGTTTCCCCCTCCTCCTCATCAATTAAGCTGTTGTTAGCTGAAGCTGCTAGAAGTGTCATAATAACCTTCGTTTCCTGTCTCCCAGGCCTAAAACTGAGTTTTTCTCCACTTATGTCTTTTGCCCAAAGTTTGTTTATTAAGGGAAATATGTGGGGCCCAAAGATGCTATTCAGACCCATACCCACATATATATGTGAATCCTTTTCTCTTCAGCTCCCTGGATCCACATTTTAGTCTGTTTTACTTTAGCTAGCTAGCTTGGTTGGCAGGGTGGTGGTGGTTGTCTTAGGTCTAGACTTTTATGTTTTCATGTCTTCCTTCTGAAGTATGTTTTCAGTGACCTCTTTGGCCCGAGTATTTTTACTGTAGTTGGTAGCCGTGCAACTGCAACCAGCTACTTTTAGGGTTTTCCTTCTTTGTCAACCTTGCTTACTCATTCAACCTTGATTAAGTTAATCTGGTGTTCAGAACACCATGCCTCAACTGTTTCACACGCCTGGGTTCGTCATAGGTGGGAGCTAGCACACAGAGACAGACTTGGGCCCCCTCTGAGGCTTTGTACCTCCTCCAGTCCAGGCTATCTTGCATGAGGGGGTCTTCAGTCCTCTCAAAGCAGCGTCCAGGTCCCTTCTACCCGCAGCATCACTGCCTTCCTTTTCATGGCCACAGCAGAGCCCCTAAAAAGCATGATGGTGTCTTTTGTATATTTGTCTCTTTATACAATCTCTTCCTTCTTCCCCAACTAAAACAAAATACTAAATAATGAAGAGAAGTGACTTATGCCAAAGGTATTTTTTTCTTATCTAAAAGCCTGTGGAAATGCTATTGTATTGGGAAACTTTAAACAGGGTGCATGCTGGAATTAGTGAACACTTTCTGTTTGTTTGTTAGGTGTTGTTCAAAGTGATGGTCATGTGTTGTTATAGATGACTATAAGATAATTAATACAAGAGGAACTGCCTCTGTCCACAAAGAAGATAGATTATGTATGATTGTCAGAAATGTTCCTTGATCTTGTGATCCAAATGATCCTCTCAAACCATTTTTTTTTATTAAGTTAGTCAGTTTGTAGGTACTTTGTCATTATTTAAATGGACTCATTAAATTTACTCAAACATGAGCTTGTTCAATAAAGCAGTCTCAGAAACTGTTACTCCATTCATAGCAGAGAATCAAAGCTGTAGCTTGATTGTAAGAAGGTCTTAGTCTTAGTGGGACTTAAAAGCTCAAAGCTCATCTGACACGTGTGCTTGGGAGATGTTTTAAGTACTAGGGCATCACTAATATCAACAGCCAACACCGAACTTTTAAAAATGTATAAATATTCCAGCTTTCCACGAGTAGTAAAATATTTATAACAATTATGAAAAGAATTGGATGCCTTTTCCATTTGCTGTGCTGTTAAAACAGACTCTCTTAACAAGTCATAAATTCCATTCCCATGATGTGATGTTATCTCCCTCCATCATTAGGTGTGCCGCCAGGTCCTGCCTATGGGAAGCTGAAAAATGGAATTTCTGTTGTTCTGGAAAATGGAGTTACAATTTCTCCCCAAGATGTCTTAAAAAAGCCTATTGTTGGAAGAAAAATCTGCATTTTGGGTGACTGTTCTGGGGTTGTGGGTGATGGAGGAGTGAAGCTGTGCTTTGAGGCAGACCTGTTGATCCACGAAGCAACCCTAGATGACACGCAGATGGACAAAGCGAAGGAGCACGGCCACAGTACACCACAGATGGCAGCCACGTTTGCAAAGTTGTGCCAAGCGAAGAGGCTAGTTCTGACTCACTTCAGTCAGAGGTACAAACCAGTTGCCTTGGCCAGAGAAGGAGAAACAGATGGGATTATAGAACTAAAAAAGCAAGCTGAATCAGTGTTAGATCTCCAAGAAGTGACTCTAGCCGAAGACTTTATGGTGATTGGCATTCCACTCAAGAAATGAACCCGGTATTCCGGGATGCATGCTGACATGTCCGTGAATATGTTACTGAACCAGCAGTCAGGTTGGCTGCTGTGGTGCTGGTGGTGGTTGTGGTTGGTGTTTTGGTCTAAGATTATTTGGGTCCTAATCATCCTAAAAATTGCTGAACTGACTCAGCAGCAAGAGAGAGCAAGCTTTTTGATAATAAATCATTTTAAAAAGAAAGAAAAAACCAGCGCCTTTCTTAAAGACCAAATTTGACAAAATGATAGACTATTCAGGTATACTTTTTGTTTTGTGGTTGCTGCCTCAGATACAAGGCAGTACCCCCATGCAGTTCTGGGCTTGCTTCTGCCCAGGTTTATTGGTGGTGTTGGCAAAGTACAGAGAGCTCAGCCCTCTGGGCTAAAAATGGTGTTTTAGCAGTTTGTTGAATCTGTCCATGTTATTAACAGAACAGAGAAAAATGTAATGAGACAGTATACGTGCAGGATTGAAGCTAGCATATTAAATCACGATTTGTGTGCTGGAATACTGAATGCAGAGTCAAGGTCGGTGTTTATCCTTCAATTAATGTTTTTTGGAGCTTTCTGGTTCGTTCTAAACCTGTGGGTCTCAGCCGGGGGTGATACCATTGCCCTAGAAATTATGGGGGTGTTTCTTGTCAAAATGATGGAGTGGGGGCTGGAGAAGAGTATCATTAAAATTTAGTCAAAAGGGGCCAGGGCTGCTAGATCCTACAATGGTGGGGTCAGTCTTGTACGATGAAAAATGATCTCACCCCAAGATGCAAATTGCAGGCCTATTGAAATACACAGCAAGTTAAAAATTATACTCCCAGTGTGAATATGCTTTATCAAAATTAATGACATGAATTGAACTGGTTAAGTCAAATTCTTGAAACAAACATTAGAGAACTAGCTAAGGAGATGTTGGGGTTGTAATACCATGTCAGATATTTGACAGAAATGAGCCATGAACTATAACTTAGGAATCTGGAGGTAAAGAAATTGTATCTTTTAAGCTGAGGTTTAATTTATGTGTCCCTATGAATAATTCTTTGAGCTCAGTTTTAATAACCTAGCTTTTCCTTCTGAGCTGCCTTCCACCTCCCTTCTGTCTGCCGTGGGATATCTCTGACTCATTTGACCCACAGTATTTCTCAAAATGGAAAGCTAGTCTCAAGCACAGATTCATTCAAAAGGATTTCCTTATCACAGTTTGGGAAACGCTTTATGTTGTGTGTCCCTCTGGAGGCGTTCTCGTGCCCATCAGTATCATAAAAACAGTACTGCTTGAATGATCACAAACCTGTCTTTGGTGCCAGAAAGACATGATTTCAGAGTCCCGTTCTGTACCTTGTGGTCTGCAGATTACTTAGTGTTTGTGAGCTTTAGCTTGCTCATTTCTAAAATGGAAAAACTAGTAAGACCGACTGTGTAGGATCGCTGTGAAGATTAAGACAGTGCATAAAAGGAACATCGCACATTGCTTACAGGTGCTGAGAAGTCCTGCAGTAGAGGGGCCTGTCAACTGTTTTGAACCCCTTTCTCAGTACTGTTCCACCACATACTATCTGTTAACCTTTCAGGAACCTTGAGAGTTTTATAATAGACATATTTAGAAATTCTATCATGGTATATACTGTTAAATTCTTTTGGGTTCTGGGGCTTCTCTCATAAAACCTTTTGACTCCTGGGTGGTTCTAGAGTCTCTAGAGTAGTGATAATCAAGATGGGTCTCATTACGCAAGATCTCAGTCATTCTGAAGCAGTTTCCAGAATGGTCTGATTCTACCCTACTCTAGACTCTTGGGCCACCAAAGTTTGACTAGCTTAAAATGTATCCTGGTTTCTGAACTCAATTAAAAGTATTTATTAGATGCCTAATGTGTGCCCAGACCTGTACATCCGGTAATGGCTGGCTGGTAGTCCTACTGTATGGAGCTCTTAAGGGTAAAGACTATATCTTAGTCACCTCTGCATTCTTGGAATTACCGACTCTCAATAAGCACTCAGAAATGTTTATTGAATGAAATGAGGCCTGATATATGACTGCATAAACTTTAGGACCTAAAGTTTAGGACTTGTGCCTAGCCCATTTCATTATTGCATTTGTCCAAAAAATTTGACCACCTGTCTGGTGGTGCTCTGTTCAACTGAGTACCAGCTAAGTGCCAGTACCAGGTTTTAATGCGTTGGGACTACGTAAGTGAATGTAAGACAAAAATTTCAGGCTCACTGTCTAAGTGGTAGATACAGATAGTAAAAAACAAAAGTAAATATACGGGTCCTTCAAGTACTCTAATCTTGTGGCCTGGCCCTCACTTTTGCTCTTCTTGAGCATTCTTTGGTAGCTGACTTGAGCTGTGCCCTTAGAGTCAGGCCCTACTACTATATGGGCTAAGCCCTCAGAGACCGTGGGAATGTGGGAACAAATTGATACAGTGAATCAATCAAGCATAGGCTATAGATCCATGCTGAGAATTGCTTCTTAGGCCCTCTTCTGACCTAGAATTTTTTTCTTAGTGGTAGGCCACATTCTAAGAATTTGTGGAGCTAGAATTATGAATGAAGCTTATACTGGACTTCCCAGAGCCTGTAATCTGCTCATGGTTATATGACTCTAAGAGGGGATTAGAAAATGTATTGTACACCAAACTTACTTGATCACTGAATTCTCTTTCGCCAAGGAACATCTTGGAACACGGAGAAATATTATTACCTAATAACTTCTCAAAATTATTATATTTACATTTTTTAACCTGTACAATTTATTGAGGTAATGAATTCCATTTCTCTGCTTAGTGTTTTCCTTATCATAAACTGGCTCTTCAGTTGTCAGGGATTTAGAAGTACCTGCTTACTTTAGATTTCCAATGCTCAGAAGGTGTTTAGACTTGCCCAAGTAGACCCCAGATCTGCTCTGTTTTTCTAATTCTCATGCTTCATTAATACACTTCTAATGAGCTTTTATTTATAAAAAGCAGCATACGCTTGATAGATAATCTTTTTTAAGGATTCCAGAAAGAAGATGATTACTCATCATTCTACCACCCTGAGAGCAACTACTTCTTGCTCAGTGGTGTTCAAATGAAGGTATGAGTCAGTATCAGTCAAGGTAGTACGTAGGCAGACAAGGTAGTACGTGGGTGGACAAGGGTGTGTAGGTACGCAAAAATACTTGGGCTGTGATTCCAAAACCTCTAATTCAGTTGGTCAGGGGTAGAAACCAAGGATCTGCATTTTTAGCAAACCCTCCGTCTGGGTGATTCTGAGACATATGGGTAGCAAACCACACTGGGAGAAAAAACTGTCTTTTTCTATGCACTAAAAAAAAAAAAAAAAATCGAGTGTGCATAGATATTTTATATATATTTAAATATACTATGTTTATATATGTTTGTATGCTTTTACATGTAGGTTGACCTCAAATGTTTTTCTCATTTAACATTATCAGCCTCTTCCATGATGTTAATTGTTCTTTGAAAGCATGAATTTAATGATTTTATAGTATTCCATTCTATAGATGTAACATAATTTTCCTACTTTGGAGGCATTGAGATTGTTTTCCATTATATATAAATAATACTATCGTGAATATTCCTGGGCGTAAATCTTTGTATCTCTGCATATTTCCTTAGGGTTGATTTATTGGAAGCTCAAAACACCTGACTTGTCCTTTTAGACTCTGCATGGGAATCACCTACTTGTTTTCTAGCTCACATTCTGCAGCAACAAGAGAGAGGCCTATTTCGCTCCTCTACGGGTGGAGGATACAGTTCATCAATTAATGACCTTTCGAACACTTCTCTTCTAAGACATTTGTCTTATAAAGGTTACTTTGGCCTCCTTGTGCAAAAAGCTTTATTATGTCTTTTAACCAGCATATGTAATTCAACTGTAATTTCCTTGAATATTCTTATGCCAACTTCAAAATTTGAACAGTTTTTACTTAATGGGGTACACGTTTTTGCTGCTTCAAATATGTTTATGACTGATGTATAGGGAAGGTACTTCTGTCCTCACAAAGATACCAATTTATAGTGAAATGTAGCGGTTCTGTCCTTATTGATTGATGGATTTGTCAGGTAATGAATGACTCAGAGTATCTTTTCTTACATAGGAAGAATAAAAAGGAAATGCGAGTAATGCTTCAAATGCTCACTCTTGGCAGGATAAGAATAGAGTTTGGGCATGGTGGGACATGGGGTAAGCTCAAGAAATTCTTGTCTTCCCTGGTAGAAAGTAAACGATGCTTAAAACTAGAAAATAAATAGCACTTTAAGCAAATCATGTTAAAAGAAAAAAGAGGGATTGTAGTAAATACCAGATGACTAGTTACGAGTAGAGGAAGGGATCCTTAGTGGAAGGTGTACGGGGTGTGAGGAGGGATGGTCAGAGGACTACTGTTTTTTACGAGCCTAACAGTACCAGTTCTAGTTGCTATTTTGAACATTTTATGTGTGTATATATTCATTTAGTTTAAAAATTATTAAAACACACCTCGATATGATTATTCTAAATAAATAAATATTTAGAATAATCATGTCAGTCGCTGGTTTCCACATGGATGCCTCAGGTACTTGACAGCTCCCCACAAGCCTCTTTTACATTCCAGGCCGGGGCGCCTGGGTGGCTCAGTCTGTGAAGCAGCCAACTCTTGATTTTGGCTCCGGTCATGGGCTCAGGGTCGTGGGATCCAGCCCTGCGTCAGGCCCCATGTTCAGCAGGAGATCTGCTTGAGGATTCTCTGTCCCTCTGCCCCTCCCACTCATGCTCTCGCTCCAAAATAAATAAATAAATCTGTAGGAAAAAAAAAGAGAACATCCCAATCCTTCCTCTATATTGCAAAGAGACTTCAACATGCAAATCTGAGCGTAGCATCCCCCACTTGAAACTTGCCTTACCCACCGTTTGCGACCTAATTGCTTTCCACAGTGCCGTTCATTTTTGCAGCTGCAGCCACGTGGGCCGCCTTTTAGTCCTTTGTCAGAGGTTTCTGTTGTTGCACAGTCTTTGGGAACTTCTCCCTCTGCTTGGAATGTTCTTTCTCCTTCCCACAAGTTAACTCTTACTAGGCCTTCAGATCCCAGCTGTGCAGTCACGTCCTCAGAGAGCCCTTCCCAGACTTCCCACTTGATAGCTTATTATTCTAACAGCACCTGCACCACACCTTCCTGGTGTGATACTCATATTTTTGTTCTGTTTATTTGATTAACATTCCTCTTTCCCGCTAGCACCGCAAGCTTTCTAAGAGCAGAACTGTGTCTGATTTTGTTGCCTTTTGTTCCTGAGCTCCTAGCTCATTGCCTGGAGCATACCAGGCACTCAGTAAATAGTTGTGACTGGCTCAATTTTCCTTACCATCCTGTTCTATTAAGATACAATACCTCATTCTAGAGATTTTTCCGGATCAATATGAAAAGCAAAGAAGAATCCCCACCCTTACTCTCTGAACTAAAACTGGAGAGGGAAAGAATGGTTGTCTGTGACCCTAATGAGGCAGATCCTTATAAAAAATAATTACAAAGTTTTAACTTTGTGTCATATATATGTGGACAGATATCTAGCGTCAGAGATAGGGCTGAGAAAAGAAGTTTCTGTGCCTAAGAAATTGGGATGTTGGTTTTCGCTGTGCATGGACAAGTCAGAAAAAGGTAAAAAAAGAATGAGAAGAGAAGGCCAATCACCATGCAGGAGTCTGGAGCCCCACTCGGGAAACTGGGAGAACCTTAAAAACACAGGTGTCTGACATTCAGTGTGATGGTAGCTGTGTTGCTTGAAGTAAGTCCCTCCAGTTACCCCAAAATGTCTTTGAAGTTTGATAGACACATAGGATTTAAGGAATCTCTCCCCAACCCTGCACACCAAATGAGAGCAAGTTCTGAATTCCCTGACTGGGTTGACCTGGGTGGAAAAGGGACAGCCACAGGAATCTGGGTGACTCAGTCCGTGAAACGACCGACCCTTGGTTTCAGCTCAGGTCATGATCTTGTGGTTGTGGGATCCAGCCCCGTGTTGGACTCCAGAGTTGGCTTCAGATTCCCTTTCCCTCTCCTTCCAGCTCATTCGTGCTCTCTCTCTCTCAAATAAATAAAGTCTTTAAAAAAAAGGAGGGGGGGCGAAGAAAGGGGACAGAGCAGAAGGGAGAGAGGGAGACAACCCTGAACTAGTATATTCACAGGAGCTGGAGTCGGGTGAACACAGAGCCTAAGTCTCTCAGGAATTTTCAGAAATTGTAAGGAGGGCATTGACCTTTATGTAGCCCATGGGATGGGGAAGGAGGAGAGGTATTGAGCCAGTTTCATGTGTATCTTAAAGGGCAGGGCAACTTTAACAGCTGGGTACAGATATTTCTGTGCCCTTGACAGACATTCTAAGGATTAAAAAGCTGTCATATTCAGGATAATAAGGAAGTTGAGGGAGGGGTGCCTAAGTTTACCCAACGTAAAAAATATTCCCACCCCTAAATAAAGCTGAGAAACACTGTTGTTCAGATGTCAGCATGCTAATTATACACTCAGCAGACATGGCAGGTACAAAGATTAAATTCGCCCGCAGAAAAGTAAAAGGGGAAAGGCAAGGGATCGAGTTCCCCGGCTGTATAAATCCCCCTGTCACTGCCAGAAACTGTTTGGGCAACCTCAGGTAGAGCTAAGCCCCATTTAGTTTGGTGTCACCAAGTGAAACCAAGGTTATTTTGTCTAGGTCGTTCTCTACATTGTTGTGGCTTCCAGAGATGATACGTTTGTCTAAATGAGACCATATCTCTGGCAAACATCCTGGACCGAAGCTGACCTTGTAGAAGTACCCATGTCTGGGTCAGCAACCCAAATGCTCTTCCTAATTGGCCAACAAAAGGCCTTGCTGTAGAACACATCTTCATACAGCTAGTAGATACTGGAACATGATTGATTTTCTCCCACAGGCCTCTACTAAGAGGCAGTATACCCGACTGCAGTGGTCTTCAAACTAGGATATTTGTATCTGTAGGGATATGCAAAGACTTTTCTAAGGATACACAGGCGTGCTTCCATATGAAGAATTTCCTAAAATCAATCTTCGTGAAAACTAGTGAGGCAAAATACATTTCTAGGTCCATTGCACAATGCTTCAGGATACCAAAGAAGGGGATAATTCAAATATTGGCATTGGGACTAAAACATGAATAATTGGGAATCAGTTCTTTTGCTTATTGGGTAGGTAGTTTCCAGTCTGTTCTTTGAACAAAATTGAAGGGGATCTAATCAAGTCTAGATCAAGGACTATCTAATCTGTCCAATGATAGATTTTTTTTTAAGATTTATTTATTTATTTGACAGAGATCACAAGTAGGCAGAGAGGCAGGCGGGGGGGTGGGGAAGCAGGCTTCCTGCTGAGCAGAGAGCCCAATGCGGGACTCGATCCCAGGTCTCTGAGATCATGACCCGAGCCGAAGGCAGAGGCTTAACCCACTGAGCCACCCAAGCGCCCCCAATGATAGATTTTTTAAACTGCTTTATTGAGATATAATTCACATACCATGCAATTCAGTGGTTTTTCTCATATTCAGAGAGTTGTACAAATATTACCACTACACATTTAGAACACTTTGACTATCCCATAAAGAAACGGTACCCTTTGGCAGTCACTCACACTTTTCTCCCAAACTTCATAGCCCTAAACTACCTTCTACCACTCATCTACTTTCTGCTAATCTGCTTTCTGTCTCTCTATATTTGCCTATTCTGGACATTTCACTGTAAACAAGGAAGAAATATACCTTTCTTCCACAAATACTTCCCAAAAGTGGAAAAAGAAGGAATACTTCCCAATGTATTTTATGTGGTCAACATAACATTGATGCCAAAACTTAAGGACATTAAAAGAAAGGAGAATAATTACATGCAGCACCTGGATGGCTCAGTCAGTTAAGCATCTGCTTTCAGCTCAGATCACGATTCTGGAGTCCCAGGATAGAGCCCTTCATCAGGCTCCCTGCTGGGTGGGGAGTCTGCTTCTCCCTCTCCCCCTGCTCCTCCCCCGCACTCCTACACTCTTGCTCGCTCGTCTTCAAAAAAAGGAAAATTACAGTCCAATTTCTCTCATAAAAACCCTAAAGAAAATAATTAGTTAACTGAACCCAGTAATATATAAAAAGAATAAGACATCTTGACAAAGGGAGTTTATTCAAGGAATGAAAGATTTATTTAACATTTCAAAATCAATATTATTAATAACTTTAACAAAATAAATGGAGAAAAGGGGGTAAGATGATCTCCATAAATACAAAAGATTTTCTGATAATAGTTTTTAAAACTATTGATTTATTTGAGGGAGAAAGCATGTGAGTGGGGGAAGGGGCAGAGAGAGAGGGAGAGGGAGAGAATCCCCAGCAGACTCCCTGCTGAGCTCAGAGCCCAATGTGGGAATCCATCTCATGACTCATGAAATCATGACCTGAGTTGAAACCAAGATCAGACACTCAGACCAACTGAGCCACCCAGGCCCCCCTCTGATAAAATTTAATACCTCTATGATAAGAATTCTTAGCATATTAAGAACAGGAATGAATAATCTGATGAATAGCTGCAAAATAATAGAATAAATATTGCATTTAATAATAGAATATTGAAAGTTCTCCTCCTGGGATGAGAGACAAGGATGCTCATTTAATACCCCTTCTATACAACATTGCTTTGAGGGTCTTAGTGTAGTAAGGCAAGGAAAATGAATTAAAGGTATAAGGATTAGAAAGGAGGAAATAAAATGTCATTGTTAGATGGTGTGATTGTGTACATAGGAAAATCCAAAAGAAAAAGCAGATAACTTGTTAGGATTATAAGTGAACTTAGCAGGATGTCTGGATACTCAATCAGAATAGGGAAAATCAATTTTATTTCTATATTCCAACAATAAACATATAAATTTTTAAAATAAAACCATTTAAAGGAACATCAAAAAAGTAGAAATAGATCTAATGAAAGATAGGCAAGACTTAATTGAAAACTATAAAAGATTATTGAGATACATTACAGAAGACTCAGATACATGGAACTATATACCATGTTCATAAATTTGGGATATTTAGTATTGGAAAGATGTCATTTACCCCTAAATTTATCTGTCATTTCTTGGTGTACGTGGAAGTTATATGGGTGTGAATATACTTTTCACAGTGTGAAAATAAGGTGCTCAGTTGTGATTTGGACATTTTTCTATATGTACATTACACACCAATGAGGATTTAAGAATATTTTTTAGTTGTATATCAATTATATCTCAAAGCTGAAAAAAATGGGGGAACTTTCTTAAAGAAAAAATTCTAGACAGAATTCTAGAGATTCTTATTTCCTGGTTATTCAAGCATCTATCTAGGTATTATGTGAAATTTGCAAATATGATTAAAGTCCCAATCCAGGTTACCTTGCGATACAGAAATTATCTGTGTGGATCTGATCCAATCTGGGGTGCTATCTGAAAGCAGAGAATTTTCTCTGGCTAGTAGAAGAAGGGTAAGTTAGAGAAGTCTGCAGCATGAGAAGGATTTGAGAGCCCATGGCTGGCTTTGAAAATGGGAAGGGCCACATTCAGGGACTGGAGAGCGGTCCCTGGCCAGTGGCCAGCTGGAAAACAGAACTTCGGTCCTTTACAACTGCAAGGATCCTAATTCTGCTAATGATGTGAATGAAGCATTTTCTTCCCCAGAGCCTCCAGATAAGAACTCAACCCTACTAATACCTTAATTTTGGACTTGGGAGACCCAAGCAGAAAATTCAGTCACTCGCTCTCTCTCTACCCACCATGGACTTCTCTTCTACAAAATAGTGAGATAATAAATGGGTACTGTTCTAAGCTGCTAATTTTGTGGTATTTTGTTATGCAGCAATAGAAAACTAATACAACCGCTATGTAATCTTTTTTTTTTTAAGATTTATTTATTTATTTATTTGACAGAGAGATCACAAGTAGGCAGAGGGGCAGGCAGAGAGAAGGGAGGAAGCAGGCTCCCTGCTGAGCAGAGAGCCCGACGCGGGGCTCGATCCCAGGACTCTGAGACCATAACCTGAGCCGAAGGCAGAGGCTTTAACCCACTGAGCCACCCAGGCGCCCCAACCGCTATGTAATCTTAAAAATATTTTCATTTTATTGAGATATAATTCACATACCACAATTCACTGCAAATGTACAATTCAGTGACTCTCCCTATAGTCACAGAGTTCTACAACCGCCACCACATTCAGTTTTAGAACATTTTCATCACCTCAAAAAGAAACTCCTCCGTCTTTAGCTATCACCCCCTAGCTTCCCACCCCCCTAGCCCTAGGAAACCACCAAGCTACTTTCTGTCTCTATGGATTTGTCCATTCTGGACATTTCATATAAATAGAATCATACAATGTATGATCGTTTGTGTTTGGTTTCTTTCATTTAGTATGTTTCAAGGTTCATACATGTCATATCTATGTATCAGAACTTCATTTCTTTCTGTGATTGAACAGTAAATATTCCCATGTAGGGACACACCGTATTTTGTTTAGCTATTCATCAGTTGATGGAGCAGGCTTTTCCTTCCTTCCTTCCTCCCTTCCTTCCTTCCTTCTCCCTCCCTCCAGCCCCTGACAACCACCAATCATATAAAATAATAAAAAATATATGGTAAATATTAAATGAGGTTCTAGGACAGTCTATTCCTTCCTGTCTGTGTCTTTCTAGAACAGTTGTTTAGCACAGTGGCTATGAGAGTGATCTTTTAAATTCCAGCTATATCACTAGTCGTACAAAGTCCCTTAATCTCTGATTCATTGTCCTCTCATTACATTGGGTGATAGAGTAGTATCCATCTCACAGGGTCATTGGCTGGTTTAAATGAGTTGATAAGAGTATAACCCTTAGAATAGTGCCCAGCACATAGTAAGTCCTCAATAAATGCTATCAAAACAGTATCATGTCTAAATTATATTGATTATAAATGCCTTAAAAGCAGGGCCCCTGCCTTCGTTACAGCTAAGTGTAGAGCCTGTTCAAGCTTTTTCTACTTGCTTGGCTCAGCAGTATTAATTTATTAGCAGATGCAGGCATTGTCTTGCTTGCTGGTTTCTCCATCTGCTCTAAATTTAGGACTAAATAAAGACACTTGGGGGGGGTGTGGAGGAGGTTTTAGAGATCTCTGGTCCAAATCCATTGGGTTTTTGTTTTGTTCAAAAGCTGTAATCCAGAGAGAATTTGGAAGCATCTGCTGAAGACCATTTTAGGCATGTTTTGCAGAAATCTGTAGCATCTATTTACATGTTATGTGCATCTGCACTTTGAATCTTCAACCATTTGGATATAGTAATATCCTAACTGGTATTCCAAATTTGATGCTACTTTATATATGGTGATTCCTAAGTCATAACAGATGGAGAGTAAATAAATTGATTTATGAGAAGCAATTTACTTTTTCAGTCTTGGTAGTTAGAATAGTCACAATCTTACAATCCCAGATTTGAATAAGGATGGCTGAGAATATGCCATCATAATTAAACTTTACATTTGTATAGTGCATAATAAAACCTTAATCTGTATACCTCGTTTAATGCTTACAAGCACTCGGTGAGGCAGGCAGGTAGGGGAATATGATGAATTCCATTTCATAGATGAAGAAATTAGAATTAAGAGATGTTAACTGACTTGCCAGAATTTACTAAATGGTAACAAATGGCAGAGCCGAGACTATGCTCAGGTTTCCTAACTGCTAGCCAGTGCCCTTTCCATCCCGCTGGCAGAGGAAAAAGTTAGGAATTCCCACTTTCTTCCATCAGGTTTTACAGCCCGATTCTACCAAGGACCAGGCAGTACTTGCCAGCAGCGGTCTGTGTGTTAGTCTTCAGTAAAGCCCTGGCCTGCTTTGGTCAGTCTCATTTTGAAAATGCTGTAGCCTCATCCCCCTGGCAATGAGGATTTACGCCAGGCAAATGTTACAGGTAACAGTGTTTAACGGCAGGGTTAGAACTGAGAAACTTTGGAATTGAAAGATAAAAAACAATCATCGATTAAATAATTTGAATAATGGGGGAGAATCTTCTAGTCAACACTCAATCTCTTGCTCCTCACCTCAGGCTAACGATGCCTATAAAACACGATGTAACGTGGCTGCAGAAGGTATTTTATGGACGGAACTTCGAGTAAAAGCAATCCTGGGCGTTTTGCAGTTTGTTTTCTCTGAAAGGGAGTCCCCCTCCCAGAGCTGCCAGAACTGCTTATCATTGCATAGAGGAGAGGGAGTAGGATTAGAAGTAGAAAAAGAAGTAGCCTGAACATCCAGTTGATGGGGACTGCTTCTGTGTGGTTAAGAGTATTTATACTGTAAAGGAGTTGGCTTGAATGGCAGAGACAGAATGACTAAAATCTCTCTGCAATTAGCATATAAAGTCCGACCCGACAAGTATGTACTGGCATAGGCAAGTATGAAGCATTTGATGTTGGGCGTAGAAACAGGCCAAGAGAAAGCCCGTGTAAAGGATCCACGTCGCATAACATGCCAGTATGATAGGAGTCTATATTTCAGAGGACTAAACCCGAATTGAATAAGCCTAAACAATAACAATTTATTGATTTCTTGTAAGTCAAAAGAACAGGGATGGTAACAGCATCAGATGCAACCGAATCCAGAGCTCAAAGGATATCAGGGTTTTTCCCTCTCTCCTACCTTTTAACTCTGCTCCCCCCTGTTTATTATCCTCATTGCTTCTGCAGATGGCCTTCCTCTATGGAGTCGGAGAACATGGTTGCCAGCAAGGGCAGACAGATGCTCCATCTTAGCCTAGTAATCTCAGCGCAAAGAACATGGCTTCCATGTATAAATACCCAGAGAAGGATTGTTATTGGCCAGTGGAGGCCATGTGTCCTCCTGTGGACCAGTCTAAGACTCAAGGGCAACCAAGAGCCAGAAGTGGTCAATTCTTGCTGGTGTCCCCACATTCAGATCAAAGCAGATGGAGTCGAGTTACCAGAAAATTGGTGGCGAGGAATCTGCCTGGGCTAGCACAGTCCACTACAGCCATAGTTCCCCAAATTACCTGAGGATAAAAATCACCTTGACCCTTGTTATAAAACAGATTCCTAGGCTCCCCACTCAAACTAATGGATTCAGAATGTAAGGAGAGATGGATGGTAACTTGGATATTGAACAAGTGTTCCAAGTGTGTTAGCTTCCTGTTGCCACTGTAACAAGTTACCCAAATCTTAGTGGCTTAAAACAACATGAAGGTACTGTCCTATAGTTCTAGAGGCCAGAAGTTCAAAATCAGTGGGCTAATGTCAAGGGGTTGATAGGACTGTTTTCTTCTGGAGGTTCTGAGAGAAGAATCTTTTTGTCATTTTCAGCTTCTAGTGGCTTTCTGGTGGTGTTCCTTGGCTGCTGGCCCCTTCCTCCATCCTTATAGTACAACATTCCAATCTCTCCTTCCATCATGACATCATTTTTCTACTCTGACTTTTCCTGTGTCCCTTTGATGAGAACCATTGTGATTACTTCAAGGCCCACCAGAATAATCCAGGATTATCTCCTCACCTCAAGATCCTTAACTTAATCACATCCACAAAGTCCCTCTTGCCATAAAATGTAATATTCATAGGTTCCAGGGATTAGGAATGGATATAGTGGGCCCCTATTCATGCTACCATCCTACATAATTATTATTAGGTAAATTTGAGAAATACTGCAAGGAATGGCTAGTTAATCTTAGAGCTACAAGGTAAATATTCCACACCACAAATATACTAGCATAGTTCATTACTTAACTGTGTATAATATACAGATGCCCAAACTGGGTGGCCCAAACACCACATTTTTGCATGTGTCAATAATTCATGCCATTTTATTTTTGCGTAGTAGACCACTCAATGAATTTCCCACAATCTATTTATATATTCACCCATGGATGGACATTTGGCTTCTTTCCTTTTCTGTTTATTTTGAATAAAGCTAGTCTGAACATTGGTGCACACAAGTCTTTGTGAAGATATATGTTTTCCTTGGGGGGTGGTAAATATCTACAAGTGGAATTGCTGGGTCATATGATCAATGTATATACCACTTTTAAAGATAGTGCCAGACCATTTCCCAAAGTGACTGTAACCATTTTACTCTCCTCCTAGCACTCCCAAGTACTCCACATCCTTGTCAACAGTTGATATGGCAAATCTTTTTAATTTTAGCTATCCTTGTGGCCATGAAGCGATATCTCATTGTGGTGTTGGTTTTTTTTTTTTTTTTTAAACATATAATATATTTTTATCCCCAGGGGTACAGGTCTGTGAATCGCCAGGTTTACACATTTCACAGCATTAACCATAGCACATATCCTCCCCAATGTCCATAACCCCAGCCCCCCTCTCCCAACCCCCCTCCCCCCATCAATCCTCATGTTGGGTTTTTTTAAAGTAAGCTCTACACCCATTGTGGGGCCTGAACCCATGACTCTGAGGTGGCAGGTCACAGGCTCTACTGACTGAGCCAGTCAGCCCCTCACTGTGGTTTTAACCTGCATATGAGTGAGCCTCTTTTCCTGTGCTTTCAGTCATTTGTATATCTTCTTCTGGCATTTTTTGGCCTTTTTTATTTGTACTATTTCTCCCCATCTCTCTGTCCCGGTTTTTTTTTGAGATCCTATTAATGCAAATGCCCTTGAGGCAGCAGTGGTAGTTCCATAGGGGGTGGTTTCTAATAAGTGAGGCCTTGGGAGGAAGGGATGATGGTAGATGAGGTTGGGGAGGCCTGGGGATAGGTGGGGTTTGTGCTTAGGGCAGAGTGAGGAACAATGAGGGGCTCTGGATCTGGAAAGTCAAGACTAGCGCTGCTGTTGTTTGTGTAGATGTGAAAAGGTATACAGTGTTGTTGCTGCTTTAAGTTTTAACCTGGACGTGATTGACAACAGGGTTTGCTTTGGCAATCACTCAGGATCAATCAATCGGCCTGTGGGATTGCATTTCTAGATCCCTTTTGCCAACCTCATTACCGCCGGGTGAAAATATCTGAGAGCCTTGTGGAAATAAGTTTGCCAAAAAGGATGGGACAGAAGAACAAACATTTGACTGATTCCTGAATGGAACTCACTCGATTCTCACAACAGCCTTAAGTTTCTTTCGAGGATAAAAACTCAGGAGGGCGCCTGGGTGGCTCAGTGGGTTAAGCCTCTGCCTTTGGCTCAGGATCCTGGGATCGAGGCCCAGACCGGGCTCTCTGCTCAGCGGGGAGCCTGCTTTCTCCTCTCTCTCTCTATGCCTGCCTCTCTGCATACTTGTGATCTCTCTCTCTCTGTTTCAAATAAAAAAAAAAAACCACACACAAAAAAACAAAAACTCAGGAGGGTAACTGCTGGGTTTCAGGGATACCTTGTCCTATTTCCATAATGCCAGCTGCTCTCCGAAACGACTTCCCAGTTTATGCTCCACTCCCACCAAGTGCACCTGAAATGTCCTGGGCCCCACTCACTGCCAGCAGGAAATGGTGGCTGATTCTCCTTTTTCTTTCTTCCAATCTGAAATGGTATTTAGCTTTAATTTACATGTCACTGATTACTAATGAGCTTAAACAACTCTTAGTAGACTTGTTAGTCATTCAGATTTCTTCTGTGAATTGCCTCATCATATCCTATGCTCATTTTGTTTTCTGTTGGATTCCCTATCTTTTCCTTAAAGCTATCTCAGAATTTTAAAAATATTATAAATCTTTATTTTGTGTTGGTTTTGAAGATGACAAATAACTTTTCCCATTTGATCATCTATTAGTTGTGATTATGATGGCCTCCATAAGACAGACATAATTTAATTTAATCAAACCTATGGATTTTTTTTGGTCCCCTTATAATTTGTATATTTGGCATCTTTTTTAAAGAAAATTTTCCCACCCCTCAAGTCCCAACAATATTCTTCTACATTTCCTTCCATTGGCTTTATGATTTTGTTTTTCAAATTTAGGATTTTTTAATAGATTTTATATATTTGTAAGAGAGAGAGAAAGAGAGAATAAGCAGGGGGAATGGCAAGGCAGGAGGGAGAAGCAGGCTCCCCGCTGAGGAAGGAGACTGATGTGGGACTCCATCCCAGACCCTGGGATCATAACCTGAGCCAATGGCAGACGCTTAACAGACTGAGCTACCCAGGCATCCCTCAAATTTAGGATTTTAATCTGTTTAAGGGATTTTTTTTGCATATGTTATGAGAGTCAACTGAATTTTTCTCCTTAGAGCAAAACAATTTTTCTATCTACTGAATAATTCATCTATTTCCCACTGATTAGTGGAGTCTTTCTATCCCAAGTTCACCATATTAATACCTGCTCCATTTGCTCTTGCTATGCCAGGAACACAACTGCTCTGATGATTCCAGATTTGCAATGTGTCTCATTATTTGGTAGGGTGCATCCCTCCCCACCCCCTTTTGCTCTTCTTTTCAGATGTATCTCAAGTATTTGTAGATATGTGTTCTTCTGTATATATTTTAGAATCAATTTTCTTCACTTAGGATTATGATGCAATTACATTTAATTTATAGGTTAATATTGGGAGAATTGCTGTTTTTATAATGTTAAATTCTTCTAGCAGTGAACATAACAGTATGTTCTTGTTTATTCAGGTTTTCTTTCATGCCTTTTAACTGAGTTTTACATTTTTATGTGCATTATTGGGTAGTTTAATTTCTATATATTTTATAGTTTTATAACTACTGTAAATGGTATCTTGTTTACAGGTTACAGGGTTGCTTTCTGTATGTTTCCCTGCTATGTGGCAACCTTCCCAAACTTGTGTGAGACCTAATGATTTGTTAATTCTCTTGGGTTTTCCATATAAGTGGCAATAACACATTTCTCTCTTTCCTTCCAACCCTTGAACCCTCTCATAGCATTACATTGGTCAGTCCTCTATCTCTGGCTCAAACAGCAGTTGTGGCTAGCAGGTCTGTTTTGTTTCTGAACTAAAAGTGATCACACCTAGGGTGCCTGGGTGGCTCAGTGACTTAAGCCTTTGGCTCAGGTCGTGATCCCAGGGTCCTGTGATTGAGCCCCACATCGGGCTCTCCGCTCAGCAGGGAGTCTGCTTCTCCCTCTCCCTCTGCTTCTGCCTGTTGCTCCTCCTGCTTGTGTGCTCTCTCTGTCAAATGAATAAATAAAATCTTAAAAACAAATAAATAAATAAAAGTGATCACATCTGAGGGTTCACCCTCTAGAGTCTTTGACCTCTAGATCCTCTTTTAAAAGGCAACCTGTTTAGGTCAGGCTCACTAAGGTCAACCTTTCTTAATTAATTAATTGTATTTATTTATAAGATTTTATTTATTTTTTTGACAGAGAGAGAGAAAAAGCATGAGTGGGGGTGGGAGGGGCAGACGGAAAAAGAGAAGCAGACTCCCTGGGAGCAGGGAGTCAATGAGGAGCTTGATCCCAAGGACCCTGGGATCACAAACTTAGCCAAAGGCAGATGCTTAACCAACCGAGCCGCCCAGGCGCCCCTTGATTAATTTAAACTTAACTGATTTCAGAACTTTAATTATATGTCTAAAATCCCTTCATATCTTTTCTTATCATATTCCTTTGCCATATAATGTGACTAATCACAGGAGTGATATTTCATCATATTCACAGGTGCTGCCCACACTCAAGGGGAGGAGATCATTCCAGGGTTTATCTCTGTGGGGCTCATATTAGAATTCCACCTACCACATCCAACTCAGATTCAGGACTGTGTAACCTCATCTGTGTAACATCTATATTTCCTTTCTGTCATGTCAAATCTCGGTTCTCAATAACACTAATATAATTCCTCATTTACTTTATCCTGCAATACACACCACTAACAGTCTCGGAATAATAATGCCAAGACTCTACCACCAAAGTGATTGTCAAAAATAGGGCGCCTGGGTGGCTCAGTGGTTAAAGCCTCTGCCTTCCGCTCAGGTCATGATCTCAGGGTCCTGGGATCGAGTCCCGCACTGGGCTCTCTGCTCAGCAGGGATCCTGCCTCCTCCTGCTGTCTCTCTCTCTGCCTGCCTCTCTGCCTACTTGTGATCTGTCAAATAAAAAAAAAAAAATCTAAAAAAAAAATAGGTTTTAAGATGTGTATTTGTATGTTTGTATTGCAGTTCTTTTGTCCTTAGGCTATGTCCCGCTAGGGATGTGGAGTCCAATGCCTTGTTTTAAAGTCACTTCCATGTGCCGACAGCTTGAGAGAGTGAGATTCATTTGTTTCAATTTGCCTTCACTTCTTAGGGATTGCTTTTTAACTTAAATTTAATTTTATTTCATAATTATGCTAAAGATTTAAGTAGTTTTATAGTGAAATTCACACAACGAGGTACATTTAGAGCATTCTAGTTTCTTACTCCTTGTCTCTTTCCTCCTCATAAGTAGTTTTAAAAATTTTTTATGACTTTACTTTCCCATTGTTCTTCAATATCAGCAAATATATATATTTTTATATAGTTTATATATATGTATATGTTTATATCTGATGGAGCAGGGGAATCTCATCATGATTTCAAAATTTTTTTTAAAGATTTTATTTATTTATTTGACAGAGAGAGATCACAAGTAGGCAGAGAAGCAGGCAGAGAGAGAGAGAGGGAAGCAGGCTCCCTGCAGAGCAGAGAGCCCGATGCAGGACTCGATCCCAGGACCCTGAGACCATGACCTGAGCCAAAGGCAGAGGCTTAACCACTGAGCCACCCAGGTGCCCCACAATTTCAAATTTTTTTAATGGTTATTTTTCTGTTTAAAGTTTTCTGTTTCTCCATGGGTCAATAGGTATTTTCTGTTTTTCTAGCTGTGTATCCCCCTCATTGACATTTTCAAATTTATTAGTGTGTAGTAGTTCATAATCTTATTAAAAATGTCTATTTTGTCTGTAAATTATTTTTTCCTTTTAATTCTGTTTTCTGTTTACTTGTATATCTTCCTGCTTTTTATTGATCTTATGACAGGATTTTTTAAAATCATCTTTTGATTTTGTTATTCATGTTTATTGCTTTTCCCTTCCTCCCCAGCACCTTGTATCATTGATTTTTGCCATATCTTTATTATTTCCTTCCTGTTTATTCCTTTGGGGTTTGGCACTAAACACTTAGCTCATTTGATTTCAGTATTTCTTATTTGTTAAATAAATGTTTGTAACACTGCAAATCCCTTTAAGCACTACCTTATGTACACTTTGACACATGGTGCTTTCATTATATTTTATAATTTCCCTTATTATAATTTCTTTTTTCTAGTATTTAATAGTATTTTTTACATCTCCAGATTTTTAGGAGTTTGAAGCTATTCTTTAAAAAAAAAGATTTATTTATTTTAGAGAGAGAGAGAGTGAGTGAGTGGGAGGAGGGGCAGAGGAAGAGGGAGAAAAGCAGATTCCCAGAGGAACAGGGCCCAACCACGATGCTGGCCCAATCCCAGGAACCCTGAGATCATGAACTGAGCCAAAATCAAGAGACCACATTGAACCTCCTGAGCCACCCACGGGCCCCCTAAAGCTATTCTTTTATTAATGATTTCCAAATTTATTGTTTGTGATAAAGAACATGGCCCATATGTTGTTAATTTTTAAAATTTACCGAGGAGCATGGCTAGTAGGTGAGTGATCTCTGGAGTCTTCCATATATTCTTGAAGAAATGTACATTCTTTATTTGTTGAGTACAAAGTTCTTTACTGGACTGAGCTCACTAACTGAGTCAGTCGACTGACCTCCAGGGCATGTAAGGTCTTCTTTGTCCCTTAGGATGTTTTCCCCCTGAAAGTCTATTTTGGGTGACACTGAAATTGCTACTCTGGAGGCCTATTGGTTCATATTTACTCTGCATCTCTTTTTCCATCTCTTACTATTCAAAGAACGATTCACTGGGCCCTTTCCTGGCCAGTGCTGCACAACAGCAGGGCAAGCATCAGGATGCCCTGGAGCTAAGTTCAGCCCCTCAGCTCGCAGGAGGGGAGCCTTGGCTGTCTCTGAGCCTGCACAGCACCCTGCTCATTTTCTTATTTTCCTCTCCCACATCTGCCTTGTTCATTTCCATATTCCTATCTTGCAGCACAGTGCCTGATATCTGGTGGGCACTCAGTAAATATTTGTGCAATGAATGGAGCATACAGCCTTCTTAGGAAAATAAGACCCCTTTAAGAAGTTGGAATTTATGGAGCACTGAGTGCATGTTAAAACTTCTCCCCACATATGACCTCTCTGATCTTCACGCCTACCTTGCTCTTTTCTCGTACCCTGCCCTTGCTTCACTGGTGTTACTGTTCCGTGAACACACCGACCTCATTGCTGCTTCGGAATCTTTACACCTGTTCTCCCCAGGTGTTGGCACAGCTCACTCCTTTGCATCACTCAGGTCCCTGCTCAAAGGCCACCTCTTCAAACATCTTCCCTGAGTCACCCCATCTAAAATACTACTACTCCGTACCTCTCCAAATCTGATCCAAATCCCATCACTCTCTATGGTCTTTACTTAAGACAGCAATTTTCACTAATATGATTCGTTTGGCTCCATGTTTATTGTCTGTCACCCACCAGAAGTTCTTAGAAGACAAGGACTTAGTCTGTACACCACTGAACCCTCCTCTATAGTAAGTGTCCAGAAAACAGTAGACACTCAGTAAGTTTTCGCCGGGTGAGAAAATTTTCTTTTAATCCTCAGGGAAATAACATTTTTAACAAGCATGATTATACCTAGTTCTGTAGAGGAAGTCATTAAAGCTGAGAAAGGTTCAGTAGCTTGCCCAGGAGCACAGGCAATGGAGCCAGAATTTGAACATGAGCTCATTTGCCTCACAAGCCCATCCCTAACCTCCACCTCTAAGCCGCTGTCTGCTAATGAAGCACACAGGATAGGAGGAAATCAGGGGCCGGGGGCGGGGGGGGGGGGGTGGTGGCTTGTGGCTTTCTGGATGAGGAGAGTTGGGCCTCTGGATGAGATGGGGAATGGTGGAGGGAGGGAGGGAAGCAGGGTAGGCCGACCCTGGGCCTGGGCCTGGGATGGTCCACGTGGCCTTTTCCTTGGCTGAGGGATCGGTTGGGACTTGCTCCTGGGGGAGCAGTGAGGACGGAGGGCAGTTTGTACGGGAGCACCGCGCAAGCCTGCATTCCTGGGCCTTTGGGTCAAACCCTCCACAAAAAACCTCTGCCAAGGAGCCTTTGTGGACTGTGGCTAAGGGAGTCAGGCCCGGCATTCTAACTAACATCCCCCTCCCCCAGCCCCCGTGGCCTCTGGCAGGTTCAGACCAACTCCCGCAGCCCGCTCACCACGCCAGCGATCTGTGTGCTGGGAAGGGCGGGCCGGGCGTCCAGGCTGCCCAGGCGCTTCGGAGCCAGAGCGTCTTTCTTAGACGGGGTTGGTGTTCCTGTCGAGCCAGGTGAGAGCCCACCCGTGAGCCAGCCTCCCTGAAAAGCGGGCGGGAGCAAACGGCTACCACCACCAGGGGCCCGGGCTGCCTGCGGCCCGCAGGGTGTAGAGTTCTCACTTCCTTGCTGATGAAAGATGCGCGCGCGGGGGCGCAGGTGGTCAGGCCCGGGAGGTGGCTCCACCCGCAGCAGCGCTCCCCCACGGGAGTCACCGTGCGTGGGCGGCAGGGGGTGGGGGGGGCAGGAAGCGTAGCGACAGTTCAAAGGCAGCAGCTGGGTGCAGCTTGTCAAAAGGGCCCGGGAAGTGAAAGTCCACCAGGCATAGGAAAAGGGGAAGAGAAAACAGCAGAGAGGGGAGTGGCAGCAGTCACTGGGGGCAAGGGAAAGGCAAATCTCGGAGTGGCAGGTGTTGTGGGAGCTTCTGCCAGGCACCTTTTCTTGGAGGAGGGGACAGCAAGGCTGAGTCTTAGAACCAGGGTCCTGCATCCTTCCCACAGCCGGTTCTGAGGGAGGAGCAGACGCCAGGTAAGTGCCTTCAAACGCACACAGCATCCTACTTCTCCTTCAACAGCCTCATTTCCACCTCTAAAAAGTGGCACTTGATTATACTCGAACCCTTTAAAAGAAAATAGTAACTGCAATTTTCGTCCAAGGTAAAGTTAATTACTTTCCTCCAGTCTGTCTCCCCAGAAAATTGCTTTAAAAATAAGAAAGGAGGGGCACATGGGTGGCTCAGTCCTTAAGTGTCTGTCTTCAGCTCAGGTCATGGTCCCAGTGTCCTGGGATCAAGCCCCACATCAGGCTCCCTGCTCATCAGGAAACCTGCTTCTCCTTCTCTCACTCTCCCTGCTTGTATTCCCTCTCTCTGTCAAATAAATAAATAAAACTTTAAAAAAAAAATAAGAAAAGATTTTGGTGATGGTAGGGTAATCTGCTTTTCCCCTGAGTTGAAAGTTCAAACCCTTTGCATAAATATTCATTATAAGAATCTTTTATCACTAAAAGGATGCCAACTCTACCTTAAAAAAAATGTTTTGTTTTTGCGTTTGATGAAATTGTTATTTCCAGCACCCTCCACCCTGCGATGTTCCCTTTTGTGCCTGTGACACCAAGTGAGACAGATGCCACGTTCACTTGTTTGGACCAAAAACTATGTAGTTTTAAGGCTGATTTGGAGTCTCCTAGGAGAAGAAAGAGGCTGGATAAATTTTAGGTGGTTCCGTTAATGTTCGTCACCATCCAATTCCTCAACCAAAATAAAGCCTAGCACCTAGTAGGCTCACTCAGCATGTTTCCTGAATGAGGGATTTTGGAAAAAAGAAAGCCGAGTTTATCATTGAAAAGCATTGGAAGTAGATGGCATCATAACTGTGGACTGCCTCCTGAATCAGGTGGTGTTCCTTCCTATTCCCCTCCTCAGGAGATTTGGCATTCAATGCCCTAGAGGTCTGGGATGTAGAGTCTAGAGTCTTGCATCTAGAACTCTGGTCCAGGGACGAGCTGTATCATCTCCTCTAGGAGCCTGTTAGAAATGTGGATGCTCCGTTCCTACCTTGGAGTCGCTGAATCAGAATCTGCATGATCATGTTCAAAGGCACCTAGGTGGCTCAGTGGGTTAAGCCTCTGCTTTCAGCTCAGGTCATGATCTCAGGGTCCTGGGATCAAGCCCCGCATCAGGTCCTCTGCTCATCAGGGAGCCTGCTTCCCCCACCCCCTCTCTGCCTGCCTCTCTGCCTAATTGTGATCTCTGTCTGTCAAATAAATAAATAAAATCTTAAAAAAAAAAAAAGATCTTGTTCAAGTGGAAGAAAAACTGTTTGAAGGTACCTGGGCCACTTCCTTTTGGAGGCACCTGGTCAGGAGGCCCTTCTGGGTCTTGACTTCAGATCTGGGTTGCAGGACAGTTCTACACTGCACTTTGTACAGAGCGCTGGAGACCACAGAGGGTTCCAAATCCAGCTCTCCTATTAAAAGAACTTCATTACATGGGCAGGTGACTTAAAAAGCTAAAAAAACCAAAAAAATCAGTCTTAGAGAAAACTTATAAGAATAGCACAAAAAACTTCTGTATATCCTTTACCCAGATTCACCAATTGTTAACGTTTTCTTTCTCTACTTATATATTATTTCGGAATTAATGGAGGGCTAGTTATACACATAGGTCTGCCTTTCCCCTTAATACTTCAGTGTGGACTTACTAAGATTAAGGACATTCTCTTACATCACTGAAACACCAGTGCCAGATTCAGGGGGAGGCAAGGAACGTCTGAGTCAGTGGCCCTGAGAGGGCTTCCTAGGAGCCTTGCTTACCGCACCCTAATCCTGGCCCTGTGCACTATACTTGCCCAAATCGGGAAACCTAACATGGATTCAATACTATTATCTAATCTACTGTCCGTATTCCAGTTGCATCGGTTGTCCCAAGAATGTCCCAGCTTTTCCATACCCAACTCAAGACCATGCACAGCATTTCATCGTCATGTCTATTGGGTGTCCTTCAGTCTGGAACAGTTCTTCAGTCTGTTTTCCATGACGTTGACATTTTTGAAAGCTATAGACCAATTATTTTATAGAATGGTCCTCCATATGGTGAAAAGTTATTTTTAATCTCTTGACGGTTCAATTTCACCACCTATAGATTGAGAATCGTTCCTGCTTCATGTTGAATTGAATAAATTCAGCCATCTTATAGTCATGACACATGGCTGGTGTACATGGATTTAAAAAGTTAGCTAATACTAATTAGCTTCTTGTCAGTACCACGTTAAGTGCTTCACCAGCATGATCTCACTGAGTCCTCCCTATAGCTCAGTGACATATGCTCTGTTTTTTGTCTCTGTTTCACAGGTGAAGAAATGGAGACTTAGAATGATTTGTCCACTGTCTTATAGCTAGTAAGGAGTGAATGGGGACCTGAACCAAGTCAGCCTGCCTCTGAGGACTATTTGCTTAGTAACCTTGTTAGGGATGCTTACCTAAAATGTTAAGGTTTTTTTTGTTTGTTTATTTGTTTTTAAAGATTTATTTATTTACTTAGAGAGAGAGAGAGAGAGAAACAGGGTGAGGGGCAAGGGGGAGGGAACAAATCTCAAGCAGATTCCCTGCTGAGTGTGGAGTGTGGAGCCTGACTTGGGGGTCGATCTCATGACCCTGAGATCATGACCTGAGCTAAAATCAAGAGTTGGACACGTAAGTGACTGAGCCACCCAGGCACCCCTAAAATGTAAGATTTAAGATAAAATTTACATACTATAAAATTTACCATTTTAATAATTTTATTTTCTCTTACCTTTATTGAGATATATTTGACATACATTGTGTAAATTTAAGGTATACAATGTGATGATTTGGTACAGGTACATATTGTAAAATGATTATCATTATAAGGTTAGTAACACATTATTCATTTCACATAATGACTTTTTTTTTAGGTGGTGGAAATATTTAAGATCTCTCAGCAGCTTTCAAGTATATAATACAGTCTTGTTAATTAAAGTCACCATGCTATATGTTAGGTCCCTAGATCTTATTCATCTTATAACTGAATATTCGTACCCTTGGACCAACATTTCCTCATGTCTCCCCCAGCCCCTGGTAACCACCATTTGACTGTTTCTATGAATTTTAACTATTTTATTAATTTATTTGTTTATTTTTAGTGAAGAATGGTTGACACACAAAGTTACATTAGTTTCAAGTGCACAAGTTTATTAACTATTTGAAAGTGTACAACTCAGGGTCTTTTAGTATAGTCACAATGCTGTACAACCATCAGCACTAATTCCAGAACATTTCCATTACCTCAAAAAGAAACCTGTGTCTTTCAGTTCCCCTCCTTCTATCCCCTGATAACCACTAAATCTGCCAATCTTTCTGTTTCTATGGATTTGCACATACACACAATGGAATACTACTGAACAATAACAAGGAGCTAACTACTGATATACACAGGAACATTTTGGATCTCAAAAACATCATGCTGAGTGAAAAAATCCAGATGCAAAAAATTACGTGTTGTAAGATTCCATTTATATGGAATTTTAGAAAAGCCAAAACCTTAAAAACAGGAAGTGTGGCAGTGGTTGCCTGGGGCCAGGAATGTGGGGGTGGGGATTGACTTGACCGCAAAGGGGCAGAAGGCAGTGTTCCAAACTGGATCGTGGGATGTATACCTTTACCCAAATCCATCCAACTCTCTATGTTAAAAAGTTTGTCAATGTAAATTGTACCTCAGTAAAACCATAAAAACACAAACATACATGTTCTCTATACTTACCAGCATATCTTCCTTCATAGTCTGGCTCCATATCTCTTTCCAGCCTCACCTCACCTCACCTCTCACCTCTCTCCTCTATGCATTCAGTCAACAAACATTCTCTGACACTTGCTGCGTGCAAAGTCCTCAAGAGAACTTCTGCCCTCAGGGAACTCACAACCTAGTCAGAACAAAGATAGGGCTCCCAATCCTGATAAACATCAGGGATGCTAGAGGATCACCAAATCTTTTTTTTTTTTTTTTTTTAACTCATCTTATTTATTTTTGTAAAATAATCTCTACACCCATCATAGGGCTCAGACTCATGACCCCAAGATCAAGAGTCCCATGCTCTTCTAACGGAGCCAGCCAGGAGCCCTGATTATCGATTGAGTCTTAAAGGAGAGGAATGAGCATATACGTTCCAGTCACTTTGAATTTCAAGTTTGAATCAAGTTTCAGTTTAATTTTTTGAAGAAGTAGTGCATCTTACAGGGTTCAAGAATAAACGATATTAATTCAGTGAAAAGCTTCCTCCCATCTAGTTCCCAGTCTACCCTATACAACCATTGTTGTTATAAACACATACTATTTTTCTTTTTTTTAACAGAAAAGATAACATAATATACATATCATTTTGGACTTTGCATTGTCATTTGGCAGTAAACCTTTGAGATCGTTCCATAAGGGTACAGTGAAAATTACACTCTAATTATAGTTATGTAATATTTCATTGTATGGATGTGCCATAATTTATTTTATCCAGTCTCCTTTAGGTAAACGTTTGAGTTTTTCCAACAACCTGTTATGGCAAACAATGCTGTAATGGGTACCCTCTTATAAGTGGTGTATTGGGTTTTGTTTTTTGTTTTGTTTGTATATATGTATATCTATGGCTATATATTGAATTCTTTTTTCATCCATTCCACAAACACGCCAACCACTTTCATGTCTGTAGCCTATTTCTCTGCCTTGAAAGTCTTTACCCAGTCCTTTTCTGTTGGCAAACTCCTACTTTACCTCAAAGTCCAACTCAAATGTCACTTTCTTGTGAAGGCTTCTGAACTCCCACAGCCACGTGTTGTTCCTTCTCTTGTTTTCTCACGGTATCCCATGACCCCATCATCAGAATGATCTATTAACACTTTTTTCTTGCCCCAGTAGAGTAGGAGCGACTCAAGGGCATGGACTATAGTAAATTTATCTCTGAATCCCTTTGTAATTGGTACCTGGTAAGTATTGAGGAAAATGTGCATTGCATGAATGGTTAAGACTGAAGAGGGGTCTGTACTGCTCCTGTCCCTTGCTTTCAGCTGCCTCTTGGTTTGTGTTGCTACTTAGAGGACTGTGGCCAGACAAAGGTGGGCTGTGATTTCCCTTCCCCTCCCACCTAATTCCTTCCTTCCTGCCTCCACCCCTTCCCTACCCTTGGGATTCTGTCCACAGCTGCCTTTGTGGCCCTTGCTGGATCTGGCATGGATAGCAGTTATTATAGCTTTTCAGTAAATTAAGATAGATAAATAAATAAATAAATAAATAAATAAATAAATAAAACGGAGCATTGTCTCCACTCATCTTCTCTTACTTCATCAAGTCTTTGGCCTCTTATAAAGCGAAAAGAAAATATCACTTGAGGGTCAAATGCTCATCAGTTGCTCTCAAACATAATTTCCTGCACTTTAAGTCAAAGGAGATGACAGAGTTTACTATTGTGCTTTAGGAATGTGGGAAATGCTTATAGTGTTTGGGTTAATCAATCTTAAATGATTTTCAAGGGCAACTTAGATTCTTTTTTAAAAACATTGGGTTAACTCCGAAATGTCATGAAACTCATGGCTGGACCTGTCAATTGCTAGGTCACTTCTGTATTAAAAATTATTCTATTTCTGCCTGGCTGGGCAGTGCTGGAGGTGGGAGCTCTCCCTCCCTCCACCTCTGGAACGAAAAGCCAAAAGCTCTATATTCTCCTTACCCTGGAGAAGCTCCAAGTCTGGGATGTGAGCCATCAAAGAAAACAACAGGGAAAGAAGGCTTTCAAGCCTTTGCCTCCCCAGGTCAGAGATGGATATGGATTGAGATGTGTCACCTGAAGAAGTCTCAGGAGAAGTGGTAGCGTAGGTCCCTTGGAGTTCTTTGGGATTGTGGTCTTCAGAATTTCTTGCTTGCATGTCTCTTAAAAGAAATTTGAGAAACCACGCTTCTTCTTGTACTTTTAAAGGTCATATCTAAAATGTTTCATCTTAAGTTTAAATAATGGCAAAGTTTGTTATTTCTGGCATAATAAGTATTGGCATTTTAAAATAAGATTGTTACATCATTCTGTAAGTGTATCCAAGGGGATCTAAATATCATAATGTACCTATCATCCATTTAAAAAATACATGAACAAGCTTTTCTTAAAAAGAAATCCTACATCACTCTTTTTCTCGTTATCTTGTATTTCCATTCCACTTGCTCCTGAACATGATAATATGAGATTTTAGGCTGGAAAGTCTTTTATTGATCAGCCTATCATATTTCCCTAAAAATTAAAAAAAATTTTGATTGAGTCTCCAAGTTTAAAACATTCATCTTGACTGTATTATTAATACAATCTCAAGGGGCGCCTGGGTGGCTCAGTCAGTTAAGTGTCTGCTTTCGGTTCAGGTCATGATCTCAGGGTCCTGGGATTGAGCCCAGAATAGGCTCAGAGGGGAGTCTGCTTCTTCCTCTTCCTCTGGTTCTGCCCCCCTCCACATTGTGCTCACTCACTCACTCTCTCTCTCTCGAATAAATAAAATCTTTAAAAATAAATAATTTTGAATACCTAATTGGTATAAACAACATAAAATATTATAAATTTTGATGAACTATTAAATTTTTTTTTAAAAATTATTTATTTATTTATTTATTTGACAGAGAGAGAGAGAACACAAGCAGGGGGAATAGGAGAGGGAGAAGCAGGCCTCCTGCTGAGCAGGGAGCCTGATGTGAGCGGGGCTTGATTCTAGGACCCTGGGATCATGACCTCAGTGGAAGGCAGACGCTTAACGACTGAGCCACCCAGGCACCCCGATGAACTATTAAAATTAAAATTTAGAATAGTTTTTACAGGAATAAGATACAGTTTAGATAAAGTCTATCACTAGTTTTCACTGTTTTTGGGAAGAAGCATGAAACACCTGTTCATTTATTCAACAATTTATTAAGCACCTCCTATTTGTCAACAGCAACTCTGGTCACTTGGGATATGGTAGTAAACATTACAGAAAAATCCCTGACCTCGTGGAGCTTACATTCTAGTGGGAGGCAATAGATAATAAGCAATAAGCATAAGTATAAGTAAATAATACAGCGTATTAGAAGAGCTATGAAGAAAGATAGAGCAGGGTAAGAGGGATCTGGGGTGTAGTGTAGGGTTCAAAATGAGTTGTGATTTAAAAAAAAAGTTAGGGTGGGCCTCATTGAGAAGATGGCATTTGACTAAAGATGGTTAGGGTGTTAGGGAGTTAGCACTGCAGATACCTGGGGGAAATGTGTGCCACACAAAGGGAAGTGCCAACACAAAGGCCCTAACTCAGGAATGTGGCTGGTATCTAATACTAATAAGGCTGTAGCAGATTCATCCAAGAGAATAATAGGAGATGAGATTAGAAAGGTAATGATGGAGTGCGGTGGTGGTGCAGATCTTGTAGAACCCTGTAGACTACTGTAAGGACAAAGACTTTTACTCTGAGTGAAATGAGGAGTCATTGTGGGGACTTAAGCAGAGGAGTGACATGATTTGACTTATGATTTGGGAGGATCCCTTTGGTTAGTATGTTGAGAATAGACTCTAAGGGGTAAGACTGAAAGCAGGAAGAGCTTTTAGAAGACTAATCCAAACATGAGATAATGGTGGCTTAGACCAGGGGGTAGTAGCAGTGGAGATGCTAAGGGAGGCTCTGAATCCAGACTAGATATGAGATGTAAAAGAAAGAGGGAGGTCCAGCATGACTCTAGGGTTTTTCATCTGAGCAATTGGAAGGATGGACTTGTCATCAACTGAGACGGGAAAATTGGTGGGTTGAACAGTTTGAGGGAGAATGTTTTTCAGTTTGTGGCAAAAGTTTGAGATGTAAACAGTAGACTGCTGGGTATTAGAATCTGGAGTTCAGATGAGAGGTCTGGGCTGAATACATAAATTTGGAAATGTCATCATATATGATGATATCATGTATCTCCGATACTGTGTATTGAAAGTTAGAAGGCTTAATGAGCCTCACCAGTGAAATGAGTATTGATATAAAAGAGAAGAATCCAAGGAATGAGCTCTAGGTCATTGCCAGGCCCTAGGTCTGGGAAAAGAGAATCAACAAAGAAGAAATAAGACAGGGAAAGAGGGACCAGTGATGAAGGAGGAAAACTGAGATGATATGGTTTAAAAAAATGTGAATCAAGTAATTAGCTGTGTTAGCTGTTACAGACAGGTCAATCAAGATGAGAGTTCCAAATAAATCATTGGACTTAGGCAATATGAAGTTCATTGTTGACCTTGATAGTTTTGATAATGTGGTAAGGATAAAAGCATGAATGGAGTTGCTCTAAGAGAAGGTGAGAGACGGGCTCAGCTGGACCCCTAAAATATGCCACATATGTAACCTTGTGTGCATTGTTATGATTCTATTATATATGTATATAGTCCTATCATAAGCATTGTATTTGGCATGTTTTTGAACTTTTTATAAATTGTATCATATGGCATGTATTCTGCTACAGAGAGGGGAGAACTAGAGACAGAAAGCATAGAAAACTCTTTTAGAAGTTCTGTTGGAATTGAAGTAGAGAAATGGGGTAGTAGTTGATGGTGGAAGTGGGTCAAAGAGATTTCTTATGATTAGAGAAATAACTTCTTATAGGTGATTCGAATGACCCAGCATAGAGGGAAACATTGATAAGTAAGGGGGGTGTAATTGCTGGAGTGATGTTGATGATCTTGATTAGGCAAGCCAAGATTGGGATTCGGTGCCTTAGCAGAGGGACTGCCTTTGGCTAAGAGCATGGAAAACTCAACTACATAATAGGGGTAAGGTGGAGAAGAGGTTAAAGATGTTGGTATGTGGGTATGGGTAGATGAGATTGTGGGATTCTGTGAGATTTTCATTTCATTGCTTCAATCTTCTCAATGAAAAAGAAAGCAAGGTTGTTAACTGAGAAATGAGGATGAAAGGGAAGGAAGTGTAGATTAGAGGACAGAGAGGTGTGAAATCCAGAAGAATGGAGGAAGGAAGTGGAATTCTGGAGCAGCACTAAGGGCCCACTGGTGGTTAAAAGTGGTGAAATTAAAGTGAAACTCACTAGTGTGATTGTGTTTTTCTCTAGCCACTTTCAGATGCAGGGGTACTGGTGTGGAGTAGGTGGACAGCTGGCTTGACCAGGATTCTGGTTTTGCCAATTAAAATCTCACAACAACCAAAAACATCTTGAGTTGATGATGCACCGTAAGTAATGGGTGAGAGTTTTAATTTGTTCCGTCAGGTGGGACAGTTTTGAAAGGGGATGCTCTGTCCTCAGGTGATTTGTCAAGCTGAACAATTTTATTAAATAGTATATATAGCAGGGGCGGATCTGTAAATGAATTACCTTAAAACTAGTCTTGGAAAGTCTTCCTGAACCCCAGGAGTAAGGACCATTGAAGATGACAGTTGTAGAGTCTTTCTAGCAGAAGAGGTAAGAGCACAGGATGTGATGGTAGGGAAGACAGCATGGAAATAGGGTAGGGGGTAGGACACTGTGTGTGAAAGGTAGGAGGGTGAAGAGACTTAAGAAATGATTTTAGAACTCCCCAGTATTTAGTTTTCATGTGACCCCTGAATGGAAGCATTTTCTAGGTGGTAGCAAAAAATAAAATAAAAATTTAAAAATTATATAATTAGTATGTGCTTTCTGAAATTTTTTGAATATAAAAGAAATTCATGCATCTTGGAAAACTTTCAAATAGAGTACTAATTCAAAAGCAGAGTTTATGCTTTTCCCTACCCAACAGGTAACCTAGTTAACAGGTGTGTTGTAGGTCCCGTCCAACTCTGAGGTTCCACCGAAATCTCTTCTACTCACTTTTCCTAATACCTGACCAGATTCTCAAATGTGTAATTCCTCGACTCTCCTGTGCACCCCTTAAGCCCAAAAGGGATTTGGCAAGTTTAAACACTTTTGGATCTAGTGATCCAGGGATGGTGGAAACGGAAGGTGCGGTCGTCGCCAGTTTCTTTCCAAAGTGAACCGCTACAACCACCTTCACCCCGGAGCTGGCTGTCCAAGTCTAATTTTTGTGCCCGCAGGTCCTCAAAACACAAGGGCCGGCTGATCGCTATTTATAAACACTTACTGGACGCCCACTCTACTCCGAGCTCTCTCGCGCTGCTTGAGTACTTTTCTGCAAAGGGATGCCAATTTTTCTGATGAACTCCCTCCAAGCAGCCCTTTGTGGGGCAGCGCCCTAAGCCGGGGCCGGAGCCCAGAACGGGACTCTGGGCAGCCAGCCGACTGGTGCTGCCTCACGGGCGCAGGCGCAGAGCGACCCTCCCGTCACTCCGGGCGGGAGGCGGGGGCAGCAGGGAGAAAGGAAAGCTGCGGGGGGAAAAAGGGCCAAACCCTGAAATTACCCGGATGTGGTCTCCGTGCGCGCATGCTCAGTGTCCTCTCGACAAGTTGGCAGCAACAACACGGCCCTGGTCGTCGTCGCCGCTGCGGTAACGGAGCGGCTCGGGTGGCGGAGCCCACGTTCGCGCCCGCCCGCTCTCCTCTGAAGGCCCTTCCCGCCCTCCTCTCAACTCCACAGCCGCTCAGGGGGCGGGAGCGGGTGAGGGGAGCCGGGCGCCCCGCGAGAGAGGCACCCCGCCGCGGGGCGGCCCGGGAGCTCGAGGCGGCCCGCGCAGGCAGCGGCGCGGCGCCGAGGAGGGGCGGCCTGGCCCGGACGCGGCGGGGCGGGGGCGGAGGAGCGCTCCGGTCCGCCGGGGGAGCGACGGGCCCGGCGCCTCCGCGGACGAGCGGCGGCGGGAGAGCGGACACTCCTTGCCATCGCCCGAGCCCAGGTAACGCGCCATGTCCCCTCCCCTTCCCCCGGCCGGGCCCGCGCACCCCGCCCGCGGCTCCCCCGCCCCGGGGCGGGCTCCCGGCGGCGGCGGCGGCGGCGGGGAGCGAGCGGGAGGCCGGCTGGTGCGCCGGGAGAGCGAGAGCGGCCCCCCTGACGGGCCGGACCGGCGGGGCCGCGGCGCCTCGCGTGTCCCCGCGTCCCTCGGGCTCCGGGCTCGGTCCTCCGGCCCCGAACTCCCCTTGCGGTGTGTGGCAGAATCAAGTTGAACTCGGACCGGGACTCCTGCCGCGGCCGCAGCTTTCTTTGTTGTTCTTGAGTAGTTTCACTGTCCGCCCCAGCCCGGCGCGCTGGGGAGGCTGGAGTGTGTCGCCTTGGGTATAAATGAAAGTTGTAAATGGCCTGCCGTCATTTCTTTTCTCAAGGAAATTTTTGTTTTCTCTTTGTCCTTTACTTTACCTTCATGGTTGTGTCATTCCAGGTTTTGTTTCTGGCTTTGATTTGTTTACTTTTTGAGTATTGTGGGTGATGGCGGTATGCGGGAAGCAGCCTCAGCACCTAACTGACCGCCACCCCAACCCCACCCCACCCCTAATAAAAAATAAGGACACAGTTTATCTTATTGCTGGGACTACAAGTACTGAGCGTGAAATTGGTGTAGGATGTAGGGCGGTGGCTCCATCACATGCCCCAAACTGGGGTTGTAATTTCTCAGGCAAGATTTTCAAAGAAATGGGTGTGTGTGGTTAACTAGAAAGATTTCTTTGCGGGTATACGTAGATTTTTAAAAACTCTGTTGGTGATTGATAGCTATTTTCCCCTTTGAAATTCCCAGCAAATTTTTTTTTAATGAACATATTTATTTCTAATTATTTATTTTGAATTTAGTTTCTTAATGCCTTTAATTTTTGCATCACACTTGAGGGTGAAATTGCCGGTTATTCCGGAATTATAAATACAAAACAATGTGGAATCATATTAATTAGTCCGAATTAATTTTTTAAAGGCATGTAATATTGGCTAATTTTTGTTAACAACCTTTGACTTTTGCCAGAATTAGCATCTTTTTAGTCTTGATGGCAGTTCGATTATGTGGCTTTTAAAAAGTAGGTTCAGTATTTTTGTTGGAAGAGACCATGTCGTCTTAAGAGAGAATAAAGAAATGCATATTTTCAAAAAGTAATCAGATTTAGAACATTGCATTGGGATAAATTTTATTGTGGATTTCATAAATTGCCTTTGCCTTGTTATACAGAGACTAAATATATTTCAGTTGAAATATAGTAAGTTCTAATGTGTAACTTTTCTTTTTCTGCTAAGGACTTCTTATTTTCCTTTTTGAAAAGTTCTGATGTGCTTAGTATATGACATTTCAAGTTGTAAATGATTGATATAATTAACATTTTAAAATATGATATTCTGCTAATGTTTCATAAGTTACGATTTTGTTTTCTTAAAAGGACTTGTTACAGAACAGAGTAATACAGGCAGGCTAAGCATTTAGGATTTGCAGTATTTTTAGGTCTAAAGGTGATAATGAATTATGTAGGTTTAAGTTGTTAGAATTAAAACTAAAAGCCTTTCTAGAGAAAATTGATAAACCATTTTGTGACTCTGTTAATAGAAGTGGCTTTTTCTTTGCTTTCCAGGTTTTTGGGTGAGGTTGCTTTAAAGAGGTATTACATCTTAATTTTTTTTTTTTTTTTTGTTTCTGAAGTGGGAGTGCCTAAGTAGAAGTTTCTCTGTTTAGCTAAATGCCATCATTGTAAATCTTGAGCTTAGGAAAGAACTGCAAATCAGTTGCAGATTTAATGAAAATTTGGGCTGAGAAAGTGAATTCGAAATTTTTAGAATATGTTTTATATGGATCATTGGCCTTTCTGATGACTTTGCTGCTTGAATCAATTCTGCTTATACTATGAAGCAGCAAATCTTATTTCTAAAAATCTACGTATGCTTCACTTTCTTAAGCTGCATTTTAGTTGAGCTGTTTCTTTATGTGTGAATTATTTTTTCTGCATTCCCCTGTAGGTGTCATCCCCCCTCCTCCCCCAATTAAAGAGCAAGCATTAAACTCATTTATGCTGCCCAGTCACACTATACCTCTCTGGTTTGGAAGCTGGGTTTTTTTTGTTTGTTTGTTTGTTTGTTTTGTTTTGTTTTGTTTTTTTCCTTCCTGATTGAACTGGTGTTAAAGTAACATCATTAGACACTATTCTTATTGAGCTGTAAATTGCTGAGGCCTCTACTAGGGCAGTTAACCCTGTAGGATCTGCCTTGTTCATTACATTTAAAATGTGTGATTTGTCTCATCTAAAATTTTGCCTATTTTGGTGAGTACATTATTTTTCTTATGTTTAAGCTTAGTTCTACATTGTCCACCTCTAGCTCATGCCTAACTTTTTTTCAGTTTTCGTTCAGTGATTTTTAGAGTGAATGGTTCTTTAAAATCTTAGTTGACCATTTTTTTTTTTAAGATTTTATTTATTTATTTGACAGACAGAGATCACAAGTAGGCAGAGAGGCAGGCAGAGAGAGAGGGGAGGAAGCAGGCTCCCTGCTGAGCAGAGAGCCTGATGCGGGGCTCGATCCCAGGATCCTGAGATCATGACCTGAGCCAAAGGCAGAGGCTTTAACCCACTGAGCCACCCAGGCGCCCCTTAGTTGACCATTTCAATGCTCATTGTACATGTTTTGATTTCCTTTTTTTCTAGAAGATTGTGTAGTTAGGCAGAAATCTTTGCTTTGCTTAAGTGATTAGAGGTTGACTGAAGTGATGCTTAATCATGTGTAAAACTAACATGACTAGAACAGTTTCATTGATTTCATTATTTTCTACACTAAATCAAAGTTAAAGGACTTGGATAACCATAACACAGGATATAATTTTTTTAAATTATCAAATTTTGGGCTTTTTACTCAACAGTTGATGAAGATTTTATTGTTTTAAAAATTCAAACAGTTAATATGTGTAGATATTCATTTGAGCAACTTTCAGTATGATACTGTTTGCATCATAATATGACAAAACATCTGCTTGGTAATGAGTCCGATTTAGAATTTCTGGATTTTTTTCTCATTTTGAAATGTGTAATTTTGGTGATGGGAAGTGTGGCTGAATTCCAGTTTCTCAGGAACAAGGTATTTTAGGTTGTGTCACCTTGACATTATTTTGTGGTGTGGTTGGCATCCAGGAAAATTTGTTTTAACCATGCGAGTGGATAGAAACTAGAGTAGTGCTTACTTATGTAAAACTAAGATGATAGGTGGTCAGAATCTTATAATTTTAAGTCTGGATTATTTGCTACTGCAAATTATATCATAGGTCAGATAGACACCGAAGACTGGTTGTAAAGATTGTCTAACATCTTATTTATTTATTTTTTTAAGATTTTATTTATTTGACAGAGAGATCACAAGTAGGCATAGAGGCAGGCAGGGGCATGGGGCTGGGTGGGTGGGCAGGAAGCATGCTCCCTGCTGAGCATAGAGCCCTGTGCAGGGGAGGGGGGCTCCATCCCAGGAGCCTGAGATCATAACCAGAGCCGAAGGCAGAAATGTGTAGACTTAATCCACTGAGCCACCCAGGCGCCCCTATCTGTTACAACATCTAAATTTGAAGTTGTCGATAATTGCAAATACATTTAAGCTCAAAAACTGTATTACTTGAAATGAGAATTGTTTGCCCTTTGGAGAACTTGGAACTGTGTGGGGTTCATCTTTTTATTGCCTCTTTACTCCCAAGGTTTAGGACAGTGGTTCTCAACCTTAGATGCATTTTGAAATCTTCTGGGGAGCTTTGCAAAATACTGGTGGCTGGATCCCACCTCCCAAAATTGATTCAGTTGGCCTGGGGTACAGCAAGATTAGAGTTGGAGATGGCTTAGTTATTAGGGTCCTCTAACTTTATATTTTGAACTGTTTCACTTGTGTCAGTTTTCCATCCTTTAATACAATGATGAGCATATGTACTGTGTAATCATGTCACATCTAACTTAATGGGTCTCTTGAAGGTATTGTCCCTTTTATTTTGCGTCAGTATTTGTCCCTTCATTTGTCCCTCTTTCCCTTCTTTTCTCTTCTTTGTTCATTTTTTTTTCAAATCATTTGAAATGTCTGGTAGCAAGTTTTAGGGACTTGTATTTCCTGTGATAAGAAGTTGGTATAGCATTACTATTCCAAATAGGAAGTTGATCTTTTTCTTAAAGTACTCTAAAATGTTTATTTGGTCTCCTTTTAGAGACTTAGGACTTTGTTTAGGTGCCAAAATTAGCATCTAAACTCCCAGTGGAATTTGGTATTCAAGGGGGGTTAATCTGGTGAGAAACCGTACATTTTCTAGGCATCAGTTAACTGGTCACTTCACTGGTTCCTGAGAGGCAAGTTTGCATTTCACTTTTGCTGTCAAGAGTTAAGTTGTGTGCTGTGAGACAGTTGCTCAGCAAGCCCAACTAGTTAGCATTTCTATAGAAATCATCTAGGGTGGGCATACTCAGTTCTCCATTACATCACCTTAGTAGTTCCTAAGTGCTGGTTGAGGAGTACATGCGTCTTCATCTCTGGAAGAGCTGTATTTTTTTAAAATTATTTTTCTCTTCCTACGCTCAATTCCAACACACATACACATTCAGAATGGGAATTGAGTGAGGAGGCATGGGAATCTGTATGATTAAAAAATGATTAAAAAACTTCTTGGGGCGCCTGGGTGGCTCAGTGGGTTAAGCTACTGCCTTCGGCTCGGGTCATGATCTCCTGGGATCGAGTCCTGCATCGGGCTCTACTCAGCAGGGAGCCTGCTTCCCTTCCTCTCTCTCTGCCTGCCTCTCTGCCTACTTGTGATCTCTCTCTCTCTGTCAAATAAATAAATAAATAAAAACCAAAAAAAAAAACCCCACAAAACTTCTTGATCTTAAAGGCTTTAGATATTTTGTCCTTATTGCTTTGCTTTGATATGTGACAGGCTTTATTTTGCAGTCATTGATGCACTGGAAAATTTACTTTTTTTTTTTTTTTTTTAGGACTGCTACTGAATATTTGTCTTTTGTAGTAAGGTATGATTTCTTTATTTTAATGTGGATGAATTCAGATCTTTTTCAAGTCAAAATGTGTTTCTAAACGTAAAACTTAATTAAGGATATTTATCAGTAGTATTTGCTAGTGAATTCTAGAGCGTATGTCAACAGATGCTTATCATTGTAATAATTCAGTCATCTGATGAAAGGATGACCAGAAATAATACTTAATGGAGTAAGATGAACCAGGTATCATTGTATGTAAACACACTAGGTACATCTGTGTCGTAGATATGCCACACTAAAATTAAAGGAAGAATTTTATGTGTATAGATGTTGAAATTAGGCAGTTAGTTAATAGTAAAGAAAAATGACATGACTCCTGTGCAATTAGTTTTTTAATCAGTTGTATATATTCATGATACTGCAGTTTCAGTAATTTGTAAAGTGAAATGTGTAGACTAGTATAAACTAGATCAGTGCTTTCTAAAACTGACAGCCCCTCAAACTCCTAGAGTCCTTTTTGGGGCCCCACTCTTGATTTATAGTTAATAGGGCTGGGCTAACCTGCAGGGATTCTGAAACACCGCTTTTGAAAGAATAAGGTAGATGAATTGATAGTTTCCTTTGTTTCAGAGGCTTTATGACATATTTTTCAGTTTATTATAATTCACCTTAGTTTTCAATTTTTTAAAATAGTGTTTTCCAAAGTGTAGTCCACAGACTCCTGGGGTCCCCATGACCCTATTCTTTTAGGAGATTTATGAAGTCAAAATTGTTTTTGACATAATAAAACATGTTACGTGCTGTTTTCTGTGTTGGCATGTGCACTGATGGTGAAGAAGCAGTGGTAGGTGATAAACCGCTGGCATCTTTGCATGAATCAAGGCAATGGCATCAAACTGTATGAATCTTTACTGTGTTCTTTACAGCCAGAACACGTTAAGCGTTTGAAAAAATGTTTCTTTAGAGTATCTTTGGTGAAGCAGTAAAAAGTTTTATCTTTAAAATCTCTGCCCTGGAGTGCATATCTTTTTAATACTCAGTGCGATTAAATGGAAGTGTGCATAAAGTTCTTGTGTACATCCAAGTACAAGGTTCATCTCTAGGAATAGTACTTGTGTGGTTGAACTGTAAGGTAAATTAGCTGCTTTTTTAAGTGAAATCTCTCTCTTATTTTTACTTAAAAGAATTGTAGTTACTTAGACTTGGATATTTGTCAGGTATTTTCTTGAAAATTAGTGAAGTGGGCCTGACACTCAGGGAGAATAACTAGTTGTTGCTAATGATAAAATATCTTTCAGGTGAAAATTTTAGATTTGAAAATTTGTGTCTGCCACATGGGCTGGCCAGCTGCGTAATACTTAAAGACTTTTCTGATGACATTGGTGGTGATATTAATGAATGTAATTTAAAAAAATATATATTGTGTAAGGAAATGTCAGCATTTGGAAGATCTTTATAATTAATTGAACCAGTTTTTTTTTTTTTTAAGATTTTATTTATGTATTTGACAGAGAGAAAGAGAGATCACAAGCAGGGGGAAGAACAGGTAGAGGGAGAAGCAGGCTCCCCAGTGCGCAAGGAGCCAGATGTGGGGCTTGATCCCAGCACCCTGGGATTATGACCTCAGCTGAAGGCAGACTCTTCTTTTTTTTTTTTTTTTAAAGATTTTCGTTATTCATTTACAGAGAGAGAGATCACAAGTAGGCAGAGAGGCAGGCAGAGAGAGAGAAAGAGAGGGAGAAGCAGGCTCCCCGTGGAGCAGAGAGCCCTACACGGGGCTCAATCCCAGGACCCCGAGATCATGACCCGAGCCGAAGGCAGAGGCTCAATCCACTGAGCCACCCAGGCACCCCCAAAGAACCAGTTTTTTCCAGAGATGAATGCATGATATTACAAGATCATGCGTGGGCAGGAGATCCATTCAAAGTACAGTGTACACCAATGGATCTTAATGTAACAGAGCCAAGAAGTTCATTGATACAGTTTCAGATTCTACATTGTAGCTAACCTTTAAGGATTGCCATTTGTTGCATTTTTGTGTTGAATAAAAGAAGAATAACCATGATTATCTGAAAAGGCCACTAAAATACTTCTCTCTTTTCCAAGTATGTATGCATGTGAGGCACATTTTCTTCATGTACTTTAACTGAAATAATATATCCGAACAGATTGAATCCAGAAACAAATATGAGAATCCAGATGTCTTCTTTTAAGTTAGACATTAAAGAAATTAGCAAAAATGGAAAAACAGTGTAACTCTGAATACTAATATTTTTGTCTGTTTTGGAAAGTAGTTATTTTTTCATAAAACATTAATTATATTAACAGATACTGGATTTCTTATTATTTTAAATTAATTTGATAAAATACATATTTAAATACCTTTTAGTTTTAGACCATAAACAAAAACTATTTGGAATCTCAGTAATTAGGAATGTAAATAAGGGAACCTGAGACCAGAGAGTGAGAACTGCTATTTTAAAATAACTAATTACCTGTATTACTGACTAGATTACTGATTGGTTCCAATTTTTATGTGGTTTGTATTATATCATTGTTATTTCTGAGAATTTTAATTTAATTTTTGTTTAGTAATTATGTACTGGGAAACATGTAGCAGTCAAACTTGTCAAAAGGGGAATTTATTGTCTTGGTCTGAAAATAGAGCTGGCCTCAGAGTGCTGGATCTTGGTCACAACTAGCGGGTATCATCAGGACTCTTTGTTTTGGCTTTGCTTTTTTTTTTTTGGTAAGATTTTATTTATCTATTTGACACAGAGAGAGAGGGTGCATGCACAAGCAGGGAGAGCTGCAGGCAGAGGGAGAGGGAGAAGCAGACTCCTTGCTGAGCAGGGAGACCCATGTGTGAGCTTGATCCCAGGTCCCTGGTATCATGACCTGAGCCAAAGGCAGATGCTTAACCAACTGAGCCACACAGGCGCCCCATCAGACTTTTTTCTTTTCCTTCCTTTCCTTTTTTTTTTTTTTTGGATTGAGGTATAACTGACATACAATACCCTGTGAGTTTCAGGTGTACATCATGGTGATTTGATATTTTTATACATTACAAAATTATCCCCAGAGAAAGTCTAGTTACAAAGTTAATGTTTAAATAAGATTTTTAAAGCTGAAGCCTGGTATACCAATATCACATTTACCAAAGACCTATGGGTGAACAAGAAGCACATCTCTAAATTTGTTTCTTGCAGTTCATCTTAAGAGTTGTAACAAAAAACATTCTTTCTGTTTGATTGTATCATTCGCATCTCAGATTTTATAATCATTAATACCTATGTACATAATCCTTTGTCCTCTTGGGAGTGCTTCTTCAGTTACTCTCAGTTTAAGGAAACCCAATTTAAGACCTTCCTCTGTTTAGAATCTAGGCTGTAACTTCTGGTTTAGGCAGTTGAACTGAGCCTGCCCATTTTGTTTTCTGCTTATAAGCCTAGACTGCCTATACTGAGAATTTCTTTCTGATGATATTTCACTGGGCCAGGGTTTTTTTTTTTTTTTCCCATGTTAAACGTAAGCATTTATCTCATAGTCCCATATTAAGTAGTCTATTGCATTGACCAAAATACCTATAACTTCTAGAAAATATACTTGTATATTTTGTTTTACATATATAATACTGCCAGTAATTCAAAAGTAAACAGACACCTGAGAAATAAAAAAAAGTCAACATTCTTTTTTTTTTTTAAAGATTTTATTTATTTATTTGACAGACAAAGATCACAAGTAGGCAGAGAGGCAGGCAGAGAGAGAGGAAGGGAAGCAGGCTCCCTGCTGAGCAGAGAGCCTAATGCGGAGCTCTATCCCAGGACCCTGGGATCATGACCTGAGCCAAAAGCAGAGGATTTAACCCACTGAGCCACCCAGGCGTCCCAAAAGTCAACGTTCTTTAACTAAAGTTTATGAATTCCCGTAATTCCCGTAATTAGAGAGTTTGTTTATTTATTTATTTATGAGTGATAGCAGGCACGCATGCACCTGCACATACAGAGGGGCGGAGCAGAGGGAGAGGGAGACTCCCAAGCAGATTCCTAGCTGAGTGCAGAGCCCTAGGTGGGGCTTGATCTCAGTCCTGAGGTCACAACCTGAGTCGAAACCAAGAGTTGGAAGCTTAACCAACTATGCCACCCAGGCGCCCCCAATTTAGGGAGTATCTTAATTAGCCTGGTTATCTGGCTTTGTAGTCCATGGAATGCCTTTTAGAGCTGTGATTAGTAATAGGCAATAGCTTATGATTAATAGCAAGGCTAGAGACAAAACACACAATAGGTAGACAGATAAAAGTATGAACCTCTGTCCTTTTGCTAACTTTTTACCTTCTATTACCCCTGTCACCATAGGATGGTTTGTTCTATCTTTACATAATATCTGTATTTTAGAGACTTTTGAATAGGCTTAACTTTTCTTTTTTAAAAATTTTTTATTTTTTATTAACATATAATCTATTATTAGCCCCAGTGGCACAGGTCTGTGAATCACCAGGTTTACACACTTCATAGCACTCACATACCCTCTCCAATGTCCATAACCCAACCACCCTCTCCCTACCCCCCTCCCCCTAGCAACCCCCAGGCTTAACTTTACTACTGAGCTCGTCAAACTCAGTGTATTTAAAACTGAATATGTTACTTAACCCTTTAAAATCTTCTATTCTTGGGGTGCCTGGGTGGCTCGGTGGGTTAGGCCTCTGCTTTCAGCTCAGGGTCATGATCTCAGGGTCCTGGGATGGAGCCCTGCATTGGGCTCTCTGCTCAGCGGGGAGCCTGCTTCCCTCTCTCTCTCTCTGCCTGCCTCTCTGCCTACTTGTGATCTCTCTCTCTCTGTCAAATAAATAAATAAAAATCTTTAAAGATTAAAAAAAAATCTTTTATTCTTTCTTCATCATTCAGTTAACTGTGGAATAGGTCCTCTTTGATTGTCCCTTCTTTTCACCTCTTATGCTTCGTTGATTAAAAAATCCTAGTCTGTTCTACTTAGAGATATTGATTCCCCCTTTGTTTCTATTGCCCATATCCCTCATCTAGAGCCTATCACTTTTCTGATCACTGTTGCTTAACTAGTTTTGTTTCCCTTTCCAAAGTTATTCTCCATGCTTTCAGTTACAGTTTTCTTTCTAATGCAAATCTAATGCCACTTTTCCTTCCTTTTTCCTGTGATGAACCTACTCTAGAGAAAATCTGCACTCTTATCCCTCTGCTTTTCCTGATTTTCCTTCAGCCTGGCAAATTCTTACTCGCATGTGGTAGTTACTAGTATTATTCCACCTGTATTCTTTTTTTTTTTTTTTTAATTTTATTTACTTATTTGACAGAGATCACAAGTAGGCAGAGAGGCAGGCAGAGAGAGAGGAGGGGAAGCAGGCTCCCTGCTGAGGAGAGAGTCTGCCTGATTCGGGGCTCAATCCCAGGGGATCATGACCTGAGCTGAAGGCAGAGGCTTTAACCCACTAAGCCACCCAGGTGCCCCTCCACCAGTATTCTTTTGGCTGTCTGCATTTCTCTGTCTGCCTTCCCCACATTAATTTAAGCATAGCTCAGGATATCCCAGTTTCGGCACTACTGACATTTTGGGCTGACTAAATTTTTGTCACAGAGTATGGTCCTGTGCGTTGCAGGATGTTTAGAAGCAGCTCTGGCCTTTACTACTTGATACCAGTAGTTCTCTGCTTCTCACCTCCCCATCCAGTTGTGACAAGCAGAAATGTCTTCAGATATTGCTAAAGTCCCCTGAGGGACAGAGTATTCGTGGTTGAGAACCACTGGCATGGCCTTACGATGTTGGCCAATCAAATGTGAGCAGAAGCGAGACTTTAAGACACAGTGCATGAGTTATCCTGTCTTTTCCCCAGCCATTTGAGGACATAAGTAGTGATGGAGCCTTAGCCTATTCTTGAAAGATGATAGTGAGCAGTGATCCGTTTATCTGTGATGGACTGATAGTTTAGCTTATGCAGGAAATCTTTGTTTTAAGCTACTGATATTTTTGTGTTTGGTTGTTGCTGCAATGTAGCATAGCCTAGCCTTATTGCTAAACCATGGTAAGACTTATCTTACTTCTGGACTTCCCATCCTTTCTTATTTATAGACCCAAATCAATTTAATAGCCACCTCTATTCTCATCTCTTACTTAGTATAGTAGTAGGTTTGGATCTTCTAGATTGGTGGTTCTCAATGGAGTAAGTACTTTACTGTAAGGGATGTTGTGGAGATTAGAGAAGCATTGGTAGATGGGGGACAAGGGATGCCATCCTATGATGTGAGGAACTGTGAAGAGTTACCATGCATCCCATAACACTTTCACATGCCCCAGAAATTCATGTAGAAGGTTAATATGTAATTAATTATCCAACTCCATCTTTTTTTTTTTTAATAAAGATTTTATCCATTTATTTGAGGAAGAGAGACCACAAGCAGGGGCAAGGGCAGAGGGAGAGGGAGAAACAGACTCCCCCCGCCCCTAAGCAGGGAGCCTCATGTGGGGCTCTGTCTCAAGACCCAAGGATTATGACCTGAGCTGAAGGCAAACACCCAACCAACTGAGCCACACAGGTGCCCCTAACTCCCATCTTAATATATACTCATTTTTTTCAGGAATTAAGTTTCTCTTAATTCTTTTTCTTAAATTGAAGTTATTTGGAATTTTGTTAAGAATTCAGTGTTTGGGGAAATCCATGTCACCATCTGCAGTGCCATTGTGCTATTTGAGTTGCCAGAACAACACACCTGTCTTGGAAGGTCTGAATTTGTCATAATTAAGCTGTCATAATTACGATGATTCTACACTAAGTGCAAATATCATGCCTGAACAATATTTTTTAAGTATGCTCCAATGTAGGGCTTGAACTAATGACCCTGAGATTAAGACACGAGCTGAGATCAAGAGTTGGACACTTAACTGACTGAGCCACCCAGGTGCCCCATGCCTGGGCATTTTTATTGAAATGCATGCTTTATTATATATTAATCTTTTTCTCCTTTATGTTACAATTAAGGCATTGTTAAATTTAAAAAATGTATGTACATATGTTAGAACTTTGTTTCAGGATGGCTAAGAGGGGGTAGTATAAATTATTTTTTACAAAAATGGGATGTTTGTCTGATAGAGTTGAGAACCACTTTCTGATTATGTGCTACTTGTTTTTTGTCTCTGGAGTGCTTTGCGCATACTAGTAGATACAGTATTTGTTGAATTGGTCAATTATGGTTCCCAGATTACTTTTCATACAGTGTTGCAATTTGTTTACCATAGAGAATCTGTAAAGTTGGCAAGGCAAGAGTTTGTTCCCATTTTACAGAGAGAATTGAAAGACATACTAACTTGCCCTATCATACTGCTAGAGTTTTAATCAGAACTCACAAATTTATTTATACCATTCTATTACTTTTGTGTATCATTCCATACCACTCTTTTTTTTTTTTTTTTTTAGATTTTATTTGAGAGAGACAGAGAGCACAAATTGGGGAATGGGAGGGGCAGAAGGAGAGGGAGAAGCAGACTCTCCACTGAATGGGGAGCCTGATGAGCCTGATTCTGAGCTGGATCCCAGGATACCGAGATCATGACCTGAGCTGAAGTCAGACGCTTGACTTACTGAGCCAACTCTGTCATTGCATATCACTCTTAAAAAATTATTATCTAGAGCTGTTTAATGTAGGAAAACATCTCTATGCCCCTGTTGGCATTATTTTTTATGCAGGGAACTTTATGTTTTAGGCACTTGTCATAGGAGTAGAACAGGCATAAAATCAAGAAAGAATGTGGTGTTTGAGGAAGTGAGGATTTTTTTTTTAAATATTTTATTTATTTATTTGACACAGAAAGAGTGAGCACAGGCAGGGGCAGTGGCAGACAGAGAGAGATGGAGAAGCAGGTTCCCTGCAGAGCAGGGGATATGGGACTTGATTCTAGGACCCTGGGATCATGACCTGAGTTGTAGGCAGTTGCTCAACCAACTGAGCCACTCAGGTGCCAAGTGAAGACAGTTTTATCAATTTTCAAAGAAATGTGCAATTAAAGCTTTAGGCCCCCATATAGCTTAAGTTTTAGGGATGGTAACATCTGAGTGTGGTGAAATAGTTACACTCAAACATTGTAATTACATTTTAAATTAGCATAAATCTTCTGGAAAGTAGTATCAGAAATGAATTCAACAACAAAAGTATTTATAGTCTTTAAAATTTGTTGCAAGGAAATGCCACAGAATAAAAAAGCTAGTCAGTCTGTGTTTGCCTCGTATATATCAGGAACTGTGCATGGTGCTGGGAATTTCTAAGGTGAAAAAGTTTTGCTGTTTTCTTGAACTTCTAGATTTGTGGCAACAAAGTATGAGACAAATACCTAATCAAATAACTATAATGTGTTGAGTTGTAATTGGGGTGTGTTTTTGTTTTTTTGTTTGTTTGTTTTTTTTTAACAGAGATCACAAGTAGGCAGAGAGGCAGGCAGAGAGAGAGAGGAGGAAGCAGGCTCCCTGCTGAGCAGAGAGCCCGATGTGGGGCTCGATCCCAGGACTCTGGGATCACGACCGGAGCCGAAGGCAGAGGCTTTAACCCACTGAGCCACCCAAGCGCCCTGCAGTCCGTGCCCTCTCTAATACCCACCACCTGGTTCCCCCAACCTCCTACCCCCCCCCACCTCTTCAAACCCTCCAGATTGTTTTTCAGAGTCCGTAGTCTCTCATTATTCACCTCCCCTTCCAATTTCTGGGGTGTGTTTTAAATTTGAGGGAGGGCATAATGAACATACGAGGGAATACAAAGTAAACACACCAGGAAAGTCATTCTCCAGGATTAGGGGAGAGACATTTAAGCTGCATTTTGAAGGGTAACTAGGACTTACTCAGATAGATAAAATGAGACTGGATGTTTTAGGCAAAAGGAATAGCATGGACATGCATCTGAGAGCACATACAGAAACATATTCATTTGACAATAAAAAGCACTTACATGTCCTAGGAGTTGGGCATGTATGATGAATAAGACAAGTATAATCTCTGTACCATAGATCTTTCATTCTAGATATTAAAATTGTTATGAGGTTGGCACTCAGAGATTTCAAACTGGTGGTTCTCTTGGGCCAGATTTGAGTTGAAGGTGTGTTTTGTTTGGCATACCCAGTGGCTTTTCTCTCTCCCTTTTCCTTCCTCCCCTTTCTCCACAGATAAGTTGCTGATACTTAAAAATGAGATTTCATACCCGAATGAGCATTCAAGATCTGGCAGCAGTGGGCTAGTGTTTTCATATGCTGCTTCCACGGGAAGTAAACAGTGGCTGCCTACTTGAGATAGCTGTGCACTTGTGGTCCTCAGTACTTTTCTTTAAACCTGACACATTTTATTCATTTATATAATTTGCCAGGCTCCTATATGCCTTTGAGTTGTGAGCCTTGGATGAGTCATTTACTTCTGTCCTTGCCCTTCTAAATTTTCTTTGACATATTTTAGTAGGAGAAATACAGAAAAATGCACATTGTGTTTTAGAAAAACAACTGTTCAACTGAAAGAGGAATCAACATAAAGAATATGGAATTCAAATACCAGCCAACAGATTTAGACTCTATTTTTTATCTATCTAATTCCTGTTTCCTTAATCATGTGCTTTGAGTTTGGTAATAATACGTGTGACATTACACTAAGAAAACAAACTTCTGGGCTTTCAGAGGGCTTTGTTTTATCTGTAAGAACCATATAAAAGAATCTGGAATAAACACTGAAAGAATGTGTAAAAAAAGCTCCTTTTAAGGTAATAATTTTAGTATCCAAACTATAAACACTAAACATTTTAGTACTCAGTCTATAGCTTCCTTTTCATTTTCTTTTATTTTGTTAAATATTTTATTTATTTATTTGACAGAGGGAGCACAGGTAGGCAGAGTGGCAGGCAGAGGGAGAGGGAGAAGCAGGCTCTCCACTGAGCAGGGAGCCCAATTTGGGGCTTGATCCCAGGACTATGGGATCACGACCTAAGCCGAAGGCAGATGCTTAATGGACTGAGCCACCCAGGTGCCCCTCCTTTTTATTTTTTAAAGTAGGCTCCATACCCAGCCTGGGGCTTGAACTCATGACCATGAGATCAAAGAGTTATGTGTTCTGTCAACTGAGCCAGCCAGGTGCCCTTTTAGTTGCTTTTTACTGAACATTATGTGCTAGGCACTTCATGTAGATTTTCTTCTTTGAGCTCTGTATATACCTTCTAATCCAGATTCAGAGAGTTTAACTTAATTTGTCCAACTACTTAGTGTGAGAGCTAGGATTCTAATCCAGATTTCTGACTCCCAACTCCCCCCACCACCCCAGGCAGGTGATCTTGAGTTATTCTTTCAACATGTATTTACTGAATGTGGGCAAATGCTTACTATTCCAAGGTATAAGAAAACTGCTTCTTTGCATTGGGCTTATAATTAGTTGAAGAGAGGCATTTATGTAAAATAGGTAACCGTAGAGGGGAGCATGAATTACATACCAAGTGATTGATAGAAATGCCAAGGTGGCTCAAAACAACAACAGCATCAGGGAGAATAGGAAGGAGGAGATTGCTCGGAATGACTAAGGTAGAAAATCATGTAACTCTGTGAGAGAATGTGAGGATAATGAATGAGAGAGGTAGGTCAGAGATGATTTACCACGCTGTCCAGTGCTGGGTAGTTGAGTAGAATTAATGCTTCATGAGCAGAGGTTATCAGAAGAGGAACAGGCTTTGGTAGAGACTGATGAGTTAGTTTTTGTTTGGTTGGTTGGTTTTGTGTTTTTGTAAGCTCAGTGGCCATTGTGGGACTTGAACTCACAACCCTGAAATCAAGAGTGGCTTGCTCTAGCAAATAAGCCAGCCAGGCACCTTGGTGGGGAATAGATTTTTAATGATTCAAGTAAATAGCAAAAGAAAATAAAAGAATAAGCATGGAATACAATATCATCACCAAACAAATAAACAGTTCAGCATAAGGTGTAGTCTCCACTCCAGGTTTATCGCATTTATTCTTAGGCTGATGGCCTTTTCTTATTCCATGTGAGATCTTAAGGTTAGATAAGTTACTTTAGTTTTGTGCATATTGAATGGATTCTTCATTAATACAATTTTCTGTATTTTGATTTCTTTTGAAAATAATTTACCTCACTGCTTTTACAAGTAAAATCTTTTGAGGAATTCAGTGGTCTCTTATTTTTTTTTTTTTTTTAAGATTTTATTTATTTATTTGACAGAGATCACAAGTAGGCAGAGAGGCAGGCAGAGAAAGAGAGAAGGGGAAGCAGGCTCCCTGCTGCCCAGAGAGCCCGATGCGGGGCTCGATCCCAGGACCCTGGGACCATGACCTGAGCTGAAGGCAGAGGCTTTAACCCACTGAGCCACCCAGGCACCCCAGTGGTCTCTTATTTTAATGATAACTTTATTAAGATATAATTCATGTACTCTAAAATTCACTCTTTTAAAATGTATAATTCAGTGGTTTTCACTATAGTGGCAGAGTTGTGCAGCCATCACCACTATCTATTTTAGAACATTTCATTATCCCCAAAAGAACCTCCATGCCCATTAGCAGTCATTTCTTGTTTCCCTTTCCCCTAGCCTCTGGCAACCACTGATCTACTTTTTTCTGTATGCATTTGCCTATAATGATAATTCCTATAAATGGGTTGGCTTTTTTTTTTCCCCATAAGATTTTATTTATTTATTAGAGAGACAAAGATGGAGCATGGTCATGGGGGAGGAGGCAGAGGGAGAGGGAGAAGCAGACTTCCCCCTGAGCAGGGAGTCTGACACAGGGCTCAGTCCCAGGACCCTGAGATCATGACCTGAGCCATAGGCAGATGCTGACCTGACTGAGCCACCCAGGCGCCCCGTTGTAATGTACTGGCTTTATTCACTTAGCATGTTTTCCAGCTTCATTCATGTTATACCACGTATCAGCACTTCATTCTCTTTTATGACTGAATAATACTCCATTGTATGGATATACTCATTTATGTAGTCATCAGTAAATGGACATTTGTACTGCACTTTTGGGCTATTATGAATGATACTGCCATGTACATTTACATAGACTTTTTTGTGTGGACATAGGATTTTGGTAATCCTGGGTAGAATTGCCAAGAGTGGAATTCCTGGGTTATATAGTAAATCTTTTAACATTTTGAGGAATTTTCAGACTACTTTTCAAAGTGACAATACTATTTTGGAGTCCCACGAGCAGTGGATGTTGGCTCCATTTCTCCACTTCCTCACCAATGCTTATTATTGTCTTCTCTTTTGATTTATTGAATGTAGTGAATGTAAAGTAGTATCTCCTTGTGGTTTTGATTTCCCTAATGAGTAATGATGTTTGAGTGTCTTTCATAGCTTATTGGCTATTCTTTGGAGAAATGGGTATTAAGTCCTTTGTCCATTTAAAAATTTGTATTCATCTTTTTATTGTTGTCAGTGGTCTCTTTAAAAAGATGGGTGTTTTTTAACTTATAAACGGCATTTTGTAACAGGTGATGGTAAATTTTTCATGTGAATTAGTGGTAGACTTTTAGGTTTAAGTAGTTGTTAAGTGCTGGTCTTCATTAGCATTCATTTTAAAAAGTCTTGTTAAGATTTAACTTTAGGGTGACTGGTTCAGTCCACAAGACCTGACTGAGCATGCTTATATAATAAGAAGATTTAGATTTAATATTTTTTGGAATGTCAAAAACAGCACCATTTTAATTTATTTAAAACTCTAAGCACCAAATTTAAATTATGTGCGTTGACTCTTTGACTTAACTGGAGCATTTCCATCTTTTCCCAAGTAATTGAATCTACTTTGTGAAATGTGTTTTAATGTCTATGTCTCATTTTTTTTTAGGTTATCCCGAATACCACATGCCTAATAATTTTCCTTGCAACGTTAGCCATTGTTTTTCACTGCCTCCAAAAGATCAAAATTTCTCCGGAAATTGGAGACATATTTGATTTAAAAGAAATAACTTTAACAAATGGACAATATGTCTATTACAAATACACCGACAAGTAATGATGCCTGTCTGAGCATTGTCCATAGTTTGATGTGCCATAGACAAGGCGGAGAGAGTGAAACATTTGCAAAAAGAGCAATTGAAAGTTTGGTAAAGAAGCTGAAAGAGAAAAAAGATGAATTGGATTCTTTAATAACAGCTATAACTACAAATGGAGCTCATCCTAGCAAATGTGTTACCATACAGAGGACATTGGATGGGAGGCTTCAGGTTAGTCTTGTCTGAGAGTTTTTCTGTGTCTTTTGTAGTGGTAGATTAAAAAATTCTTGCTTCCTCTTAAGTTGCTATTAGATAATGTAATGTCTGCACCGTCTCTTCAGATACCGTACATCCTGCAGTGGTGTGTGTTACGGGAATCTATGAAGAATATATTCTTCATATAACAAAGATATATCATAAAAGATTTTTTATGTTCTAAGAAAAAAATTCAGTGTAGAAAATTTGGAAAATAAAAATAAAAAGCAGAAGAAACCCCATACCTTTAGCACTTTGGTATTCATCTTTGTAGCTTTTTTCTTTCTTTTTTTGAAATTTTATTGTACATTTTAAAAACTCAGTTATAATTGGCCCTTTTATAATTTGGACGTCTGATATTGTATGCTTGGTACTTGTGTATGAAAAAGACTCTATTCAAGCACATTTTGAAAACTTCCGGGAGTTAAAAGCTTATATTTTATAAAATTTTTAATCTTTCATTTTTATGGATTACATTTTTTTGTATAGAATTACATCATGTGTGTCCTGTGCTGAATATTTTTAAAGAAACATGTAGAAATATTCTGTCATTAGATTTAAAAATTTTATTTCTAGATTTTAAGAATGGTTATTCAACAAACTCATACTTTTTTTGCATTTTAAAAGCCTGAGCATGGGTCTTAAAAAATACTTTAGTTCATTAATGTTTCTCATTTATGAAATGGGGATTATAATACTGAGTTTGTAGGGTTGTAAGAATTAAATTGAGAACATATATAAAGTGCCTTATTTAATGTGTAATGTGTAACTGATGATCAATAAGTTGTCGTCTTATCTTTCCTAGGTGGCAGGTCGGAAGGGATTTCCTCATGTGATCTATGCCCGTCTCTGGAGGTGGCCTGATCTTCACAAAAATGAACTCAAACATGTTAAATATTGTCAGTATGCGTTTGACTTAAAATGTGATAGTGTCTGTGTGAATCCATATCACTACGAACGAGTTGTATCACCTGGAATTGGTGAGTAGGCTTTGCTTTTATCCTCAGATGCACAAAAGGAAAAGATTTCAGTAGTGTTTTAATTTTTCTACATTAAATTATAAATTTGGGTATAGCTCAGGACTTCAACTAAGGTTAAAGAATCAGATATTTTTAATGACATATAAATATTTAAATTTGAACTTTAAAATAGACTTGTATTTTTCTTTATTACTATGTATACATTATAGTTCATAGTCTGCCCATTTAGAACCATGTTTTTGAAAAGTAAGATGGAAGACATTATTGAATTGTTTATATACTATCAGATAGCATTTATACTAATCTTCTTGAATTGAAATGGTTCATGAAGTTTTGAGTCTCTGAATTAAATTTACATTTTGTAATTTTAAGTACAATGGAAATATTTTCATGGTAATGATTAATATTTCATTTTCTTTTCCCCTTTAAAAAAATTAAGATCTCTCAGGATTAACACTGCAGAGTAATGGTAGGTAATCTGTTTCTTGTAACTTTCTCTGTTTTCTTTTATTCTGTCCCCTCTGTTTTTTATTGACCTAAAATTAGTTTGTGTGGGTGCTGGTAACATAAAACTTATAAGAAAAATACTTATTTGTTTGGAAATGTAAATTTTGGGGGAGCATGCGTCAGTCCTTAAAACTGGATTTCAATAGGCTGGTGGTTCTTTGGATTTGAACTACCATTTATGCACTCAAGTGTTCTAAAAAATATGATACGGGAGTATAAAACATATAAAGGAAGAGTTTTTTTTGAATTGGTAAAAACTGGCTGTTTTGGAAGAAAATCTCAGCCAGTTTAAATGGGTATAAATACCTGTAATGTTCGGTAATCGGGAGTCATGTATAGCATGTCCTTTAGAAATACTAATATCCTAATTTTTCTTTGTTTCTCCCAAATTTATTTTTGTAAATGATAATTTTAAGTATGGTTTAAAACTACATACATTAATTTTTTTTTCAGTCTTGTTACATTTTGAGTAAATAAAACAAGGCTACTTTCACTTTCATCGATGATCCAATTCTGTTTTAAAAAGGAGTGTGTTTTGAGTTAGGGAAATGAACTCAGTAGCGGGAGGGGTTTGTCTTTTAGTGTAATATTTGAGAACAGAGATCTGTTAAAACTTTAGCTTTGTTACTTAGAACATGTTAATGAACTAAAAGGTTTATAAGAAGTAATTAATCTGCAGAGCAACTCTGACAAAGAACCACCGTTGTCTTAGAAAGGCGCGCACTTGTTCTGGAGGGCAGTGAGTGAGTTGGCGCTTCTTGTTGCAGAATCTTAGACGTGAGGCAGAAATGCCCTCCAGCCTTAAGCAAAATTTAGGAAGAGCATGAAAGTCTACTTGTTTTTATTGTCCACTTTTCTTCCATGTCCCTATATAAGAGAAAGACTGTAGTGCATTTTGGTACTTGCTAGGGGTTAGATTTCTGAGAATAGTGGGTTGGTAATGTGGTTGTGGTCTGGGAAGGGTGGCTCTAAGACTGGTTAAATTCCTGCCAGTTGCTACACAGATATTGATATTATGTCATTTATTTTCTTTGAAAGTAAATACCTTTCAGATCTTCGCCATTCTCCATCCGTGATTTTGGAAAATTATTCCTCAGTAGGGAGTAAGGATTGGGGGCCTCTAGTGATATCTGTATCAGAATCTCCTTAGTGGGAGTGGTTGTGAGGAGCCAGTTTTGAAGACTCATTACACCCCCGCCCCCCATCCTAACATGCTGCTGTTCTGAGAAGGTGTCTTTGGTTGGATTGTGATAGGCTCTTTTTATTGACTCTAAGGTTGCTTTAGCCTTGCAGATCCCCCTAGTGGTGGTTTTTTTTAAAGGCCGGCTTCAGTGGCTTATTTCCTCAGAAAACAATAGGTGTTTTTCACAGCCCCTTCTAGATTTGGACAGAGAAATAATACAAAGCCAGGTTAAAAAAAAAAAAAAGTTAAGAAAATGAGAGAATTCCTTCGCTTTTGAGTTGGAATCTTACGGTAATCATTTCCAGCCTATCACATATCTTTTGTGAAACTTTCCAGGACCCCATCAGTCTGCATATTCATTTTAAGAACTATTTAATGAGCATGTATTGCTTGGTAGTGTGTTAGGATCTAGGGACAATAGGGTAAAAGTAAGGTGTGTTTTCTCCACTCAAGGTAGCTCATAGTTTAGTGGAGGAAAGATAAGGTAACTTAAGACAGCAGTAGTAGCATCAGATAGTGCAGTGCTCTGTCTGCTGGTGGTGATGAAGAGCGCTGACTTAGGGTGGGTCCAGTGGCTTCAGCTTTTGTGTCCTGTATACATTCCTTTACTTTTCATAGAACATTTTACAATTACATGTATGATTGCTCTAAAAGTATGGTTAAAGCATAACAGCTAACACTTGCTAAGTATACACTTTGTGCCTGGTACTGAGCTATATGAGTTACAAGTATTTCATCATTCTCATTATACCCCTGCATGAAAGGTGGCATTTTACACACTTGATTAGATGAAGATCAAGATAGACAGCTAGGAGGAGCTGGATTAATATGTGCTCAATATTTGATATTTAAACAGTAGAAAAATATTGTAGAAAAGTCAAAGTTCTATGAGGGCAGAGATTTTTCTTTTGTTTATTAATGTATTCCGGGTGCCAGAACAGTACCTGGAACATAGGTGCTCAATAAATATTTATTCAGTGAATGAATTTGTTGAATGCTAGTCCATAAAGAAAAATACTTAATAGTTTGGTATCTGTTATTCTGGACTTAAAAAATATATACTATATGTTTTTTAATTTTATTTTTTTGAATAGGCAATACATGGTCCATAAATCAAAATACTATAAAAAGGTATACAGTGAAAAGAAGTGCTCCCACCCCTGCCCCCATTCCCCCCTACCTCAGGTAATCACTTTTATTAGTTTCTGGTGTTTCCTTCCAGGGTTTCTTTATGCAAAAATACATGTGTTATTTCCCTCCTTTCTTACATAAAAAGCATATTGTGCCCTTGTTCTGGACCTTGCTTTTTTAATTATAGTTTGTGATTTTTTTAAAACATGCATGTGATCATAGTGTACAATAGTGTTTTGTAACCTACTTTTTTCCCCTTGGCAAAAGTATACTGCAGACATCTATCCTTGATCCTACAGTTTTACCTAAGGGACATGTTTTAAGTTATTTGACTGAAGAGACTTATAGTTGGGTAGAAGTCTCACACTTACCTTTGGGGAAGGTTTAGTCAATATATTAGGCAAGAAAATATTATGAGGCATAGCTCTTTAAAAGTAGAGTTTAGTCATTACGATTGCACATTAAGCTGAGAAGAGTCACCTGAAAAGCAAAAGTGATGAGTATCAAGTTGACCCACTGTTTCCTCAAATCAATAGCTTTCTCCTTATGTGCTAGCAATACCAATATCTTGGTAAAAAGATCCTTGTCACAGTAATAACAAAAAATCCTAAAATGTCCAGGAATTACATAGGGATGTCAGGATCTATATGAGGAAAATTATAGAACTTTGTTGAAGAGTATAATTTAAAAAAAAAGATTGGATAAATACAGTAATATCCACTTTGTGTCCCAAACAATTTTTTCTTTTATTTTTATAATTTGGCTAAGATTAGTGATGAGTGTTTGGGTCCGATTTTCTTACTGATATATAGTGATATGTTAAGCATCCTTTTAGTTATCTTTTTGTTTCTCTAGGATTTTTTAAAGAAAAACTTTTTGCAAAATCTTCATGACTTTTTTAAAAAATTTATTTATTTGAGGGAGAGAGAGTGCACGTGCATGCATGCGTGGGTGGAGGATGGGGAGAAGGAGAGAGAATCTTAAGCAGAGTCCGTGATGAGTGTGGAGCTGCGCACAGGGCTCTTATCTCACAACCCCAAGATCACAACCTGAGCTGAAACCAAGAGTCGGACGCTCAACCAACTGTACCATCCAAGTGCCCCTTTATGACTTTTGATGTATGAAGAAGCCCATAAGAGATTGTACATAGAAATTTGGACAGCAGATCATTCTTAGTGCTTTGAAATAGTCTCATTAAAAAAAAAAAAAAAGGCCATGTTGGGGCACCTGGTTGGCTTAGTCGGTAGTTTGTGTGACTCTTAATCTTGGGGTTGCGAGTTCAAGCCCCACTTTGGGGCTTTTTCAAGCCCCACTTTTTAAAAAAAGGGGGCCATGTAACAAATTGGTATTAATGTGTAATAAGTTTTTGCAAAAATTGACATAGGGAAAGACAAAGGGTGCCATATGTTGATTCTTAATAGAAAAGAGAATTGTCTTATTGTGGACTACTTATTGACTGTTCTAAGAAGAGACTGTAGTATTGGAATTCAGTGGATTGTAAAATTCTGGGAGAGTGTTAGTTTAGAAGCAATGAAGAGTTGTTTGCTAAAGATAAAAAGCATACCCCAAAGCAGTAGCCTAAAACAAATAGGGAGGTTCTGGGCAGAGAATAGTTGACATCAATGCAGTTTGTTTTCTTTTCTTTCTTAAAACAAAGGCAACCATTCTCAGGTTTGTTAAAGGAAAGGTGTTACGTTCTATCAGCTAGAGTTTAGGTTTGCTTATTAAGGTATAACCACATAGTTGAAAGATTTTGATTGAACTTTTTCACATGTATTTGTCAAAGATCATTATTTGATTTGGGTTTTCAGAAGGAAATTTCAGTTTGACTTACATTTAGAATTTTTCTTTCTGGTTCTAACCCTATAGGGGACATTCAGTACCTTTCATTTTCAAAGCATGTCGCTTAACAGTACGTCTAAATCCTGGAACTGGATAGCTATCAGATCCCATTCATATTTCTACACTGTGAAATTAGCAAAAAGATATAGCCAAGTACTTGATCTCAGTTTTGTCTTCTCGTGGATAAACATTTTCCCCAGCTATTTACTTTTCACCTAACTCATGTATTTAAGATGGTTATTACTTCTAGGTTAGTCCAGAAACTAAGGAATACCTCTTGAGGACCATTGCTGGAAGTTGTTGAAATACAGTCTATAGTCTATAGTTTCAAATTTCAGGGGTTCAATCAGGTTGATAGAATATATCTGAGATACCTACTTCTAAATAAATATTTTTGCATATAAAGTATTCTTTTCAAATATGAAAGAAATTTGAGTTAGAGTTATTTACACTATAGTTGATTTTAGGTGTTGTCATATTACAAGATTCTTTTTTTTCTGGTAACTGAAGCTTATAAGGTTTTAAAATGTGTTTAATTTTTTTATATAGCTCCACCAAGTATGTTGGTGAAGGATGAATATGTTCATGACTTTGAGGGACAGCCATCATTATCAACTGAAGGGCATTCAATTCAAACCATCCAGCATCCACCAAGTAATCGTGCCTCAACGGAGACGTACAGCACCCCAGCTCTGTTAGCTCCATCTGAGTCTAATGCTACCAGCACCACCAACTTTCCCAACATTCCTGTGGCTTCCACAAGTGAGTAGTAGAATCAAATGTAGTCAGCAAGTTGATCTTACCCTATTTAATATTTATATGTCATCATTATATCTACTTGGAGGAAAACTCCAAGTAAGTAAAAATAAAAGTACTGTGGTATCTTTTATAGGAAAAAAGTATTAAATTGGTTTCTCAGTTGGTCCTGGAAAAAGTGGTGTTTATAATTTACTTAAATTTTTTTATGTTAATGTACAGTCACTTGGAATTTAAGTAATGACTTTGATTATAATACTGATTTAAGTTAGTGGTCTAATTTGTAATTTCTCTACTATTACATGCAGAAGTAAGAATTGTCTTGCACTTTCAGATGTATTTTAGAGAAGCATTTAAGCAGTTAACAAGTAGTTTTGGACCAAGGTGTTTATAAAAATCTCTGTCAATTGAACTGTACACTTTGCTTTAATCAGGGTTTCTGTTGTGCTGTATCTGGCAGAATATTACTTTGTAATAGTCATTTTCAGTTTTCATTTTTACAAACTTAGAAAAAGGGATCTTGATCATGTTTACAATATATATATTATATACAATAATATGTGTATAATAATAATATGTATAATATATAATATATATCCTTCAAGATAGACATTAAGTATTTTAGTCTGTTTTGAAATAAAGCTAAATTCTAGGTATCTATGTATTATTATTATTATTTTTAACCAAGAAATCTTTTTCAAAAAGATTCTTCCAATGACAGAGATGCCATTGTCTTTGCCACATTGTAGAGGCAGAGGGCTATTAGGTTTATCTTTTCTTGGGGCCCGATCAGGCAATAATGACTCTGTTCTATAAATACTGTTATTTATTTTCACAGTACCGAAGTTTGCACAGTTTGCTGTTTGGCAATGGAGTTTTTGTTTTGTTTTGTTTTGTTTTAAACTAATTACAGAGCAGGGTCTTGGCCTATATATGGTGTTATTTGTACCTGGTTGCTAAGGAGATTGTATCTAAGCCCACATCAGCAGTAATTGTTGCTAGATCTGGACTAGTACTTTATTAGCAGCTACCAAAGGGAGCAGTATTCTATTTACTTTAATATCTGATCAGATTCAAAATAGAAATTTGATCTTTGGAATAAATAGACTGATTTCTCTAATTAAGTTTATAAGTATGGTGTACCAAATATCCTCCCTCTAATTCATTTTACCTCTTCAAAGCAATATATTTTGGATTTGCTTTGTAAGATGACAGTCTCACCATAGACAACATATTCTAAGTGGAGTTTAGAGTTAAGCACCTACTTTAGAACCTGGACCCTCTTTAATTACTTAGTGCTTCTGTTATCTGTCTACGCTTTATTAACCAATTTGGAAATATAGTTGACAGAGCAGTCAGCGATGGAGAGTAAGAGAAAGCAAGTACATTATAGCCACCCAAGCATAGATTAGTGAGAGTGCAGCCACTTACTTACTTACTTCTGTTGATATTATCTGGAGATTGAATTTGCATGCCTTTGTTGATGCTTGCTGAAATGGTCTTAAGTGTTCTATGCCCTGGAGTCAAGTCCTATTAAATACTAGAAAAAGTGATATTTATGAAATTCTGATAATTTTTCTTGGTTATTTTTCTAATTGAATAGATGAACAGATGAATATTTTTCTAATTGAATAGATGATTATTTTTAGAATCTGTCACAAAATGTTCTTCTAGATCTCAAAACGTGTATTGATAGAATTAAAAGGAAAAAAATAGGACTAAAACAGGAATTGGAAGATTATTTCAAATGAGCTAGTATAGTTTAGTTCTACTATTTAATTTCATCTTATATACTTGGAATTGTGGAATGGAAATATTCAGTAGAGATAACCACAGTGGGCTATTTTATAGTCTGTGTTCATTTGGCACTTGAATATTTTCAGGTTTTCTTTCTAAATATCTGTAAATTAAGATAATCTCATTTCACCTGCATAGTGACACTTCTTGTAAGTTAGCTAAGAGTCTGTGGCATGCATAGTTGTTAAAAGCAAGAGTAAATGCAATTAACATTTAAAGATAACTTGGAAAAAATTGGGCATATGTGTAGGGAGGGGGTTCCTAAAAACATCTTTAAAAGTAAATAATTTGGGGATTATTGCAGTAATCTCTTTAACTTTTAATTTTATAATCCTCACCATAAGGAAATGTGATTTGCAGAGAGGAGAAAAGTGTTCCTTTTCCTTGGTGCTTTGAGTAATGGTGTCATTTCCTTTCTTCTATCTGTATTCCCATTTGAATGAGAAAGTGATTCCAGTGATAGGTAACAGTTGTGAAATTTCAGTGCTTTCCAAATGCAATAAATAATTGGCTTAATTAATGCTTGCTTGAAGAAATCAAACTTTTTCCACTTAAAAAAAAAAAAAGAAAGCCTTAAAAATGTAGGTCGCTGTGTATACCTGGCTGGTTTGGTCGTTGGAGCATGAAACTCTTCATCTCAGGGTCGTGGGTTTGAGCCCCACTTTGGGGGCAGAAATTACTTTAAAAAATAAAAAATAAAATCTTAAAAAAAATAGTAGGTCAGTAAGCAATACCGTAGAATGGTTTTGAATAGAACAGAAACCACACAAATCTTGCTCCTCTTGGTATATTACATATAGAATGGGTAGCTAATTTCCTGTCAATCCAGGAAGATGATAGTGTTCTTGGAAGGAGGTGATTTTTGATTTTTTAAAGTACATGAAAAAATTTCAAAGTAGACTTATAGTTTGTTGTTGTGGTTTTTGTTTTTTGTTTCTGTTTTTCTTTTCTTTTTTCTTTTTTTTTTACTAGCAGTGCTCTGTTGATTGAACAGTGGAGCTTGACCTTTTCTAAACTTCACCTTACCCATCACATTCCATTTAAAATATTTGCCTGCTCTGCTTTTCTTTTATCAAACTCTGCATTTTGCCATTACCAGTACCAGTGCTGATAATAATGAATTTCCAGTTTTCAACCAACTTTCTTGAGTTTGGACTTTTGGAGTCCTAATCAGAAAGGTCCAGAGCTACATGGCATGGCCAGGGATGAGCTGATGTACTTCTGAAGTTATTATGATAGGCTAGACATACAGTGGGATTTTGCTGGCATTTGAAGAATATTTACAAAGGAAAAGTCCTCTGAAATTAGCTAGACATTACTTAAGGTAGAACAGTTTTGGACATTTTCAAGTTAAGGTTTGCCTTCATAGATAACTTTAGGGTTTGTTATTTGATAGACCATGGACAAGTTCCATTTTTTGCCCATCTTTATAGTTGTGATTATCAGATATAATTTGTCCTTCATTTACTGTATAAAAACATAGGATTGCATCGATCAATGTACCGTATTAATGTCTTCTTATTCCTCTAGGTCAGCCTGCCAGTATACTGGCGGGCAGCCATAGTGAAGGATTGTTGCAGATAGCTTCAGGGCCTCAGCCAGGACAGCAGCAGAATGGATTTACTGGTCAGCCAGCTACTTACCATCATAGTATGTACATGCTTTTTAAAATCTTTTAAGTAGTTGAGAAAAAATAGGCAGACTTTCTAAAAGCAAATTAATCCATGTGGGCCTTAATTTTTAGACAGCACTACCACCTGGACTGGAAGTAGGAGCGCACCATACACACCTAATTTGCCTCACCACCAAAACGGCCATCTTCAGCACCACCCGCCTATGCCGCCCCATCCCGGACATTACTGTAAGCTCTCGTTTTTGTTGTAAGGGCCTTTTCTTTTTTGAGAACTGGTTTCCTTTCTGTTTTTTTTTTTTTAATGTTTTTCATCTTTTATTCATCTTACAATTTAGTTTCATTAAATGACTACTGCTTTTTCAGCATTTTTGGTAAACGGTATTTACTTTTTATAGTTTTGTTATCATACCTTTGTTTTAGAGGAGTGATGTTTACTAAATACATTTATTTCTCTGTTGCTGATGGTTCATTAACACCACATTGATTTCCATTCATTTGTTTGTTTGCTTTTTATATGTTCTTAGATCTCATGTATACCTGTATATCCACCCTAAGTGGATTGAAACTCCTTGAGTGTCAAGATCTCAAGGTACTCATCCTCATACTGTTCAGCATACTGTAGACACTTAGATGTTGAATCTATCATTACTCCGTGCAGTCTTGTTTGGGAAGGAGACTCTACTGATAATCATAGCTTGTAGTTTCAGGCAGAAGAGGAACATTGTTCATCTGGCTTAGTGAAGTCAAGAGCATACATTTTTCTTATGTATTAAATTCCTTTTACTCCGTTATAAGAGTAATATTACCAAAGAAAACTTGGAAGATACAGAAAAGTGTAAATAAGAAAATAAAAATTACCCAGAGTGCTCCTACCTAGAGATACCTACTTCTAAAATTTTGTCGTATTTTTTCTTCCAGTCATATAAATGGGTCTCTATACACTTGGGAGGGAAAATATCATACTGTGTATATATTGTTGTATCCTTCTTATTTTCAATTATGTTACTGTTTTTCCATGTCTTAGAGAATATACTTTTTTATGGCTGCCTGGCTCAGGTGGTTAAGGTGCTGAGCTTGGACCCCTTAACTGGCTGTGTGACCGTTGGCAGGTTATATAATCCTCACTAACTAAGCCTTAAGGGTAACAATAGTATCCATTTCAAGGAATGTTGTAAGGAGTAAATGTAATACTTGTGAAGTGTTTAGCAGGATGTTTTAACACTTAATAATCTCTTAAATATCTTAGCTACTGTTCCATTATGTAAATATCCTTAATTTAATAAACCTTTAAACACTTATTTTCAGAATGGACCTACAATTTGAATTATTATTATATATTACGTTGTAAATTATAGTCTATCATGTTACATGAATAATTCATTTATAATTTACATTAAGTTTTCCATGTACAATTATTATAAATTGCTAATAGCACTTGGCACATAGCATTAAAGTGTTAGCTCTTAACTATCCACAAAAGTAACTCGAGTATTTGCTTATTATAAAGTAATCTAAACAAAGCTTTTAAATTTTTAGATATTACATAAGCTTGATTTAAACAACTCCTGAGGTACAGTAGTTATATTTAAGCAAGGTTTATTAAAAGTTTTAGCATTGGAAAACTTTTAATAAATAAAAATGGGATTTTTGTCTTTTCTTTAGGGCCAGTTCACAATGAGCTTGCATTCCAGCCTCCCATTTCCAATCATCCTGGTAAGTGCATTTCAACATCGATTCCCTATATTTAGATTTTCTTTATAGTAATTAAAACACACACACACGAACACATACACGTTTTAGTATAATTACAGAGTAATCTAACTTTTTAGATAAATATAATACTCATATCACATTAACTAATCAGCAGTTCATGACTAGCTGATATGGTCACACATAGGGTGTCCATATTTGATTCTTTTTAACTGTCTGAAAGAAAAGACAAGAACTGTCTTTTTCAGCTAAAATATGAAGTAACAAAATGCTGGTTTTAGCATTGAATACATAAATATGCAGCAGAAGAAAACTAGGTTTCAAAATAGAACAGCTGTAAAAATGTAGCTTAAAAAGCCAGGGAAGAATCTGAAGTAGATGCTGAAAATAAAGATAATTCACTGTGTCTGTTTCAGAAGATAGATTCAGGAATTTTTGGTTAATTGGAGTTTTTAGAAACTTTTTGATTAAATAATCTTCAAAAGAGTAAATAACTAAATAGATTTCCTCAGTTCAGAGTTTGAATATATCTTTTTAAACTATAGAAGTATAACAAAATTTAAATAAAATACTGGGGGCTTCTTAGCATAAATATAGGATTTTGATTTGTTTTCCTCTATCCTTTCATACCTTTTTTCCTTAGCTTAAAAAGTTGGAAATATTTAATTTCCACTCATCACTTAATTTTTCCCCCAATTAAAAGTAATTTGTTTTATTTTGAAGAATTTCAAACATACACCAAATATCAGATGCCCCCTCCCCCTAATATACTCATTCCTCAGTTTCAGCTGTTATCAGCTGTGTTTCATTCATACCCTCACCTATTATTTTGAAGGAAATCCTATAAAATTGTTTTGTGTGTAAATATATGAACGTGTATTTCTAATAAAAATTTTTTAAAAGCATAGCTCCAGTAGGCATAATGATCAGTTTAAAGGATAACTTACAGTTCTTCAAATAGGTCTACATAATTTTCTTAAACAGTGTTCTGTTTGTTTTTTTTATGTTCTAATTTTTCTTCCAGATGTTAGAAAAACCCCAAACCATTGAGGGTAAGATTTTCAAGCTCGTGACTCTTCTCATATTTCAGTTTAAGAGATTTAAAGAGTTTCTGAATCAAAAGGCTAAATTGCTTTACAGTGACCGTATCAGAATGTGAGAACCAGTTTTACCATGCTCACCAGTATAGGTGTGATAGTTTGGTATACTTTTTGTTGATTTAGGAGGCAAATAATATTTGTTTTAAATGCTATGGCTGGGGCAGAAATACTTTTTAACCATACATGATTAGTAGTTAAATAATCCTCTTTAGTAGATTTTCTTCATGTTATTTGCATATTTATTGTAACTTTAAACATTTTTGGAGGTTAAGGAGCCTTGCCTTTTTATAAACATTTTTACTGAGAAATACAATATACAGAAAAGTATATAAAACAACTATATGTATAGTCTCATGAATAACATTGAGCCAACACCTAGGTAACCACCACCCAGATTGAGAATTAAAATTTGCCACACCCCTAGAAAAGTTCCTATCCCATTTTCAGTCAAAAACTTTCCTTCTCCCTACCAGGGATAAGCACTATTCTGCTTTTTGTGGATACTATTTTTTTTTTTTTGCTCTTTGAAAGTGGTGAATGCATCACCCGTCTAGTTTAGTAGATCAGTTTTACTTGCTTTTGAAATCATATAAATAAAATCGTTGTATCAAAATTTTAATTTGTTGTGAATAGACATTGTGGTAAGGGGAAAATCTAGAGTCATAAGATTAAGAATTTTTTCTGGCTTCAAGAGAGCATCATTAGGAGTCGTGGTTCTTAGGACTTTGGGGGGCCTCAGTGTCCATATAGATTAGTGAAAGGTGGTCTGCAGGAGGGAGGAAAACCAGAGATCAGGAGAAAAACACCCTGAATGAGATGGTGAGGTGAGGTTGGAAATGGTGGCATTTAGCCGGTTATTTGGACTCAATTTGGATTCAGCAGTTGCTTTTGGCTTCTTGATAGATTTTTTCTTCTTCTCATGGTAGGACTGATGTTGAGATCTGACAGCTCCTGGTGGTTAGGGAATAGCATTAACTAGTTACCAGGATACACATTTGGAACACCCCACATTGGCATTAAAGCTTTTGACTGTGAGTAGAATAGGAAGTGACTTAATGGTGGGAATGATCCTGAAAGGTCTCTGAGTGGTTTTGCGAAGGGATTAGCTCGGTGCATACGTCTTTAGTACAATCAGCTGATTGGAACTCAGTTGCCTGTGAACTCTTTGGCTATGAATACGTACAAGTCCAGAGGAGTTTTACCTCACAACTGTTTCTTCATTTCTTCTCTTGTACTGTTAAGAGGATATTTAATTGGTCTCCCTATTGGGAGAGCTTCTAGTCATAGTTTAATCTCTACTCTTACTCAGTATTTCTTTCCAAATTTGAATCTAATTACTTCTCTGCTGAAGAACTTGCATCGTTTCCCCTACTTACTGCTTGGCCCTAAGGTCCAAATTCCTTAGCTGGGCATATATACATACAGTCTCTGATATATAATCTTGATCCTGGTCCCTGTGTGCTTTCCTAGCCTTGTCTCTTTATGCTTTAACCATCCTGAAGCACTTACTCAAGCTTGCTCAGCTGTATCATTCCTCTATGCAAAAAAAATCTGATGGTCTTGTACTCTATGTTAGTTACTTTTTCTGAAATAGAGTACTCCCCAAACTTAGCTGGTTAAACCAGTAATAGCAGTCCTTTATCTTCGTTCCTGTGGGTCAGGGATTTGGGAATGGCTTGGTTGGTTTGCTCTGGACTTAGAGTTGCCTGAGGTTGCAGTCAAGATGTTGGCTGTTGGATTTTCTGGGGCTAGAGGATTCACTTTTGCGGTGGTTTACCCACATAGCTGGTAGTTCAGTGTTACTGTCTGCAGGAAACTCCATTTCTCTCTGTGTGGACCTCTCTGTAGAGCTTCTTGAGTGTCTTCACATGATAGCTAACTTCCCCCAGAGTCAGTGATCAAGAGAAGGCAAGACAGAGCCTTGGGGTCTTTTAAGACTTAGCCTCAAAAGTCACATCATAATTTCTGTAAGATCTTATTTTGTGGGCAGGGGATGACACAAGGATGTGAATATCAGGAAATGAGAATCATTAGGGGCCATCTTGATGCCCACCCATGTACTCCTAAAGTCCTAAATGTGGCAAACTGTATTTAAGATCTAGCTGGCATATACCACTGTTGGGAAACCTTTCTTAATCCCTGTGTCCCCTTCTATCTAGTACTTTTAATTCTTTTGTTTGTTTTTTTTTAAGATATTATTTATTTTTTTGACAGAGAAAGTGAGAGAACACAAGCAGGGGGAGCAGCAGAGGGAGAGGGAGAAGCATGTTCCCTGTTGAGCAGGGAACCCGATGTGGAGCTCTATCCCAGGACCCTGGGATTATGACCTGAGCGAAACCAACTGAACCATCCAGGCACCCCTCTAGTATTTTTAATTCTATTAAATTATAGATGTTAGTTTACAACTCTGCAATCCTGTTTCATAAAGGAATAGAAAACAAAGTTAATATTTGTTTCAGGTGTCTGGTTAATACAGCCCCTTAAGGTCTGATTAAGAAATGCTAAAATATTCTACCACAGACTTAAGGCCATTTAGATGGGAAATAACCATATACCCTGTATGTAACTATATTACATATAGTTGAAATATTGAAATGCCATCAATATATAGTGAATCTATTTTGAGAAATGATTTTTGAAGATAGTTACATAGATGATTTCAGAAATGAGGTAATATAAATTGTAAAAAAGGAAAATAATTATTATTGGTCATTACCTTGGTGTTAAGGATTTCGGTTAGGCTATATACTTGGTGATTTTTATATTTTGATAACCAAGTTGAAAAAAATTTTTGGAAAAGGTTAATCATTTTATTTCTTTTTTATGAACTAACTCTGTTTTTGCTTTTTCTTAAAGCTGAGATGTATTCATTGAATTATATATTGATTACAAATTAAAGTGAAGAGTTTCCTCAGTGTCTTTGAGGTTGTTTTGGTAATTCACAAATGAGTTCAAATCCGCAGATTTCTATATTCAGGTTATATTCTAGTACTTAGGAACTATCTACTACTATTCAAGAGACTGCCTTTACGTGTTGATAAAAGATTTTCATAGGGTATCTTACTCAGATCTAAATAATAAAAGAAATAATTCATAATGAATCTCTTGGGTACTGTAAATCAAGTTTTTAACTTCTTGAATGATTTTATTTCAGAAATTAAAGACAATGCCTCGGAGACTGTATTTTTCAGTGTAATTGTGCTTTATAATACATTTCCCCATTACAAAAATTTTTTTAGCTAAGTTCTTATATTACCAAAAAAAAAAAAAAAATCATGTTGTTAACTCAGGTTTTTAAAAACCTTTTCTCTGGCCAGTGATGAGCAGTCCATAGGCTTCATGAGACCAGCTCAACTTCACTAATTCAGCAACAAGAAGCTAAAAATACCATCAGCAAGCACATTAACAGTCCCATTCCCTTTCATATGACTTCGGACATTAAGAAAGCCCTCTCTGAACTGAGTAATTTCATCTGCTATTAATACTAGTTTTGAGAAGCTGCAGGCTTGTCAGTTAATATGGCATTTGGTCCTTGGAGCAAAAGAGCAAAGAGAGATCTAGAAAGTCTTAATGAGTGTTTCCTATTACCTTCTCCTGTTTAAAAAAAAGTTTCTTCATGGCTGTTTAGCAAATTGAGAGTGGAGTAGAGGTTTTTCACATGGTATGTTGTATCGCAGCACTGCCAAGTTTTCTGGAACCCACTTAGAGTACTTCTAGTTCTCTGTCTTCTCAGAAAGTAACTCCCTTCTTCTTGCTTTCTTAGGGCTTAATCTCTTAAAAGGTGGTTGTTTTTTCGTCCCTGGTCTAGGATGTGCAATTCTGATGCCACTTTGTTAACTTCAAGTTTCTTAAAACTCTTCATCTCAGTACTAACAGGTCAGCTCATTCAGAGATGCCGCTTTATGTAACCATATTAGGCAAGCACACAGAAACCCCTTTGGTGACTGGAAAATAATAAAATAAGGTTTACGTGGAGTTGCAGATGTTACAATTCATGATGATTAAAAGTATACTTTTTCATATTTAAACAGAGAGATAATACAACTCTCTTTTTCTCTCTTGAGACTCTCATGGAAAAAGATTGTTCACCATGGCACTTTACTTCTGGATAATGTTCTTCAGTATGAACTAGGAAGTGCATGTACCTTGGACCTTATTTTTTATCCAGCATTATGAACATTCATGACTTCATGGCATTGTTTTTAACAGAATTTACTGTTTGGATTGTCTAAAGATCCCTTTAAATGCTATTACTGTTTTTTGCTTCTAGAATATTGGGTAATTGTCTTAGACAATCTCTTTAGTTTTGGCTTCAACTAATATAAATATATCTGCCAGTCACGTTTGCTGAAGCTTTTTGTTCATAGCATAATGGATGTCTTTAATACAGAATAACTTAATAAAAATTTCAGAACTAGTTTTTTTTAAGAAGGGACTTCAGTATATCACTACTTTTTCATGTTTTAATGATAACCAAACATATTTAAAATAAATGTTAAGTATTTGTGATTAGTTGATTTGATCTCTGTAGCAGAACATTTGAATTGCTGTTTTTGAATCACCATCTTCATGTGGTTGGTTTTATTAATTCTTCATTGAAAAACACTTTCTTACTTGACAACATTTTTTTTTAAAAGATTTTATTTATTTATTTGACAGAGAGAGAGAGATCACAAGGAGGCAGAGAGGCAGGCAGAGAGAGAGGGGGAAGCAGGCTCCCCGCTGAGCAGAGAGCCCGATGTGGGGCTCGATCCCAGGACCCTGAGATCATGACCTGAGCCAAAGGCAGAGGCTTAACCCACTGAGCCACCCAGGTGCCCCACTTGACAACATTTTGAAAAGCAATTAAATACATAGCTTTTACAAGATTTTTTAAAAAAGATTTTATTTATTTATCAGAGAGAGAACACAAGTGGGAGGAGGGGCAGAGGAGAGGGACAACAGACTCCTTACTGAGCAAGGAGCCAGAAAGCAGGACTCCATGCCGGGACCCTAAGATCATGACTGGAGAGTCAGACACTTAACTGACTGAACCATGCAGGGACCCCAGATTTTACAAGATTTTTTTTTTTTTTTAAGTTTTTATTTATTTATTTTTTTTGTCAGAGAGAGAACACAAACAGGGGGAGTGGTAGGCATAGGGAGAAGCAGGCTCCCTGCCGAGCAAGGAGCCTGCTATGGGACTTGATCCCAGGACCCTGGGATCATGAACTGAGCTGAAGGCAGATGCTCAACTGACAGAGCCACATAGGCACCCCTACAGGATTTTTAAAATATATTTTAAGTATCAGTCATACTTCATTTTAAGATATTTTGGAAGTTTGAAAGATCTACTTTTTTTGTCATTTTAAGTATCTACAGATTGTTGAAAGTTTTATTGCTGCAAATTCTAGTTTAGTCAAAGTTCATAAAGGGCACATTGAGATGCAGATAAATAATTGGTTTATCAGCAGAAAACTTTAGTCTCTAACAAGTGGCACTGGCCTTTTCTCCCCTTAAATATGTCAAATTCATTTTTACTCCAGGGCCTTTGCATTTACTTTCTTTTTGAAGTGTTCTGTTCATAGTCTTTATATAAATATAAGGTCTTTCAAATTTCACCTTTTCAGATAGGATGTACCTCTGCCATCTAGTCTAAAGGATTCTTTCCAATCATTTTCTATCAAACACCCCGTTTTATTTTCTTCACAGTGTTTATCATTCCTGGAGTCCTCTTACTCATTTATTTCCTTATTTGTCTGCCTTTGCGTCACCATGAGAACAGGGACAATAGCTGTGGTATTTACTGTTGTGTATGTTGTGCCTAGAGTAATTCCTATATACTTTCTGTGTATCTGTTAAATTAGTTAAAAAAGGAAAACCAAATAATTTCCATGTATGTTATCTCTATGTAATAATATTTGTATTCAAATAACAATTAGAAATACTTGATCAACTCTATTTGCAGACCATACCAGATAGTAGTGCCTTTCCCCGCTCAGTCATTCCAAGTTACTTGTCATTTATTGTTGTTCAAATGAATACACTAAATACATCTGCAAAGTTAAAATTGTAGTAGTTAACATGAATTGACTTCACTAAAAATACAGATGGGACAAATGACCTTTCACCCAAGAGACAGTTGAGAATCCTGCTCACAGCAACTGTATAATGGAGTGTAATTAACCTTGACTCTAGTCTGGGATGGTTGACTTGCTTATGCCCTTTCTCTCAATTAGGGATCTATAAAAGTATGTCATAAATTGATGTTACTCAAAAACACTTACCTGGAATATGTCTTAGAGTCAGTGTGTTTAAAAAAAAAAAAGTTCAGACTATATAGAAAACATATACAGTTAAATGAAACATGGTGATAAAATATTTTAGAATCTAATTACTTCTGTTCTTTAAGTTCCTAGTTGGCTGAGTCCTTTGAGGTAAGAACCATTAAAAATGACTAGAGTTTCAAGAATGCTCAGGTACTGAGCTGAAAAATGGAAGACATGGAAGTACCTACTTTTTAATGGATTGTCATTTTGATCAAATTCTTTTGGGTGCTTTTCAGGTGCCTCTCCCCTTCCTTCACCCTTTTTTTAGGAAAAGCTTTGTCTTAGGGAATGAACATGAATGCCGTATATCTATCTTACATGGGTAGGTGTTCTCTCCTATTTACCTCCTGTAGCTCCTGAGTATTGGTGTTCCATCGCTTACTTTGAAATGGATGTTCAAGTAGGAGAGACATTTAAGGTTCCTTCAAGCTGCCCTATTGTTACTGTTGATGGATATGTGGACCCTTCTGGAGGAGATCGCTTTTGCTTGGGTCAACTTTCCAATGTTCACAGGACAGAAGCCATTGAGAGAGCAAGGTATTGTTGAGTGTTTAGTTAGTTATTTTAAAACTTGAACATGGTACCTTGTCATTTATTCAAAGTTACATTTTTCTGTGTACATTTGTAAGATTTTTGAATATAGATAAAGGTCATCTTAAAAATTCAGAATTCATAAGCATTGCATTGTAATTACAGATGTTATTTAAAATATGATAAAAATGGTCTTTTGTTTAAGTTAGTGATGTTTTTATATTTTGAATAGTAATAGACCTTTTGGTATCCAGTTTGAAACCAATTTGTTTATTTTCTCTTATCATATTATTTCTATAAATCTTTTGAGAGGAAATATAAAATGAGGACGTGTTTCTGTAAGTATTATCTATACTGTTGGAAAAATAAAAATAGGGAAATGGTTAAGTAAATTTTGATAAACTTTCATTTTTTTATGTATTAAAGTGTTAATTGAAAGTTTATGTAGCAAATGTAAAGGCTTAAGATGAAATGTTACAGGAAAATATGCATAGTTTTCGGTATTATAAGATCTCAGATCTTTAAGGAAGTGTGTGTGTGCTTAAGTACATAATCATAGCTCTATCACTAGCTATGTGACTTTGGCAAATTACTTACTCTCTAAGCCAGTACTGTCCGATAGAATTTTCTGTGATGAAGGAAACAGTTTATACCTGTGCTGTTCACTGCAGTAGCCACTACCTACATTAAATATGGCTGTTGAGCACTTAAAATATGACTCATGTGATTAACTGAATTTTGTAATTTAAATGAGCACATGTAGCTAGTAGCCGTTGATTTGGGCAGTGTAGCTGTAAGCTTTTATATGCCTTAGTTTCATCATTTATAAAATGGGAATAATAGTATTTACCTTACTAAATTGTGAAGGTTAAGTGAGAATTTATATTAAATATTTGGTACATAGTAAGCATTATATATATGCTCATCATTTTTTTTTATGAGTGAGATATTAAAAAAGGAAGTACACAAAAATGTTAACAGTGGGTATCTTTCAGTAATGGTGTTATATAACATCTTTTATTTAAAAAAAATATATTTGGTATGCTGTATAATCTGAACTAAAACTTATCTTTAAATACTTCCAAAACAAAATGTAATTTCCTTTTTCTTCCTAAGGTTGCACATAGGCAAAGGTGTGCAGTTGGAATGTAAAGGTGAAGGTGATGTTTGGGTCAGGTGCCTTAGCGACCATGCAGTCTTTGTGCAGAGTTACTACTTAGACAGAGAAGCTGGGCGTGCACCTGGAGATGCTGTTCATAAGATCTACCCAAGTGCATACATAAAGGTTAGTTGCAGTTTTACTCAAACATTTTAGACTTAGAAAGCTCTATTTGTTGTTTAAAAAATTGAGATGGAGGTGGGAGGAGAAGAAAAATGTCTTTTTAATGTGTTAAATAATCAGAAATTATGTTTGTGTATAAAACTCATTTCCTGGGGCATATATTGACATGATTGGCTATATCTAGTTTTATGGTTGTATTCATGCCCTAATGTTTTATTAATAAATTTATTAAATGTTTTAGAGTAATACACAGGCTCTTGAAAATTTTGAGTGAAATCTTCAAATTTGTATCCCTTTGATACATAATAGGTAAAAATCAGACTCTAGAAATTAATCTTAGCCAGTCTTCAGGATTGTACGGAGGAGAATTCTAAAATTAATAACTTTTCAAAGTAAGAACGTGAGAAATGAAAAATTCTTCAATCCCAATTTTTAAATGTTATTTTGTACATTAAGTGAGTTTTATTTGTATATTAAGCCTGAGGTGTTTATCATTTATTCAGCTCATTTCAATTTTAATTTATAACATACACTGCTTTTGAAAGAAAGGTAGTTGGATTTAGAAAGCCTAAATGTATGTTTAATTTCAGATTTTTAACAGTTATTCTAAGCATCTTCATTTTGGCCATTGTAAAATAGTGAAATTAACTGTAACTCATCACTTATTCCCAGGAAATTGTTAGTGTACGAATAATAGAGTCAAATAGCATATATAGAAATGGAATTGCTTGATGGCCTCACAACAACAAACTCTCATTTTCAGTTACTGCCATTCAGTTAAAGAATACAGGGATCTTTTTTTTTTAAAACAACTTTGAAATATATCAAGTATGGAGAAAATAACAAACCCTCATGTACTCACCATCCAGTTTCAGCAGTCATCAGCATTGTATCAGTCTGTTTTGTGTTTATCACTGTACCTTTTTCTTCCAGTAATTTAAAGCCAATTCCAAATATTATATTAGTTCATTCATAATATATTCTCGTGTGAGTGAATAATTGGTAAATATTTCTAAAAGACATAATCACAATGCTGTTTATCACACTTAACAAAATTAACAGTAATTCCCTTTTGAAAGTCTTGACAATAGAGAATCTTTATAGTGTTGATCTGTTAGAACAATGGAATAGACTAGAACAATAAAATATTAAGATACATTTATTGATAGGATATTTATGATGTGGAAATGTTGATTATTAAACAATATATAGAATGTGATCTTATTTTTATGAAAGAAATAATATCAAGGATATTTGTATTCATTTATATATATACCTGCAAGTCTAGAATCGTGTACATGATGTCTTACCAGGAATTGTCTCTGGGAGGTGGAATTATCTTCATTTGCATTTTCCAGTTTTTCCACAAGGAATTTTAGTTATTTGTGCTTTATTGTTATTTTTAAGTGATGTTGGATTTCCTTTATGCTCTGCAGTCTATTTTATGTTGGTTGGCAAATTTGCCTTGAGAGAATTAATTCATTTTATTTTTAATTTTTTTCCTCCCTGTTATTGCTTCTCCCTATAGGCAGTTTTGCCTTAGTCTGGCACCCTGGGATCCGCATCTCAGAATCAGTTCTTATATTTAGGAGGTAGAGAAATTTTGTCCCATGAGGAAATTGAGTTCCAATCCCCAGGTATGCACAGGGCCTAATTCCTCTTACATAGGTTTCTGATTCTTAGCTCTGCCATGGGCAAGAATTTTATTCCTAGGTGCATTTTCCAAATTAGCTGTCAAAGTGTTTTACTAGCACTTAATTCATGGGCAGGTACCCAGTTGTAGCCCTCAAAGATCCTGGTTCTTGTCTTTTTCCAGATTACTATAAGAAGTTGAATTACTAACCTCTACATCTTTTTTTAGTCTTGGTACCCCAAGTACCTCCTATCTTTAGTTCCTGCTCTCCACTGTAGATTTTGTTTATCTATCATCAGTAGGTGGACACATGGATTATTTCCACTTTTTGGCTCTTATGAATAATGCTGCTCTGAACATTCATATACAGGATTTTAGGTAGATGTTTGTTTTCCTTTTCTTGGATATATATGTAGGAGTGGATTTGCTGGATCATAGGGTTGATTCTATGTTGAACATTTTGATGGGCTGCTAGACTGTTTTCCCAAGTGGCTATATGCCATCTTACATTTCCACCAGCAATGTATATATGAGTTTCAGTTTCTCTGTACTCTCATCAACACTTATTGTTATCTTTTTTATTTTAGCTATCTTAGTGGATGTGAAGCAGCATCTCATTGTGGTTTTAATGTGCCCTAATGGCTAATAATATTGAACATCTTTTCATGTGTTTATTGACCATTTGTATATCTTTTCTGGAGAAATATCTATTCAGATCTTTTGCCCATTTTTAAATTGGGTTGTCATTTTATTATTGAGTTGTAAGAGTTCTTTATATATTTTGGGTATTAGTCCCTTATCAGATACATGATTTGTGCATATTTTCTGCCATTCTTTGGCTTGTCCTTCATTTCACTTTCTTGATGGTATGGTTTGCAGCATGAAAATTTTTAATTTTGGTGTAGTCCAACTTAGCTGTTCTTTGGTCACTTTTGCTTTTGGTGTCTTTTCTAAGAAACCATTGCCTAATCCAAGGTCATGAAGATTTACTCTTATGTGTTCTTCTAAGCATTTTATAGCTTTAGCTCTTTAATTTAGGTCCGTGCTCCATTTTGAGTTAATTTGTGTGTACGATGTACGGAAGGGATCCAGCTTTATTCATTTGAATGAGAACATCCAGTTGTTCTGGCAACCATTTGTTGAAAACTATTCTTTCCCTTGTGAGTTATCTTGACACCTTTGTTGAAATTCAGTTGACCTTGAATGTAAAGGTTACTTTTACTTCTGTGCTATCAATTCTGTTTCATTGATCATATATATCTATATATTTATATCTATCTATCTATCTATCTATCTGTATGTGTATCTTCTTTTGATAGTACTGCTCTACTGTAGCTTTGTGGTAAGCTTAGAAATTGGGAAGTGTGAGTTTTACAACTTTGTCCTTTCTCAGGATTCTTTTGGCTATTGACTGCTCTTTCCATGTGAAAATTCCATGTGAATTTTACTATTGGCTTGAAGGATATATACTTGTAATAGTTTTTCTATCCTTTGTGCTCTTAGCAGAGAAAGAAGCTGTTTGTGCATACCTACTCATCTATCTTGACTTGGAAATCTCTGGATTGTGTATGGATAAAGAACTAGAGTGTGGATTATATACTATGTGTCAGATGGTAGTTACGAATTTATTTGATGTAGGGTCATATTTAAAACATTTGAGTTAAAAAATGTGGAATTTTGTATAAGTAGAGTAATTTCAAGGATTTTTAAATAAATGTAACATCTCTATTTTGGTACAGATGGCTCTTGAAAAGCTCCTGAGGTATGAGACATAAAATCACTTGATAAAACACTGTCATGGGTAGATTTTTATAGTAATCTCAGGCTTTTGCCATGAACAATAAATATCTTGTGGGACACTTTAGTGGAGTAAAAAACAGCATACCGTTTTGTTGTAATAACTGTTTAAGGTTTAAAAAGAATTATTTGTTTACCAAGCATATTATTATTGTTCAGAAGAATCTTACTAGCCAGAAAGAAAGAGATGCAGATATACGCTAAGTCTTAACCATTGGCATTTTCTTCATTTGTGAATTTTTTAGGCAGTAGTAACTAAAGGATATGTATAGTGCTGTTTAAATTGTCGTATTACCACCAGAGATAATAATACTGAGATGAATTATATTCAGGTAACATGAACTTCCGGAAGGATTAGTACCCACACGTTGGGAATATACCTCCCCCTAACCCCCTAAACATGCACATACAAACATATTTTTCTCTTTTTAGTTAAAATGAAGAAAACAAAGCTTTGAAGAACCATTCTTTTATTTTATGAACCAAGAAGCTAGAACTAAATGGGGGGGGGGCGTTCTACTAAGATGTTAATTTTTTTCCCTTCATCTTTCATGATGTCATAGTCCCCTTACATTCATGAAAATCTGATGTAATGAAATGGCATTTTACAAGCTTTATGTGAAGCAAATGTTTGAATTCTGAGTGGCCTTGCTGTTTTGCTTTCAAAAGTAAGATCTGTTTTGTTTTATGGTGCATACTACTGGGTAGTCAGGTTTTTTAACAGCTTTATTGAGATATTGAGATACAATTCACATACCACGTAATTCACCCATTTAAATTTTACAGTTCAGTGATTTTTAAAAATATATTCAGAGTTATGCAACCCTCATCACAATCAATTTTCAAACATTTTATCACTCTGGGAAGGAATCTCGTACCCTTTAGCTGTCATTCCTCAAACCCCACCCCCCCCATTTCCCTCAGCACTAGGCAACCACTCATCTACTTTTTCTCTCTACAGATTTGCCTATTCAGAACCTTTTTTATAAATGAATTAATACAGTGTGGTCTTAACGTGACTTCTTTCACTAGGCATAACGTTTTCAAGCTTCATCCACATAGCATGTATCTGTACTTCATTTTTTTTTAATGGCTGAATAATATTCCATATACCACATCTTGTTATCCATTCGTCAGTTGATAGATAAAGAGTTTCCACTTTTTGGCTATATTATGAATGATACTACTATAAACTTTAGTGTGTACAAGTTTTTATGTGAATGTATGTTTTCATTTCTCTTGGATGTATACCTAGGAGTGGAATTGCTAGATTATGAGGTAACGAGCATTTTGAGGGACTGCCAAACTGTTTTCCAAAGTGGTTTAACCATTTTAAATTCTGATCAGCAGTGTGGGAAGGTTTACAGTTTGCAGTCTCATCAACACTTGTTATTATCTGTCTTTTTGATGTTAGTCATCCTAGTGGGTGTGAGTCATTGTGCTGGTTTTTGATTTACATTTCTCTGATGCTGAGTCAGGTTTATTTTTGAACACATACATGTTAGGGGATGCTTCTAAACCACGGGTAGGCTAGGTTGAAGGTTATTATAATCCTAATAACCTTCAGATTGATTAAATTGATTCTCAATTGCCATATATTGTGATTCTTACCTCCAGGTCCAGTAACTTCATAAATTCTTAATTCAGTCTTATGTTCAAATGCCCAATATAACAACACCAGTTACCCGTTTCTCTTCTGGGTTTCTAGTTTTTGGTGTTGATTTAAACTCAGAGTATTGTAATTAAGCCTTATATATGCAAAATACCAAAATTTTGACTGGTTGAAAGACAGTATCCTGAAGATGTTCACATTGAGCTTTATAAGACACTAACTTGGGTTAAGTAATAGGATGTAATAAACTTACATGAGATTAACCATAGGAAACACGCTTAAATAAATGAAAGTGATTAAGTCAGGAATGGTGATCAGAAATATCTTTTGGAAGTGCCTGCGTGGCTTAGTTATCTGCCTTCAGCTCAGGTCATGTGTTCCACGTTTGATTTTGTGCTCAGCGAGGGATCTGCTTGTCACTATCCCTCTGCCCCTCCCTCCCACTCATGTTCTCTCTCAGATAAGTAAAATCTTCAACAACCACAACAAAAACCAAACAAGAAAGAAAGAAAGGAAGAAATATCTTTTGGATCTGAGTGCAAAAGAATATTTAAACCTTTGGTTCCTTTGAATTGTCTTTACCAACAACTGAGTCAGATTCTGAAAGCAAAATGATTGCATTTCAGTGATAGCCTTCATTTTGCCATCCGGTATAACAGATAAAACCTGTTATGGTTTAATGGATCAGATATATATAGAGAGGCGACCCAGGTTTCACTTAGCAATATAGCCAGTAATTATAAATTTTCTGGTTCGAGTGCTTTAATTACATAAATAATCCACTGTGGAAGGGTTTGCTGAGGTGCTTAACAAATAATTTCTACATCTGCAGATAAAAGTGATAATATTTTAAAATTTCATTTTTATGGCTACTATAATTGTAGCTGACGTTAGCCTAGATTTAGGCTAAGACATTCATAATTGTGATTGTTTACAACATATTGTAAGGAATCGATGTGTGAAGATCTATTGGTTATTTATGGTGGGGAGTGGGGGGATGTTGAGAGCATATTTGAACCCTAGGAATTTGTAAGTTAGTTATATTCCCTGTTCCCAGAGAGTAAGATTATATAGGTACCATACTTGGTTAGTGATGATTAAAACAATTTTTTTTTTAAAGATTTTATTTATTTGACAGAGACCCAGCGAGAGAGGTAACACAAGCAGGGGGAGTGGGAGAGGGAGAAGCAGGCCTCCCGCCGAGCAGGGAGCCCAATGTGGGGCCTGACCCCAGGACCCTGGGATAATGACCTGAGCCAGAGGCAGACACACTTGACGACTGAGCCATGGAGGCATCCCGGTTAAAACAATTTTTTAAAAGTGGTTGTAAAGACCTAAATGTTAAACACAACTATATGACATCTTGGAAAGGCAAAACTATGAAGACAGTAAGATCAGTGGTTTCCTAGGGATAAGAAAGGAGGGAAGGATAAATAGGCAGAACACAGAGGATTTTTTAGGGCATTGACACTACTCTTTATGGTACTACAGTATTGGAGATATATATATATATATATATATATATGTGTGTGTGTGTGTGTGTGTGTAGGAGATATATATGTATATATATATACACATTGTGTGTGTGTGTATACATATATATATATGTACATATATATATATATATATATATATGTCAAATCAAGAGTGAAACCTAATGTAAACTATGACCTTGGGTGATGATGTGTCTGTGTGGGTTCATCAATTAGGACAAATGAACAAATGTATCACTGTGCCAGGGGACATTGTTCTTGAGGGGGGACAGAACTCTGTTTACTTTCTGCTCAGTTTTAGCATGAACCTAAAACTGCTCTAAAATAGAAAGTTTGTTAATTTCCTTCTTTAAAAAAAAAGTAGTTGTAGAACTGTTTGGCTTTTCAAATATTTGAGTTCCTGCTTTGTACTGACTGGGTGTAATGCCTTCTGAGAGGTCATAGCCCAGTGGAAAAGTTCAGAGTCTAATGGACTCTTGGGAAATCTTGAAAAAATAATGCTTCCTGTTCTGGGCATTGTGAGATTTCTGATTTTCAGACCCGACTCTCATGCTTTCTGTCCTGCAGTCTTTTTGAACTACAGTTTGGCAGGGTAATACCTATATATTTGACAAATTCATACCTCTTCAGAGAATGAGATAGTATAAGTTTTGTCCTTCATTGATGGTAGAAGATCGACGTTGTATAGAGAAATAAGTAAATAAGAATATGAATTGTAATTTAGAGAGGATAGTTCTGTGTTCTTCTTAATACCAAATACCATGATTAAAGACAATCAGAATTTATTTTTAAGGTATCTGAAAATTAGTGGTTTGGATTCCAAACTTCTTCTTGTTGATCTGATAAAGCTGCGTGTTATGCATTCTTTGATGATGATGATGATTCTTCTTTTTTTTTTTGGTTAAAGATAATTGTGCTTGCTCATACTGGGTTTTGTGCATACTAAGAGGATTTTTGTTTGTTTTTTCCTTCACTTTTTTAAGAAAATTTTTAATTTTTTTTTTTTATAATTTTATTTTTTATAAACATATATATATATTTTTTTTCCCCCAGGGGTACAGGTCTGTGAATCGCCAGGTTTACACACTTCACAGCACTCACCATAGCACATACCCTCCCCAGTGTCCATAACCCAATCATCTTCTCCCTACCCCCTGCCCCCTGGCAACCCTCAGTTTGTTTTGTGAGATTAAGAGTCTCTTATGGTTTGTCTTCCTTCCGATCCCATCTTATTTCATGTATTCTTTTCTTACTGCCCCAAGCCTCCCACGTTGCATCTCCACTTCCTCATATCAGGGAGATCATATGATAGATGTCTTTCTCCGATTGACTTATTTCGCTCAGCATGATACCCTCTAGTTCCATCCATGTCGTCGCAAATGGCAAGACTTCATTTACTGAGAGGATATTTAAAATAATTTAATGTACTCTCTGAATAAGGAATATAGTCACATGGTTCAGAAATTAAGATAATATAAAAAGTTTGCGTTGAGCAGCCTGTTTCCACTCTGTTTTGTTTCCTGTGGCTTCTGTAGATGACCACTCTGCTTGTTAATATTTCAGTGCTTTTTTTAAAAGAAGATTTATTTATTTTTTTAGAGCTAGATTATGAGTGGGAAAGGCAAAGGGAGAGGGAGAGAGAGGATCTCAAGCAGACTCCCCACTGAGCTCAGAGCCTGACACAGGGCTCACGACCCCAAGATCACAACCTGAGCCTAAAGCAAGAGTTGGACACTTAACCGACTGTGCCACCCAGAAATCCCTTTCAGTGCTTTTTAAAAAAGCAAATATAAGCAAATACATTATTTTGGGAAGTTGTTTTTTTCCTAGAAAAAAGATGATATGATTTGTCATTTGTAACTTACTGCTTACTTAAAGAGTATGTCAGTACTTTCATGAGGATAAAGATAAAAGTTTCAGTCCCTTCCTCAGTATACCAGCCCTTGGTGCCCTTGGTGTGGCTGGTAAATAACCCTGAAATTACTTAGGAACTCCTTATGTTGTCCTGAAAGGTAAATGATTCAGGGGAGGCTGAAACCAAAATACTAGGTAGCATTTATTGACAGCTTACTGTATATTATGCTAAGTTTACTACAACTCTGTGAAAAAGCATGTACACTTAGCACTCCCATTTTATAGATAAGAAAATTGAGGCTCCACAGAGATTAAGAATCTTAGCCCATGTAATTAGCAGATATTAGTGATAAGATTCAAAGCTAAACTTTTTTAATTACGAGCACTTTTCAACATACAGAAAAGTGGAGAAACTAGTTTAGTGAAATCCTGTATATCCATCACTGAGATTCAGTAGTTGTTACAATTTTACATTTGTTTGATCCATCCTTTTTTTCTTTATTTCTTAAGTATTAAAAAAATTTTTTTATTAACAAGTGGGGGAGAATTGAGAGTGGGGTAGGGGTGCAGGGAGGAGCCAAGGAAGAGGGCCTGGCAGACTCCACCCTGAGCACAGAGCCCAATGAGGGGCTTGATCTCAGAACCCCGAGATACAACCTGAGCAGAAACCAAGAGTTGGATGTTTAACTGACTGAGCCACCTAGGTGCCCTTATTTCTTAAGTATTTCAAAATGAGTCCTAGATATCTTGTTACTTTGCTCTTATGTACTAAAGTGTACATCTCTAAAAAGTATAGATGCTTTCTTAAATAGTGACAAGTGCCATTTATTACACTTTTCCAAATAGCTAGAATGATAAAGAAGTTGGCACATGACCAAGACCATCAATTCAGCCTAAAGAGCACTCTCAGCAATTTGGTTATGAATAAAGGATAAAGGGTGGGGTTTTTTCATAGGGACAGTGACTGACCCACATTGAATTAGATAAGGGCCATAGAGGCCTGTGGCAGCCAGAATTCTCCTGATAGTGAACTGTGCCTCGTGCTGAGCTCCAGTCCCCTTCTCTAACCACTAGTTAGACTCTACATAAAAACTTAGATTTTTAAATTAATTTCTTTTCTTAGAGCTGCGTGGAGCTATGAATTTTAAATAAATCGTGCATTGGTTTTTGATGTGCGGTGGCAGCATTTCTGATGGACTCCTAGCATTGAACTTAATGCTCTTTGTTTCAAGGTCTTTGACTTGCGTCAGTGTCACCGTCAGATGCAGCAGCAGGCGGCCACCGCACAGGCTGCCGCCGCCGCCCAGGCAGCAGCTGTGGCGGGAAATATCCCTGGCCCCGGATCAGTAGGTGGAATAGCTCCAGCCATCAGTAAGTATGCTTTCAGTTTTTTGTCCTGAAGTGTAATAGTTGGTATTTTATCTTGATTCACTCAGTTGCTTAGTTACTTTAGGCAATAACAGAAAACTAAACTACTTTTTTTTACTGGGATAATAACATTTTGAACTAAAAAACTGTTCCGTAATAGTTGCCCTTTGTCTAGGACCTTACTTTCATTCTTTCTGTATCAAAAAGGGAATATGGGATAAAGGACAAAGGGGGTTATTGTTAGATTATATTGCTCAATCTCCTGTTATTTTTTTGTTGTTGTTGTTGATGCTTTTAATTCTTACCTCACCAGCAAGGGTGGGTTGTAATCACTGACGTGCTTGGCTTTATTCTAGAAGGAAAGCATATATCAATTTCAGAATTAGGTACCTCTCCAGGTTTTTTTTTAAGTATGTTAAGCATGGAGAGAAAACTAAGTGAGGGTGGTATTTTGATAACTTGTAGACTTTTTTTTAATTTTAGGGTAAAATTGAACTGTGTGCCAGGTTTCACACTGATGGGGAATTTTTTACTGCAGAGTTAAACTCCTGACTATAGACTTTTATGATGGAAACACGTGGCACCCATCTTCCACGTCTGAAGGCATAACTAGTGATTCATTCAACCCCTGTTCTTAACCTCTTCAGTGTGGTAAGCAAATCACACTGGCTAAGAAAACTGCAGTGGCCCTGCAGGTTTCTCTACAGCACATGCAGACGCCTCCCATTAGATTCACTGTGATACTGATGAGTGGAGATTGACTATATGACTGTATGTTCTGACTGGAAAATTAGCTGCAGAATCTCCTTTGTGACTTATGTTCAGGAGTTTACAGTGTAGAGGTAGATAAGACATATCCAGTTAGAGAATTGGCTTTTTAAATAATTGGAGCATCTAAACCATTAATTTGCTAGTTTTGATGTTATAAACATGCTTTTACTAAAGAGTCCAGAGCTGTTATTAAATTTCTCATTCTTAACTACTGCCCCCATTGAGTAATGGCACGGTATCTCTGTGACACTGTGAACTTAAGAGACAGACATCCTCTGGGTCATCCAAGAAATCCTTAGTGGAACCAGGACTATTAACTGTCTCACGGTTAGTCAGGTCTTACTTTGAATGAGGCTGTTCAAACAGACAGTAAGGTTCTTAGAACCAATCTGTGGACATGTGCTGCCTCTTAAAAACAAGTTGTTTTTTTTTTTTTTTTTAAAAAAAACCCTTCACCTCTCCTTCTAAAGAGAAAAATAGGTGGGGTGTTGGTGGATTGTGGTAACTTACTTTATAATTGCTGGTAGCTAGAAGACTCATGTGGAATGTGAATTGTCTTAACCGAAAGTTTTCAGTCCCTGTTGATAAAGTTGTAGATCTACATGTACTTCTTGGCACTTTGACAGAGAAGTTATATGCTGGGGAGCATGAAGTAAAGAAAGCTGGTTGGTCACTTTATTAATAAGGTGTAGGGAGGATGGAAGATACCAGCCTGTCCCTCTGACGTCTTCCAAATCTTCTCCGTTAGGTTTGTCAGCGGCTGCCGGCATTGGCGTTGATGACCTTCGTCGCTTGTGCATACTCAGGATGAGTTTTGTGAAAGGCTGGGGACCGGATTACCCAAGACAAAGCATCAAAGAAACGCCTTGCTGGATTGAGATTCACTTACACCGGGCCCTCCAACTCTTAGATGAAGTGCTTCACACCATGCCTATTGCCGACCCACAGCCTTTAGACTGAGGTCTTTCACTGTCGGGGCCCTTAACGTTGTCAGGATGATGGACTATAAGATACAATCCTGTTTATAATCCGAATATATATTTCACTTTTGTTCTGCTTTATCTTTTCATAAAGGGTTGAAAAGTGTGTTTGCTGCCTTGCTCCTAGCAGACAGAAACTGGATTAAAACATTTTTTTTTTTTTTCCTATTTAGAACTTTTCAGGCATGGCTCAGAGCTTGAAGATCAGGAAAAACACATTCTTATTAAATCCTCACCAGTTATGTATGAAGGAATCATTCCAGTGCTGGAAAATTTAGCCCTTTAAAATGTCTTAGAGTCTTTTATATGCAGAACATTGATACATGTGTTATTCTACAGAATAAATTCAATATTGCTGATTTTAAAGGAGAGAAGTTCTCAAAGTTAATTCACCTATGTTATTTTGTGTGCGAGTTGTTATTGTTGAACATACTTTACTCCAAATATTGTGCCATGTGGGTGAGTTAATTTTACCAAGAGCAACTTCACTCTGTGTTTAAAAAATAAGATAGTAATGTATTATAACCTTTTATCCAAAATATTTTTTTGCAAGTTAAACTAGTGAAGATGATTTCAATTCAGATGGTCTTGCAACTTCAGTTTTATTTTTGCCAAGGCAAAACACTAATCTGTGTGTATATTGAGAATTCCTTACAATTACTCCACAGAGAAATACCATTTAAAATTAACATTTGTTATCCCTGTTGGGTAACTATTAAGAACTACTCTTGCCCTGTTATACAGTAGATGTATTCTTCTCTATTTCTAGGCATAAGGTTGGTCACTAAGTAGCCTAGAAGAGGAATTTCTTTCCTTCATGAATTCATAAGGAAAGGTTTTGTATTTTTAAAAACACTAAAAGCAGTGTCACTCCACCTAATATCTCACTGTTCTGCAAAGGTGGCAATGCTTAAACTAAAAGTGAGTATTTTGGAAACTGCTAAATTCTATGTTAAATACTGTGCAGAATAATGGAAACATTACAGTTCATAATAGGTAGTTTGGATATTTTTGTACTTGATTTGATGTGTGACTTTTTTTTCGTATACTGTTTAAATCATGTATGTTATGACATTGTTTAAAATTCAGTTTTTGTATCTTGGGGCAAGACTGCAAACTTTTTATACCTTTTGGTTATTCTAAGCCCTTTGCCATCAATGATCATATCAGTTGGCAGTGACTTTGTATAGAGAATTTACGTAGAAAAGTTGCAAATGTATTGACTGTACCACAGACACAATATGTATGCTTTTTACTTAGCTAGTAGCATAAATAAAACCGGATCTCAACATACCAAGTTGAATTCTAGGTTTGATTTTTAAAGTTTTGTTTTCTTTTGCACTTTTGAGTTCAACCTCAGAAGCAGGACACCTTCTAAATGACAGGCAGCGGCCAGTACTGTCCGGCAGCTTTGGTTTCCCTCACACTCTGCCAGGACTTCCCCGCCGGACATTATGTATCAAGTGTAGAGTTGGTTGGGTTTTTTTTAAGCTTTTATTTTACTGTAGCAAAATAGGCCTGATTGTCTATAAGATAAATAGGTTGTCTACAGGATAAACAGTGTGAAATAAAACCAAGGGGTATCTTTCAGATCCTTTTACTTATCGCTTGGTGGGCCTTCTTAAATGTAATAAGATTCTTAAGGTGTGTGACAAGTTTGAGATTTGATAAGCACTATGCATAATAGTCATCCGTCTGTTGACTTGAATGGGTAAGTCGTCTGTGTCCTTGCTCAGAAGGTCTTCTTCGTAAGACCATTCTGGAAACCACTGAGTTTGCTTATTGCTGTGATGTAAACATAGATCCATCCGAGCTACATGTCTTTTGTTTTAAAATAATTTCTCTGCTGGCTCATTTGAGCTCTTGAGTACTTACAGATAACTTTTGTTAAAGACCTAATTTTAATCTATAAATGTTTGGTGATTCGGGTTTTATTGGCAGATTTTTTTAAAAAAGATACCTTCATTCTCTAGAAATTGCGGACTTTAGGTCTATTTTACTGTGAATGAAGAATAGGAGTGAAGGGAAAGATTTTAAAAATTCAGATTATTTGATTAGGATCATTAGCATGCTATGCTATCATCCATCACCTCCTTTTCTCCTTTAGGGAAGGTTTTCAAGTTTAGTCATCTGGGGAAAGTATGTGGAAAATATTCGCTAAGAAGTCTATCTTTGAAGCCAAGCCACCTGTCTTGGTTTCTTTCTGCTAAGAGCCATAATGTTACTACCAATATGTAGGAGTTCTTCTAGTTATTAATTGCTTTATATTTGTACCTAGATTCAGTCACCTGCTTTTGAGAACACAACTAGTATGTTAATGATCAGTTATTTCTGAGAGCTTAGTTGTCAAACAGTATTTCCATTTCTTAGAGGTAGTCATCTTTGATGAGTAAGACTCAAGAATCACTAGGTTTAAAATTTTACAGCTACTTTAGGGTAGGATAGTTTCCTCAGTTCTCAGAATCTGATTATTATAAGGATATGGTTCTGGGTAGGTTTTCTCCAGCTATTTCGTATCTCAATATGTTGAATTTCATTGAAAGCTGAGTGAGAGTTGAATCAAGTACCTTTATAATCCAGTATGAGGCCATTCCATTTTGGTCCAGTGCCTTTCAGTACGTTATCAAAGGGAATCCTTAATGGTGTTGCCTTTATTTTCCAGGGAGTAGATTGTTTTATGGGATATAAGCTGTCTCATTTTTTATAGTATGCTACCCCTGGTATACAAAGATAATGAGTAAATCACTGCCATATAACCTTGTTTTTCTAGAAGCACGGCTCATTTGTGTCGACCTCCTCACTAAATAGGTCTCCTCTCACGATTCCTCCTGTAACCATTGTAGATGTACAGGCTGTGTGGTTAGCTTAAGGATTACCATACTCTAATTATCCAGGTAAACTGAAGACATATTAGCTGTGTTGTATTTCAAAGTTAAAAATTCATTTTTGTGGGGAAGGGCATGGTGTAAAGGGGGCTATTTGTAATGGAAATTTTGAAGGCAAAATAAAATGCTCTTCCAGATGATAGACGTTTTACTTTAAAAGTTTATTGCAGTTATCTTTTTGACTATGCCCATCTGGAGAGGGAAATTTTTACATTTTCCCATGGTGCTCCTTATGCATCTGTGGAGGTGAAATATTTCTATTCCTGGTTTGATGGTAACTGGTTAATAGTTACTAGCTGTTATGCAAAATTAGATTAGTTCAGATCTTTTTTAGAGTTGTTTGGAAGAAGCGGTTTTATTCTGAGTAGGGCAGAATCCTTTTTGTTGATAGTTTTCTATGGTTGGCTCCTTTCATTATTAAGTAATTTTACTGGCATTTTATTTAACGATAGCAGATTGGGCTGATGAATTTTAGTTACTGAGGTAACTGAGTACATGAAAGCAATTACCTGTAAAATCACCTACCAACTTTTCAGTAGATGGAGCTAAGACTAGCAGATAATAACAACATGAGGAAATGCTTTCTTTTTTCTTTTTTTTTTTTTCCAGTTTTCAAAGCTTTTTAGTAACTCTTTAGTAACTCAAAACTTTTTAGTAACTTTTCAGTAACTCTGAAAAGGAGTTAGAGGGAAGGAAATGCCTTTTTGTTTTTTTCTTTCTAAAGGCAGACCTCATCTTGTCACAGATAGCTATCTGTAAATAGTAGCCTAAATTCTTCTTTGGAAAGTTTATAGAAGATAGGCTCTGAGAATCTTTTGTGTAAACCTTTCCTTTTCTTTTTTTTCCTGACAACTAGGTAATTTCTCCTAATATCTTTCAGGAAGGATGTATAAGGTTAGTGGTCACATTCATAGAAGCATCCTCAGCTTGGTCTTGTCCCTAGCACCTGTCCCAGTGCTACTGGGTTGTTTATCTTGTTTATCTGCTGTTACTGTGGAATGGCATTTTCTGCATTATCCAAACTTGCCTTATTTAAGCAGTAAACCTTTTTTATTTTAGCCATTTTGGGGGGTGGTGGTGGAGTTATTTAATATGTATATCAGAGAACATACTAGGCATGTTTCTTTTGTGCCTAGCTGTCTTTGTAGATGTCCAAGGCTGCTGAGGTTTTGCCTTGATAAAGTAAATGGTCATAGACTGCTCTGGTTTTTGAATGTTCACTTTTTTTTTTACACACATACCCTCCAGCATTCTCTTCCGACCACTTCATGTGTACCTCCCTTTAGGAGTTTCTTCTTTCCTTTCGAATTCATTTTTCCAGCTGCTTGGGCAAGAAAACGAAATAACTAGACCTGCTAGAACCATCTTTAAAACACAAGGAAAACTGGCTTGGGTCCTAAGAAACTTTCCTGTAAAGTACTGAAAAGGCCTTCTTCAGTGCTTCGGTGTCTCATCGGTTTGACTGCTTAGAATGTTTCCTTATTCTTCGCTGAGTTCCAGGTAGCTGTGGTAGGGAGAAGTGGGTCATATTCATATTTCCCCCCTTTGAAAGATTTTGAAAGGTTTTGTTGCTTCCACCTCAATCCTGCTCATACAAAAACTGGAGTCCCAAGACTCACTACATTAGCATCAGTAGTCAGAGCAAAAAAGGATACGAGCAAGAAATAAACTTGGGAAATGAGAGGGTTGTTTCTGTTTGTTTAGGTATCCCCTTTTGAGCCCTATCTTCTGGCTTTCCTCCTCTCCAGATATTTTTGACCTATAGGTGCCTTTATGAAAATTGAGGGTCTGATATCCTGTCCCAAGGAATAGCTAAAAGTAATTGCTGATGTTTTCAGGGATTTTAACATCAGACTTGAATGAATGAATGAACCATACTCCTTCCTTCCTTGTTTCTTTCCTTCCTTCTTTCCTCTCTCCTTCTCCCCCCCCCCCCAACCCCTTGTAGGAAGAACTGAGGTGAAGACAATCATTTCTCTCTATTGATGTGGATAGTTTTCACAGTAGATCTCAGAGCCCATGTTCTTGTTCAAGCTAAAACTAGTGGCTCTGGGCTGGCACCAGGTACACTCTGGCTTGCACTCTGCCACTAATCTGATATGTGACCTTGGGCAGGTCATTTACCTTCTCTGGGCCTCAGTTGCCTCATCTGTAAAATGAGGGAGTTGGATTAGATGTGTTCTTCCAGCTCTGAAATTTAAGTGACCTTGCCTCCCTTGCAGCAGGTTTTGATTTCTTCCTTCCTTTTGCTCTGCTGTTTGAGGGGGCTTTTTCCTTATTTCCACATTGTTCAAATGAGATTAGGCTTGATATTTTATTATTATTCTCCTATGGACAAGAAGTTACATAATATGTCCTTGAGACTTAAATTTAACCAAAGGCCTAGCACCACCTTGGGGGCTGCAATAAAAACTTAGAAAAAAAAAAAAAAAGAGAGGAGGGGAAAAACCTTCATTTTATTTTCCCGTCATCTCTATTAAAGGTTTCTTAAGGCTTTTTTTGAGTCATGGCATTCCACCTTTTGGGTTGGTATGTGTGTGACACCATCCTTTTAAGTGCTGTGTGCTGGTAATTTTTTTTTTTCCCGACGAAAATGAATTGAAAACTTATTGTGAATGCCTGATGATATTAGAGGTCATTGGTTTCTTATCTCTGGTCTTTGGTTCCTTATCTCTTTTAAGTTCAAAACAGGGAAATCCCTCTGAATAGCATCAGTTAAGATGGTTCATGTGACAGAAGAAAATAATACCAGCGGATGATCCTTTACTTTATTCTTGGCTCTTTTTAGGTGCATTTTGTTTAGAAGAATTTTGGGTGGAGTGTTCCTTTCAGAGTACTTTTTCACCTTATTCTTCGATAAGTATAATTAATGAACTTGGCTTTTCAAGGACCTTGAGAGCCTTCCTTGGGAGTGGGTCAAGGGTGGGGGGTTGGGGAGTCCTGGTAGAGGCCAGCTCTGTGTTAGCTGGAGAGGAAGGAATGAAACCAACTGCTGTTGTCATGGCTGCTTGTCATTCATAGAAGGACTCATGGGCTTGGATTGGTTAAAAGGCTAAACAGGTAGCCAAGAAACTTCCTCCAAGTATGGGGTTCTTCTGGCCAATGCCTTGGACATGTGACTTAAGGGAACAGCAAGAATGCTTATAGATGATGCAAACCTGGTGGGCTGCAGAACCATTTGGATGAAGTGATGGGGTTGGGGACTGATTTGGTGGTGGTATTTCCCAACTCTGTCTCCTCTCCTGAAATCAGAGTAATGCAGCTATGCCAAAACCCAGAGAAGAGCCACACTTAGCTTCTGCTTTTGGGAAAACTGGTCAGCTAAAGCTCCGGTAGTTCCTTTGTGGCTTTCTGTATACTTTTGTCTGGTTGAAGTCTGTGGCTAAAAAATAGTTGAACCTTTCTTGAGAACTCTGTAACAAAGTATGTTTTTGATTAAAAGAGAAAGCCAATTAAATCATTATGGGCTCATTCTTTTTCTTAAGCTTGTGGATGTCTTGAATCTGGAAAGAGTTCCTAATCACTTAGAGAATTCTCAAACTTGAGGACAACAGTTTCCTTCACTGCTTTGTGACCACTGAAATGGAAAATACAGCATTTCAGATATGACCATGGAAGAACAGTCCCCTTTCTTTACTCATTTCTAAAAGGACAGGGTGGAGAGATAGTAGTTGGAGAAGAGGTAGATGCTAAGGGATTATGAGGCCCAAGATGCTTAAGGAGAGACAGACATCGAAAATTGGAGACCCTGCCTTGCCCATCTAAGAATTAAGGAAAGCTATTAGCTTACTAGCTCCCTGTTCTCTGAATTGGGAGTCAAGATAGGTGGGGATGAGTTCAGGTAAGGTGACTCTATGGCAATGGCTTATAAATTGCATGATGAAATCAATATTTTCTTTCTGATCTTGCTGACATGAGTTCTAGAGATGTTTATTAGTTTATTATTATGTTCTCACCTGACCTGAAGTTTTATAGTATTTTATTTTAGGTTAGAACTTGAAAGGGGTAGTAGCTTGGCATTCTTTGGGGAAATAAAAACATTTCTTTATGAAGCACTTAAGAGTAAAGGGCAGTTGTATGTATTCCTCTCTGCCCTTTGCTCTTGACCCCTAATTCTTTATGCTTTATTCCATGTCCTGCCTCATCAAAGCTCTAAATCCCCTTCAAATCCTTCCTGCCCCCATCATCTCACTGTGATAAATTGCAGTGCTCTTTCCCCTCACCCTTTTCTATTCTAAAAGAGTAATTATTTTCGGTTCTGGCCATACTTTGGGATGGCACCCACTTCTATATTTTGATGTAGCTCTGTTGAGCCACCACTTTGGTCTCAGACAGATGGACAGAATGGGTTCAGAAGACCAGAGAATTTATCTCCAGTAGGGGTACCCTAAAAGAATGGCTAAAGGAAGTTCTCTAAACAGAAAGGAAATGGCAAAAGAAGAGAAAATTGAAGAAAGAAAAAACATGGTAAGCATAAATAAAAATATAGTAGGCTTTCCTTTTCATCATGAGTTTTCTAAATTTATGTTTGATTGCTAAAGCCAAAATTATAACACTGCCGAGGGTAATTCTAAATGAATATAGAGGGGATATTTGAAACTACTGAAAAGCAATATAAAGAGAGACACTCAAATACTATAGATAAAAATGTAATTATTTAAAAAAAAAGCTCAAAGGGCGCCTGGGTGGCTCAGTGGGTTAATGCTCTGCCTTCGGCTCAGGTCATGATCTCAGAATCCTGGGATCGAGCCCCGTATTGGGCTCTCTGCTCAGCAGGGAGCCTGCTCCCCTGCCCCCCCGCCACTGCCTGCCTCTCTGCCTACTTGTGATCTCTCTCTGTGTATTAAATAAGAAAAGTCTTTAAAAAAAAAAAAAACTCAAGTAACTTACAATGAGGCAGGAAAGAAAACAAGCAGAAAATAAAATGGCAGGCTTAAGTGTTAACATATCAATAATTACATTAAATGCAAATGGTCTAAATATACCAATTAAAAGACACTTACTGGCAAGGTGGATTAAGAAACATCCAACTATAACTGTCCGCAGGGAACACACCTCAATAATTTAGTAATATAGGCAAGCTGAAAGAAAAAGGAAGATATAAGGTAAAAATTAAAAGCAGTAGTGGCTATGTTAATATTAGATTTCAGATCAAAAACAATAACAAAAAATAGGGACATTATTGAATGATAAAAAAGACAATTCATTAAGAAGATAGAGTGATCCTTACTGTGTGTACACCAAATCACAGAGCTGTAAAATGTGTGATGCAAAAAGTGACAGAACTGGAGAAATGAACATCCTCAGTTGTAGTTGGCAACTTCAACATCTTAATTAATAGAACGATTAGATGTAAAATCATCAAAGATATAGAAGCCATCCAACAATACCACCAAAATGCATATGCTTTTCAAGTGTAAACATACCATATTCCAAGATAAATTATATCCTGGATAGACCCAAAGCTCAACAAATTTTAAAAATTGAAGTCATAACAGATATTCTCTGACCACAATGGAATCAAACTGGGAATGAATAATAGAGAACAGGAAAATCTCCAAACACATAGAAACAAGAAACAACATCTAAAAAAAAATAAAAAATAAAAAAAAAAATCCATGGGTCAAAAAGCATCAAGGGAAATTAAAAGAACAAAAACAACAACAAACCCACAAAACACTGAACTGAAAGAAAAGTGAAAATAAAACATACTGATAATTGTGAGATACAGCTAATAAAAGAGTGAAAGGGAAATTTATGACACTAACTGCAAATACTAGAGAAAAGGAAAAATCTCAAATCCAAGCTTCAACTTCAGACACCTAGAAAAAATCCAAATAAGCAAGTACGCAGAAGGAAAGAAAGAAAGAGCAGAAACCCATATAATTGAAACAAAACCAATAAAGAATATCAATGAAACAAAGATCTGGTTCTTTGGAAAGATAAGTAAAATCAACAAACCTCCAGCAAGACTGACCAAAGAGAAGATACAGATTACCAGTATGAGGTACAGGATGTCACTTGCAGACTCTTGAGACATTAAAAGGATAATAAGGGAATGATGAAACAACGTTATGCACATTTGTCAACTTCCATGATTTTAACATCTAATTTTCAACAATTTGTTGAAAAACAAACTTTCACAGTTCACCCATTATGAAATAAATCATTTGAATAGCTCTATAGCTTTTAAGGAAATTGAATTCATAATTATAAAACTCCCAAAAAGAGGGGCACCTGGCTGGCTCGGTTGGAAGAGCATGACTCTTGATCTCAGGGTTGTGAGTTCGAACCTGATGGTGGGTGTAGCGATTACTTAAAAAAATAATAAATTAAAAAAAAAAATCCCCAAAATGAAATTTCCAGTCCCAGATGGTTTCTCTGGAGATTCTGGCAAACAAAGAATTATAATAATATATAATTATTATAATTACACTAACTACACAGTCTTTTCCAGAAAAGCGAAGTGAAGGTAATACTTCCTAATTCATTGTATGAAGCTAGTATTCTCCTGATATAAAGCCAAAGGCAATGCAAAAAATATCTCCCTTGAATATACCTGCAAAGAGGTCCTTGACAAAATTTTAGCAAATAGAATTCAGCAACATATAAAACATACAGTGTTTGCCAGAGGCTGAGGAGGGGATAGGCTGGGAGGTCAGTGGGTGTGAAGGTAAGAGGGTAACAGGGATCTTGGTAGTGATGGAAATGTGTATCCTGACCGTCAATGTGGATGTCCCGGTGTGGTACTGGGCTATAGCTTAGCAAGGTGTTAGCGTGGGGAATTTCTCTGTATCTTTCTGCGAATGACTATAATTGTTTCAAAATAAAAAGTTTAACCTAAGAAAGTCATTACCGAGTGTCCAACTCCAGGGTTTGGGGCTTTGGGGCCTCAAGAGCTCTGTGGTGAGTGTGCCCCCAGCAGCCGCTGCCTGCGGTTACTCCTGAGCAAAGTCAAGAGTGGTCCTGAGCGGTGGGTCATTTTCCGGAATCTGCAAAGCTTCCAAAAGCAGCACACCGTCTTTAGAACCCACTGCTCCATCTCCCTTTCCACTTCTTAGATACCCTCTTAACTGCCCCTCATCTGATGCTTAATACTATGTTGTCCACTTAAAACATTTGTTCAGAAGGTAGATCTCAATGTTCAGTGTTCTTATGACGGTAAAATAAAAAAAAAAGACAAACCACAAAAAACTTCGGGGTCTCCTGGGTGGCTCAGGTCGTGATCTCAGGCTCGAGCCTCATGTCGGTCTCAGGGTGGAATCTGCTGGAGAACCTCTCTTTCCGTCTCCCTCTGCCCCTCTCTCTGCTCATGCTATAAACAAACAAACAAATAAAATTTTAAGTCCTTACTGTAACAAAAAAGCGGAAAAAATGTCATTACTCTACCATTTGTAATGAAACCATCAGTTATCTTTTCAGAAATTTAAAAAGCAAAAAGAAAATCCTTCATTTTAATCTACGCTTACTATTTCTGGTGACTTTCATTCTTTTGTGTAGATCTGAGTTTCCAGTTGGCATATTTTTTTTATGCTTCAAGAATTTCCTTAACATTTCTTACAGGGCTGGTCTGTGGACAGTACATTTTCTCAGTTTTTGTTTGAGAAAGTTTTGGCATCGTTTTTTGAAAATTCCACTGGATAAAGAATTCTAGACTTACAGTTTTTTGTGTTTTTTTTTCTTTAAAGATTTTATTACACTGTGGGTGAAGAATGTGTGTGAACTGAAAGGACATGTCAGGAAGAGAAGTAACATGTGGGGTTTAGTTTTGTGAGCAGCGATCTCCTCGACAAAAACAACCAAAAAATCTAGGGCTGGGCAAGACTTCCATTTCAACTCCTGTACTCATGGCTGGAGCAGGAAACTCAGTCTTCATTGCTAAACTCAGAACATCCCCTCCAAAAACAGCTTTTCACCCAAGCAGGGCTGCCTCCCTCCAGATCACAGGACCCAGCCCAAGAAGCCACATCCCATGCTGTGGGCTGGGAACCCAGGAGCCCTGGGGGTTTCATAGGAGGACAGAGGCCAAAAGGAGGACTTCTCAGCATAACTAGGACCTCATGGTTTTCGTCATACTCTGCGAGTCTTACGGCAGCAGGACCTTGGCACCTAAGCCAATAAGTGGGGTCACAGTTCTACGTTCCCACCTACTTGGAACTATTTCTGGGTTTTCTAGTCAGTTTCATTGGTTTGCCTATTCCTGTATTATTACTATACTATTTAAATTCCTATAGATTTGTAATTTAATACATGTGATTTAATATATAGTCATATTAGTATATTAATATACAATGACATATTTTCAATCTCCGAATACGTAATCACATATTTTATTTTATTGTTTAAAGATTTTAGTTATTTAATTGATGGAGAGAGACACAGCGAGAGAGGGAACATAAGCAGGGGGAGTGGAGGAGGGAGATGCTGGCTTCCCACCAAGCAGGCAGCCTCATATGGGGCTTGATCCCAGGACCTTGGGATCATGGCCTGAGCCAAAGGCAGGTGCTTAATGACTGAGCCACCCAGATGCCCCATAATAATATATTTTACTTCTTGTAGGGCTAGTGCTCTATTTTATTGTAAACAATCCCAACACACATAGAGCATAGTAACAGAAATTTCTTTACTGTTTACCTCCTACTTCATATCTCCCCCTAAAGCTAACAAACCCTTCACCAATGTTTTATAGCCTTCTATCTTCTAATGTTTTCCCATTGTATATTTATACACACATATAGTTTATTTTCTGCTCACACCAGTAGATCTATATTACAGCATTTTATTAGCTCCAAGATGCCATCAATAATAACTTACACACACACTACCAAGAAGTGACTATAATGCCAGGTAAACTATGACATATGCTTTCTTTTCACTTATAAATTTTATTTGACATTTATTGGAAGAGTTTAGACTGATTTACACAAAGTGGTTCTTTTTTGTATTATTTCTCAAGTCCATACATTAAACAGAAACATAAGTTGGTTCAGGTGTTTGCTACAATTTCTGAATGTTCAGAATCTGGCTTTTCTGAATCTCTTCGGACCCCTTTTCACACGCTGTGTCCTTCTGTGAGCCATCCAGAGTCTTCTGGCAGCCTTTCTTTAAAGATGACTTTGCTACTGTCTCAGGGAGTTTTTTCCGAGTTGCAGTTGTCGATTCTAACACTTTCTTGATTTCCCAGGAATTAACAGAAAGTTGTTAGGTGGTAGGACTCACGTTCCTTCATCAGATGGTCCTTAAATGGTTTTGTTAACTAAAATCTTCAGGGTTGGGGTGCCTGGGTGGCTCAGTGGGTTAGGGCTCTGCCTTCAGCTCAGGTCATGATCTCAGGGTCCTGGGATAGAGCCCCGCATCGGGCTCTCTGCTCAGCAGGGAGTCTGCTTCCCCCCTCTCTCTCTGCCTGCCTCTCTGCCTGCTTGTGATCTCTGTCAAATAAATAAATAAAATCTTTTTAAAAAAATAGAATCTTCAGGGTTCACCCATGCTCAGGCAACATAGCTATATCCTGACTGGCACCAAGCCAATGGCATTTAAAAGAAGCCATTCATTGTAATGTGACTTCTGATTTTCAGAGGTGTTGAAATATGTTAAGATGTGAGTCTTGGAGTCAATTGATAAAACATGTCAGTGTTTTTTCTGTAACTTCCTTTTCTCACCTAATGATATGTGCAGGAGATCTTCTCACGTTCATTCATAGAGGCCTGCCTGAGATTTTACAGGGAAAACCTGCAGCATTCCACAATGCGAATATTCCACAATTTATCTAGCCACTGTTCTATTATGGATCTCTGTCTTGTTTCCAAATATTATGAAAATGCTACAATAATTACCGTTCACACTGTTTATTGACAATGGGCATTATCAACTTAGAAATTGTGCCAATAACATTGGATTAAGAGTGATGTCTTGCTGTGATTTTACTTTGCATTTCCCTGATTACTGGTAAGAAAAGAAGCTTTTGTGTGTTTATGATCCACTTACTTTTTTGATGAATGGCCTGTTCCTAATCTAGTTGTTTGGAATTTTAAAATTTATCAGTACAGACTTTTATGTTTTCTGGACCTGGATATTTATCCTTTGCCGGTTATATATGTAAATGATTTCTTCCAGGCGGATCCTTCCTTTTAGTTTTGTTATTGGTCGCAATGTTCAATAGAAATTTTGAATTGATGGAGCCAGATCTCTCAGGAATTTCCTTTAGAAGCTTTTGTGTTCTACGTTTCACTTAGGAAAGCCTCCCCCACTCAAAGATTATACAAATATTCTTTCTTCTGTCTTGTAACATCACAGTATTTTACAGGTTGTGCGGTTATCTCAGTCATTTAATTCAATCCTGATTTTATATATAATGTGAGGTTTAGAGACCAAACTTTCATTTCTTCCAAAGGGATACCTAACTGATTGAGCACTGTTTATTAAACCATTTGGTCACTGATTTATTTCTTGGTATGCCTCCTTTATGATGAACAAAACTTTCATATATGCATGTTTCGTTCTGGGCCCATTATTGCATTCCATTGATCTGATCTATCTGTATCCTTGAGCCAAGACCAGGAAAGTTCTCCTGCCTTTGAAATGTGTTTGAGTGCCTCCTGGGACAAATTACCCCTCATTGCTTTTCTTTTTCCATTTGCAGGGAAAGGTGTATGCAGTCATTAGAGGGTTGACCACCTGGATTAGCTGCTGTGTGACAAATCACCACATACAGAGCAGATGCAACAATTAAGCCCCATTTGTTTACTCCCAGTTTCCACGGTTAGGGAGTCTGGCACATTTTCGCTGGTTTTCATGAGGCTGAAATCAGTGTGTCGTCCTCACCAGAGGCTCCGAAAGGTCTGCATCAAAGCTTCCTCAAGCTGTTGGCAGAATTCATTTTCCTAGGGTTGGAGGACCGAGGTCCCCGTGGTCTTGCTAGGGGTTGGTTGGGGACTGCTCCTAGGGGACCTAGGGGCGGCACTCAGGTCTGCCAGGTGGCCACATCAGCCATGGAGGGCCTCCCTCAGGTCATACCTCTCACACATGGCGCTCTTGGACATCCTCTTCCGTGACCAGCTAAGAAAACCGCTTTTAAAGTGCTTATAAGCTTCGGACAGGCCCACCCAGATAATCGCCCTATTTTAAGGTCAACTGTGCCATATAACGTCACCTACTCACAGGCGTGAAAGGATTATTCAATTCAGGGAAGGTACACCTGGAGTGCAGGCAATCTTGGGGTCCACCATACAATTCTGCTTATCACATCACCTAAAAGCGGTACAAAAGAGAGGTCTTTTCCTTTGGGTAGGAGGTTATTTCTGAGCACTGCTCTGTGCTAGGCACAGGTGGCATGTGTATGTGTGTGTGTGTGTGTGTGTGTGTGCAGAGGACCTCCAAAGAAGCCCAGGTGTAGTTTCTACAAGAAGCTCATAGTCTGATAGGGTTAGCGGTTAAAGGAAGCCGGGGGCACATGACTTCCCAGATGTCTTCTCTTTTCCACGTGAGTATCTCCAGCAACCTCGGTCGCTGCCATCCAGGGATGGCAATGGCCTCTAGACGTCTCTCCATTACTTCTCTCCTGCTGAGTAGGAGTAGGGGGAGTGGGGCAAAGACAGAACTTCGCTTCAGGCCTAAGCAATGTGTAGTCCCTGCCTTAAGTGAAGGTCAGCCAGGGTCACCAGTCTCCTGTGAAGGGAGCTGGAGGATCTGGGAAAGCTTCCTGGAGGAGGTCGGCTTTGAACTTGGCCTTGAAGATTGGGAAGAATTTCAATAGGAAGAGCTGGGCACAGGAAAGGTGATCATCCAGGACTGACACGGCAGAGGCACGGATGTGGCAGCCTGTGGGCTTTTCCTGGAAGGGCGAACAGCAGGGTGCAGGGGGACCCCCCAGAGAGCGTGGGCGCGGAGGAGCAGGAGCGGGAATGCCGTCGGGTCTGGACTAGATAAGGCAGAGGAGGTCAAACTTTGGTGAGGTTGCCTGTTCCGCTGGACACAGGGTGACGCTAGAATGATTTTTGCCACTGCCCAGGGGGAGAAGCTTTATTCCAAGTTAATATTCCACATTAACACCTAACATGAAAGAGAGAGAGACAGGTATCGCCAAGACCACGAAAGTATCCCTCATGAGCTAATAAGAGGGGACAGGACTCACAGTGGAAACAAGTACATCTTTGCAGTGTGGAGGTGAGGTTCCCCTCCACCCCCCCATAAGTGCTGCGGGCCTTTAGCAGGCTGGGACAGACCATGCCTCTGGAACTGTAGTTTTAACTGAGCAAAGTGCCACTTGTTATGGGTTGAATTGTGTCCACCCCGCAAGGAAAAAAAAAAAAAAAAAAAAAAAGAAAGAAAGAAATGTTGAAGTCCTAACTCCTGGTATCTGGGATTGTGACCTTACTTGGAAATAGGGTCTTTGCAGATGTAATCGAGTTATGAGGACACAGGGGTGGGCCCTAACCCGACAGGACCGGTGTCCTTATTGATAGAACAGAGACAAACTGACATGTGGGGAGAGGGCCACAGGAGGACGGAGACAGAGCCCCGAGACTCATCTGGGAGCCAAGGAATGCCATCACCAGCTGCCACCAGAGGCTGGAAAAGTCAAGGAAGTGTTCACCCCTACGGGTTTCAGAAGGAGTGTGGCTGTGCCCATACCTTGATTCTGCAGTTCTGTGAAAGAGTTCTAGACCAGAAGTAAGCACCAGAAACTGTGAGAAAATAAGTTTCTGTTGCTTTAAACCAACTTGTTTGTGGTGCTTTGTTATGGCTGCTGTAGGAAATTAGTACTACATTCATTGTTCATTCTTTAAACACATCACGTGTGCTCCCTGAGCCAGGCTCTGTGCTGGGGGCTTCAGGCCATCTCTCTGCAGGGTGAGATGCTGGCAGCCCGTGTCACAGGGTACCGAAGGGAACCCACTGAGAACCGGAGCCTCAGTCTGCAAAGATGTGGGGCACGTGGAGCGGGATGGTAATGACTCTGTGAAGTCACCCAGGACAAGGTGAAAAGCCGGATTTCAGGTGACAGCATGAAGCAGAGGACCCCTCGGTCCCCTGGTTGGGGGGCTCTTCTTCAGCGCCGGCTCTAAATTCCCCAGATCTGCCAGGCGAAGGGGCCGGCAGGAGCGGTGTTCGCGGTAGAGACCACCAGGTAGTCCGGGGACAGGTATCCTGGCTGAGGGGAGACTGGAGTCAGAGGTGTGGCCGGTGGGTCCCTGGCGCCGGCTTGTCCCCAGGAGGGGCGGAGGAACCGGGGAGAGCGGCCGGGGGCGAACTGGCAGAGGATGGAGGAGCGCGGCCCCAGGGCCGGCTGCGGCGGGGAGCGGAGGGAAGGAGCGCGGGGCCCACCAGGTAACAGGCAGAGGCGGCGGGAGGCGCCTCTCCGAGCGTTCCGCTTCCTGCGCGGACCAGCAGGTGTCGCTCTTGCCCCGCAAAGGCCGCGGGAGCGTCGGTCCTTCGAGGCTCCGCCTTCCCTCCTTCCCCAGCACCTCCCGAGTTAGACCTGGTCCTGCAAAGATGACCCTCGGCTCATCTTGAATCGCTCGCCGTGGCCCCAAAGCCCGATGGCGGAGGCCTGCGCAGAGTGAACGGGGCCGCCGCCTGCGGACACACGTGCGGGGCCCACCTGCTGCCCCTGCGGCCTGGGAACCGGACTGACTCCGATGTTCCCGACGCCTAGATTTCTGCAGATCAAGGATGTGCAATCCGATGCTGCAAGGACTCCTGGGAAACACTGTGTGACAGCGGTCGTTTGAGTCCTCAAGAGCCGGGGTCCTGCAGAAGAAGTGCGCCAGGTCCTTACTTGCCGACGATCTGGAAGCTGGCGGAGTGAGCTCTGCTCAGGACAGACGCCCCCTCGCTGGGACGGTCCAGCTTGGAGGCCTGCAGGCTTCCCGGGCCCCTTCTCTTCCTGGGGCCCAGCGGGGCTCCCCAGGGCTCAGAAGCCTCCCCTCCAAGCTAGTGGCTTGGGTTCAGAGCACCCAAAGGGACGTCATTACCCCCACGGGGCGTCAGCTCTCCGAAGAGCCCCTGTGGCTGACAGGGCAGCCGCCCTGAGCATGGGGAGCTGAAGGCCGGCCAGGAAATTGCACAGCCAGGCCCGGGCGGCAGAACAACCGCTGACGTTTAGTAAGCACTTACTGCATGCCTCGCACTGTTGTAGGCACATTACCTGTAATGACTCACTCCTCCTAAAGACTTTGTAAGGGAATATGATCGCCGTTGTACAGAGGAGGGGGAGCGGGGTACAGAGATCTTAAGCCTCTCTGTGACTCAGTTTCCTGAAAGTCAAACAGTTTTGAAGGAAAGTCTTCTAAAGACCCCACGGGCAGGGAGTTCACTGACCTGTGGATCCGGAGGGAAGAGCCCCATCCCCTACCGCGTTAGCCAGAAGTTATTTTACTGAACTAGAAGGCAGTTTCATTGAGTTAAGTGGCAAGGTGTAAGGGTGAGACTAGGAAAATGCTGTATGTTTTTTGTTTGTTTGTTTGTTTGTTTTTTGTATACACTGAGCTGAAAGAAGAGCATTAGAAAAAATTGCTCTAGAGCCTGGGGGAAAGCTTCTGCGAACAGCCCGAGAATTTTTCTCCGCAATCGCCCCCTGGTGGACAGGGCGCGCAGTGCCGCCGCCTTGGCAAAGTCCCAGGCGGTCCGCCCCGGACGGGATTTCTCACCCTGGTGATGGAAAGCCTCCGGGTGTGGGCAAGAGGCAGCTTGACCCGTAGACACGATGCTGGAGGGGTTCCTCCTTGAGTGACTGTCCCGACTGGTGGCCCCCGACAGGCGGGCATTTGTGGTGTGTGAGCCGTGGGGCAGCGGCGATGCTGGGCAGAGATGAAACAGAAGGAGCTGGTGCTCGGTGGTCTGAAGCCGCGAACGGGTGAGAAATTCTATTACCGGAGAGACGAGGGCATGGCACAAGCCCGGGTCTCAAGTCTGCCCCGTCCAGGCCAGGGCGGCCCTGCAGTCACTTCCTTCCAGGCGGGGAGGTCTGGATCCCCCAGGACGGCCTCAGAGGCCCCAGGAGGAACGAGCTCATCGGGCGACTTCCAGCGCAGCACCGGGGGGCGGGGGGGTGGGGTGGGGAGGAAGGAGGGGGCGGGCAGGGGCTAGGATCGGCCCCGGTGCCCCGGGGGGTTGCCTGTGTCAGCGCCTACTGCTTCCACGGCGGCCCCAGGCCCCTGAGCCCTCCCACGGCCCGTTTGGGTAGGCAAATAGCTTTTGGGCGCAAGCCTCCTCCAGAATGATGTACTCCCATCAGCCAGCGTGCACGGACCTTCAAGGTTATTACAGAAGAGCCCACCGATTGCCAGCTCCAAGGCAAAGAGGCTTGGAGGCTTCCTGGCGGGAGGACCCTCTCCCACAGTGCTGGGTGGACAGTGGCTGGGGCTCCCCGTCAGCCAGGGGTCACGACCAACACACTGACCACCGTCTGCGCCCACAGGCCATTCTGTTCTTCACTTTCACTGCATGAGATAACCAATTCTTTTTTTTTAAATTATTTTTAATAATAAAATAAAAAAAATACAGGTTTATGAATCATCATGCTTACACTCTGCACAGCACTCAATTGGTTATGAGATAACCAATTTTTTATGAAATAGGCCTTGGGGGCGCCTGGGTGGCTCAGTGGGTTAAAGCCTCTGCCTTCAGCTCAGGTCATGATCCCAGGGTCCTGCGATTGAGCCCGGCTGGGCTCTCTGCTCGGCAGGGAGCCTGCTTCCTCCTCTTTCTCTGTCTGCCTCTCTGCCTACTTGTGATCTCTGTCTGTCAAATAAATAAATAAAATCTTAAAAAAAAAAAAGGCTTTGTGTGAGACCCTTTTGCCCTAGTGCAGGCTCACCTATGTGTTCTGAGCAAGTTTATGGAAGGCTAATCTATGGTGTTCCATAGGTTTGCTACAGGAAAAGCATTTTCAACTCACAGGATTTTCAACGCACAGTGGATTTATCAGGATGTGACCCCATTGGAAGCTGAGGTTCAGTTGCAGGTGATTATGTCTGGGAGAGAAACGACGGAGAAAAATGATGCCGCAGGTTGAGGTCAGAGGTAGGAGCGTTTCCTTTGGAAGGAGCCTCAGAGAGTGAGGCCCAGGGCTCAGCGGAGGTCACCAGCAACAACTCCCAAGCCCCCTCCTCGGGGCTGATCCTAGCTCTTCCACTAACTGTCCTGGCCTTCATTCTTCTGAGCCTTGGTTCCTCATCTGTAGAATGGGGATAATCACACCCCTCACAGGGCTGTGAAAGGATTCAATGAATTCACGTATTTGACTCACTCAGAGTAGTGACTGGCTTGCAGTGAGCGCTCGGTAAGGGGCGGCTGGTACAGGTGATCCTTGAACAATCAGGGGCGTGGGGGGGGCTGATTAGGGGCGTGGATCTACGCCCCCTCAACCTCCGCACCGCTGAAAATCTGAGTGTGACTTCTGACTCCCCCAAAACTTAACTACTAATACCTTGCTGTTGAGCTGAAGCCTTAGCGAACACGTAAACTGTCAAGGAACACGTGGTGCGTATGTTCTATGGACTATATACTGTATTCTGACAAGAAACGCAGCTAGAGAAAAGAAAATGTTATTAAGAAAATCATAAGAGAGGGGCGCCTGGGTGGCTAGGTCTGTTAAGCGTCTGCCTTCGCCTCAGGTCATGATCCCAGGGTCCTGGGATCGAGCCCCCAATCGAGCTCCCTGCTCAGCGGTGACCCTGCTTCTCCCTCTTCCTCTGCCTGCTGCTCTGCCTGCTTGTGCTCTCTACCTCTCTGTCAAATAAATTTTTAAAAAATCTTAAAAAAACCATAAGAGAAAAATACATTTACAGTACTGTATTTATTGAAACACAGCAACAACAACAACAAAACCCTGTGCACACGTGGGCCCGCACAGTTCAAACTCGTGTTCCTCAAGGGTCAACAGTATTATTTTTCCTTCGAAGCGAAAACTTAGAGAACTAGCGACTATGAGCAGGGAGGGCCCATGGGGACCTCCAGCCTAATCGCTTCTCCTACAGGGGAGGGAACAACAGCCCAGAAAGCTGCTCTCCCCGCTAGTACCTGGGCCTTGTGCCCAGCCCCTGCCAACTCCTTTCTCTGCTGGGTCACTGCCAAGTCAGGACCGCGCTCCGGGGAATCTGGGTCTTGCCATAAGGCAGCACCTGGGGGAGGGGTGGGGAAGCACCATGGCCTGTCTGTGCCTTGGTCAGGGTGCCAGGCACAGACAACCCAACCCCGAAGTGTTGAAGCCAGCAGCCACACAAAGGCAACTTGCACATGTCACTAGCAAGTCTGGGGTGCTTTTCAGGGGCAGATGGACCTGGGACCAGAAACGACACGCTGTCTCTCCTTTGTGCTTCCTCGGGTGGGCTTAGTCCCCAGATAGGCTCTCTTCGTCGGGGCTAAGGGCAGCCACTAGCAACTACAAGCCTATGTTGTCTTCCTGTTTTAAAATGTGGGTTTATTATTCAGATAAGGTGAGGCCCACCAATCTGGAGGCAATTGCCACTGAAAAGATCGCTGGCTACTCGCTTCCCTAGAAAAGGGATCTCCCTGGAGATCGTTTCCCTAGAGATGGCTCGCCATGTCAAGCAGGGCCATGCAGGTCAGGAAGCCGAGAGGGGCAGGAAGAAAACCAGGGCAGGAGCCTTATGGATTTTGTGGGAATGGATACGTCAGGTAAGCAGGCTGAGCAGGTTTAGGATTGGCTATTTTGAATAATTTCAGAGGGCCCTGGGGTAATTAAGGCAGAGAGCGAGCCCAACAATGAGGGGTTTGAGGGTGTGGGCTGTGGATGGTTAGTCTGCATATGGAAGGCTTGCTTGCAGGAGAATCATTTGCTGTTTGTAGGAACCAGCTAGCCCTGTGAGGGGCAGTCTTGCCAGGGTCAGTGAGGCCCCAGATAATAAAACATCAGATATACAGAAAAAACAAAACAGAATACACCTCACGGTAAAGAACGTGCTTGTCCGCATTGCCGGCTAACGTCCTGGAGAGGCTCTGGCTGGCCCACTTGTGTGATACGTTTAACACTAAATGCTGAGATGGTGCTGGGAAACTGGGCCTCTTGTGCATTGTGGACGGGAACGTGAATGGTGCAGACACTCTGAAAACGATCCGTCAGTTTCTTAAAAAACTAAGCCGATGTATGACCTAGCAATGACACATTTATGCCCGAGAAATGGAAGCTTATGTCCACATGAAAATCTGTACATGAATATTCATAAGTTTATTTTGTAGTAGCCCCCCAAAAGCCAATCTCAAATGGTCACATACTGTATGATTCATTTATACATTCTTTTAAAAAAAAGATTGTATTTATTTATTTGAGCGAGAGAGTGATTGAGAGAGAGAGAGAGAGCACAGAAGCAGGGGCTGAGGGAGAAGGAGAAGCAGGCTACCCGCTGAGCAGGGAGCTCAATGTGGGTCTTGATCCCAGGACCCTGGAATCGTGATTTGAACTGAAGGCAGATGCTTACCCGACAGAGGCATCCAGGTGCCCCTCATTCATACATTCTTGAAATGACAAAATCAGAGAGATTGAGAAGAGGTCCCTGGTTGCCAGGGATTAGGGACGGCTTGGGCAGAAGGGCCCACATGAGGGAAACCTTTCTTGTTCTGGAATAGTTCCATATCTTGCCTGGGGTGCTGCTTATGGGAATCTGCAGAGAAATGGCTCAGCACAACACACATTGTATCGAAGTCATTTTCTTGTCCTTGATACTGTACTGTCCTTATCTACGATGTAACCACTGGGGGGAGCTGGGTGAAGAGCACCGGGCTCTCTCTGTCCCATTTTTGCAACTTCCTGTGAGTCTATATCACTTTAAAGTTTTTTTTTTTTTAATTTTATTTATTTATTTGACACAGAGAGAGAGATCACAAGTAGGCAGAGCAGCAGGCAGAGAGAGGGGGGAAGCAGGCTCCTCACTGAGCAGAGAGCCTGATGTGGGGCTTGATCCCAGGACCCTGGGATCATGACCTGAGTTGAAGGCAGAGGCTTTAACCCACTGAGCCACCCAGGCGCCCCAAGTCTATAACCATTTTAAAATGAAAAGTAAACAGATCTGAGAGTATCTTAGCTCTGAAGGGTATGAAAACCCTTGGTGGGAACACCGGCTGTGTAAGGTCACAATCCCAGTGGCCTGGAGGAAAGGTGTGGGTTCTTCTGCTTGTGTCCTAGGAGGAGACAGACTCTCATTTTGTTCTTCCATCGACCTGGCTACGATTCTGCTGAGTGATGAGCTTCAAAGCGAATCAACCCCGTTAGCTTCAGAAAAGAAGAAATAAAGACCAAGGGTCTTTAGAAACAAGAAGACTGATGGAATTTTATGTATCCAACCAAAATGAATTCTTACTTGCAACCTGCGAAACGCTTCCAATATTCAGCGAAGTGATCAGGGGACACTTTTCTGTGCGCTGTGGTTGTAGGCACATATAAAATATAAAAGCATGGGGTGCCTGGGTGGCTCAGTAGGTTGAGCAACTGCCTTCGGCTCAGGTCATGATCCCGGAGTCCTGGGATCGAGTCCCACATGGGGCTCTCTGCTCGGCAGGGAGTCTGCTTCTCCCTCTGACCCTCCCCCTTCTCATGCTCTCTCTCCCTCCCTCATTCTCTCTCTCTCTCTCACAAAGAAATAAATAAAAATCTTTAAAAAAATATAAAAGCATATGGATGACAACAGAAAGAGAATAACCAAAATGAGTATGATTTTACAGGAGTAGGATTAAGGGTGGGAGTTCCTGCTCTGCTTTTTAAACTATTTGTGAGTTGTTTGTGGTATTTTTATTTAGTTGACATTTTATTTTATTTTTAAACGTATACTCCAAGATATATTCTTCTCCCTTGTCCCCCAGCGACTATTTTAGCCAGCGTCTTCTGTATCCTTCCATATTTTCTTGATGTAAATCCAAGCAAGCCTGAATGAGATTCTTTCCCTGCCCCATTCTACCATAAAAGTAGCATTCTAAACCATGGTTTCTGCTTGGCTGTTTTTTTTTTTTTTTCCCACTCAATCCTATCATGCATGGTACTTTCCCCCTAAACAAACAAAAGGGAAAAACAAAGGAGCAAATGGAAGTGTGAATGTTGTGATTAGCAGAGGGGCAGGTAATCCAGGATTCTGCACTGAGAGCTCACCTGGTTGGTCAAAGAAGTTCGTGCCCCCTCCTTCCACTCCAGAGCTTTGTCTCCGCTCATTTTCTAGTGAAATGAAGGATGTAACATCCTTTGCCATCTACCCAGCAAGCACGGCTCCCCATTCCAGGCAATTGCACAAGTGTCTGTTTCCACACTGATTCGTCGGTTTTGAGGACTGGATGGGAATAGGCAGCGGCAGGGAACGTGACCCTGCTGGACGCATGTCACCGTGACAGTGAGGCTGCTGCGAGGGGCTGTGGCTCCGGAGGCTGCCTGGTTCCGGTCAGGCTGCTGACCTCCCATGGCAGGCCTTGTCAGGGACCCTGCTTCCTCTCTTCTGGAAGCTGCAGGTGTCTGGGTGTGGCTGGCCCCACATCCTGGAGACAGGGCTGGCTCCAGGGCGGTGAGGGTGGGATGCTACCAGGAACAGAGGATGGCCGGATGGTCAGGAAAGTAGCAGAAGCGCTAAGCTGAGCATCTCACCAGTGGTGACTGCCCTCAGCCTGGCTGAATTCGTGTCCTTCTCCTCCCTGTGCCTGGATGTGGCCCTTGGGAAAAGCCAAGAGGGGGCCGTGGAGGAGACTGACTGTATCGAATTTTGCTCCCACTCTGAGATACATTATCTGTCCCTGGGGCAGAAGAACCAACAAATGGCCGACCAATGCTGGTGACCTGGCCCCAGAGCGTTAGGGCTAGAGAGAAGCCCCAGACCTCAGACACCCTGGTCCTCGGGGGCCCCACTCCCCAGCCAGCTCCCAGCATCCAGTGGATGGCCACCTCAAGGGGCCTCAGTTTTCTTAGGGCAAACGACTAAACGGCCACCTTCCCTTTCATCCTGGGATGCAGCAGAAAGGAGTTGCTGGGGTGGCACACCCAGGTGTCCACGGTGAGGAGGGAGCTAAGTGGGGGCGCAGCCAGGGAGAAAAGATCTTTTTGCTGGAACATGAAGCCCTCTTGGCTTAGATTTGATTTCTTTGCCTCGATGGAGCGAGGTGTGGAACCCATTTCCCCTTCCTCCTACCCCTGCTCCAAGAAGAACCGCGGGTCGAGTTGAGCGCAGGCCGCCCGAGGCCCCCGCGGGGAGAGAGTGGGCAGGGGCAGGGCTGCGGGGAGGGGGGCTCAGGGGGTTCGGGGCCACATCCCCACATCCGAGGGGCAGCTGCTGGGAGCGCCGGCAGGCAGCTGCCTGGCAGGAAAGCAAGCCTCATGTTGCCAGAGCTCATTCTTCAGAAGTGGAAGCCATATTTTTATTGACGTTTCCTAATGTTGAAACGTTGGCAAATGATTCAAAAAACTGTAAAACGTGGCGAGCCAGTCCAAACAGGTCTGAGGGCCAGATTCCGGCCTCCGGCTGCCGGTTTGCTGACCTCAGGCCCAGGCCTCCCGGGGCCCTGCGCGGTCTGTGGGGCGCACACCCAGCCGGCCACAGGTGCAGGGGGGCCCCCCTGGCCCCCGACCGGCCTCGCCCCCCCAACCCGCAGTCCGCTAGGGGACACTGGCAGACTTCGTTCTGAGGCATTGATGCGGGAGGGTTTCTGGAAGTTTGGCCCCTCTCTTGCCTACTGTTTCGCAGAAGCAGTTGGAAATCACGGGCGCGCTCCTCAGTGACACTCGGGGGCCCCGGCCAAACCAGTCACTTCTCTCCGGGCCTCTCTTTATTATGAGTAACACGGAAGAGGGCCAACAGGGCACGCATCCAGATCAAACCTTTGTTGGCTCCAGAACCAGTTTTTATTTTATTTATTTATTTTTATTTGAAGATTTTATTTATTTATTTGACAGACAGAGATCACAAGTAGGCAGAGAGGCAGGCAGAGAGAGAGGAGGAAGCAGGCTCCCTGCTGAGCAGAGAGCCCAATGTGGGGCTCGATCCCAGGACCCTGGGATCATGACCTGAGCCAAAGGCAGAGGCTTTAACCCACTGAGCCATGCAGGCACCCCTCCAGGACCAGTTTTTGTGGGTTTTTTTTGTGGGTTTTTTTTGTCATTTTTGTTTTTTTTGTTTTTGGTGGGGAGGGAGGAAGAGTGTTCCTAACATGATATTAAAATGCAACAATTTCCCCTCACAGTTTTCGGTGAGTCTCAGAGGCCAAGCTGTCTGCAGAAGGATGATGGGAGCCTCCAACATAACATTTTTCGATTTTACATTTAAGATTTTCTAGTAGCCACATGAAAGAAACAGGTGAGATTAGTTTCAACAATACATTTGACTTAATGCAGTGTAAAAGTATTATCAGTTTAGCACGTAATCGATTTAAAAAGTAGTAGTAAGGCATTGTCTTACTGTTGGAAGCCCAGTGCGTGGCTTGCACTTACAGCACATCTCCAGGGCTCCACAGCCACACGTGGCTTGTGACATCCACACTGCATAGCAGAACTCCAAGGCAAGAAGTGACAGCTATTTCCACATCCCCAAGTGAGATGTCAGGTCCCCTAAGCAGGAATGAGAACTCTGCACTTCACCTAGTGCATACAAGCAGGGCGCATCTTCCTTTCCTCCCACCGAAATTCTCTTTCCACTGGAAAAATGTCATCATAGTGAAGGGTGGCCATGCTGTGTCTGGTTTACCCGGCATGCATTGCTCTCCAACCCGGGCAACCTGACACCTGTCTGTCTCCACCCCTTGCCCATCTGATCAGGGCACAGTCTGAGGAGACAAGACCTGCATGGAAGAGAGATATGAGAAGGCCGTGGGGGGGTTCCTAGCTGACCTTGGCGTGTAGCCTTTGAGAGCCAGCGGGAACATCTCCTCTCTTCCTTACCACCCCCTGAGGGAGCCGGAGGCAGCTGTAAGCGGGAGGAGAAGAAGAACCTCGGAGACAGGCTCCCAGCCTGCAGCAGCCTCAGGTGGGAGAGGGAACTTCCACTTGACACGGGGTCTAGGAGTTTGGGATCCTAGATTATGTCACCAGACTGAGTTCAACTAAGACAATTTTGTTTCTAAAAATAACTAGAGGATTTGTTTTAAAAGGTTCCAGCACACGGATGCCTGGTGAGTTGAGTGTCCCAGTCTTGACTTCGGCTCAGGTCAGGATCTTGGGGTCGTGGGATCGAGCGCTGCGTCGAGGGGGGGGGGGTCCCTGCTCAGTGGGGAGTCTGCTTGGGATTCTCTCTCTACCTCTGCCCCTCCGACTCGTGCTCTCTCTCTAAAAAAAATTAATAAACCTTATAAAAAAAATATTCGTGTGTGTGTTCTGGGCGAAATGCAAACCGATGAGACAAGACCATTCATAACTAGCAAAGCGGTGTGACTCATTATATGGGGTTCATTATAGCATTTTTAAAAATTTTGGTTATATGTGAAAATTTCCATAATAAAAGTTGCTAAATAGTGGCCAGAGGATTTTTTTTTAAAAGGAGAGCCACAGAACCTGTCAGAGATTCATTTATGGGTAAAATCAGAGCTAGCCCCGCAGAGCAGGTTTCAATGGGTAAGTTATGAGCAAAAACAGTAAAGTAATAAAATTGTTTCTGGAACACGTCGCGTGAGACCCAGTTGCCCAATGCACTGTTTATTTTTTTCTCGGTGGGTGAATGTGTACGCTCCCATTCTCCAGCTCTTGCCTCCGTTGTTCTTTGGGGTATGCCTTGTTGCTGAGATACCCCCAGAGTCACCTCAGCAGGGGCTGGGCTCCCCGGCTTTTTTGGGTGCTTTGATGACACAATAGCTCCTTGCAACAGACACCCAGATGGATGTTCCCGGAGCACGGAGGCCCTCAGAGCACGGAAGGACGACCTCTGTGAAGGTACTGAGTGCCGCAGGGACCATTAGTCACCAAGGATCGTTTGACATTGTGAAATGAACTCACGGGCTCTCATAAATAAGCCCAGACCCTAAATCACTCCTGGGGCAGCGTGGCCGTGGCTGGGGGTTGGGAGGTCCCCGCGTTTCTGCGTCAAGTGCCGTGGGATGCAGTGTATAATGTCTAACTGTGTGTCAAGTGAGCAGTGCGAGAGAAGGGGTCCTCGCTTGTCTCCCCGAGGCCTACTGCTCGGAGCCACAGCTCCTGCTGTGCGGGGGGATGGTTTCAGTTACTGTCCACACTGGTGACAAGCCTCTACTCACCGCTGTGCATGAACTTACCCCTCAAGCCTCAGGCCTGGGCCACTTGGGGCCCATTTGGTTGCCCTTTCTTGGCCTGGAAGGTGCACCGGCCAGAAAAGCTTTTCCTTCATGTTGAGTCCATATTGCACAACAGAGGCCTACTCGAGCCTCTCTGCCTCTCTGAGAAATAAGCATTTCATACAGCTTTAACTTTTCCCTGTGAGTAATTAGCTAACACATTTTGAAGGCTTCTGGGGGGCAAGGCATTTTTCAGTACTTGTGTGAATTACTGTATCCTCACTTAACCCTATGAAGGGGGGAGTTATGGTTTCCTTGCTGCATACACAGATGAGAAACCAGAGGGACACCTCCCAAATGTTGCTGCTAAGTGTGACCTGCCCAGGGACATCCAATGAGCCAGTGTGACCAGATCCAGCCTGGCAACCACTGCACGATCCCACCTCCCAGGGAGTGCAAGGGAACCAGGCTCCTTGTGGGTACATATCGAAAAAGGAAACAAATCCAAAAGTACCTGACTCCTGGAAAGCTCTGGGGTGGGTTTCCCCCGAGGGCCTGGAAAAGTCCAGCAGCAGCGCATTTCTGGGCCATGCGGCTATGGGACATTCCAGTACATCCATGGTGACCTGGGGCCCTTGCCAAGCAGGGGTTCTTGAGTGACTTAGAAGAAGAATTGGTGATGAAGAATTTGTCATGAGGTCACATGTTCTTTCTGACATTCAGGAGCGTCCTCTGTGGGAGAAACCTGCCCTCTGCCCAGCTGGCCATGCCTAGCACGTGTTTGGTGATCCTGCAGAAGCTGTCTGAAGAAATGAACAGACAATGCCCAACACTCAGAGTTCACACAGTGCTTTCTTTCACAATTCGTGTCTCTCTCTGTAACATGGCAGCAGTGCCATAGACCCATTATAGAGATTAGAAAGCAGCAGGCTAGGGTGGCCAGATCTACTGCTTGGTGGCTCGGCCGGGACTCAGATCACACATTCAAAATTGGATTTATCAATTAAAAAAAAATAGAAAAGGAAAAGAGATGTCAATGGGATTTTAGGACAACCACCCCTTTGTGTCTCAAGGATTTCTCTCTAGCCCAGGTCCTCTGGACTTCCTGGTTATATACAACCCCCTCCCCTCCCTCCTCCCAGCCCTTGGTGCTGATGAATCAACAGGGTAATTTATAGTCATTCGCCTTGGACAATGAGGGCAGCATGATGGCTGGACTCATCAGCAGGCCTAGGTGAGAGTGGGTTTCTGGGTTCCCATTTCAAGGAACGTAGATCCTTCCAGGCTGGATGATGATTTAGGATGAATTTTCTTTGCAGTACTTAGATCCATGACAGGGATATAGAACTCATTGAACCTCCTTACTAAAGGTTGAGGAAAGTGGGGAGCAGGTGGGGTGGGGAGGAGAGGTGACCTGCCAGACACAGGATCATCTTGGTCCCATTCAGCCCAGGGGAGCCCAGGGCAGTGAGAAGCCTCCTTCGGAGAGGCAGACACCCCTGCCTGCCCTTGTTTGATATCTTAGAGTTCTTCTGTGGGTTATTTTGCCCCCCTCCCCCGACAATGGCTGTATCTCCTTGGCCTATACCCTTTCTCTAGCACCCACTAGCCTGGACAGAAAGTTGGTCCTAACCAAGCAGCCTATAAGACATTCCTTGGACAAAGAGCTTCAGAGCAAACCTTTGAGGCTTCCTTTGCTGACTTGCCGATGAGGATGAAGAAAGGTGGAATGGGCTTCTCCGAGGTCACACAGAGCTAAGCTGGAAACCCAAATTTTCCATTATGAGCCCAAAGTCTTTCCGCCACAGCCCTGAGAAGTAAGTCTCCTGCCTTAACTCCTACAGCCCGTGGTGTCTTTGAGATTCATGTCCCTGAGAGCATATTCATTTGCCAGGAATTCTTACCTTTTTTTAAACTCATAAATACATGTCTCCCCAGTGGAACTCTATGCCCTTTGAACCAATTCAATAGATTATAAAGCAAGCAAGCAAGCAAACAAAAACAATGTAAGCAGGGAAAGAAAAAAGGTGCATCTTGGCCTGGGTAGGACTTTATCCTTAAATCTCTGGATGCCTCCTGTCTACCCGGTTATCCCCCCAACTCCAACAGGTAGTGGGAGCTCCGTGGTAGGATTTCTGTTTCTAGAAATTAAAATTGTTATTAAGAAGATCATAAGGAAGAAAAAGTATGTTGACAGGACAGCACTGTATTTATTGGACAAAATTTGCACGTAAGTGGACTGCACAGCCCAAGCCTATGTGGTTCAGTGTCAACAAGGGTCATGCACATAGAAGAAGGAAACTGTGGGTGTGTTTCATGTTTCACTCAGTTCAGTAACTGTCCTCGATACTCAAATTGTCCCATATTTGGCCAAGTCTACTTGGCTCCTGTGTCTTTGATAGTTTCTTTCCCATCGCCCAGGACAAGATATCCTAGGCTCATCTTGTACAATTCTCCCAGACATTTCCCCTTGAGACACTGGTTTCTTTTGGTGGGAAGTGATACACTACTCTCAAAATTTGTTTACTGAAAACAGCTGAAAAGGTTACTTTGTGTGTGTGTGCTCATTCCACGCCACGCCTTTCTCTTCTTCTTTTAGGAGCATTAATACGTACGATACTCTCTCTTTTATACCCTTCATGCAGCCTTCCTTTAACGAGCGTGGCATGCACACACACACACACACAGACCACATAGCTGTCATTTTGGTTGTCTAAACTTCATTCTCTAGTAGTTTCTTAAGCAAGGGCTATGGAACTGCCATTCCCTCAATTTTGCATGTTGTTGTTGTAATTTTTTTTTTTAAGATTTTATTTATTTGACAGACAGAGATCACATGTAGGCAGAGAGGCAGGCAGAGAGAGAGGAGGAAGCAGGCTCCCAGCGAAGCAGAGAGCCCGATGTGGGGCTCGATCACAGGACCCTGGGATCATGACCTGAGCCAAACGCAGAGGCTTTAACCCACTAAGCCACCCAGGCACCCCTGTTGTTGTAATATCTGTCTTTAAGAGCCAGCTTGGCTAGGTTAAAAAAGTCCTTGGCTCTCATTTTCTTTCCTTGAATATCTTAAATACCTTATCCATTTTCTTGTGGCATAGAATGTTGTTATTAGAATGTTTTTTAAGAATTGAATTTTCTTTTCCTGATGTGTTACTCTGTCTTTTTGTCAAGATGTCCAAAAGATGTTTCTCCTTTTTATTTTTAAAGTCCAATACTTGGCTAGATGATAGCTTGGATGCATCATTTGGGATCAGTGAAGTGGTATGTCCTTCCCATTCCTTTCAGACTTTTTGTTTCCCCAGTTTTTGGGAGAAATGTGTTACTATTTCCTAACTAGAGTTATAAATTTGCTGTTTTTTCTTTTAGTCATCAACATTTGCTTTCTACATTTTGAGGCTGTTTTTATTATGCACATAGGAATTTAAATTTGCTAGATCTTTCTGGTGAATCAAAATTTTTATTGCTAGGAAATACTTCTTTACCTCTAGTACTACTTCTTGATTTTAAATCTCTCTTTTTTAAAAGATTTTATTTTTAAGCAATCTTTCCACCCAACGTAGTGCTGGAACTCACGACCCCGAGATCAAGAGTCACATGCTCCCCCAGCTGAGCCAGCTGAGCACCCTGAAATCTATTTTTTTCCCGATAATGTCTACTCTGACATTCTTTAGGTTTTTGATTGCTGTCTCTTTTCCCATAGTTTAACTTTTAACCTTTCTCTCTCTTTGTATTTTAAGGATGCTTCTTGTAAGCAGCTTATAATGGGGTTTTGTTTTTATCAAGTCAGCCGACCTTTAAATTTTTAAAGGATTTAACCTATTTACATTTTAATCTAATTACTAATTCACTTGGGCTTAAATGTTATTATTTTCTTTTTGTCCCAGTCAAAGTTTCCTTCTCTTTTCTTTCTTGCCTGCTTTAGTTCTTTTTAAACGATTTCATTATTTTCTCTCTTCATTTGGTAGTTATACTTTTTACAAAGTTTTGTAAAAATTTTTAGTTTTTAGTGGTCAAACTTGGAAATTACAATACTTTTTTGAGCTATCCAGTTTCTAAAAGAAATGATCACTTTTATCTCTTTTTTTTTTGGACAATGTGAATACCTTAGAAAAATCTCAATTCCATTTACTCATTTCTGATGTGCATGTTACTGCAGTTACGTGGGCCTGCCCAGCAGCCTGGGAAGCTTTCCAAAGCAAGGCTCTGTCTCCACCTGCCGTCCTCTGCATATCAGCAATTGCACCCAGGCTCGGAACGGCCACTTTGCCTACCTGAGTGTCTGCTCCGTGTGGGATCTTGGTCCAATAAGTGTTCAGTCTCGTGTTAGCTCTCGGATGTCTTTCATAACTTTTACAACTAATTCAGCTTTTCTAGTTGGCCTTGGTGAAGGAGTTGGTCTGATTTACCTGGTCTGTCACTAATGGCAGTGGAAATCACGTGCCAGTCACTACAGTCTTGTTGATGAAGACCAGTGAGCGGGTCAGGTATTGCTGCTAACGGAGTTGTCGGAATCCCCAAGTGCTTCCGGACCAGCGGCGTCTGGGGAAGGTGACTCACAGACCCAGCGTGTGGCGCGCCGAGGGCCATGTGTGTGACAGCCAGCCCTGTGGGCTGGACAGATTGCCGAGCTGTCTGAGTAAACAGAATCCAGAAGGGCACCTGAGGTGGCCTGTGCCGTGCTGAGCAGATTTGGGATCAGTGCCCAGGACCCAGGGCCATTGGGGCCTACCTAGCCTCTACAGGTCAACACGAAAATAGGCTCTTTGTTCCACTTTCACAAAGATGGACACAACAAGTGCTCAGTGCTGGTTCAGCAGCCTGTGGTTCAAAAACTGGAGTCTGAGCCAAAGGTCAGCGTCGGCGCATCCTGCCAGGGGGCCGAGGAGAGGTGAGACAAGGCATTCCTGGAACTAGTGGGTAGTCTTTCTTACGGATCTGAACCAAACTGGTGTGGGGGGGGGGCGGGGGGGCGGAGCGGGGCTCTGCATGACCTTCACTGGCAAGGGCACAGTGTGGGGCCAGAGTTTCCACACTTGCCCAATGCCATCTTCTTGGTGTTGTGGGCTGAAATACATCCTCCTGAATTCACGCGTTGGAAGTCCTAATCCCCAGTTACCTCGGACTGTAACTGTATTTGGGGATAGGGCTTTTAAAGATATCCTTATGTTAGATGAGGTTGTGCATGTGGTCCGTGATCCAGCAGGACCTGGTGACCTTATTCGAGGAGGGAGAGACAGCAGAGATGAGCACGCACAGAGAGAAGGCTGCGTGAGGACGCAGCTAGGAGGTGGCCAGGCACACGCCAAGGAGAGAGGCCTCAGGAGAGCTGAACCGGCCAACACCTTGAGCTCTGACTTGCAGCTTCTCAGACTGTAAGAAGATCTATTCCTGTGGTGTTACCCACCCTCCTTGCCGTCTGTGGTGCTTTGTTCTTGGCAGCCTGGGCACACGAATACACCTAGGGTACCGTCAGATTCTCTCAGAGGTGATGGTACAAACCCCTGTCCTCCCAGGAAACACCCCCTAGCCCCTCCTGGTCCTGCGGTATCCAGCTTTTGAAAAATCCCTTCCCAGGGCTTCGTTTGTCTGTTCTGTTTGCCCGCCTTAGTCTATCCTCCTTCACCAACCACCCACTTCCAAATGAGAACATTCTGGCAGGTTTCTTCTCTGAAGGCAGGGAGTCCAGATCTCTGGGGTTTCTGTCCTGAGGGTTGCTGCCACCTGAGTTTCTGGCTCTGCTGGAAGCACCAAAAGGACTTGGGATTGGATTTGCTCCACATCATGGGGGGCCGGGACACCTTGCCACTTCATGGGTTGCTCGTGACTTACAGGAACTTACCATTCCTAAGCCTCTTGCCCTGCTGTTTCTAGTTCTATTCCTGTGAGCCAGGCGGGGCTCTCAGGGTCTGAGAATGACCCAAACCGAGCTGTGGTTCTTGCCCTCATGGCATGACAGCTGGGACCTAAGCTAGATGACCTGCAACCCACAGGTGAGCGAGGCCGGGAAGGACTTGGGAAGGCGGACTGGGAGATGAGACACCAATTCGCTCCTGGGTGGTGAGCTTGTCCGCCTGCCACTGCTCCAGGGTGGGGGTGGGGGGACAGGCTGTGCGTGTGCCCACGTGTGTATGTTCAAATCACATTTCCTTTTGTCCTGCAGGCAATGGCACATGCATGAAATTCACTTTTTACTTATTGACCACAAAGCACTAGAAACTAAGATTTCAGGCACAAGGAAGGGCACTGGTAATGAACAGTTTCTGCTTAAACTCAGCTCCTTGTAAACATACAAGTGATAGGATACCTCCCACGTGTTCCCTCCCTTTGCTCGTCCTAAAACCTGAAAGACTGCTCCAGCAACAACCTTCATTCTAGATAATTCTGTATATCTAATTTGAACACCAAAGTGATGATTTTAAAATGTGAGTCATGTATAATCCTCTTTTTAAAAAGAGGAAACCTGGTTGGCTGAGTCAGTTAAGCATCTGAGTTCGGCTCAGGTCATGATCTTGGGGTCCTGCGATCCGCCCTCATAGTGGGCTCCCCACTCAGCGGGGAGTCTGCTTCCCCCTCTGCCTCTCCCCAGGCCCCCCTCCCTTGCTCATGCTTTCTCTCAAATAAATAAAATCTTTAAAAATAAATAAAAAAAGGAAACCAAAAGTCTAACGATCCTCCCAGGGATGACAAATTATTTCACCTATATTACTTAAATAACTATGAACACATTATTTAAGCTCTGTATGCTTAATAGCCCTTACCTAATGCTACCCAAGACCAGTGTACAAATGAAAGGCACAAAGTCTCCACACCAGTGAAACTCGCAGTAGCACGCTTTCTTGAACAGGATCTGCCATGTTATTTTCCTGAACCCAACACTGAATATCGTGTTTAGTGACACCACCTGTGTGGTGCGATGAAGCAGTTCCTCGGTGTCTCTCCCCTACTGGAAAACCTGCAAACACCCCACTTGCACTTCTGGAACACTGTGATGTTGTTCATGAATGAAGTCCTCCTTTCCATCCTTTTAAACAATACTTCGTGGCTCTAAAATCTCTAGAAACAGTTATGAGATGATCTTTTCATATGCCGTGGAACATGTTTACGTTGATTTTTAAGATTTTTGTTCAAAGGAAAACTGAAATTCTCATGGAGGGGTCAGGGATCTTCGGAATATATCTGGTGCTTCTCAGGGTGTTTGTAAACCCCAAGTCAATGGATTTGAGGTTCTGGCTTTCCTGTGAGCAGCTTTCCATCTGCTTCTCTCTGGTGCGCGTTTGTACCCCGCTACTCTAAGGCCCCGTGGGGCTGGGTCCCCAGAAGGTGCATGGGCCTGGCTTGTTTTTATTTTTCTTTCCCTGGGTGGGGCCAGGTGCGCGTGATGTGTGCAACGCAACCAAAACCCAGAGGGCGGTTGAGCTGCCCGAGGGAATGCTCCCCGCTCCACTGGGGCTCCCCAGCTGTCTGGCGTGTCCCCAGGTCTCTGGGCTGGGGCTGGCCCAGGGAGGGGACTCTGCCACACAGCGGATCCTGGCTGGGAACTGGCTGCTGACCGCGCCTCCCCCGGAGGAAAAAATAGCAGTTGGGTCCTTGGAAAAAACTAGCGCCTCACACGACCGGATTAGCAACTGGAGACGTACTTAAAAACAGAAACACCTGCCGCGGAATGGTGACAGGAAATGAAATTTCAGAAATGCCACCCTGCAGCCCCCCAGGGAGGCAGCAGCCCCTCCCTCTGCTTTGGTCGCCAGCTGGGACCTGCCCCCACAGGGAAAGCCCCACCCCCGTTCACCAGCGCCCCGCCCCCCCCCTCTGTGGACCAGCGGGGCGGGGCGCTGAGGCAGGTGCAGGGGGCCCGCGGGGGCCCGCGGGCGGGGGGGCTGCCTGCTGCGGGTGGCTGAGACCCCTGGCTCCCATGTGGGACCTCCTGGCTGGTAACAGAGTCAGGGAGAGCGGGTCATGGAGTGAAGGCGGATGGGTGGCCCCCTGAGGCCCACCGGGCACAGCCTTCCTTAGGTGGACCCTACAGCTCCTGGTGGGTCCTTAAGAAGATGACGTCCCTTCAGAGGTCTCCATGGGGCTTTTTGGGAAAGAGGAGGAGTGCTGTGTTCAGTCTGGGGCAGGGTCGGCAAAGCCAGGTACACACATTCCAGAGGGTGTGGAAGATCCTCTGTGGGGTCCGGGAAAGGAACCATTAGTCTGTTTAATGTTTGCCTTCGGGAAAAGAGAAAGCTGTGCAGCGTTATCAACATCAAATGCCTATGAACTCTGGCCCCTGGCCCCTGGCCCCTGACCCCTGAGGGTCGTGAGGGAGGGGAGCCCTGAGGGAGAAGTGGGGCCTGCAGCTTGGGGCAACGGCCACAGGCCCGCTGAAGGGGAGAGATTCGATTCTCTACACTCAAGTAAGCTAACTCGGAAAATGACAGGTGGCTTTAAGTCATCCTTGTAAGGGAACCTGGGACTGGAGAGGACCGTGATTTGGAAATCAGCGTGAGCGGCCCTTGGATGGCAGAACTGACTTTTCTCACCTCTGCGGGAGCTTGTAGTGAGCCAGGTTATGAGGTTAAACCACAGAGCTTCCCACAGATCTGACCAGGAGATGGCCAAACCGCTGGGACTTTACATCCATAGGCGCTGATGTCCACCGTGGCCTGATCACCAGAGAAAAGTAAGACACTTACAAATACTGTTAATTTCATCTTGATTGCACCCTTTTCAATCTTTTTTGCAGATGTTTTTCCTTATATGGAAAAAGTAATGTGTACGTAAATAGATACAACATGTAAAATAAGACAAAGAGAACCGATGTGGAGGCGTGAACAGCGCTTTGTCTGCAGGTAAGGGTGGGCAGGCAGCTCAAACACTCGAGGATGGCTGATCTAGTTTTTCACACTGGAGGTGCCTCAGAATTACCAGGAGGCTTGTTAAAACACAGGTCGCTGGGCCCACCTCCAGGGTTTCCGAGTCACTCCCTCTGGGGTGGGACTTGAGAGTCTGGGCTTCTAACAGGTCCCCAGGTGCTGTTGCCGCATCTGGGGCCTGTGGGGTCTACAGGAGTGGGCCCAGCCCAAGGGGAAGCAGGCCGACGCTAGGCCACGTCAGCCTGCCTCATGGTGAAGACCAGGGTCGCCCTGAAGACCATGGATAGCCACCGCCCAGCTGGCCACACAGCCTGGAAGTCTCCCACAGAGACAGATCCTTTAGCCTGAAGCCTGGCTTTGCAACCATGTCTGGAAAGGGGGGGAGCAAGAAACAGCGCTAAGGGACGGCTCAGCTGCCTGGGGCACAGGTGCGGGGTAAGGGGCTTAGAGCCCACCTACTTACCTTACCTGAGGACACAGGGCTTGGAACTCTCAGGCTGTGATGTTGCAGAGATCTGATGGCATCCCTGCAGGGACTCGCTAGCTTTTGACCTCAAATCTTCAATAAGGTAAACTTTGTGCAACGGGACAAAAATATCTTATTTTTCCACTCTTTTGCTGCCTCTGAGAAGGGTGGTACTGGAGGAGGAACTGAACTACCCCTGGGGGAAGGGGCGGGGGCAGGAGCTGGGTGGGGTGGTCTGCTGGGGGGCGGGCAGGAGGAGGAAGCTGTGGTCAGCACTGGGGGGACTTGAGAAGGAAGCTGTGAACAGTGTGTGTGTGGCGGGGGTAGGGGGGTTTTTCAGGCCTCACACTGCTCCCCTGTCCCTTGCACTCATAGCAAATAGGGCAAAGATGGGGCTGAGTCCCGCATCTCTCATCCGGTGGCAAAGGCCTGGTGCGGAGGTCTGGGCCCTGGCAAAGAATGGTGGTTTTCCCCTATTCCCCTCTGCTCTGGGCTTCCTCCCACAAATATTCACAGCCAACTTCTTTTCTTTCTTTCTTTTTTTTTTTTTTTAAACATTTTTCCAGGGAGTCTCTTGAAAACCAGAAGCAGTAACACACCAAGGGATGTAGTTCTGATGGCAGGATTTCAAGCTCAGGCTAGGAGGTAAAGAGTCAGTGTCCCTTATAAACGGGGCCCCCATCACATCCATCCCTAGGCCGTGTGCTTCAGAGGGAAGCAGTGCTATCAGGTCAGTTTTCTGCACCTGCCTACCCTGGCTGCCAATGAAGAATATTAGAATTCCAGCCCGTGGCACGCAGCCTGCAGGGAGCAGCTGAGCCCCCAGTGTGGCCAGGCACAGGCGCTGGCCTGCTAGCCTGCTAGGGTAGGGGCTGGGGTGGGGTGAGGGGGCCTGCGCTCCTTCCTTCCTCAGCTCTCCTCACAGGGCCCAGGGTTTGTCCTTAGGGGTAATTATGAGCCTCCTTTACCCACAGCATAGTGCCCATGAGGAGCCAGTGAAAACAGTGTGGGCTCTCAAGACTGGGGTCCAAATCCTTATGGCCAGCCGCTGGCCTTGAGCCATGGGTGATGAGGGCGCCCGCTGTGGATGGAACCAGGGATGTGGGGAATGTGTGCAGAGTGCCAGGCCCTTGGGTTGCTCCCCTGCCACCTTATTACGGACTGCTTCAGTCTGGCTACATGTGGGTTACTGCACTGAAAGCTAAACTTGGAGAACTTATCCCGGGTTCCCCGGGTACATGAAGGTGAGAGACATTAACTCATTCATTCATGCACATGGAAATCCTGAGTGCTGAGTGCAGGTCAGACAATGAACTAATAAGTATATAAGAACAAAGAACAGTAAAGACCCCTCTGGGAGGGGTGCCTGGGCGGCTCAGTCAGTTAAGCATCTGCCTTCGGTGGTTCAGGCCATGATCGCAGGGTCCTGGGATGGAGCCCGAGTCAGGCTCCCTGCTCAGTGTCTGCTTCTCCCTCTCCTCCCCTCCCTGCTGCTCGTCCCCCACTTGTGCTCTTTCCCTCTCTCTCTTATAAATAAATGAATAAAATCTTAAAAAAAAAAAAAAAGAAAAGCTTCTCTAGGAGAGGTTTTCATTGCAGAATGGCTTTGAGGCTCAGGGTGGGTCTCCCTGGAGACTGTGCTTCTGGGGGAGGCAGGGAGAGGGAGGTAAGGGCTGGCGGGCAGCAGGCACTGCCAGTAGATGGAAGCCTATTTCCACCTCCAGGCAAAGCAGCAGAAGAATCACAAAGTGGCTGCCCTGCCTAAGGGCTCACAGTGAGACAAAGGGGAGGCTGAGGCTGGAGGGGTCTGGGTCCAGACAAGGCTCCTGGTCCCTACTGGAGCCCTTCTCTGCTTACCTTCCTTCCTAGAGGCAACCTGCTGTGCCAAAGGCCACCGAGTCAGGGCTTTGGACTCAGATCTGGAAGCAGATCCTGCCCTCCTTCTTTGTGTTGGTAAGGTCATTTTAGTGCTCTGAGCCTCAGTTTTTCCATCTGTAAAATGGTGCTAATTCTATCTCCTTTTTCACTCCACTCAGGAGAACCAGGTGAGATCATAAGAAGTGCTTTGAGGACAATAGCGCCTTATACTCGATACCTACTGTGTCTACAGCGACAGCCTTCTCCTCAAAGGGGCTTTTATATTTTAAAAACAGCAAATCCATAATGAAACCCCTCAAATGTCACCGCAACATGGAGCAATCTGACCTTTCATCCTCGTTGATGGAGGCAAGCGAGGCAAGGACCCCCACAGAAGGATGGCGTGAGAAGAAAAGCTGAATCCGGGCGCAGCTCTGCACGCGGGGCGGGGTGGACGCGGCCGGCTCCCCACTAGGCTGGCCGACCGACACCGGCATTAAGGCCCGAGAAGCTGCAGCGAATGTCCCGGGTTCAGTGGCTGCACAGCTGGCCAGTGGGCAGCCGCTTCCTTTGAGATGGACCCAGGGGACGGCATCGAGGCAGCAAGGGCCACCTGTCTGTACCCTGCCTCCCGGGATGCCTGGGGCACTGGCTGGTCTCCTGGGCTCTCCCCACCTCATGCTTTCATCTGAGCCTTTACCCGGCCACGCACAGCTACCGACCCAGGACCTCTGAGAGCAGAGGTCTGGCCCTCTGCCTGCTTTTGCATGGCCCGTGAGCTGAGAAGAGTTTTCACACCCTGAAATGGTGTGAAATTCTTAAAAAAAAAAAAAAAAAAAAGTAATATTTTGTGACATGTGACAGTCACACAATTCAAATGTCAGTGTCCATAAATAGGGCCTTGTTCCCTCGTTGTGTAGTCTTGGGCCACTTTCACGCTACAGGCAGGGCTGGAGGAGGGGTGACAGAGGACAGATGGCCAGAAAAACCTGAACTACCTATTATCTGGTGCTTTGCAGAGAAAGTGTGCCGATCCCCGACTTAGATCCCTCCTTCCAGGGGCATTTGAACTTTAATTGACTCTCCTGTCTTAAGCAGCAGAGATGAAGTCCTTCATGGCAGACTCTAGACGCCTATCCACGGCAAGTGGCTCCCTCCGGCTGACTCGGCCAGGAGAAGGTGTGGGGAAAATTAGAGCCGAGGAACAAAGAGCCCCCAGGTTGTGAAAGAGCAGACTGGAGTTTCTAATTCTGGCTTCAACTAACTAATAATTATGTCATCTGAGCGAAACGGCTCCTCCCGTCCTGGTGCTTTTCTCATCCATTCAGAATCTGCCCTCTTGGCCTCAAACGGGGAGATAATAGCTGTGAAATGCTTTGTGATCTAAAATGCTTTGTGATCTAAAGCATCACTCAAGTGCAAAGATCAGCCAGGCTCTGGAATCCTGATAAGGTACATTACTTCCTCTCCAGGCGAAGGGAGCAGAAGGGACCGCAAGTGTCGCAATGCTGTTCTCATCCATCCCCAGTCAAGATGCTTGGTTTGGCAACAAGACTGTGGCAGACCCGTGGCATCTGTGCCGTTGACGTTCAGTCATTCCCAAACCACCCGGAAGGTCCCCGGCTGTCCGCTTGTCATTTTGCTGAGACACAGAACCGACTTACGCGGTTGCTGCTCATTGAGTGAATCTAGCGGACGGACAAGCAGCCTCATCCCAGGACGGCTCCCTCTTCTCTTGTTAGAACAGATGTAATAACTAATAAAGTGATGTAAAACTTCCTTTATAAATGACGGCTCTATACTCCTGACACAGGCCCTCTCAAAAGTCTGGGGAGGAGCTCCCTAGGAGTGCTGCGGGTCCACCGTAAAGCATTTCCTTGCAATCAGGAGACTCTGGCCTGAGGCGGCCCTGTCTAGATTCTGTCCAACGTGCCTTTAAGAAAAACTCCAGGAAGTGGCTTCCTTTTATGGCAGTCCCAGTTTCCGGTTCCTAGAAATAGCTGATTTCAACAGCACCTGATGATCACAAGTCCCAGGTCACCTGAGGGGGCCCGAGGCCAGGAATGGATGACAACCACGTTTTATTCGGACACCGAAACCCATTGCCGGGCGAAGTGCAGCCACGCCCCGCACTGGCCCTGGAGTGGGCCACCGAACATGCGGCTAGTATGTTTGTTTCCATTTGGCTAACGGACACGTGTGCTCTTAAAAATGCAAACCCACACCGGAGCCCGGGCCAAAGACAGTTGTGACAAATTGCATCACCTGGGTTTTCTTGTTTATAATAACTAGCCCATGCTGGCAGAGTGAATTGGCCAGTTGTGTGCTATTTTAAACCCTTCCTGCTCTTTTTCTCATTTGTGCCAAGGGCACACAAAGCTGCCTAGAAGGAAGGAATTCAATCAGCATTAGAAGAATGCACTGAAGTTCTGTTTCCTAAGCCCCAGGGGAGATGTGAGTGGGAGGGGAGGACCCGGCTAGCCAAGGACAGAGTCCTTTCCGTGTGTCTGTTTCTCCAGGCCAAGCACTGGACCCAGCTGACAAATGCTGGTGGGAGGGAACCATGGAGGTTGTCTGGTGCCAAGGAGAGGCCTGGGAAATAGTGGGGACCAGGAGGGGGTGGAAACATTTCCTGAGGCTTCATCCTGGCCCAGAGTTTCCATCTGCCGCCCCCAGAGTCCCATTCCTCCGCCTGGCCAGGTCCAGCTGGCCCTGGTGGAAAGGGGCTGCCGGCAGGACTAGTGGTCACCCCGTCCTTACCCTGGTCCTTACCCCCACCCAAGGCCAGAAGCCTTATGGAGCCATATTGTCTTGCTTGGGCCCTCCAGTCAAGGGCTTGGCTGCTGGACTGAAGGTCACCTTTTTCTCTGATCTCCCCCTCTGGTCAGTCTCAGAATGAACACACTTTTGTCCTCTCCCCAGTCTCCTCCCCTTTTCTGAAATGATATGCAAATCCCCCTCTACACTTGGGAGTGTTGGGGACGGTTCTGTGGGGTGCGACCCCTCCGCGTGGCCAGCCCACCGCTTGGGTTCACTGTGGAAGCTGGAGACTATACCACCAGCCTGGCCTCCCAGTGCCAACAGTGCGGTTCCTTCGCTCCATACTGGTGTGCGAGTGGGGCTAGCAGTCCTCCCCTGGCCCAACTCCTCCTGAGGCCCCAAGGCGTCAAAGCACAGGCTTGTGTTTGGGAATGACGGGAGTGGAGGCAGCAATGTAGGATTAATTCCATCTTAAAAGAGGCACCACAAGGCTTTGTATCTGCTAAGGGGGTCAGGCTGGCCTTGCGGATAATAGGCTATAGGGTGTGAACCCCTGGTGTGGTGCCCACAGGCGCTGGAAGGAGATACACAGATGCCAGCAGTGTCTGATTATTATGAACACCATGGAATAGACAGGTACTTTCTATGGATGAAGTACTTTACACCCAGGGGAATTTTGGGACCATAGTTAATAAGCTATGAATTCAGAGACCTTTAAATGCTGAAAAGTATTGAGAAAAGGTAGGTTTCAGGTTGGCCCCCCCGGGGGGGTTGTGCCGACCCAGTGGCCAGCATGGGCTCAGCTTCCCCAGTCTGTTCTGGGATCAGCATCTCCTGGGGTTCAGTTCTGCAACCTCACCAAGACTCGTTTCCCCCCTCATCTGCAAAATGGCGGAACTGCCCTACTTCAGAGGATTGGCAGAGGCGTCAAACTCAATGACAGAAGGAACTCTTCCTGGAATGAAGTCATAAAGAGAAGGTGAGGCACTGGGGAGACCGGAAGCCCCGAAGTCTGGAGACCTGAGTTGGAGAGAGATTCTTTTCTTGCCTCAGGCTTCCTGTCCCCTGCTGTACTCTGTTGGCATCTCCCCCATTTGTGCCATCTTTCCTGATCAAAATAGACTGTTACTCAAGTCCAGAGCTTTTTGTTCCTCTTTTGTGTTCAGAAGCAATGGCAAGCCCGGCCACCTATGAGGCCCCTGCAGAGCCTGACCACGGGGAAATCCATTCGCTGATGCCCAAGAAAAGGGGCTCCCAGAAACCCAAGGAAAATCATCTGTTGTGAAGCCGGAGGATTTCTTCTCATGACGCCGTTTTATAGACAGAGAGTGCATGAAGGGTTCCTAAAGATCTCGAGTCCACCTGCCTCGAATGAACACACCAACCCCAGGGGTATGTGGTATGTGAGAAACATGCACCCAGGCGCATTGATTTCACTCTTAGAAGTACATGTGGGGAGTTAAGTCATTTTAATATCAAATATGGATGTTTCAGAAAATGCAAATTGCTCATTGATCAAGATTAAACGCAAGGCTTCAAAGTAGTTTTGGGCTTGCAGCTTAAAGCAGTCATCCACTTTGAGTCTGACTTTGCCTCGGTGACCCTGGACATCATTCTGGCAAAAGGGACCAAGGAGTCACACTTAGGGATCTTTTTCCATCTTTTGATGGAGGAAGGTGAACCAAGAACATCTTACAAAGCCTTGCAAAAGTAAGATAGCGGCCCCCGTCCCCTCCCAGGGCCTAGAAGTGATGTTCCTGAAGACCTCTGCTTCCTTCATGGAACCAGGGTCAAAGGGATAAGCCACAGAAAAATGAGACTTCTCAGAAAAGTGCAGATGTCCTAACTTCTCAAATAAAATTTTAGCACCCAGAATGTGGGTTTTTTTCAGGCCGCTTAGTCCTTCCTTGTTTGTTCCACGAACAGCATAGTATCTTTGACCAAATAGATTTCAAGGAAACTTGATGCAGCTGCCAGCCTCATGGACACCGATCCTAGGCGCCAAATGCAACCAAGGGAGGATCTGGTGAGCAGCAAAGCAAGCCGCTGGGGCACAGCGGTCTGCCATCTGTCAGCGGAGAGATCTCGGAGTCCCCAGAAAGGCCGAGAGGAGGCTTCGTAAAGAAGGGGGCCTGAGGCTTATCCCATTTGGAAGGCAAACCGCTCAAGGGGAAGGAAGCAGTAGAGAGCAGGGGTGAAGGGGGACCTCGGAATCCCACCGGTGCTGCCCCTCAGTGTGTGGCCTCAGGCAGGTGCATTCACTGGAGATGGGCCTCTCCCCTGAAAAAGAGGGGGTACTTCCCTTGCAGAATTTAAGGATTAAAGGTGACTAAATACTTCAGAGCATGCTTCACTCAAATACTCATAAATGGTGGCTGTTTTAACTATTTAAAAAGTTTTGTTACTTGCCCATAGAATGTCTAATACTTAGGACTTGCTCAGGTTGACTAAATGGCTAAATGAGGGCTTGGTCAGATGTTTATCTAAAGCAGTGGTTCTCCAGTGGAGCAATTTTGCCCATGTCTGAAGGCGTTTTGGATTGCTGCTGCTGGGGGTGTGTGTGTGGATGTGTGTATGTGTTTGTATGATTAACAAGTAGCTGGAGAGCAAGGATGTTTCTAAACATCCTGCAACACACAGGACAGCCCCAGCTCTCCCCCGCCCAGTTGTTGCCCGAAATGTCAGTAGTGCTGAGGTGGAAACAAGGGAGAAGCTGGGGTTCACCCACCCAGATGAGGGGAGGGAGGGAAGCAAATAGATTTACAATTCTGGGATCTGGCGGCAAATGAGAATTCCTGCAAATATCCTTGGGAGAGGAATCCTCTTCTCAATGAGGACAGCTTCAGCAGTCATAACATACAAGGTTAAGTTAGAGAAACTGGATTCTGACTTGATACTCAGAGATCAGTGGACTGACTTCAGATCTTTGGTCAGACGTGAAAAAGCTATAGACATGAGAGGGGCAGCATGGGAAAGCAGTTGGAGGTTGCAGTGGGGTCCAGAAAAAAAAAGGGCATCACATACCAGTAGTAGATGAGGCCCATCTCTCATTTTTAAAAAAAGATTTTATTTTTAAGTAATCGCTCCACCCATTGTGGGGCCACAACTCAAAACCCTGAGATCAAAAGTCGCACACTCTACTGACTGAGCTAGCCAGGCGCCCCCCTCCATTTTTTCCCGCTAGGATAAGGCAAACTACATTTAAGAGACTATAAAGCACTAAACAAAGGGAAGTTTCCATGATTAGGGAAAGACTAATTCCTCAGAAAGTCAACGAAGGTATCTGGCAGAGCCAATATCTGTTCATCCTAGGGCCTTCAAGATGAAATTAATCTAAGTAAAAATTGCGACCTGAACACAGTTCTGGCCAATTTTTGACTTTTCAGTTGCTGGCAGAGCACTTTGGTACCCAATAGGAGTCCACACATCAATTCTGAAATAAGAATTAGCGCCTCAGCCCAGCCCAGGTCCTTCCTGGTCACAACAGGTTGAGAATACAAAGTAACCCTGTTGTATTAAGAAGTGCTAGTGAAATCTTTGGTTGGGGAGCCCAGGAATTCTGGAACCAGAGTTCAATGGAAAATGCTCACATCTCAGTCGTAATAATCTTTCTGAAGATGCTTTTAGATTTGGGGATTTTCATTTTTACCTTAAGCTAGTTAAACTTTTAAGCCTCAGCTTTTTCCCCGCAGAATGGAAAGAAGGGTCCGTGCCTGCACCCCTAGGGCTGCGGTAAAACGAAGTAAGATTAAGCACCTGAGTTCACTTTGTACTGACTGAGTCACCCAACTAAAGGTAGTGTTTTAAAACCCGCAGGCTTTTTACTTTTGGTTTACATTGCTCTTTACCAGTACTTCCTGTTTTCCCAGAGCTGGGCTGGGTTTTAAGAAGCAGCAGAATATGAGGGATACGACCCAGAAACGCCTATTAGTCCCCTCCCAGCACCTCTCGAGCTTTGTTTTTGGAGTTTCATGTCCTCCTCACAGGTAATCATTCCCACTTTACAGATAAAGAAGATGAGACTCAAAGTATACAGTCTGCAAAATATGGGATGAGATGCCCTCGGTAAAAACCGGAAAAGAAGGGAGCTTGAATTGAAACAGAATCCAAAGCTGAAAAATAAGCTTTGTGGGCCCAGTCCAGAAGCAGCTTCCAGGATGAAATGACCAGGCGAGCACGGGACAGGACTAAAAAAATGAGATGTCGTCTACAAGGTGGCATGCTCAGTTCCTGTCAGTGTTCTCCTTGGATTTCAAGGCCTCAGAGAGACAGACTTGGAGTCCATTTGATTCTTTCTTTTACCTGGAAAGATATACCGAAGGGTGTCCAAATAGTGGTGATGGAAGGGAAGGCAGAAGAATGTTATTCCTGGCAAAGTTAAAAGAAGTAGGGTCAAGGGCTGAAGGAGGTCACTGAAAGGGTTGAGGAAATGGAATAACAAAAGCAAGGTTGATCTATTAGTAAAGAAAGTAAAAGCGAAAGGACCATTTCTGTAATCCTTGACCATGATCTTTTGACCTGAAGCTGTATTTTCCAGAAAGCAGTAGGAATCACCTGCTCGGGAAGAGAAAACATAAAATAAGATCCTGACTCCAGAGTCCTCACTGAAAGCTTCTAGGCCTGAGAATAAGATTGGTTTGGTTTTCGTGTGGATCAGGAGAAGCCACTGGGGTAGACCAGGAAAAGGAGACACTGGGGGTGTGCTTCCTCAACTTCAGAATGAGACTGTGCTTCTCAGAATTGGAACCTCTGTCATGTATGGAAAAGACAATCTCGGAAGGTATGTCTAGCTCCTAGACAACTGGGACTTCCAGAATTAGAAAGAAACATCCTAAGCCGTACCACTGGTGACTTCACACGTGTGGAAAGAAGAATGTACTTTCCAAGAAGTACAAATTCGGTAACATATGGAATTTGAGCGGAGGAAAGCTCCACTGAATCCAAACCCCACCAAGAACCCATTCATAATCTGTTCTGACAATAGTTGGATACAGAAAAGAAGTCCTCAGCTGAGGTAGTAGTACAAACTGTTTTAAGCAAGTAGCTTTAAGAGCGGCTTTCAGACACCCACACAATTATTTTCACACATACGCAATTCTTAAAATTATTTCCAGCAAGTTCTTGCAGACTCTACCAACATGGAAGAAATGAATTAGTCCATCTTTCCTGTTTTTCTCTGTGGTTTTAAAGTCTTACTTTCAGAAGACTTTTCTTCACAAGTGGTATTAACCATGTCTTAATAATTAATAGGCATGGCTATTTCTTATGAACTCTATTATCATATTCTTCTGTCACCCAACAGTGAACCTCGAAGACTTTAAATAAAGGTCATTTACACATACATCATCATTAGCAAAATCCACAAGCTACCAATCCTTTTTGAAATCTTATTTGCCTAGTTGTAAATCGGTCTTTAGAGTACAATGCCTGGTTTCCCTATTTCAGCGCATTACATCTATGACTCAGGTAGTCCTGAAATCACTACCCCATTCAGGTCACTTGTTATGATGTCTTGGTAATTCCCCTGAAATTGCAGCAACAGAAAATGTCAAAAGTTCCACTGTTTGCTTTTGATCTTGGGAAATGTCATGGAAGATACGAGCCTTGGCACTTTGAAAGGGAAATACCAACATTTATTTCCTGGTTTTAAATACTAATTATTGCATTCTTACAGTGCCAGAATCACATTTTAAAAGCCTTCTCATGTTTCAATTAGTAGAGGCTAACTACTGTTGACTTATCCAAGAGCATTCTAATTTAACAGGCCATCCATCTGTTGCTGGGGCATAGGTCAGTCATACCTATATTTTGAGGTTTTGTACAGCCTTTAAGATGGTGAGACTGACCTCCCCTATCTTGGTGTTCAGTATTAATGTATGCAATAAATTATGCATAACACTGCTAGACACTTTGGGTAAACATTGAAATGCGTTGGTAGGCTCTGAACAAAGATTTATATAATCTTGGCCTTCCTTTCCCATTTCAAACTAGCAAGGTTCTTAGTACCAAGTCAGTTCTTTTCAGTTTTTTGTTGTATATTCAGCTGAATATCATAGGTCTTTTTTTTTTTTAAGGATTTTATTTATTTATTTGACAGACAGAGATCACAAGTAGGCAGAGAGGCAGGCAGAGGGAGAAGGGGAAGCAGGCTCCCTGCTGAGCAAAGAGCCCGATCCGATCCGATGTGTGGCTCCATCCCAGGACCCTGAGATCATGACCTGAGCTGAAGGCAGAGACTTAACCCACTGAGCCACCCAGGGGCCCCTCATAGGTCCTTCTCAAGACTTTCATGTTTAATAAGTTATTTATGTACACTCTTAGAGAGATTGAAGATTTATAATTTTAAAACACAAAGGCATCAGGTTTCAACACCTCTGTCTTCCATGAGACCTTTCCAGAACACCCTGAAGGGCTAGAGATCTATGGTTTCTCTTCAGCTGTTTTCCTCTTTGGCCTACCAATTCCCACCTCTCATTGGTGAATTCTACTTATTATTTAAAGTATCTAAATGTTTATCTTCTCTAAGGTCTCCTGCATTGGTGTATAAATGTTACTTTTAAAATGTAAAAGGAGATAAACATTAATACAAAGGGAGCATGGAAAATCCCAAATAGCAAGAAAATTTAATTCTTTCACGTTTTTAATTATTTCTCATGGTCAGCTTGAAGATCCTTTAAGGGAATAATCACTCTAAGATATCCAAGAAGGAAAGTATGGCAGTTTAAAGAAAACAGCTAGTCTTCTTTGGTGGGGGAGGGGCAGAGAGAACATCTTAAAGCAGGCTCTCCATCTCATGACCGAGATCATGACCTGAGCCAAAATCAAGAGTCAGACGCTTAATTGACTGAGCCACCCAGGCCCCCCAAGAAAACAGCTATTCTTAATCTTTATTAAATGCAGTCTCAGTAGGTTTTTCAATGTCCCTTCCTAATTGATCAGTGCCCCACTGCCCAGTTACTCAATCACTAACAGGAAACCGGAAGGTATGGAATAGCCATGAAACAAGTTTACTGCAGCTGAATTATGTTGTGGAAGTATACGGTCATGAAAAAGATGTTCACTATATAGTATAAACACCCCTAGTCTCACTTATTTACAAAAAGTTTTGGAATGATAGAAGTAGAAATTTAAGTGGGACTGGGAATGGGGGGGGGGGGAGTTGGTAGTATTTTGAGAACCACTGTCTGGTTTTCATGCTAAGGGAGCCACTGATAAGAATAATTGGGGAGGATATGTGTTATGGTGAGCGCTGGGTGTTGTTTAAGACTGATGAATCACAGACCTGTACCCGTGAAACAAATATTACATATTAATTAAGAAATAAATTTACAAATTCTGAAGTGTAAGAACATACCTGTACCTATTTTCAAAACCTGATTATCCTAGCCTTTTCTTTTTTTAAGATTTTATTTATTTATTTGACAGATCACAAGTAGGCAGAGAGGCAGGCAGAGAGAGAGGAGGAAGCAGGCTCCCCACAGAGCAGAGAGCCTGATGTGGGGCTTGATCCCAGGACCCTGGGATCATGACCTGAGCCGAAGGCAGAGGCTTAACCCACTGAGCCACTCAGGGGCCCCTAGCCTTCTTTACTCTTGATAAAAACCTGCTTTGCTATGGAATTCTTTGTTAAGATCCAGTATAGAGAGAACAACATGCCATCATACCTGAGCTGCCAGCCAAACCAAGTGCTTAGCCGGGAAAATGGAAGACGATTACCTCTACTATCCAATAGTTTGCTTTGCTCCACTTTGCTTTTATGAAAGCCCCACTTTACTACCTGTTTTGTTAACCAAAACAAATCAGAGGAGGATTTACACTTTTTAACTGCTTCTTTATGACTTTCCAGCTTACAAAAGGTTTTACAGAACATTTAACTTCAGACAGTGGGGGAAACATGTAATGTTTCCCTCATTCTTAACCATTCACACTGCAGACCCACCACTGGTGTAGCAATTCTCTGGTAAAGGCAGGTGCACAGGTTTCTTAGAGCCTCTCTCCCTGTCCTTCCCTACGCAAGAAGATGAATGCAAACATCGAGGAAAGGCAGTTCTAGACTTAGAACTTGGTAAGGGCCTCTCAGTTTTGCTAAAACTTTCAGTTTTGGCTTCCTCTGGCAAGGAAAGTCTCCAAAGTAGATTATTTGCAAGGTCCTCTGAAAGATCTTGACCTTATATGAGGTACTAGAAATTCATATTCGTTGGTTGTTCAGTCTATGTTGAGGTGTAGAAGTAGAGCATTCTGTTCCTTTGTCTGAGGAGATGTTCCAAGACCCCCAGTGGATCCCTGAAACCATGATTAGTACCGAA